>NC_079151.1:43071567-44271567 GCF_947563725.1 Argiope bruennichi
TTCCACAGATATACAAAGTCAAACATAACCATAAATATGTTTTTTTTTTTTGGATTCACATTGGTCTGAAAGTAGAGCCTACTCAAAATGTCAAGTTCGAATAGATTTCCTACCTTTCTTTGTATGCAATAAAATAAATGAGTGAAGGTCTATTTTTTTACAAACATGGAATGTAAATACTAACCTTAAAAATCACTTCCTTCCAGTTCATTAATTCCTTTAAGAAATAACTTAATATAACATAATGAACAAGTTTTAGAAGACCCGAAAAATAGTTTTTATTCTAAGAAAACGATATTTGAATAATTCAGGCTAGAAATATTCTCCCAAAAACTTAAAGAAAAACCTTAATAGCACTTATATCGTGTTTAAGAAAAAAATGCGTACTATAGAAGCGAAGAAAATCTCGAAAAATCACCAAAGCTGTTTTTAAATTTCTCAGCAGATTTTGATATATTTTCTGTCCAATATCAAGCCTTTTGATCTTTATACTCAGATATTTGAAGTAATGGCCCTTAAGTGTCCTTTCCTCATCGCCGCTTAAGGAGAGACTTTCATCGTAATTTAATGGTCTATTATCTACAGACATCACTTTTTCTTTAGAAGAAAAACGGTTGCTATATTTTATAAGTAATGAGTCACATCAATGGGTATAGCGGTGCTGAAATGTGGAAGAAGTAAATTATCTTAAATAGACATATTATAGTCCCTCATTTGGTAACTAATTAAAATTCTTTTCCTGTGGAGTACTATCACTAGCGATAAAAGAATGAAAATTAGGCTTTATATAGAAAAGCCGAAGAGGTCGTTCATTTCTAGGGAGAAAAAAAATCTATATATTTGCTCGTAAACTTAATTTAAGTATATACCAGATTATTTTCAAACAGGACTTTGTTAGCACCGTTTTGAATGGAGTTTAGAGTCTTATTAAAGATCAGTGGCAAATGCACAAAGAGTTAATCAAAGAACAGTATGGCCCAAGATTAGTTTAAAAGTTCAAGAAGAGATCATAATATTAATCATGTTTGTATAAATAATTCTTTTAGTTCTATATATATTTTAGATATATCTCTAGTAAGGAACGTGAATTAATATTTGAATTTTTAGAAATTGAAACTTTAATTTTAAAAGCATTTTTATATGTTTTTCATACACAAAAACAGTTTTCACTTAGTTCAGTCTCAAAATATATTTGAAGGAATAATTTAAACCTTGAAGATATTAACTTTTTAAAGATCCTATACGATATATATTTAGGTTGTTATTTACCATTTTATTATAATTATATATGGAACAGTCGAATTAATTTACTTTACTCTAAAAGCCAAATGATTTTACTGGAAATGCTTTGGATTTTAAGGTAAAATAATTACCAGTTTGAAGTTTTTAAAAATTTCTTTTCATTGTCATTGCTTGAAGTTAATAAACATAATTTTTTTGCAACTTTGAATCAATGCCAGTCTTTGTTTATTTTTTATGTAATTTATATAAATTCTTTATAAATTTTATTTCTTTTCATTAAATAAATATTCATTGATTGAACTTATAAGTAAATATAAAATAAATATATTTTCTTTCGTAATCAGTCTATTGGAGTTTTAATTTCGTTTTATATGACATTCCTCAACTTACGATCACAGAAATATCTCTCCAATGTATTTTCCAAATATTCATGAATCTATGGATTCAATCAAAATAGAATCAAATTCTTGTTAAAATAATTACAAACAATAAGCAATTCCAGTGATTTCTTTTATACAAAATTTAAATAATACTTTGTTAAAACAAATCACATTTTTTAAAAAAATTAACGTTTGGAATCATAAGATATAAAGAATATGAAGAGAAAATATAAGCAATACTTATTCTTCTTTTATCAAATTTTATATCCCTAAATTCCTACGAATCTTAGTGATTTTGATTTCCGTTAAAACATTCCTTTATATTCCTACTTATGATAACACAGTAAGGAAAAGTTTAAAAGTTTCATTAGACATTTATTTACTTATAATTCATCAATTCCGGTTGCTATTTAATTTCCTATAAAATAGTTTTAGAAAATGCACTTAGAAAATGTATAATCATTTAACTAATTTTCGCTCACAATTTAAGGCATTTTATTATTCAAATTCAAAGATAAAAATGTGTTGATTCATTTCTTGCATGTAAAATAATTATAGAACTTTAGGGAAGTTTTCAAATCCAATAACGACTAAGAAATCTCACATTTTTCACCAAAACGTATGAAAAATTATTTAAATTAATTAATATCATCGTAATTTACAAAAGAATATTTTAAGGGAGAAAAATTAAAATAAATGTAAAATTAAACCATTTTTTTTATTCATTAACCATAATTGAAAATATCAGAGTATAAGTATAAAATATGTTTCAATTATTCTTAAGAGTCTCAAGATAAAAAGAATGATAGGAATTACTTGAGAATAATGCCAAGAATCTAGCTTTCGAGTTGCGTGACTAGAGTTTAGAAAACTTTAGAATAGAAAGACGATTTTCTTGAAAGCTCTTCTGAGTAAATGAACTTCAATACATTTTTTTTTTATCTGTTAAAGTAATATATGAAATGGATTCTTCTAGAAAGTTAAAATATTTTGTGTTTGCATATGGATGCAGCTGCGCTAATCAATAAAATAGGTCTCTACTGAATGCTTTTTATATGAAATGTCGAGAGCAAAATGTATATCCAATAATTCCTGTGGAGAATAGCTAATTTAAAAATAGAATATATTCAAACTCCAAAAAATTGAAAAAGAAAACTTATTCTTCAGCATTTTAACATTTTAAATAAAGTTAAAACAAATTTCGAATACTTGAAAATAGTTAATCATATGTGCATGCGACCAGAAATACATGTGCTGAATTATTGATTAATGAATAAATCGACATTTTTTTTCTGAATTATCTCATTTTATTTTAATTATTTAGAAAAAACTTCCATTATATTTTCGCTTGCATTCAAAATTTTTATTCTTATATATATTTCGAATTGCAATTCAAGAAAATAGTCGTTGGAAATTTTTGATACTTTAAATCATACTGAATCCGATCATTTTAATATTATTTGTGAAATCTGTACAAAAATGCCATATCTAAATTTCCAAAACATTATCATTTTCTAATTTAATTTACAATTGAATGCTTTTATGAGAATCATCAAGATTTTTCTTATTTATAACTTTATTAATTATTGTAATATCATATTAATAGCAACATTATCATTCAATGTTGCATAATGACGTATCAAAGAACTATATTTCGCATTTAACCTTTCAAACTCGAATACCATGTTTTAATTTTCATCCTGAATGATGCATTGTTTTTACATTTCTGATAAATTCTGATTATAATAAAAGTCAATTATTATAAATTTCAAAGATATTCAGATTAATTCTTAAGTATTAAAACAAATCAATAATTGAATTATTTTGCTTCCTAAGCACTTAAATATCCTTACTCTCAGATGTGCATAAATTAGAATCTTTTAATTTTTTCCATGTGCAACAGATTAAAAGGTTGTTGAAAAAAATCACTAGGACTATCAGCTCTCTTACATCTGCTGTAAATAAAATCAGTTTGTGTTCTTACCTCTCTCCAAAAACATTTAAACATCCTACATCGACCATCCCCGATGATAAATGCAACTTTTCTGAGCACCCCAAATGGGTCAAGTCAAAATGACAGGGAAAATTTATAAAAGAAATGAAAACATATATTCATGAGGTGACTGGTGTTAAAAGAAAAGAAGCTAACAAATGTAGTTCAAGTAGAAAATCTATGAAAACAGTAATATCTTATCAAGTTATTTATAAACTCCAGGATGACATTTCTGCTACCAACACACCAAATATTCTGAGTAGCAAATAACTAAAAGACAAGTAAAGTTCGCAATGCAGATGTTATCTGGCGACTTACTTTATTTCTTACATATTTTCTTTTTTACTAACTGTAACTGTGCATTCTATTTATATGGGTTTTATTATCGGAGTAGCTTCACTCAGAAGAGTCATCAGAGAATTCCTCAAAAAATAACTTTTAGATTCATTGGAATATATCAGTTGCACTTTCAGTAACCAAAGATAGAATTAAGATTTTAAGAGAAAAATTGTATCTAAAATTTATTCATGTTATTAATTCTTTTTATGATTTTGGGATTCTCACACTAAAGAGTTCAAATTCATTAATATATAATATTAATAAAATATTTTCAATGTAAATTTCGAAAGCAATCATTTTCTTTTTATTTCTATCCAATAGTAAAACACGTTCGTCCGAAGTAGCTCATATGAGAGGCAATTCATTATTAATCATTTTTAGGTTCAGGTTTATGTTAAAAATATGTTTTCATTAGTTATGTCATGATGAAAACTTATTCTATTTATTTAAGAAAGAAATATATATGAAACACAGGTGAAAATATTATTTTTCGTGATCTTTGGATGTATGTTTCAGCATTTAAAAATTGACATTATGAATTTTTTGCTCTGACACTTGTCAAAGTTTTGTTATTAGAAAAAATGTTTCAAAATCATAAGTAAATATGACATTCTATTTATTACTTTTCATTACGATTTTAATATGTTTGCTATAATTATTTCCATATTTAGTACTTAACGCAGCAGCTTATATCCACTTTTCAAAAAAAAAAAAAAAATCGTCAAATCTCAATTAATGTTTTCAGCGCATTTTACCTTCACAAAAATATCTTGCAATTCTTTCAATACGAAATGTGTCCATCAGTAAACAGCTTCTATAAAACGCTTGCAAAATATTTCAAGACACGTTTCTGTTACACATATAAACACATCCTTTTAAAAGCGTCTTATCCCACCTATTCTTCTTTCTCAAATAAGACTTTTAACGTCGAATTTCCTGACTATATACATCCCTCGAACAAAGTTAGATTGAAGTGCAATCCTGTTGGCTTAAAGTACTGTCAAGTTGCATTAAAGGTAATGGTTTTAGGAATTATAGTACGTCATAGCAGAATGGCTCAAGGGCTTTCCATGGTTTTCTAGCGAAAAAATTTTATGCCAACTTTATTTGTCAGTAATTATAAAAGGCGAATTGCCTTTAAATAGATTGTTCGAAACTACGAGTAAAAATTTTAGTTGAAAATAAATTGAATTTGGATCTCTTATTTTTTACTCAAATTCTAAAAATAACTTCATTATAAAGCATAATATAATTATATGTCTTCGATATATTATGTTTAAAGAAGGTTGTATTCAAGAGAATGGATTGTATCATGAAGATCATGATCTCCCAAATTTTGTCAATATTTTATGTAGTCTGGAAGAGTTGTTGGAATATGGTCGATCACATTTGTGTAGTTGATCGGACTGTATGCAATTATTTGATATAAAAAATAAAGCTTTTGTCGAAGCCAGTTGGGTAGAAGAGTCAACTAACTTAGCTTATTTTATATTCAATCTTTTTGTGACCTTATATTTCCAATTTTCTTTAAACAAATGTTCATAGTGAACAGTTGATTCACCTTTGGAAAATCTCGCGAAAAGTCCATATTATGAACACTTGGCCTAATATATTGTCACATAATCGAATCAAGACAACGTATATATAGATATAGTTTACGTTATATATTATTAAAGTAGTAATATATTTTGTATGTAATATTTATACACTATTCTATATATATAGAATATGATATGTTCGAAGCTGAAGATTAAGTTTCATTTTTACGGTTGGAAATAATGGGACTTTATGTGAAGATTTGCTTCACTATTTTCTTTTATTTTCTATTAAATTAATTAATTAAAGTTTGAAACAGTCAGCTTTTAGTTTGCATTTAAAATATTACATAGACTCTAACGGCATATTTTAGTACCAAACTTCATATTCCCAGTTCATTTGGTGCTTTTTTATTAGCATCCAAACTCTCCTAAAAAATATCCGCCAATATATAGATAAAATACTCTAATATATTACGCATTCTTACGTTTCTTTAGATTTATATTTTTGAAGTTGAAGTGACTTAAACGAACATTTTTTAAGCAAAATAATTTTTTGTCTCACCTTTTTTTAAAACTCTCAAAATTTGAATTACGACTAACTATCAGATGAAATTCATCAAAACATATTAAATTTAAAATGTTACATTTTTAATTTTCCACCATTTCAGGGAAAATATTAAATAAAGAACCCAAAGAAACTTGTAATATATAGAATTTAATTTAAATTTCCAGAAAAACTGTATAAATCTTTTTTTAAAGATGCTTGAATTTTATCTCAATGAAAAACAATTACATTTTTATAGCTATTAAACAGGGCGAAAACAAACATATTAGGAATAAATTCTTATTAATTATTATTAATGAAAATGTAGTTTTTGGCAAACCTATCATTGATTCCTTTAATTCTTAAAAATTAAATGTTTCATTTAAGAGTTTTTAGACAATATTAAATAAGCATTTAAGAATTTGCAACTTTTGAATTCTTTAATAGGAATTAATTAAATGAATGAATTAATTAAATTAAATGCACGATGGTATCATTCTGATTCTTTCTAAAAAATAAAGTTAGTATTTTTCCCTTTCTTCTTTCAAATAGCAATTGCTTTCAAATACGATTAATGAATGCACAGTGAAATTAATGTGAGAAACACCGTTTCTTAGATTTTGAAGCTTCTACATTTCTGCTGAAATGTACGTTTTATAACGGTGTAATAAATATATAAAATCCAATTAAAATTCTTGAAAGAATGAATTCATCTATATCTTATTAATATTTTATACCAAAAAATAAAACATTAAAAGGTTTTTTTTTATATTAATTAATCAGCGGTACATTTTTTTTAAAAGTTATAATCTTTGACAGTTATATGTTTTTTTGAAAAGTTATGAAAACAGTTTCTTTAAAACTTTAAAAGATAAATGGGACGTGCGAAAACAAAATTTAAAAAAAAAACACGTTTTTTTATGAAACATTCTTCTAGACACATTGCTAAGTATTATATTAACAAATTCTTTATTTTAAGCATTTAAACTTGAATTTATTCTTAAAGTAATGTTGTCATTACAAAACAGAGCTATGATTTTGCTGTTTTTAAGGGACATACTTTAAGTGTTAAGCTGTCATAAATGATGGATATCTATCATTAAAAATTCATTAAATAAAAGTATTCGCTTTCTTTTCTTTTACTTTTGCGAAAGCAAACTTCGTCATTTTTACGTTGTTTATAAAAAATTCACCTTACCAAAACAAACTTTCTTCCTTCCTACACAAGGAATTCAAACCACAACGGTCAGCAAACTCGCCAAGAATTTAGCAAAAATGAAATTGGAGTTATACACACCTAAGCATCTTTCTATTTATTTTCGTAACGGCAATGTGTTGAAATTATTTTCCACATAAATCTTTCAACCCGAATATTGGTGACGTCCCGTCGACAGCGGCCGATTGCCACCCACCTTCGCCGATTCATCCCTCCCTCCAACCAAAGGGATGGCGAGTAATCAGACACTTGGCGCAGGCGCACAAGTGGCTTCCCATCACTTTATTTAGTATCCGTTTCTGTGAGGCAGATACCCGCTAACTGCGATCGGCCTGTAAAGCACTTTTAGTCGTTGTGCTCGGTGATTGGAAACTCTTGATTGTTAAATAACCTCGCTGGTGTGTGATTTTGGTTGCGCACTCTTTATCAGTGAATGGTTACATCCCTCCCACGTGCTTGTCGGCGCTTAAGACGGTATTCCCATCTTTCGCTTGAAGGAGCGCATCCTTGCGTAAAATGCTAATTTTTGAAAGCAAGTGAACTCGAATTTAGTGGAATATATTTCGATTCGATAGACTTTCGATTTCAGTGAATTCAGTTTTAAACTTTCTTCAAACTGCCGTTTTGAATTCGGAAGTTTTCAAGCAAATGGGGACTGTGAACTATCTGATGATAACTACTATTTATTATTGAGAAAACTGTTTGTATATGGAATGCAAAAAAACAATTAATTCCTGTGTACGGAAAATATCTCAGAAATACTTTTTTGGCCACTGTGAAAAAGTTTGCTGTCAGTGACATAAATAAATTTTTGTGGAAGAGAAAAATAATAATATTATTATATGCTGAAAATTTATCCGGAAAAAAAGGTTGTTATTAAGGAACAGCATTAAGTCAGGAAAAAATATATATATTGCTTGAAAAATAGTGTACGCTTCATGAAAGTAAAAATAATTTAATTACCAAAGTTATGTATGTTGTTAAAACTCATATCATTTTAAATTGAATCGATTTAACCTGAAGAAACAACTGAAAAACTGTCAGTCTATGATTTTTAACTATAATTCAACATTAAAAGCAATTTCATTTTTATTTTAAAGCTATATTTGTATTTAATGATCACAGTTTTCTTTATGCTTTTATTAAAGCTAAATGAAACATATTTCTAATTTCACAAGTAAATCTACGGAAATAAACTTGAAAAGTAATATCGCCTGAAGCACATCACCCTTGAAATTTTAAAAGATTCAGCTTGAAAGAAAATGCCAGTGAAAATTTCATTCCTACAAAAATGATCGATGGGAAGATTAATACAGCGAGGAAATTCAACTGAATAAAATAATTTCAAATTCATTTCTTACCTTTAAAAAAAATAAGATACGAAACAAAATATCACTGAAAAGAACGAACGAATTCAAATCATCTCAGCGAGCCTTTATTAATAATTTTTTTTTTATCGTTTACTTTCAAAGGAAAAGGAATGCTTTGAATTCCCTTAAAAAAAGTTTTGAACAGAAATTATTCAAACTCGTCTGATCCGTATTCTCATTCAATTCATTCTGAGAGTGCATCCGTGTGAGCAAATATTATTCGGAGAAGGTTTAGATTTTTGTATTTCATTGATTCCGAAACCTAGGAGGAAACAATCCAATTTTGATCGATTTCAATTCGCCGAAAAAGAAGCGAGACAGATTCAACTCGGAACAGGAATGAAGCACGACAAAATGCACATGACGAGGAAACACGTATGGTTCCTTGTGTTTTTGGCAGCTGCATCGGCGCAGCTGAAAGGTATGTTCGTCTTTCATCTTTTGTGTATTTAAAATATTCATAATATCTATATTTGTAGATATCAAACATACAAAAATAATACAAAATCTCACTTATGAAAAAGCTTATATTCTTATCGCCATGATATATACTATAAATATTATTAAAATCCTATAATGCATCAATTATTCCTTAATGATCGATTTCAAATTGAATTTGCATCAGCCATAGTTTGCTTCATTTTTTTTTTCTGTTTGTTTCCTTAAAAAATGTTTTATATCTATTTATATTCAAAGATGCATGTTTATATAAGAACGCCATATAAAACAGTGACTGACTGTATATGAAAGCCAGGGTCTATATGGAATTCTTATAATGTAACTGAACATTGATTCCGAAACACGGCAAGAAACTTTGAACAGACGGTGAAAATAATTAATCCTGAAATTTGATTTCTATGTCGAATTTAGTAACCACAATTTTATTTGTGTAAATTCGCTTTTTCTAGAATGTTTCATACTAGTGCCTAACATCGTATGTAATTAGTGACATATACATTTTTATATTAAGAAATATATATATTTTATTACTAATGAATGTCTATTTTATATGTGATTAATGAATACATACTTTCATTTAAATCAAATTTTAAAAAAAAGATAGCACATAAAAAAATCGATAATTTAATTCCTCGTGCGCTTGAATTAAAACAAAATTATTAAAATTAAATCTATAATAATAATAATGTTATAGAAAATTGCATTTATCAAAGATTATAGGTGCTCAGAAGCATAAAAATCATAAATACAAAGTTTGCTTAAAATACCTTTGAAAGTTCACAACATTTCATTTTTATATCAAAATGAAAAAAAAAAATTAAGTTTTAAAATTACAATAAATTCGCAGAATATCTGAAAGAGAAAAAAATTTATTTTGAATTTAATTCGACTAATGTATATTAGTAAAAAATATAGTACTTACTTTTCAGTTCCGTATTCAATAAAACAATTTTTCAAGAACAGTACAAATATATATATATATATATATATATATATATATATATATATATATATATATGTATGTATGTATATGCATATATAAATTCTGGAATATCTGGAATTTCTCCCAGTAAAAATAGCAATAAATCTGTTAATATCCATAATTTGCGTAAAATTTCCTTCATGGTCAAAATAATTAAAGTTTTCGATATTATCCAGATATATAAGACAAGCAATTCTTATTTAATTTTAAAATTAATATCTTTATGAATCTAATTTTTTTTAATCTTTCAAGATAAATTAATTTTTCGTAATAAAATCGTAAATTTATCTTTAAATTAGTAAATTTACAAGCTAAAATCAAACTTGACATGAATAAAAAATTGACGTGAGTTGTTCCCATCACGATTTAAAATCAAAAACAAAAAACAAAAGTAAAGATGAATTTCTTTTATGAAGAATTTAATATTTTTTAAATCTCAAATAGATCTGAGCAACTGTTATGGAATGAATTGGCTTCATTGTATTTTTAAATTTAAATTGAAAAAATATTAAAAATTTTATTCTTCATCACAGAAAAGCTTATTATAAAAAAAGGAAAATATGAAAATTCTCAAAAAGCCTAAAAATTGAAGATAGAACAAATAAATATTTATCTAAGACTCATATAACTTATATAAAATTTTGCTTCAAACTGTCATATCGTAACGGTAAATCTTATAAAGAAAATAAATATTCTTCACTTCAAAATTATTTCATTTTAATAACAAATTACAAGACAAAGAAATAGAATTTAATTTTTCTAAAAAGGCATCACTTTTCATATTTTGTTTATTTTTCAAAATAAACTAAACATTTTATTTATAAAAACCTTAAGTAATTCAAAAGTCTGTATCTTTATAAAATTAAAATTCAGTATTTTTAATGATTGCTTACATTTATAATTAAAACTTGATAATAAATTTAACCACTGTAGTTAATGTTAATAGCAATATCTCATAAATAACGCTTTATCAAGAAGACTCATATTTCTTTTTGAATTCGATAATTAAAAGAATTTAACAGCAATATTTTTACAACTATTCAACTTAAATTTCATTTCTGTCCAAGATAGATGATTTTTTCCAAAGCGCAGTAGTCAAATTAAACGCAAAGTTACAAAAAAAAAGTAACATTTTTCAGATGTTATTTATTATCGCTGATAATTGGATTTTCTATTCTTCGGTCTCAGTCTCCGTTTAATTTCAAAGAACTAATTAATTCAAAAATTTTCTTTCTTATTTTGAGAGGTATGATTACTACATATTTTAAAATATTATACATTTTTGTTTACATTAATTATTTCTTAATCAGACAGAACAAGTATTAGAATTTTAATCCTACTTAATTAAAAATATTTCCTTATTTAATTCATAACCAAAACAATATAATTGCAGCATATTGTTTCTTATAAAATTTTTAATCATTTGAAACTATTCCTAATCTTAATATTTTATTCAATGAGTATAATATTTAAAGTTAATATTAATTATGCAATTATCAAAAAGCATCAAAAATCTTCATAGTGAACGTTTCCCTCTCCTACATTTCGATTAAAGTTTAATTTTTTTTAAATTCTTATTGGCTTTTTTCCATCAGTAGTTAGTTTTAAAACTGTATGTCTGCAAAATTTTCATTTAAATTATCTTTATCGGAGACTGCATCAGAAAAAGTGAATTTCTGTATTTTTGTAATTATTTAAATTTGTATTTATTATAGATTTATTTCATTTCAATTATCCTAGTTTAACTATGTTACCGTGTTGTTTTTATTACACTGTTCTATTTAAATAAAAAGATGTCAAATTAAGAATGTTATCATTTAGTTTAACAAACAAATAATGATTTTAATGTAATTTGCCTTTTGTTCAACCAATTTTAGTGAATAAAAACTGAATTAAATTGGCTTTAACTAAATTTATATATGTCTCATAAATAAATAATTGAAAATAAGGATTTTTTTTTATATTTTATAATCTAGTTTTCATATTAAAAATGTGGAATAAACAGTAAGGAGAAACATTAATTCAGCACAAATAGTGACGATAATATTTGAATAATCTAATTATTTAAAGCATGTGGATTTTTCATAACCTACATATTTATTTTCCAAGAAAACACATGCTAATAATTTAAATAATTTATTTTTCAATTTACATTTGTTAATTATATAGGTATCCTTCTGAAATTACTTTATTCAGTTCATGGTTCAGTTATTTAAAATATTTAAAGGAAATGTAGTAATACTATTTTAATAATATATAGTAATATATATAACAGTAATGCAATAAATATGCAGTAATTTATATTAATTTTATTTCAAAATATTTTTAATATATTAAAAGGAAAATCACTATAATTAATTCAAATACCTTTCAAAGAACCGTAAATATAAATATGATTAAAAAAATCTAATGAAAAACTTCTAAGGAATCCATAATGAAATGGATTTAAAGCATTCACATTATGATCATCAAGTTAGAAATTTCCCATGTAACCAAAATTAAATAATTTATTAAAACAGACCTTAAAGCTCGAGACCTATTTTTAAATAGTTCATTATGAATATTTTAATGTAATTGCTATATACTATTTGAATTGGAATAATTGAAATTCATTTCAGAATTAATTCAATGAAGGTACTTTGGAAATAGTATAAATAAATCATTATAGGATAGAAAAACCAATTAAAAATATTCTTTAAGAACTTACAGTTTATCGAAATCCATTGATAACATTAATGCCTATTGTAAATTCGATCTAAGTTCTAAGAGAGAAAACACTTCTCCCTATCCTAGCAGCTGACTATCTAATGACTTTTTAATGTCTTTCGCGTGGAATACAACTTGTACTTTTTTCGTCTCCCATATGTGTTACATGATTTTTATTGTTCATATTGAGATGAAGTTCTTAATTTGATGCGATTTTGCAACGGGAAATGCTTTTAATGTTCTATGTAATATTCACTTTGCATTTAATACTTTAAAATATAGTTTTATATAGCAAGTTTTTTTTTTCGATGAAAATATTTCTTTGTAATTACATCTATTCTCTTGGCTCATTCATTTCAAAATACTTTATAGGATTTTAAGACAAAAACAAATATGGATCATATAAAATACAATCATATCGAGGATATAAATATGACAAAAAAAACCTGCATACTTCTGAATAATACAAGTTTTGTTTTAGAGTTTTTTACTAAATGTGTTCGAAAATTTTTTTGAGCGATCATAAATTTTCTTAAAACAATTATAAAAATTTATTTAATTGAAATTTTTCGATTAATTAAGGCTAGATATTAACTATTTTTTAAGAATTCGCTTTCTCCCGGGCTGTTATGAGAGAAATAAAAATGAGATGATTTTCTTTGAATCAGCAATGAAATAAGGTAATGTTATTATAAAAGGATGAGAAATCTAAAAGCTCTCAAAGTGAATCGAAAAGGTAAAGACACTTAAAGAGAAAATTACTTTAATTTAAAGTAACTACAGTGATGTTTATACTCTTATATGTTACGTTATCAAGGTTTTTGTTCTCTAAAATATATATAAAAGTGTTGAAATCAACAATCAGATTTTAAAAAAATTATGAAATTAAAATTTAAAATTATATTCGTCCTAAATCTCTAATTTTAATAAAATTTTAGATTTGGATTAAGGGAAATATATCAGCATTGTGCTTCAGCTGCAAATATTGAAATTGCCTCTTTTCTGCAGAAGCCTTATTTGTTTTTAAAATGTCTAAATAGTTTTCATGAATAAATGGCATGCTCATTTTTATCTTTCAGGTTATTTATTTGTATTAAAATGAAAAATTATTTATCGAAACATCAAAAAAAAAATCAGTAATAAAATTGAAAACCTATAATACTTCTCTTTGATAAACATTATCAACTGTAATTTCTCAATAGATAAATAACGGATCAAATAAGTAAGTTATTCCCATTGTTTACTTTACAATTATTTAAATTGGATGTATCTACTCAATCACTGCATTATAAGCTTAGCTGAAATTTGTTTCCTTCTAAAAGTAGATAAAGTAGATTTATTTTAACATAAAATTTATATTTATTTATAAAATTTTATTTTTTTAACATAAATTTTTTAATGAATCTGTAATAAAGGTAAAATGCTTACAATTTCGTAATTCTGATTTATCGTACACCGATTTAAAACTTAAATACTTCAAATAATGCTCATATATTTCATTCAACACATACAAATGAATGTTCTTTCATTTTTATGAAGATGCTATTAAGAAATACTTGACATTTTAATAATTTAAACAATAGTGACACGAAAATAAAGATCTTACTCTTTATGTTTTACAAAATTCCAAATTTTTTCTTTTTCAATAAACATACATGCTCACGAAATTCAATGTACAAATACACTGCTTTCATTTACTTTTAATTCCTCATAATAATATTGGAAATGGTAAAAGTTTTTTATATGAATATAATAGAAACGTTTTTTACTTGTATGCCTTCCATTGGCTAATATAATTAAGAGTCTTTTTTACCGCCTAAAGTAAGTAATTTAAGATCAAAACTTTATCATTCAAAGGGACAGAAAAGTCTTAATTTGAATTTTTCTTATGATTCTACTATTAAATGCATTATTAAATGTGCTTTTATATATTAATTTTGCATATTTGAGCCTGAATGTAATAAATTTAGCTTATTTTCGTAGCTTATTTCAATTTACCATAGCCATCGCATGGGAAAGAGCGCTGTGAATTTACGACTGCAAATGGATATCAAATCATATTCATTAGTTATGGCAATTTTATTCATCTTTTTACGGTATACGAATCCTGTGTTTCGAAATATTGAAATTACACTCATTACTTTGATTCTTTCTGCGAAATTAAATTCATGCATTATCTTATTATAGTACTTATTATACAGTTTGAAGAATTTTTTTTCTAACTTGAATTATTTTGATAAAAACTAATTGTTCCTATATAATTCAAAAAATTATAAGTAATTTTCTTACATAATTTTTAAAAATGTTTTTAGAGTTTTTGTATTGTCAAAGCGATTAAAAAAACGCATTAATTTATATAAAATAATGAAAGAAAAATTAGTTATCAATGTTTGAAAATATAGATGACTACTGTGTTGATGCTATAAATTTTTGAAAATATAATTGAAATTTTAAATCCAGTAAACATTTGTGTAAAGGAATAAGGGAAAAATCGTAGACTTCAAGAACTTCATTCTTAGCATAATACAATTCAGCCATACTTTCTTTAATTGGCTCAACGCAACTTTATGTAATTACTCAGCATAGTAACTGTTATAGTCCGTTTCTATGCTTTTTACCAAAAAGAAAAATAATTCTCGTTTCAATTTGCTAAAAGTAATATTTCATGACATTTCAATTCAAAATTATTCCGAATATTTGAAGCAATTCTTTAAAAATGACAAAATACGAATATATACCGTTACATGCTTATCACAATACTCATAGATACTAAATAATATAAATTAGTGAATGAGAAAATAAAAAAATAGGCTTCATAAGCAAATCATTCACATTTCTTAATTAAAATACTACATTTCGAAATTAATTAAGGTTTCATCCATAAATTAAATGACTTGACACAAGCTAAACATTTTTTGTGAGGATTCCTGCAGAAAGAGGTAAAAAAAAAAGAGAGACAAGATAAGGCATGACCCGAAAGAGATACATTGATATATAAAGCAATGATCGATGGCAAAAGGGAACGATCCGTGCAAAGAATCTCTCATCGATTTGACACGTAAACAAAGACTCTGTCACCATCAAGAATGCCTTGTACGGGAAGCTCACGTTATCTATATTACATTCTCGTGTCATTGGACCTGCCAGGACTAGAAAGGGGAGGGCGGGTCTCCTCCCCTTTTCACGGCGGCCAGATTTATTTTAACACTTTTCTTTCCTTTGCTTTTTTAAAACCATTTTTCTTTTTTTTTCCCTGACTTCGCCACCCAATAGTTTTCAGAAAAACAAAGAGTTGTTTTTTAAACAGAATATGTGTCGATGCTGCTCTTGATCCAATACAGTCTTTTCGCCACGCTCTTGAAGAACGACTTGAGGCTAAGCTAAATTCGATAAATGTGATTTATGTCCTGCTCTGAGCCTATACACGTTTGTTAGTACAGAAATTCATTTAGAAGATGCGGTTTTAATTTAATATAGACACTATGTGTTTAGGAAGGTCGAAAACCGCATTTTTATTTTGTTAAACATTAATTGTTATGATTGCATTGATGGAAGTTTTGAAGTGATGAGATATGGTTTCAAATTTGTTATGAAATTTGTATAAAAATATCCTTTTTTTTAAATGCTTACAAAATAATGTTTTTTGTCAACAACTGCCTTTCCATTTCATTAAAACTATATCCCTCATGCCATGGTATTTTAAAATTATGTTAAAATTAAAATTTAGCCATAAGCTTTAATACATTATTTATCTTGGAAATCGTAAAGACACAGAATGTATTATGATATTATATATAAATATCGAATAAAAACAGAAAAAGGTCTAAAAAGGAAAATTCTTTTAACAGTATAAAAATATCTAATGCAATTTTATATTTAATTCTTTTAATATAAAATTCTTGTTATTTTCATTATTTATATCTTATTATATTTAATATTTAAAATATTTATATATTTCACTGTGCAAATAAATTTATTGTTAATGAATATTAGTTGCACAAGCATACTTTCTTTTTATAGATTTATTTTAACTCTTAAGCTGATTCTTACATGAAGATTTAAGATTCATTTTAAGCAGTTATTTAAAAACCTTTGAGTTAAAAAAGAATTCTTCTTACATACATTTTTTTATAAATATCTGTATTCCATATTAATGTCTGGAAAATCATTAAAGCATTTTAATTAACTATTAGAAGTTTTAAAAATTAAAATTAATAATCGTCATATTATGAATTCATAAAAATGAATAATTTTCGATTTTTGAATTTTTTTTTCATTCCAAATGCCTAAATCAAATAGCTGGAAATTATGAATTATAAGAATTCTACATTCAAAAATTTATTTATTTACTTTAAAAAGTTTACAAATATGTACAATATTTGATTCATGCTTAAACTTTTTTTTATATTTACTTTATGCACGAAATGTTTAAATTCTGTTTCAAACTGACTTTTGAAGTCCAATATTTTTGTAAAAGAACGTGTATACATTCCTGTGGTAGATTATATCAGTTATCTGGAATATATCAAAATATTGCATGAAAGTCTGAAAACTCGATTACCGCGATGAAATATTTATGCACTTACAGCAGTTCCGGTAAGTACACACTTTACTATCTTAAAAAGGAAGTTTTCAACATTTTACCTTCTGTGTTTACATTACATGTAGTAATAGCTTCTAATCGGCAAATTATGAAACTACCCTTGAGTTAAGTGTCTATTGATACCGCTATCTAAAGTGGAATTTATTTTTTTATAGTGATGTTCGTGCATGCATCGCTTAAGACATGTCTCATTCTAAAAAAATATAGTTTATTTGATTTCCTCGATTCAATACAAACAAATTGAAAGAAGTTCCAAGTTCTGTTTTTCACTTATTTATGATTAGCATACATTTCACAGAATTTAATTTTGGATCTATATAAATTTTTTAGAATGCACATTTATATAAATAAGGAAACAGCAGGAACGATAATTTGTCTAGTAGTTCTTAATCTATTAGTTTTATCTTAATTATTTGGATAATATTATGTTAGTGTTTTAAACTTTCTCAAAGCATTTATCTAAAATAAAATAAAGCAAAAGAATATTTTAAAGCAATATAGATATAAAAATTATTATACTAGCTAAAATGAATGCTCTAGAAATATCTCGAATTGTGAAAATCAAACCGCACTGAAAAAAAAATAGTTAAAACGAGTTCCTAAAATAACCAGCAATTATGACAACTATAAACGCATATTGGCTAGATAATTTCTGTGATCAGTACATTTATATTCTTGTGTATCTTTTGAAGCAGAAGTTTGATCCCTCACGTAACTCAAGCGATATGAAAGAAAAAGCAAATGCTAAAAGACTTCTAATATACACTAATATTACAATCGAAGCATCTGTCATTTCCGCATTACTCTTGCTATTTATCCTTCTTGGCTATAAGAGGAAGATTAGTTCTTGTTTACCATTTGCTTCGACAAAAATTGGGAAATATGTATAGTTTCTAAGAACAGTATTCTTCTGGAAAGGAATAGTTGAAATAAGCAACTGCTAATTTGGTACAAGGAATGCGATGCTATTTTTTGAGTGATTCTTTTGTAGCATATGCTTGCCGTTATTTGTCTTAAAAGATATGTTATCCAAGAATTCTTTATCTGCATGGTCTTATTTTTTTTCCAGAAAAAGTATTGAAAAAATCTTTTGGTCTGTGAAACTATATATAATGTTTCTATATATCAGCAAGTTTATAAATGATATAAAATGAGAATGAGGATATAAGGTATTGTATTCGCAAGAAAAGTATTTATATAAAAGAAAGAATATTAATTAATTCGCCATAACTTCAACTTTTCGTTTCTGTAATTAATTGGTATTTTATGACAGTCTTGGCATGGATATATTTTTATATTTTTTATTGAGGATTCAGTATAAATTATTTTAAATTTAAATTTCTTCTTTAAATTTCATTTTAAAATGCCGTTCCAAAGGAAATATCATGAATTAAGAATTTTAACAGACCTTAGGATTTGAATAGTAAAGTGAATAGAATAAATAAAATGGCGTCCTATTCACTAAATTAAGAAAGTATACCAAATACATATACAATTTTAATTGGCCTTTGTACTGAAATATTTCCTTTTCCTCCATGATGCAATAATAATTTCGAATTATAGTATGCCCAATAATTGAATTCACTTCTATTTTATTTTTTATATATAAGCACAGATTCAAGAAAGAAGAAAGTGATGAGTTTTTAATATTAGAAAGATTGCATTTAAACTTATCTTAACGAAAAGTTCTTTCATTAAGTTATCTTTAACATAATTCTTTTCTCAAGAAAATTTTAAACATGAGGTGCATTTTCTTTGTGAAGCACATTTTCTTCCTAATATCGCCATCCAAACTCACTTTGAATCATTAAGTTAAAGGTACTCCCTTTGGATTGCGTCATAACTGAAGATTATTGACTGCAGAACATACGATCCTTGCTAATTCCTTCATTAACATGCAGTTTCTGTTTAACAAATATAACCTTCCCTGGTTTTAGTATCGAGCTTGGCTTCATCTCGTGAATCTGAAATTAACTTTGTCGGGTTTTCACTAAGTTAGGGATTAAATCTCCGTCTTTCATTAAAAGCACACTCTATCATGCTGTTCTTCCGATTTAATGAGGTTGTTACATAGCAGGAGTTAGTAAAGATTACTAAGCATGATGCTTAATTTTTGGATAAAAATTGCATTAGATTTTTCTAACCAAAAAAAGTTAATATCTCATAAAAGCTTTCTTAATCTATTGAAACTGATGTATATTACTTGTTATTACTTTACTTTACTGCAAAGTACAAAATTCTTTTATAAATAAATGCATATTTTCAGAGTTTCTTCTTCAAATATGTTTAGACAATTTCTAAGAAATTGATTATTTTTAGCACATCAATAGCTACTTTATACGATTTAATGATTCCCGTGATTTGAATAAAACCCTTAACGAACATGAAACAAATTTAGTAGATTTAAATATTTTTATGAAATTGAAATTTAATAATTTCTAGTTGAAAAAATGGAAACACAAGATAATTACTAAAAATGACTACAGTAAATTAATGACTACTTCTTTCGGAAAATCTAATAATTGGACAAAATTATTTTGAATTTCAAAATAAATAAAATATTTTAGATAATTGCTAGAATAAAGGATCCAGAGAAAACAGAACTCTTCCTAAATTTTGAAATTATAACGGTGACAACAAGTATTATAATTCGATAACTGAATTTTCTTAATTGATTTTGAAGTTTTATTTCTTAAGCTTAAGAGATACTTAAAGATAATAAAGATTATTGACATTGATCTGATTTCGAAATAATATTTATAATGCTCAAAATACACAATTATATTTTATAAAAACATAATATAATAATTTATATACTGAAAAATATTTAAAAAATGGATTTGCCATTATGCTATAAATTAAAAAATAAAGGCTTAAATGTCTCATAAAAAAATTCTCTACATTATGAATCCGAATACTGAAAGAATGGAATAAAATTGCAAAGTACACTCGAATCACAGATCACTGTTTTCATCTTTAGTTAGAACTTGACTAAAATGTCTAAAGTATTTCAGAAAAACATAAAACCTTAACAATATTTTTATGGCTAATCAATTAAAACAAACTATTACAACATCATATTGAAAAATGACCTAAATTCAAAATATAATAAATATTCAATACAATAATCTAGTGTAATTAACCTTTTTGGTGATCATCTGATAAGAAATCTTTTGGATTTTAATTTTCTATTCGATGTTTTTAAATGTTTAATTACATTCACTTCAAGTCTTTTAAAACATAAAGAAGCAATTTTTTTTCTTAAAGGTTTATTTACTTCTTATGAACTAAAATCAATTCGTTAACTAGAATTTGAAGACGATACACCCCTATTAAAAATTCCCAAATATTAAAACTAATAATAATAATCACATACATAAAAATAAGACTTTATAAGATATCTTACCATATATTTTTTATATGATATATATATATATATATATATATATATATATAAACTAAAAATAGAATTCTAAAGGGTTTTTGAAATGCACGCACCTTATAACGGAAAAGGAATCATTACAAGTCATGGATTAGAACTTTCCCTTCGGATTATAGGCAGGGGGAAAAATTAAAGTTAAACATTAAATAAGAGATTCAGATTCTTTGGATTAAACCTACATTATTAAGTATGCTGTGAAAATATTTTTTAAATGTTTATTTCGAAATGATCAAAAAGTTACATCAAAAAATCTATCATTGTGTGTTGTCTTTTATAATTTTTTCATTGGAAATTTTATTACAGTTCTCAAGTGATAAATCCAATTTACTCTGCACTGGATAAAAACAATTTTCTTACTAGACAAAAGGATTATCAAACTATTGAGGTATATTGGGATGGATGAAGTCAGTATTATGTACCTTTGTACTGCATTCAAATTGGAAAAGGCCATGAACTGTCTAGACATATTCATTCGATTTTACATATTGTTTAAATATTGAACTCTATAAGAGTGAAAGACTTTTGAATAATGTTAATCTAATCGTTAGATTATTCATTAAACCATTTGAAAGCGAGAAACGTTGCTAAAATTGGCGTAAAAGTATCAAAGAACTTTAGTTAGTTTATTGAATCATTGAGTTTGTCATTCACCGAATATTAGATTTTATGATTTATACTGGATATAATTATAAAAAAAAGCTTTTTATGTAAAAAATGATTTTATTATTTTAAACCATTCTACAACAATTCCGAAAATACAGAATCCGTAGTTTCATTTATTTTCTTTGAAAATAACTTTAAAATTCCCGGAAATTATCGGAAAGAGCGATAATTCATAATATGTATCAGATTTGATCAAAATGAGAGAAGTTTATGTTATTTAAATTTTAGAGTGCCAAGAATATTTTATTAAGTTTGAGTTTTTGTTTCTGGAGATTATTTTGATTTAATAATTTCATTGGAGGTATATTTACGGAGAGAAAAAAAAGTATAAAATAGGTTCATTTACATGATTTAAAACTTTCCTCCCGATGGAAAAAAAAAATGTCTTAACACACATGGTTTAGAAATGTGTTACTGGGTAAATTCCGTTAGTTTACTAGTTGAATTCTAGTTATTTTTAGTTAAAAAAATGTATTTACAGTCTGACGCAACTTAACAATTTCAGATAGGAATTATGCATTGTCGATTAAAAAATAAAAATTAAAAATATCATTAGCATAATTTAATTCATCAATTGACTAATTAACTAATTAAATGTATAAATATTAATTAAAAATCATTCATTATAATTTTTTATTCAGATCTCTTTGCAATATAAGTTCAAACAAGTTCATCTCCAGTCCTAAATAAAGACAATCATTTATAAGAGAAAATATTCAACTATTTATTTATTCTGTAGGTCTAGAAAGAGTGGAAGTATAAATCGCAAAATATACTGGCAGTTAATACGGGTTACAATATAATATTGCCCAAAAATTTATATTAGAAATTTCAGATTAAAAAAATGCTGATAAAATTCCAAAATATTTTGTTAAATATCTCTAGCTAAACGGAATATCCTCTCTAATCATTAACTAATACCAAACCGTCAGAATAAAACATAAACTTACTGTTTTAGAAAGGATTTAAATCACGTCAAGAATAATAGACAATTATCTTTACTAATTTTTCATGCAACCTATTGGTCCTATTAATCATATTTAATAAAATATTATTCAAATGTAAGTGAAAACACTTACCTTTGAAAAAAAAATCTTTCAGTTTTATAACTAGCCGAGTTCTGAAAATTTAATTTCATTAAATTCAGTCAATCAACTACGGCATTTCTAAGAGTCGCTTATGTATTGGTTGATCTCCCTCGACGAACCCAATTAAATGTTCGAACATGGGTAAAATACTGATTTATTATTCAATCAAATTAGGCCTAATAAGAGGAGACCATAATTTGTTTTAAATGTTAGTATATTAAGAATAATTTATTAAATATGCCTAATAAGATCAAAATATTGTAAAAAAAGTTGCGATACGTTAATTTTCAGCTGAACATTTATTGACTTAACGGTTATGAAGAATAAATTATTTAAAATTCTTTTGATTGCTGAAAATATTTGCCTATTTTTAACAGTTTAAAAATTGACTACTTGGCTCTGAGTAGATGAGTTCCAATGAGATGAAAGATCAATGAAAATAATAACATTAAATATACCACAAGGAAATTATAAATATCATCTTTTGAAAAATGTTAAAATACTAACATACTCTAAGCAAAAAATTTTTATATCGAAAACTTACATTAATAATTACAAATAAATTAGAAATAAATTACCTAATTATAATTAGAAATAAAGCAATAAAATGTTAAAAAACAATTTGAAGAAAATCGCTTTTTGAAAAGTGTATTAGAATTTCTTGAATCATGTTTGAGCAAAAACTTTCGATAGCAAACTTTTCTATACTCAGACATAAATTATAATTAGAAATAAAACAATAAAATGAGAATGAACAATTGAAGAAAAAGTCACTTTTTGAAATGTGTATTAGAAATTCTCCAACCGTGATTGAGTTTTAACTAGTTCCATTATTCAAAATTGGACACATTTTGCTTGAAGTATTCCTACTACAGTCTTACTGGAATGATTTTGGGATTGCAATTTCACTAAATAAGGAATTTTGATGAGAATGCTTTGGATACCGTTGAGTTTAATGTTCTACATTAAATAAGCAATTTTACTAAATAACGAATGTTAATGTCGCTTACTTCATATACAGTTAAATTTAATGCCTTACATTAAGTATGACATCCTTTCATAACACTTTGAACGAATAAATTGCTTCTGTTTCGAAGCCGCATCCATATATTATTCGCAACGAAAGCGGACCAAAACACGGCAATAATTTTGGATAATTGCATTTACTGGAAATTGTACAAGAACATATAATTATATTCTCCTGCCAAAAACTCGATTAGAAATTGCCGTGGTTGCGCATTGGATGTCGCTATAGACTTGCTTCTTTCAAATAAAGCATTAATTATTTCATTTTCTTTTCTTTCTTGAGGCGTGAACATGATTTAATGCTTTTAACGCGGTGGCAAATGGAGTAGATTTTGGATGGAATCCAAAATTATCGCCAATGAAACAATATCTGATTTATAATGAATTTCCGAAAATGGTCCTTGTTTCTAAGCCCAAGAATTTATTTGTAAAATATGCTGTGGAGAAAAATATATTTTTAATATTCACTTATTTTTTTTGAAAAATATTTAATTAATCATGAAATAATTAAAAATAATTTTTGTGTTCGGCATGCACAATAAAATCTTAGGCACCAGAAATGAATTTATATTTTAATTCTCAAAATCATTTACAAAATTGTATACATTATTTCATAGGTAGGCCAGTGTATTTTATACTATATGAAGAGCAATTATAAGACAAACATTTTAGCTTTACAATGCGCTATGCAATGATTTTTTTAAAAATTCAGCAATTTGGAAAGAAAACTTGATTTCTATCTAAGTTAATATTTTGAAATCTCTTTCAATTCTAAGCGAAAAATAATGAAATGTATTTTGAAGCAACAATAGATAATGGCTATTGAAATCACATAATCCACAATTTATTTCTAAATACATCTTTCACATGATTTGTATTGCTACAAATAAATAAAAATCTATAATAAAATACTTTTAAAAGAACTAATGCATGCGCACTACTGATATTTTCTATAGATGAACATTTTCACATAATGTTGCTAGTAAATACTTCAAGGCTAGCATTAGTCAATAAACATTTTTGTAATTTCAAATTTCAAAAAAAAAAATCAAGCGAAGAAAGGTTTTTATTTATTTAAATACGGAAATACTGATCATGTTAAAAAAAATAATCAAAATGAGGGGTTAAAAATCACGTTTCAATCTCTAATTTCAAAGCAATTGCAACTAACGAAAAACATTTCTTATAATAGTTGTTCTTCTAAATGAGAAGCTAAAAAAATTATCCAAAATTGTCCAAAAATTATATCCTTTTTCCTCTTAGATACATTATATATTTAAAAATGTTAGTTAATAACTTCTTTATACTCAACTACATTTTTCTGGGAATAATTAAACGTTTTCTTAAAAATTTAGACTACAAAAGATACTTTTTTAAAATTTCTGAATTATGAAAGAGATGTGTGATATTTAAAGGTGGTATATATGACAAAATCCCCATTCATTTCTTTCACATATATAATTTTTCCAAACGAAAAGCATCTTGTGATTTTAGATATTTTTGAAACATCATTTTTAAGTCTAAAAAATTAGCTAATTTTTATAACAAAATTATTAACAGATTTCTTGTCTCCTGTTTCCCCATTTATGCCGTTTAGTGTAAAGTAATATATTTGCAGAATTTTAAATTTCAATTTTTTTCTTTAATATTAACAGTAATTTATTTCACATGTTCTTATTTTATCAATATCTATAGTGATTTGTATCGCATAGTAATTATTCCGATTACTTTTCGTTTAGATGAATACTGGTTCTTTTTTGCATTCTTAAATAAGAACTTTTCGGAAAGCATTTTATGATTCTGAATATCACAACTACTATTTTCTTTCATTTGACATAATGGAGAATTTAAAGCTGTTATTAAAAAAATTATAATATATTTAAAGGCAATATATGTTTTTTTTTAGTTTATATGATTTGAATTAATTTTTTATATTCAAAATCTATAGATGAAAGAATTTCTACATTTAATTTAAATTCCCTTCTTGCCCTTTCAGTAAATCATCCGTCTATTTTAAATTAATTTATGTTTGAAATTTTTATTTAGATTTTTTAATAGGTGTACCGATCTATAATTATTAATTTCTTCTCCTGATGTCACTGTTGTTCATAGTCTCAACGATTACACCAATTTGTTTTTTTTATGACAGTACCTCAAAACGAGTTTATGTACAACCGATTTCGAGTTAGCGTAATATTGTGTTTAGGTGGTAAACAGGAATACAATCCATCGGTATTCTGTGAAAGTTTTCGGTGCTAATGACCTCACTCAATTATCGGGAGTGTGAGTTGGCTTTAAAGACGTCAAATATTTGTGAAAATTTAAGCTAACTATGCCCTAACACAAGACGTCAGTGCACACTTGTTGAGACAATTCCAAAAGTGATAATTCCCCACTTATGCATACATTGGGATTAGAAGTGTTTGGTGAACTATGAACTTCTACAATCATTGAAGTAAATAATACCTCTCGCTACCGTTGATAACTGATCGATTTCAGTCGTGTATTGATTGTAAAGTGTCAAGATTGGATTGCAAAATATGAAAAATTATTTTGAAGCAATACATCCACGCAAGACAATCACAAGCATACTACATCACTCGAAGAAAAACTTCAAAGACACCATTTCTGCACATGGCTAGAAATTTGAGCCCCATCCTCTATACTTATCAGACGTGACCTCTGCGAATCTCCACTTATTTTCACCGATATTCCCTGAATTTTCCCAGTAAAACTTCAACAATTACGAAAAAGTAAAAACAAAAATGGTTGCTGATTGGATCACCTCAAACAATGAATGATTATTCTATGACGATATTCACTATTTGAAGGACAGATTAAAACAAATGCATAAGTACAGATGACATGTACATTGAATGATGAAGCATTTATTACCTTTCTCCCAAGATACATTGCTCACTTAAACAAACATCAAGAACCATTAATCATAATTTAAAAAGAGTATGATTCGATGAGTGAAAGCATCGAAAAGAACAACTCTAGTACAACAAACATGCCCTTTTGTGACAAATGGATATCATATATCAAATAGAAATCATATATCGTCATTTCTCAGCATATATAAAGTATTATGACGTTAAAGCTTGCTCCTCTGAATGCAATTAAACTGGATTTTACTTCATTAAAATATAATAATATGTATAATTTCTCCATCCAAAAACGCATTTTGTTCTGTTTAATGAATGTCAGAATTTATCATGTATGATAGTATTTTACATGGATGTAACCTTGCAGAGGTTGTTTTTATTTAGTTTTCTGGAGAATATTAATAACATTTACATTTATCTTCATTTTTAAAATGTGTATCACACTTTTTTTATTGTTTTTATGTTCATTAGTTTCTTGTTCAATATTTCCTTTACATATTCGTAATTTTTAAGCGAAAATTTCATCTTGTTTCTTATTCAATAATAATATCCGCATTCTGCATATATAATTATTTAATTGTCTCCTTCTAAAATGAAATATAAACTTGATTATTCTTATAACCGAAAATCTGAAAAAGAATACCTAAACTGCTAGTTTATTGTGCTCTATTTCGATGATTTGTTGACTTAATAGAAAATTTTGATAAAATATTTACAGAACAATGTTTATGAAAAATTTATTTTATCGTGTCCCAGACAGCTTCCCAACAGGTACGCCGAGAGCTTGCGCCACTATTCTCAGCCAACGAGTAATTCAATACGCAGTAATTCACCGACGTGTACTTGAAAACTGTCGAAACGTAATTTAATTCGTGCAGATTCCTTGGGTAATCGCGAACGAAGCACAGTTTCGAAAATTTAATATCGCTCTAATCAGCGTAACCGTTCGTTCACGTGACGATGCATGAGAGCAAGCGGAACATCGACCACCTCAGCCTGCTTCTTGATGCAAGGACGCTTAAGAGCTGCAGAATTCTATTTGCCGCCTACCTGTGACTGTGACTGTAATTATAAAATGGATCAGTAAATCAGTTTTGTCGTTTCTCAATGAATGCTAAATCACGGGATTTCAATCAGGCTTATGAATCGCAAAATGTTAAATTACAGAGACTTAGGCAGGAAATCTTTCATCTTCTGCAAAAAAGCAGATTTATTCACAGCATGACTGTGTTTAAGAAATGCATGTAATATAGTAACAATATATTATTATCTAAATTTCGGAAGCATGGTTGAAGAATTTGGTGTAAAATATGTGGTTCTTAAAATTTTTGAAAAAACAGACATTTTAGATAAAGACCAAGAATGTATTCTTATAACAAGACATTCTTTTCAAAATTGACTTTAAATAATGAATTTTAATCAAAAAAATTCATTAAAAAACGAATTAGAATAGTTAATGTATTTAATGATTTACCATTGCGATTGAAACTTTATACAATACTTACAATATTTTTACTACATCATTATGTAGGAAGTTTTTAGAAATTGAGAAACATTGATTTTCTTTTTACCTAAAAAATATCATCTCTAGTTTGAAATGTAAATAAAATGTATGGATATCGAAAGTTAATAGCAGCATAGTGTTCATTCTCAGATTTCGGAAATCTCCGCGCATTTGCGCATGCTTGAGAAGGCGTTTATTTCATCAAAAAGGGGTGACAGGAAGGAGGAAAAGGAGCTGTTTATATTTAATAATACTATGAAGTGAAATATTTGCGAAATTCAGAAGCATAATAACAGTTCATTTTTCTGTATATTAACCCTTAAAAAAATTCAAACGTCAAAAAACACTAGTCTCGGAATCCTCAAACGAACAACACTGAAATCGAAATGAGATGTTCTGCATTCTCCAAGCCTACTCGATAAATGTGTAATAATTTTAGAATTCATTTTAAGAATATTGTTGGGTAAATATGAAATTTAGTGCTTTTTAATGAAACAAATGATTATAAATTTTGTTCGTGCTTGCGAAATTGCTTCCTTTATATCAATCACGTAAATTTGAAAATATTAGAGATATGTATAATTTTGAATCAATAAAGGATTACATTTACTTTTCTGCTTAAATATGTTCAATCGATATATCTTCTACAACTTCCTTATTCATCAGAGAGAGTGTTACATTGTATTTACTTTAAATTGTGCATATTATAATACATTACATTTTTTTAATGATTTATTTTTTCTAATATAAAATTGACAGATTATTCAGACATTGTTGATTTCAAGAAATTTCCTTTTATTTTGTAGTGTGAATGTTTATATTGTTCACAAGACGACGAGCCATTCCTCAAAACTATTGATGTAGCATACGGTTTTGCTCATATTCTTAACTTTTACATCCTTTTTTTCTAATACTCTCCTCTCTTTTACTCTTCTAGTATGTAGTTAAAAAAATAGAGGTGGTTATTCATGACATGATTGGATTAAATATTCTACGTTAATATTATGTTGTAAAATTTAAAATGCAAATTATTGTTTTTAATATTATTTACTTCTCAAATCATGATTTATCTCTTTCACTACTAACCAGGTCCAACCGGCCATGCAAGTTCTATACTGGCTTGGCAGTTTCTGTTTCAAATAAGGGGTGCAGGATGTAAAGGGATAACACCCGTAATGATAACTCGTTTTACATCTTACATCTCTTGTTTGAAACGAAGACTGTTCAACAAGATAGAATTTATAGCAGTAAAAAAGTTAATGAATTTTATTTTCTCACACTTTTCTCCACTGAACTCTTAAAATGAGTACGTACTTCAACAAAAGTTATTTTAAATAAATACTATATTTTTACTGTATAAATCAGAAATCTATGAGAAATAAGTATTCGTAAAAGAAGATGCCATGAGGTAATTCTGAAATATTTTCGTGAAATGCATTATTGCATTTGCGAGTCTATAAATCTGCATGTATATTTTATTTTATTATTTCTATAAATAATATAACTGTGAAATTGCTACATTTTCACAATTTTAGTGAATTTCAAAAGTGTCATTTAGCTAGATGGCTTCGATATTGAACCAGTGCTGTAATAGGTAAAGATTTGATCTCTTAAAATAGTCACTGGAATAAAAGATTCTAAAATAAGATTAAACGGAATGTTATTTGAAGTACAATAGCCTGAAAAAGTTTGACAGTCGCATTTATTCAGAGGTCATTATTTTGAGAAAATCACAAGGTGATGTGCACAAATTGATGCACATCATAGATCACCACATTTGTGCACAAGATGATGTGCACAAATTGTGGTATTCTATTCCGTTAATTTGTAATGGAAATATGTACAGAAAATTTGAATTACTAAAGAAATTTTATTTTTTATATATTGACATTATTTAAAAAAAATAACTAAATCGATATTAACTAATTGGAAATATCATTGCTTATTCATAAAAATTGAATTAAATGTTTTATTTATTTTTTTCTGTTATCCCATTTTTTACCTGTCTAATAATTTCGATATTTCTTATATGCATTTTCCATTCCATACTCTTTTTAGTTTCCCAGTACCACAATCTACTAGTATTTAATTATCAGATCTTGGTGATGTTCATAATGCGAACAGAGAAATAAATTATTCTAAGTTTATCAAAGATTTTTGTATAAAAAAATGTTTTTGAAGAATTATTCGTTATTAAAGAACATTTTATATACTTAAAATTAATTAACTTTTGCTTTAATCCATTTTAATTATTTTTAAAAATCTGTCACATTTATTAAGCTTTTTATGCTTCTGTTATTAAAAAGTTTTTTTTTAATTATTTTCTCAAAATGCTTTCTATCTCTATGTTAATAAAAGCAACATAGAAATTGGATGCAATTTAGAAAGAACTTATACTCCTATGCAATACATTAAAACTTATACTCCTATCTTTTTTTCATCAAATTTGGATTTTTATGACATGTTTCAAGTTAGAAATTCACATTCTTTCAAAATAGATGAGAAAAGTAAACAAAGGATTCTTTTTCTTTTAAAGTTTCTTCCTAAATTGAAACAAAACTTATTTTTATCATCGCTAGTAACTTTTAGTTTGCGTAGGATTTTAAAACATGAATCAAGTTTAATCATGGAAACAACAATTAGAACAAATTAGAAAACATTTCCGAAAATGGTCTCTGAGCAAAAATATTTCTTACATTTCTTATTCCCCACCCACACCGTTTTATCTATATATTCTTTCCTTGCAGAGAGTTTTTATAAATAAGGAAAATGTTTAAATTTAGAGACATGCTTATATTTCAAAGTTTTAAATTTACTCCTGAATACAATGACGAAAATTATTATAATTCGATATAAGTTCTTTTAAAAGAAAAATTATTTCATTTATTGCGAAATGAATAAGCATTTGTTTTAGTATAAAAAATAAAAAAAAAACATATTAATTAAAATTATTTATAAATTAATTAGAAATTATTTTTAAAGAAAAATTGTGATGTACTTGCCCAGGACTGAACTCAGGCCTCGGGAATTCGTAGTTCTCGTGAATTGCCGACAGTGGTCTACAGATATTCGACAGCGATGATATATTATTTGTATATAATCTATACTGAAAGTTTCTGGAAATTGGCTGGCTTTTAATATTTTAGTGAATAAATATCCAAAAGGCATACTACCATTATACTAAATCTCATCCCGAAGTCAATTTTCCAACTCGTACCCTCCCCTTGTAATATTCTAAATAAATAAAAGACTAAATTTAAAAAAAACGGGAAGATTTTTTCCATACAAAAATAACAAAACCATTTGTTAATATTTCGATTTACATTGTTAAATCCTTTAATTTTTTTGAAAACATCATTAGGATCTGATTGAATTTTAAAACAGAAATGCATCATATCACTAGATAATTGTGGTGTTTCACAAATTTTTCTGATTAAGAAATAAATTTACATATAATGATTAAATGTAATGTTCCGTAACTTCTGCTGACATCCATAACTACTTAAATTATATGATTATCAAAACAATTTATTTGTTTAAATGGATAAATTTATTTATATTGCAATATTTTGAATTTATAGTAAGAATAATAAATATAAAATGCTAAGATTGAATTGCTGGAAGCAAGATATCGAAGTACTAAAATTATCAAATATAACATCTTTTTATAATTAAATGTACCTCTTTCAGAAATTCGTACAAGGATTTCAAATATTTTTATAATTCGTCTCCTTAAACGTGTTTCATTGCTTATTTAAAATTGCAGCTTGTAATTTTAATAACTGAGTTTCTGCCGTATCAACCTGAAAGCTGTAAATTGAATTTTCCTCATTTTTCTTGATTATATATATATATATATATATATATATATACAATCTAGTCAAGCATTTGTAAAAAGTTGCTTTTTTGGGAAATTAACATATTTTGAAGAACTTAATATGTTTTAGGAAATTTATCATTTCATAATTAAAGTATAAAATGAGAAATTCATATTCGCAAATCAACCCATATGCAGTAAAAATATTCATGCATAAGCTTTATAATGTGTCAAATCGCTTAAGGAAAACTATTACCTAAACTTAAATTTAAATATAAAAATAGAAACTTTTTTAAGTATTCAAATTATTATAATTAATTTTCATTTACTAACCATAAAAACAGATTAAGCAAAAATGTAGTGTTACTCTAATACTCTATCTGCCCCGTCATCTCACAATTATTTTTTATCAAATTTATTAACTAACTATTACTTCTTTTTTAAAATTAACAATTACCTCTTTGTAAAATTAAAATATAAAATTGGAAACTTTTTAAAGAGTTCAGTTTTTTTTAGATGCTTTTCATTTACTAACCAAAAAAATATATATATTAATCAAAAATGTAATTTTCTTATAAAAAAATAAAAGAAAAAATAGAATAATTTTTGACTCCATCTCAGCCGTCAATGTCAATTCTTTTTATCTAATTTATTCATCTAAAGAAAATTTCCATAGTGAAAACTTCAATTACAATAAAAAAAATTATTATTATGACATTTCAGTTTAAAGCATGTGTCTTATCATCTTATATATTATGTTAGTTTTAACATATTTCAACCTATTATTTTTCAGTAGTTTCTAATGTTATGATTTCAAATTCTTTTATTTATACTGGTATCCATCTAAGTAATCATAATTTTAAGATTTATTATCTTCTGTAGTTTCAACTTACATAATTTGACTTTTTTAATGATATTCACGGAACATTCTGCCAAAAGATTGCTACAAGACTTTGAATATCCTTTTATTCTTTCTATTTTCTGCTCTAGAATAGGAATAAAAAAAAATTTTAGATGAATTATGATAATAATTAAATTTTCTTTCAAAGAGAGATTTGCTAATGAATACATTTTTAATGGAATGAATTTGGTAATAACTATATTTTTAATAGAATAAAAAAGATTGAAGACGTTTCTGTGATTGAATTTTAGAATATTTTACCATTTTAAAGAAACTAACATATACTTTTTTTTTGCAATGAACTGAGCAATGTTTCATCATTACTTTTTGAATTTCGGAGAACTATTATCAGTTTAATTAATAATTGTAAGAATAAAATTAATACAGAGTTACTTATGGATATAATTTTAAATAGGACTAACATACCTAAATGAATGCATTTTATGAGCATCTTAAATTCAAACTGAAAAAAATAAATGACAAATCTTTTTGAATTAATTACATCAAACTTTATTTTCTAAGCGTCAAACTTTATTTTGTATTAATCCAGAATAACTTACTCATACGCTTCAAGCAGGTTCATTCTTCTAAAAGAATGCATTCGATAATAATTTTCAGTGCAAATTTAACAAATACGTAACAAATCTTTGCAAATTAATTACTTCAAGCATGAAGAAAAATACCATTAGTCTTATTTGCTTATAAGCAATCTATGTGTCAAATAAGAGAAAATTTGCTGCCAATTAATTAAGCCTTCATGTATGCAAATCACCTCCTTTCTACCTAGAAAAATGCATTTATTTATTAAAAAAAGACCTTCCTTATCAAGAAACTCATATTTTTGCAGTTTCTATTTATGACTGGCCTCGCTTTGGAACTGAAAAGACGTGGTTAATTAGTGCTTTCATTTAGAGCACTGCCTTCCTCCTTTTTGGTGCTTATTAGTGTTTCGGGAAAACACCGAGAACAATAGGTGATAAATCACCATACACGTTAATTGTAGTAATTGACATTTATTTATTCTTGTTAGTGATGGCAGCACCCTCATTATCGCCACTGACACTGAGATTAGAGAACCGGGGATTAGACAAGGAGCAGGGTTCTCGTTATACTTCGAGTCAATAATTTGTAGGTTAACTCGCTTATTATCAAATTCTGAAAGAGATGAATAAAAAATTGGGAACGAGTCATCAGGAAAATGAGATACTTATAGAAGATCTAATTAAAAACACTTGAAAATTATTTGTGTCCAAGTCAATTTTTTAAAAAGTTTTTAACTGGAAATAGTGTGCTAATTAACACATTTTTTTAACACTTGAATGGATTGGATAATAACAGCTTTCAAAATGAATAAATGAAACATCTCAAATACACTTGAATTCATTACATTTTTGTTTGTTTATAAAATCACTGAAACAACTACAGTTGAATAAAATTGTTTGCTAAAAGCCGTTTTTCTTATAAATGTACCTTTTTTCCTTTAAATGAAAAATAAAACTTTTTTTTTTCGAAATTCGAAACTATTCTTTCACGTTTATTTAAATACGATTAGAGTTATTTTACTCCACTTTTTCAATTGTCAGTAGTCATTCTTTGCATGATTAACGATAATTTTTTCCCCAATTTTTAAGAATTTTGATGCTGTTAAGTGCAATTTCAGTTTTTCATTAGAAAAGATTTTTGTTAAATTTCAGAAATGCTTTTTATGGTCTGAAAAAGTGTTAAGTAGATTCAAATTTGCTATTTAATGCATATTTAGTTTGAAGAAATAATTGCATTTCAATAGAAACGTTTGTTGTTTTAAAATTTTAATTTTCGTAGTTATTATATTTTATTCGAAACATTTCGCTGCAAATTTAATCAAAGGAAAAAAAAATGTTCTTTACACACTTGAAATGTAGCAACTGGATCTAATAAACTTTTTGTACTTCAATCTAGAATTATTTTAAATAGTATAGATTTATTCATGGTACAAATACATTTAGCATTCGCAGAAAATTTTGTCATTGCATAAAAAAATTATAAAAATAATTTAATAACAGAAAAGTATAATTTACTTTAAAAATTTTAAATATTGCATTCACTTTTCTTTTCCAACTTTTAAACTATTTCACTATTTAAAATTATTATACTTGATCTTATTTTCTAAGTAATCAAAAACTAATTTAAACATAAACCATTAAAAATTGATAATTAAAATTAAAAATGAATTTCATCTCTCTCTCTCTCTCTTTTTTTATTAAAATTCTGAAGCAGGACATCCAAAATGCTCGCTGAAGATACATATGATATTGAATATTGTTTTTCTCCTGAAGTCTAGGCGCAGGAAACAGCCTTTTACCTACAAATGCATGATGAAATTCTACATAAAATGCATTCCATTTCCAAACGCAAAGAATATTTCTGTTTTCCACAGCCATTCTTCATTGAAATTCATTTTCCAGAGCCCTTATTTCCAGAGAAGAATACTGAAACATAATATATTTTCCGGTTACGCTTTTTTCTAATGTCTTTTTAAGCATTCAAAGAAATTCAAATAAAGAGACATATGGCTGGTGAGGGAGATTTCCGTTGACCATCTAGATTTGTCTTCTCTGAATTGCGAAGTGAATTTAAGGAACTGTGATTTATTATTTCTCGATTTTGTAGAGAACATCTCTAGAATTATTTTTCGCTCGCGTTTATTCATGCGCATGGTTTATCAGCATATCCCTGACAGAAATGCAGCAGAAACTTAGTCGAAACTACAACATGGAAGTGAATAAATGACGTATATTCTTCTACTGCCTTATTTACATAAAAGTAAGATAAATTTGTAGCATTATTCTAAAATGCAACTTCATTCCCTACGATATCTCTATTCTATATTTGTTACAATTATATGCAAACCACTTTTAGGAAAATTGGCATATTTATGAAACGTTCTTAAAAATATTAAATTGAGTTACAAAATAGTGATTTCCACATTAAAATTGACTTAACATTTTAATGGTCTAAAGGTTTTTTTCTGAAGTTAAAAATCCAGTGTCATTGAATAAACGCTAGTATCTGATATCATTTTTTAATTCAAAACTCTTTTTATCATCTATTGAGTCTAAAAAATACTATAATATCTAAAAGCACAGTTTTCATGGATTTGTTGACCATGTTTATTTATATTTTCTTTTTTATTTCCCAAATCATCATGAATCATTATTTTCCATTTAGAGAGCCATTATCCACTCGTTGCAGAAAATTGAACCAAACTTTACCTTGTGTTTCTCCTTGTCATGCAGTAATCGTGTTTCTTATTAACTGTTTGATCTTTTTCTTAAAAAAAATATCAGTTTCCTTGGTACTTCTTTAAATACTGCATTCGTTTTTTTTAAGTATTTCATAAATTCAATTTTATTAGAGCAATTATAAGTATTTGCAAGAACTAGATATCTTCAATCAATAATAACCATGATATATATGAAATGGGCACTTCTTTTTAAAGATCTGCTAAAATGTTTTTAGAAAAATGCTATTTACTAATTTATATCATTAACTGGTCATAGAATGAACTCTTTATTTTAAAAGCATACTTAAACATTAAGAAAAAAGAAATAGGTTTCAAACAGAAAATTTAATCGATCCCAAAATTTGGTTTAACCATTAACACATTGATAATCGCTTTGATTTGCATATGGAAATTGATATTCGAATCATCCAAAAGGATTTTCTAACAAAATTGTTCTTTATTTTTTCAATCTTATCGACTCTAAATCATTGTTCTTTCAAATCTTAAGATTTGAAAATTGCTTTTTTAATGGTATCAATTTTATTTCCGTACAAATTTTGTTGTTCCATTTTTTTTAAAAAAAATCAACACTCTGTGTGAATAAGCTAATCTCCAAAAGCGGCTAATTTTGTAAGATCATACCATTAAACATTGTTTAATTTCCAACAGTTTAAAAGTAGAATGCTCTTTATCTTCATTAGAATGCTTTCTACAAATTTATGAACTTTCTATGTTCTTTTTCTTTCTGTCTCTGCTGCACCTTTACCTGGCAAGGGTCCATTTATAAGATTATGTACTAACTGCTCGGTTATATTTAAATAGATCTACAAATCGTGTTTAAAAAAATCTAATTGTGTTTCTAGAGTCTCATGTTTTAATTAGGAATTTATCATCTAATGAATGTTTAAAATTGCAAAATCTGTTATGGAAGGAGCATTTCCTTCAAACAAAAATATTTCTTAGTTTTACTTATCGGTTAATTGGTAGATTCAGAATAGCCTATATTCATATTTTGCACTTAATTTAGGTTATTTTGAAATTTTTTCGCATTGCAATATTTTAGTAGCTAATATCAATAGTTTTTTTTTTGTGTGTGTGTGAGAGAGAGTGTGTGTGATCTTTAATGTATTGATTAGATTTTTTTCTATCAACAGCTGATCTAGAGCCTGAGTTTGTTCAGAGCATTCCAAACGTCACTGCAGTTCTTGGAGGCGAGGCTGAGCTACCGTGTACGGTGGAAAATTTAGGATCCTATAGGGTAAATACAAGTTTGAACTTGGAATTTTGCTCCTAATAATTAAATAAAGATGAACAAATTATTCTTCAATAACTGTTTTAAGACAATTTTATTAATTTTTGATTTAATCAGAAATTAAGTAGAAAAAATAACAAGAAAAACAATTGAATATCCCTGATTAAATATCATCTTGTCAATAATTTATTTCTTTTAAGTATATTGTGTAATTTATATGATATTAAGCATAACTTATAAATATATTGCTCCTATATAAGCTATAAGGTGTAATATATATAAAATATGGGCAAATTACAAATGCTGACATTCTTATTAAAATAATTGCAACAAAATTACAACTAACACTGACAGTTTTAGGTTTTTTTAATAATATATTTGATAAAAATAATTTTTCTAAAAATTAATATAATTGTAAGCAGTTTTGAAATAGCTAATTTTGAAAATAACAAACTGATTTTAACCCTTCCTCTGAATTTGAAATAAATTGAGTTATGAAATGGCGGGAAATAAAAATTATGGAATTGTTCTGTCATTCTTTAATAAATAGGTGGTGTATCTAATTATATTACGACTTTGCCTGGTATTGATCATTATACTATTAAAAATTAAAAAAAAATTTCAAAGTATTATTTGTACTCATACATTTGCATACTTTTCTGAGAGAAGAAAGAAAGGCAAAAATATAGTATTTGCTTTCTGAAATAACAATCGTTTAATTCCTTTCAAACTGTTCTTTAAATAATCGACTCTAATTCTAAAAAAGTAATTCTGATAACACTTAATTATCATTATCAGTATTTAAGATCTCTATGCTTGCATAATTAAGGTGTCCACAAAAGTATTTTGGCCTTCTTCTAACTTCAGAAGGACAGCAGCTATAATCATAAAAAAGACAATTATTTTAAAGTACTTATGCACCATTTGAAAACCCTTATATCGCAATCTGGAGGCTGATTAAGGAAGTATCGTTTTGTTTTGGAAAAAAAACCGAAGGAAAAGAAAGTTGATTATAAAATTAGGAGGTATGATTAAAAAATTATCCTAAGGACAGTAATGCCAATGACAAAAAACTTAAAAAGCAAATTCGTCTGCTCGAATTCGTTCCATATTCGATTACGAAATATGGTATAAAGTGGGAAATGCAATCTGTAGGTAAACATATGGCCTCAATATAGAGGGCTCTTTTGTATAAAACCCAAAAATAAGGTAGTACTTGATGGACGTTTTTGTAACATTCTAGCAACAAATAGCCGGATATTAAATTTCGTAGTAATACTTGATGTGACTATGCATGATTTTCTCAATGGAGAAATCTGTATGATCTTACTAGCAGCACCAAAGATCATAAACAAGTATTCCTGATGTCACCTGATATAATAAGATGTGTGCATCATGAAATTCAAACAAAAGTCTTAATTCGTATTGTAACTTCAAAGTGCTCTTCAGCACTTTGAATTCCAAAAAAAGGGGCATCTTGAGATGGCTGTTTTCCCATTTTCGTCACGTTTTATGGTGTAAGAGTGTTGGAAATCGTGAACAAATAAATATGCTTTTTAAACGTTTTGTTATCAATTTCAATGTCTGCAAGGTGGCTTTTTGAAAATGCTCTACAACATTAACTTTTTTTCTATGTCTTACCTTAACGGAAATGAATGGTTTTACTCTGTAATTTGTCTCTAAGTACCGGTGTAAGCTATCTCAACATATAGTGTATAGCAACCTAAATGTCATTACTTTTTATTGTGATTGGAAATGTTCTGAAATTAAAATGGTAATAAAACAGGTTAGTGGTACCTTATAGAAACCAAGCATAAAAGCAATGCGATGCGATTTATACGAAAACAAATTTTTATGCAATGGAAAAAGTGGCATTTAAATTTCAAACACATTATTTTTTTTTTCAAAATAAATATAAATATATCATTTGTCTGCATAAAATATTTTTTTTAATTTGTTGCAAAATATATAGAAATTCTAGTAATTAATAATACAAGAAAATTACAGTAATTAGTTTAAAAATAATTCAGAGTGATGAACACGGATCAGCAGAAAACTGAAATCTTATCGCAAATCAAAACTTTTAAAGAAATGTTGCGTTATTCTAGCATTTTTATATAATAAAATTATGATTTTCTAACTGCACTATTTTAAACGAGAAAGTAACCAAAATAATCCCTTCTTTCCCAAATAATAAAAGAAGCTATTAAGATCTTAAGACTAAGATATCCGTTAAAGATCAATAGAGAGTTACAAGGGAAACCCAATTAGATAGCAAAAAGTTGACATCCAGTGACAAAGTAATGGAGGGTGGCAAGGTAATAGACAGCGACAGAGTAATAGGGCGTATCAGAGTAATAGAGGGAAACAAAGTAATAAGGCGTAAAAAGTAATTGGCAGTTACTGGAAAGACCGTTACCAAAGATTGAGCAGATAACTTGTTCTGTTTGATGCTTGTAGAAAAGTTATGGATCTATTTTGAATACAGAAATTACAATTGAACGTTTCTTTATTTCCAAACATAATTTTATTATATTTACTCGTCATAAATAAAATTTTATACCAAATTTGATGATTATACACAAAAAGATATCATGATCATTGGAAATGAAAATTTAAGAATTTTTTTAATTGTTTCAATGAAAGAATGCTTCTGTGAGATGTTATGTGAGTTATAAGACTATTTAAAGCCTATTTGGGAATTGTATGTAATTTAGAATTGATGATATCAGCAAAATAATTAATTGATAATAAATTGAAAAGAATAATTTTTCATAGTTAAAATGACCTATTATCAAGCCTATTAATAAAGCAGACTTATGAAATGATTTATTATGATTTTCTTTTGCTATATAGCTGATATCGTATAATCATGATATTTGGATTAAATGCAAAAGTTTATTATATTTTATCATCTATATATTTTTAATCACAAAATTGTCATAAATATGACTTCAATATATCTTAATTTGGAAATTCGCAATACGTATAAACAATACAATCAATATTTACTAAATGTATAAATGCACAGGAATAAGAATCTTTTAGCGCAAGAAAAATATAAAAGCTCAGATTGATGAGCACTTTAGCTTAGGCTTGGTTTGCATTACATATTCCAAAACGAAAATTCTAAAATCGGCTCTGAAGTTTCGTTTTCAGATCAGTCAATGTGTCCTGTTTCAATGTATGCAAATCTATAAAACTCATCGAAAAAATAGCCTTATAACATATCGATGTATTTCTTTACTGCTTTTCCTTTTCCTGTTTCTTACACTTGTTACCCATCATTCCATTTCCGTTCATAAAATATTAAGGCTACTTGGGATAAGAGTTTTATTATCCTAACAGCAAGCAAATACAATCAAATTGCTGGAAATAATTTATAGTTTGACATCATAATTCAACTTTTTAAATAAAAATATGTTTTTTTCCTATAATATCAAAATGAATTGTAGACATTAACGCAGTAGAATAGTTTGTTTTTTTTTAATTTATTGAATAACTTAACGAAAGTATCTAATTATGTGTGTGACACTGTACATCCAAGTAGTCTTATTTTGTTAATCATTATACGAATTCCAAAAACAAATTCCTTTACTTCACAAATGATCATGTTTTTTTTTTTTTTTTTTTTTTTTTTTTTTTTTACTAAAACGATACATACATTATGAAAAATATAGCATTTATCTTGAATTGCATTTTAATTCCAATTCATAATATATATATATATGTTGTGTAAATTTACAAAATTTTGTTTTATATTTATTTTTAAAGTGTAAAGTCGTAAACGGTATATTTTAAACCTTTAGAACATTATTCCTTTTTTTCTACTTTTTTCCTATCATTTTCTTGATCAAATTATTCAACCTAGACAAATACTCATATTACTAAAATATGGCATACAAACATCAGATTCCATTTATTAAATAGAATATATTGCAAAGGAATGTGAATATCAGCTTAACATTCCTTAATCATTTTACAATAACTCAACGGATTTAAAATCCTCTGAATATGAATCTGCAAAAGTTGAAGTTGCTTTAATCTAACTGTGAAAAAAAACCATATCAAATGAACAAGCTGAAATTGTTTATTTACTTTAAAGAACTTTGTACTTCTATTCGGTTAAAGAAAATATATTATTTCATTTATTCTTTCACTTTCGAAACTGGAAATTAAAAAAAAAATAATTGCGATGAAATCAGCCAACACTAAGACGGTATTATTATAAGCTAAAATATTATATTCTAGAAATAGAATTCATAATAAAATAAGAACTAAAAAATTACGCAATAGAACCAATATTGACTTGTCTAATTACAATGTTGAAATTAAAAAAATAACGACTTCATATTGCAGATCGTAGAGATTCACTTAATAAATATTTCTACACAATTAATAATAAAATATGCTCTGGATGCGAAACTCAATTGCTTATTCAATTTCATTATGTATTTTATACTTGGTCTTAGAGACCGTGTATTTCGAACACATTTTCATATAATTTATAATAAAATATGCCTCGAATTTGAAACACAAGTCCTTATTCCCATTCCTTAAAATGATGTACATAATTTAATTTTTCCGCATATTCACGACATCCTATTTATGAACTAATAAATAAATTATATTCGATAAAATCATGTTCTCATTATTTTCAAAGTAGTTTGCTGTTTTCCATATTTTTATGAAATTATATGCATAAACATAGATAAACTTAATTGTCTCAAAGGAATTATTAAGAACTTCTTCTCCAAAATAATCAGAGGGAATGGTCTTTCCGAAAATTTTTCGCATACTCTCCTATAAATGCGTTTTCCACCCCCTCCCTCTCCTTTTACATGAAATTGAGGACATTTCGAAAATCCCAGAAAGCCAATTTTCTTATCAGAGTCTCATACATGGGATCAGAAACTTGGAGATTCGTCAGAATCTTGAATCTAATTCTTTTCTACAATTGTAACATATCCGTTTTTTAAACTTTTTATAGAAGAAAGTATTAAAAAAAAGCTATGCAACATGTGTTATGTGCTTCAATATATGATGAACCGTTTTTCTTATGTGAACGTGGTCTGTAAGATGGAAGAGTAATTTTGTGAACATATTAATGTATTTCAAATAGGATAAACAATATAATTTTGTAAACTTGCCATAAAGATGTGATTGGAAGCCAGTTCAAAGAACTGATTTTTGGTAACCGGTATTACGCATCGGAAGCTTTAACATTAGAAAATATTAGTTGTCGGAAATGTATGTCATTGGATCAAACAGTGACATGAATGATATATTTAACCTCTCCTTTTCTAGAGTTCACTCATAGATTTGATTGTATTCAATGAATAAAGCTATGCCAAAATAATTATTTCGCAGCTAAACATATTTTCATATTGGCCACATCCATTCTCCAAAAAAAAAAGAAAGAGGGAAAAAAATTACATTTCATATTCAGCTTAATGCTACTTCTTTGGCATTTTATTGGATATTTTTCCAAATATAGTACAATTTATTCAAGAAGACTAATACTTAAATATCTGTTAAGGGGAAAACGAAATAAAAATGTTCATGCAAAATACAGCGTGATTGAAAATTAAACGAAGGCTGACAATAAATGAAGTATTAACAAAGAATATTCAAAGTAATGCTCAGTCGTGACTGTCTAAGATAGTAATTTAAATTAAAATGCTGTCTCATGATATCGCACCATTTTCATATTGAAAGGAATAATAAAACAATATAATCTCAGATCCAATTCTCATAAATGGTCAACATGGAGTTGCAATCCAAGTTTAATGCAAGATAATATGAATAAAACGTAAATGAAAACAGAAGAGCTTTTGCATAATGAAGATCATCTCTTATGAAGAAATTTCAGGAAATGTCGAAATTGAATGGAGATAAGTTTTTTTCTAAACCATTCGCCATTGAGTGTATGTGTTCGAATGTAGAATAATAATAAAAACTTGAATAATATTTACTTAAAACTTAGTTAAATAACTTTCAACAGAAAAAAAGATTCCGTGAAGAATCTTTGTTAATGAATTCTTCCATAATTTTGATATTTTTATCCATAAATGATAGAAATCAAAGGGGAAAAAACTAAGATTGATGTCAATTTAAAAAAAAATATATAGCCTTATAAATCCAATAGAAAGCGCAATGAATCTAATATAAAACGCTTTAATATTTACAAAAGCACGTTTTTATGCACACGAGAATATTCTCATGTAAATAAAAATTGTTTCTAAAGATATAGGAATCACAGAAGGAATTATCCTGCCAAATTTGTTGGATATAATTCAATGGTATTTTGCAAATGAAACTAAATAGTAAGTATGGTGAAATAAAGTGGAAAGTTTACTTTAGTTTCAAAAGAATAACGTTACAATTCCAATCAAATTCTTCACATTAAAACTCTTTAAGACTATTACTTTTTACAGAAAGGAAAATTTTAAATAGCAATTCATAATTTCACAGTCTTTTATCGTCTTATATTCGAAATCGTGGGAAGTTTATCTGCTAAAAGCAAAAGGTTTAATCTGACAGGGTTGTTTACAAAAGAATTGAAATGAAATCTAAGCTAATGCGAAAAATAAAGTGAGGATAGAGATATCGTCTCTGGATGGAAAAATCTCTCTAAAAAGTACTATTTATGGCGAATGCAATATCTTGCTACATTTTAAATATATCCTATTTTTAGCAAAAATATCTTCAATAAAGTTATTTTTTGTTTAATATGATATGATAGCACACATACCTTTAATTTCTGGATTCAAGCCAATTGTTTTTTTGTGTTGCTTCTCTCTTTAGTAAAATGAGAATTTACTTACCACAGAGTTTTTATCGAGATTAAAAACCATACAGAATTGAAGTAATCTGCAGGTTATCATCTTTATTTGAAGTTAAATAAATTCACTGTTATTATGAAGCCATCTGGTTGTATGCTTATAATGCACTGTTTGTAGTAAAATAGCTTGCCGAAAAAAGTAGCTTCCAGAAAATATGTCAGAACTGGTCTGTTTTGCATTTTTGGTAATATTCAAGTTTTCAAGTTTTCTATTTGATTATGTATTTCATAGTTAATGAAATTATGTTTAAAATGCTTGTTCTAGTATACTTGAACAATTTTTTAAATGAATAAATACAGTTTTTTTAAATACTCCATATATTTGAATTTTTATTCATTTCAAACTAATTCTGAAAGTTTGACTAACATCCGAATCCAATAAATGGGAGAAAATTCGGTAATGCTTTGACAGCTGAATTCTAAAGATGTTAACTAAATAATTATTTTGTGCATTATCCGGGTAATCCTTTTACTAAATGAAATACCTTCAATTTTTAAGTACTTATGATAGCAGAAAACATTTCCATTGAAAAAATTTTATAACACTAAATTTGAAAAATGAAATGCAGTTTAATGAAGTCATTCATCTCCAAACAAATCAATTTCGCAATTTATTAAATATTATTAATCCTGAAACTTGCATAATTATTGTAATTAAATTTCTAAATAATTTTCAAATCATTTCTTTTTTGATAGAATTTATAAAACGCTAAATATTTCTTATTTTATTTTATATTAAAGACTGCTAATGTTGCTGTATATTAACGACTGACCAAAAATAATGGTCAGTTTACTTCTCCACGTAATACTTCTCAAAAAATGTCTAATGTTGAATTAAATTCTAAAATCTTGACGTAATACTCAAATTGTAGTTTTAAAGGAACTCTCAGTTACTACAATACATTTGGATTATATCAATTTACTCTTGGAATTCTAATTTAGTGATATTAATTTTCAATAAATTAGAATTAAATTTCCTATTGTAAAATATATGAAAAAAATAATCTCAGTAAAAACTATCTAGAAAAATATACAGAATAAATAAAAAATAAGAACTGATTAAATATGAATAAAGGTGGAAACGAAATAAAAGTCGATTGGCTTTTCTTCTTTTAATCCTTTGTTAACCTTTTTACTGTATCATTTCGTTCTATAAAGAGTTAATATTAGACAGCAACGAACTGTTAATAATCTTATGCTTACGGTATTTAAAGCAGTTTTTATTAGTTAGGACTGTAATATTTTTCGATAAAAGACCATTATGTAATGAGAAAAAAAATTTTAAAATATACTTTTCTCGTATTGCTTTACAGAATTTTCTTTGGATAAAAAGTCTTATCTTTTCATAAATTTTATAAATTAATATTACCACATAATATTATTATCGTTGTGACACTAATTTGAAGGTAAACTTACCAATGCAACGTAAAAGGATTTTTTTTAAACTTACTAACTAAAACATCCTTTATTTTATAATTAGTACTTCGTGCTACCTGTTTAGAAAAGACTTCAAGATGCATTAATGGCTCCTCTTTTTCCTGGTCTTTGTTCATACGGTTAAGAGTTTGATCGCATAATTCATAGACACACATTTTTCTTGAAATTAGTTAACTCTGTTGAGGTCTTGATCTGTTCGAAATGATATGATGTAAAAAAATTTTCATGTAATATGGTTAGCAAAGCTCAAAATTCTAAATTATAAAAATTTGGCCATCACTGGCCATAGCCGATGCATTAAACACGAAGTTTATCAGTCATGTTTCTTTGACATGTGTAATTGTCGAGACATAAAAAATGTTCTGTGGGGAAAGGCAACGACCAGCATTAATAGGAGAAATATATTTATTAAGATTAAAGAACAAAGGACAAAACATTACTAACATTGAACACATAAAGATATAGGAGCGTGAGCTGTACGTTTTACAGTCTCACTGCCCACCTCTCGTCTGCCCATAATGGCGGGAAAGCATCACGTGATTAATGACGCAACATGGCCAACAAGCCGCCATACAGGATACGAGATCTGTCAGCAGTTCCCACAGTTCAAACATTTACTAAGTCCATTTATTTCGAAGTATTCATGTTTTTTAACATAATTCAGAAACTTTTCCAACTATACATAAATGTTAATTTTATATTGTGACAACTGACAACCTTTTGTATTATAACTGTATCTGCTTAAAAATAATAAAAAACTAATTACATTGTGTAAAAATTGCAAATAATTTTTATTAAAAAAATGGAAATCACATACCAGATTTTTCTCCGTGGCAAGAATATGTATTTTAGAGCAAAAGATTAAAGCAATTAGCTCTACAAGATTTTGTTTATGCAATCATTTTCGTAGGCATTAATTTAGGACATTATTCTCTAGTAGTTGTTTTATAAAGATGTGCATGTTATAATTACCAAAAGAGAACATTGTATCAAAACAATAAATTTTTATATTAAAATGAAAAGACAAGATTATTATTAATTATTTTGGATAGGAATAATCCAAAATAAAATAAGTAGATTGGCGTTATCAGAAATTAAATGGAATACAGAGTAATTTCCTTTTATAGGATGCAGTTTTACAAGAATGCAAGCAATAAATAAAACGAGAAAGTATATTTTGATTCTTTAATAATAGCACTAAAGATGTTTTTATGAGTTAAGTACAAAAATAAATGTGGAAACATCTCAAATAACAAGGTTTAGAATAGTATTGGCATAAAATTCATTGTTTCGTGTTACAAGAATAATAGATTCTAAGGACGGCTTTAACGTTAAAGCTTCTTACAAGTTCTTGAGGAGATTTAATCTAAGTTGTAATTAAATATTTTCCCTTTCGTATTTACAATTTTATGTCTTTCACTTATAAAGCTACGAACAGAGGAAGCTAAATTTAAACGTATTTAATGAAAAAGTGAGTGCACACACGAAATTGTTCTTTAGACGAAGGTCAAGAAGGTCATTGTTATTTACATGAGTAAATCATAAGCTTAGCAAGTAGTTATCGACATTTTTTAATTTAATAATATTTAATTTATTGGGACTTTAAACTGGTTAAACGCTATTTTTTTTTTTTTTTTTTTGTATTTTGTGAGGACATATTGGATCGTGAATCAGTTTGGGGTCTATTCATTTTGAAAAGAAAATTTCAAGTGACACCATAGAGAAAATAAATTATACTTGTTATATGCATATGAATGGGTACATATTATTCTTATATTACATTATGGCAAAGTTATTAAAGTAATAGGAAAAAGTAAAAATTCAAATCGGAAGAACCATATATATGGATATTAAATTTTTTTAATTCACTTATTTTCAAAGCAGTAAATCTTTATAATATATTTAAATTTTTGAAAATTTCATTTTTACAAGAAAATAGATGCTCTTTTTTCTTTTGCTGGGTCCATAGATTGGAAAAATAATGCAGAATATCTTTTATTCTATTTTAAAATTATTCTTTGATATTCAAGTTACTTTTTTCTTTATATTAGACACGAAAAGAGAAGAACAAAATACAGATAAATCAGTCTGTCTAATTAATTTACATTTTTTGTAGTACATAACTTATTGAAGATTCCTGTCAAATAAAAATCAATTAATTATTAAGAAAAGCACGTTGTTTGTATAAAATTGTTTAAAATTTTCGATAGTGTACTTTTTTTATGAGCACTTTTTTTCAAAAAATGGAAGACAATTCGGAGTCTCCGTATTCCTATAAAGGCTTCAGTTCAATGATTCTATATTGATTGTATGATAAAAGTAGACTAAACAGGAAACTAGATGGATGATTTCTCATTAACTTCATATTTTCTCTTAAACTGGTCAAAGAAGCAGAAATACTAATTGCATGATTTGATGATATCCAGATTACAAAATTGTTGTCATAAGTTGCTATAAATATCGAAAAACTGTTTGAATTTTGAGCTTAAGAGTGTAAGAAAGTCGATATGTTGGCACTGTGAGTTCTAAAGCACGTATTTTCATGAACAGATTTTCGGTGAAATTCTCAAATTTCCAATATATCAAATGCCCTTCTTTTTTATTTGTCATTGAAGTTCAAAGATCATGCTTCATTTAGTTCTTTGAAACTATTCTTATCTATACATCTTTTATATTCTTTTAACTATACTTTTCTAATATATTAATTTTTTGCATTTTCTTCGAGTTCACTACACTTTTAACTTAAGAAAAGTTATTTCTTTTCTTATTTTTCAGTCTTTAATATTTATTCATTCAGAGATCCAATTAATTTTGTAAGCGATTAGATTTAATTATGATATTATTCAACATTGGCCTACACAATATAGGTGGAATTTTCATTGTGCAAGAACATTTATAAATTAATCATAATAATTATCATACATATCTCTATTATTAAAACCGAACTTTTAGGATTTTTTCACCATTTTTTTGCAGCCATTTGGTCTTGAATTTAAGGATTTTTTTTCAAATTTAAATTACCATTTTCGTTTTTACACCAAGACGTTTTAGCTGAATGTTCTATGTTTTTTTCTGAAAAATTTAAAGAATGTTTTCTTTTAGATTTCATATACTTTAAATGTCAGAAATAGTGTTTGTTTAGAAAAAATAGTTTATTTAGAAAATGACTTTTAATATTCAACAAATAATTTATGTGCTCCTAAAGAATAATATGCATTATAAAGCGTGGTAATATACTAGCAAGTTTTTCTACTCAGAACGGCCGAAATCTTTTAGCTGATAAAATTTGATAATTTGCGGATTGCACAAATTTTCAGCTTATAAACAAATAGTTCAACTTTGATAATAAAATGCATAAATATAAAATACACATAGAAAAAGTACCAATTCAAATAAATACACGTGAAAAAAAAGACTGTTTAACATTAATTAATGATCGTTATGAAACCCACAAACACTCTCTTAAAGCTTGTTTTCAATATACTTTTCATTTCATTATGGTCTAAAACTCAAGCTATTGCCTTTTGCTTGTTGGATTGTTTTTATCAAAATGCTATTTTCACACAAATAAATGCAAACTTAGAAGGAATTACAGACTAATTCAGTTTTAAATCAATTACTGGAAAGGAACTCTGAAAAATGGCAATAAAATTCGAAGAGACAGGATAGTTAGGTGTTCATATTGAAGCAGCAATAAAACCTGGTTCTAAAGAGACAACAGAGAAAATTGCTATTTTAGTAGAGAAAGACAGAACAATAAATTCTCAGACTACCATCAATGTCATAAAAATTTTCCATGATTGTAGGACAATTTTACAGCAGTGTGGATTTTCATAGCATATCCGCTCTCTAGTGGCCATAATGTGAATTTGACGAATATTTTTTTCCGCTACTAACTCATATCCAAAGTCTCAATGTTTTAAAGGAATAGTTAAAACAATTCTGAATAAATAAACTTTTATTATGGACAGCTTGTCTAATTAAATATGGAAAATTTTGATCACAGTATAATTCCAATCCATCCTAATAATATAAATACACATCTTTAAATTATTTTCTAATTATTAGATTTTTACATTTCTATTAGAAATTGCAAACTTATCAATCACAAACGATACAATTAATATACTAAAAATAAACTAGTTAAGTTTAATTTGAAAAGCCTTTGAAAATTTCAGCTTTATGGTATGGAATAAAACTTCATGATCTTTAACGATTTTAAAAGATTTCAAATAAATAAGTTGTGGCAATTTAATTGGAAAAGTAAATAGTCAAGATTTCGGTTGTGTTATTTCAGCTGAGTCATCAAGATCTGGCGATGATACATTCTTACTTAAAGAATGCAAAATGTTCCAAATTGAATGATTTCAAAACACATGCGTCAAAAATTTTTATTTAAATCCTCATATTTCCTAAAATCGAAATTTCGAGGGACAATACAAAATGGAAAATTTGAAGATGAAAAGAAAAACTCGTTTAAATAAAATTGAATATCATTTTAAATCTCAAGATTCATTTCGATTCCTTCTTATTTTAGGCAGTTCTACCATTTCTAATTCCATTTCATATTTATAATCCGTTCTATAAAGATTGTGGTAAACGATTATTTTTTTTTCTTCATTTCATTCTCTTCGCTTTTGAAAAGCGGCATAAATTAAAGTTGGTATTGGATAACGGACTGGAAGATATTGGTATTTGTAGATTCCAATCATATACGAGAAAAATAAAGGGTTTTGACGTTCCCCGAAAATAACTGAAAATGTAAACGAAACAAGCAAAACTCATTTTCTCCAACTCTGAATAATTTAAAGCAAGCTACGGATGTGACATTTGAAATTTAAGGCTTCTGTCTTTGAAATGAAATGGTGAATGTCAATAAAATATATCAGTCTGCTAAATTAGTAAGAAAATAAATATGCGGATTTTCTTAAAACACTTTTTTGGCTCTCACTCAAGTAAGGCAAAAATTTATAAATGTTTTTTGCCCGATGCTATAAATTTTTAAATGTTATGTTTCAAATAAATTGATAAAATGTTTGTCAAGGAGTTGCTGTTATTGAATTCATCCATTGCTTATTTAATTTTATATATTAATTAATTTTTAAAAATAAAATATTTCAGTTGGACTTTTTAAACTTGCACTTTTATTCTTAAAAACTGTGAAATTTGAATTAAAAAAATGCATATCGAACATTATAAATATAAAAAAATATCGAAAAATATAAATACAAAACAATATTGAACAACATAAATATAAAACAAAATCGAACAATATCTAGCAGTATAAATATAAAACAATATCGAGCAACTAAAATATAAAACAATATTGAACAATATAAATATAAAAAAATAGCAAACAATGTAAATATAAATATAAACGAAAGAATTTTATGCATATTAAGAAAACGGATTTTTCTGTACATTTTATTTGTCCATAAAACGTAAAATAATGCGGGATCTGAGAACCGACATGTTGCTTTCTTCATCATATCAAAGCTGTTCAAAACTACATAGTCTGGTAGAAACTAATTTTATGAAAATCCATTAATGAAAATTTAACTATTTTAACTAAACTTTTCCTTTCAAAAGATAAACCATTAATTGTTTTTTGTTTTTTTAATTTTTAGATTACTTTTTAACGCAGTTCGATATAAAATATTCAAACAATTCAAGGATTATGGATTCAAAAGGTTTTAAAAAATAAGTTTGAATTAGAGTAATCATGTTTGTATTTAATTAACAAATAAATTAGAAATAATTATTTTTGTGTTGATATAAATTAAGATTTACAATCTTTATTTATATTAACAAATATTCTTTTACAATCTTTAATGAAATCTTATCACTGCTATTCACATGGCTTACCTCGGCTGTCTGTATAATTCCCAAATGCAACATAAATCTCTTTTATTTTTAACTAAAATTGTTAAACATATATCAGAAAGTTATTTAGCACATTGCAAATTTATAAGGAAAGATAATATCATTTATTTATTTCATTCACATTTTTTAAATTGTTACTTTGTCTACAGCATTTATTTACAAATTGTTACATGGTCTAAAATATTTAATTACTCACAAATAGTTACTTTGTCTAGGATTTCCATTTTTAACGTGCATTACTTTATCTTTTTGAAGCTGAAGAGATTCACTGCATGTATCAATACAGATTAAATTAATACACAAACTTTAATTTATATCCCAGTTTTATGAATTAACTTTATTCGCTGTGTTGGCTATAACATCACACTAACAATAAATGAAATATCACACAAACTATGAGAAAACAATTACAACAGAGAAAGACTCAGTTGTATCATTCTGTCTCCGAAAACAAATATTTCAGTTTCTAATAAAATAATCAAGCCTTTACAGTTCGATTTAAAACGATGCGGCATAATAGGAAATTGATTTCCGTTTCTGAGGAGTAAATGTTTCTGGCTTTACAATAATTTTCCACATTTGAAAGTTTGCAAATTAATTTTAAAGTGTAATGATGATTTTGCTGTATTAAAGCAATATTTATTTCACAAAAAGTATTGAATCTTCTTTTGTTCTGTTAAATATCTTGTCTTACTGATATATGTTTATGAATTTAAATGCTGATTGCTAATACATGTAAGCAGGGTATTATAATTAGGCTTTTTAAAAATCCTATTGAATATTCCATCATATTTTACACCAAAGTTTTTTTTCTCTTATATCAACTTTATTGTTAAATAAGCCATGTTTCATTGAGATAATAATCTGAAGAAAATGAATTTTAAATTAAAAACTGCAATGCAACGTAAATTTATGAGATTTAATAACATTTTACAAAATGTGCAATGTTCTATATATATCTTAATTTCTAAATGGCCTAATTAGATTCATTTTCTTTTACTCACGCACTTAATCGCTTTTGATTAATAAGCCTCTAATATTCGATTATCTTCATGAACTAAATTCTAGGATACATGATATAGTGCGCGTACTTACATAAATCCGATAATAATCATGCATACATATCATACATAAATCCAATAATAATCATGCACACATATCACACATAAATCCGATAATAATCATGTATACATATCACACATAAATCCGATAATAATCATGCATACATATCACACATAAATTCGATAATAATCATGCATACATATCACACATAAATCCGATAATAATTGAACGTACAATGCTATACTATGTAAAATACTATATAATATTTTAAATTTCTAAATAGTCATAACTCATCGATAATAATTGAACGTACAATGCTATACTATGTAAAATACTATATAATATTTTAAATTTCTAAATAGTCATAACTCATCGATAATAAGGGAACATAAGTACACACTATTGTAAAGAACTTTCTATTTTTAAATTTGCTCATGGCTGATACAGTTATTCCGGCCGACATTCATAGATGAAAGAATTTAATCTCTACTGTCATGTTAGTAAAGATTGCAGCATGATAGTACGGGTACTCTAGAACAGAACCAGTACGGGTTGTTAGTGCAGAAGTTTTTATATCATATGAATTATTTACGTTACAAATACTTATATATTTTACTCATAAACGAACGAATATATACAAAAAAATGTTCCGATAATTATTTTGTTCAATATAGTTTAACATAATTCGCTCACATAATGGTTCACTTTAAGCTTGGTTTAAGATCAGAGCTGCCTCTAATTTGTTCCGATTATAGAACAAAAATAAATTATGCAAAATTAAATCATTTTTTAGGGAATTGTTTTTTTTTTAATATTTTTATTAATGACCTACAGGCTTAATTCAAAAACACCTTTATCAAATAATAAATTGATAATTAATTACAAAACAATCTTATTCATTTTTATGAAAGGATATTCTCTTACTAAATTAGTTGATGGCCGAGAGAATTATTCCAGCTGACTTTCTTAGATGAAAGAATTTATTCCTAGTGCCATGTCAGTAAGGATTGCAAAAGGAAAAATGAAATTTTATCGGAAATATTCTGTCCCATTTTTCTAACTTTTTCACCACCTTTCCATGGCACCTTAACGGCCCATAACGACCTTTTATCGAAGAGCTAGGGGAGTTTTTGGACTTAATTACCTTAATTATGTGTCGACAGGAGAAATTATCGGAGACCACATCAAGTACAGTCCCACTCTGTCAACGATTCTTTTTTCCGATGAATCTATTTTAACGCTTCTTTTCCATACTTGAAGCTTTTTTTTTGTGTTTCATCTTTGTGTCTTTTTTTTTTCAGTTTATGTAACTTTTTTTAGCTTTTTGTTACGTTACATTCTGAAAGAAATCCAATAGATTACGGCCGATAAGCTACCGGGCTTACTCATTGTGTTTTCATGAGACCATGCGATGTAAAAAATATATTCCTGTCGAATTCGTGTATCGCTCAAGAGAAACGAAATGGCCTCTCCAAGAAATCAAAAGAGGGAGTCATTTATAAAGAAAAAGTCATTCAGCATACTTTTTGTGTGTATCGAACTTTTGTTCTTTAAAACACAAAGCTCCAGGTCCACTTTACTATGAAAGAACATGATAAGGGAGGGTAGGTTTTTATATCATAAAATGTTTGAAAAATATATCGAGTATATAAAAAGGCGAAATTGGCATAATTTAACATTAATTAGAGGCCATTTTATCAGCAAAATGAAACATACTCATATCTACTCATAAATGTATTAGAGAATAAATTTATTTCCTGTTGTTTTATATATATATATAATTTTTATCAGGAATAAATTTATGTCATGGCTTAAAATATTTTGTATTCGTGTGAGTGCAAAAAATTTTACAATGTGTTAGTATGAGAATATGTAATAAATTCGTGTTTGGTTATAGCCGATTTTTTATTATTTCAATGACTTTTTATGTTTGCATTTACGTCATATTTTATGATACAAACTTTTGCAATAAATGTATTTAAAGTTTTTTTGTTGTTGTTGTTAATATTAAAAATGAAATGCATTCATTGTAAATATCTTTCAGTATTCGCAAATGTCTGTATCTTACACCGAAATTCATACATTTAAATAGCATAACTATTTCCTAGAATAGCTTTGAAGAATACTTTTTATTTCGTATACAAATTCTCTGAGAATTCTTGGAAAAAAAGGTCAGATACATAATATTATTTTTTATTATAATTCGATCTTGGATGTAATCATTTTTTTTTTTTTGCCAAAACTAAATTTTTAAATATAAATTCCATATGAATATTATCATCAGTCTTTGAAATTTTACGAATGAATTTTTAAATGTGAAGCATTTTTTTTTCCTAAATAACTGACATTCCATAATAACTTCTCTTGAAAAATACGAGAAATGAAGTCATTTGCAGTATCAAGTAATATAAAATAAAATTATAAAGGTGAACTTTATAGAATTTTATACTAACTACTAATTTTAAAAGTGAATTAAATTCAAAATTAACTTTAAAAAATTGACTGTCGTAAACTTTATAATTTTTAACATTTTTGTTTGGCACCAATACATTAATCGATTTTATTATAAAAATTATTGTCATATGAATTCATCTATGCCTTATAATGTTTTTATTTTATATTTATTTACTAAAGAAAAATGCAAAAGATAAGCACAATTTCTTTGAATCTTAATTTAGAAAAAAAATAGTTTAACAATGTATCATTTCCAAACATGATTATTTTTACTTTCTTGAGCTCCCCGATTGTCCGTTTCCGATTCCTTAATTGCCCCCCCTTCATGAATACGATGATTCAACACTGTGGCTTCATGTATGCTGGCATCTTGAAGGATTGTCAACTATTTTAAAGATGGGTAAACGCAGCCATTATCAGGTTCTTCCGGTATTTTCCAAAGCGACATTTCCAAGCTGTGAAATGACTTTTATAGTGAAATGGCTTTGCAAATCTCAGCTAAAGAGTACAATAATTTCTAATGCCAACAACAAAATGAGAGAAAAAACGAATTTTTAAGAAAAATGACCTTCAAAAACGGCAGATTGAATTCCGTTTTTTGTAACAATGTATTTTGGTGATCGCTTTTCCATTTGTAATAACCGGTTTGGATCTGAAAATTGGAATTAAATAAAATAGGATATTTTAAAAATTTAAGCATTAAACAGTTTAAAAGAGATTTCGTGGAACAGAGTATGAAATCTCAGAAAAAAAATGATCCTCATAAAGAAGATATTCAATAACTTCATTCAATATCTCTCTTTCATTTTCAATAAAGTTGCATAATTTCTTGGTATTCAATACGAATTTCTCTAAGAAAATTGTTCATTAAAGTAAAAGTAGCAATTTCCAATTAATTAATAATTATAATAATTTCAAATCTGTATATTTGCCCCATTTTATTCATTTTATACAGAATTTCACTTAATAAAGTTTGAAGTATGCTATTGAAAAAAAATAAGAAACGTATATCTCTGTTATTATTAAAAATTATAATTTAATTAAAGTAGCAGCATACTGATCTTTATCTCAACATTTCAAAGAGATTCGAAATTCATCATGTCTTAAGAATTGGAATGTTTCAATATTTGTTCAATATTCTTGAAATAGAATACATCTTTAAAACCTATAAAATTAAAAAAAAATACATATATAATAAAATACAGTATCAGTATTGTTGAATAGATAAAAACTTCAAGCAGAGAAAAATAATTTGTTTACTGCAAAATAATAAAAAAAAGCAAAATAAGTTACGAAATTATAATATTTATTTATTTTATATATTTATTTAATTTTAGTATTTATTTAATTACAGTATTTATTTTTTAGATAAGATTTTAATGGAACTCGATTGGATATTCTGGCCGGAATTTCAGAAACTGAAACTGTAATATGGCATTTATGAATATGCCGATATTCGGCTTTCTTTTAAATTTTACTTCTCTGTCAGATATAAAAAGATGTTATTTTTTAAAAAGTTGTTTTAATATTGTAGCATATTATTTATAGCATTGAAGTGGCTACATTTTGTAATATAGCAATTGTAATGTAACGATTGTTTTCTTTAATTAAAAGATTGGTTAACAATAGCTTTTCTAGAAAGACAGCAAAAAACAACTACATGTCAAAGTGAATCCCATATTGCATATATGTTACCAATTATTAATTCGTATTCAAATTTACAATCATTTATTAAAGTTTTTTTTTTCTTTATAGGTTGCTTGGATCAGAGTAGAAAGTCAAACTATCTTAACTATTCACAAAAATATTATTTCAAGAAACTATCGTATCACTCTAAACCACAAGGACCATCGTCACTACAACTTGCACATTACGAATGTACAGGAACAGGATCGAGGCAGCTATATGTGTCAAATAAATACAGTTCCAATGAAGAAGCAAATAGGATATCTTGATGTCGTAGGTAAGGCAATTTTATCTATTCAATGGAATTCATGCTTTAAAAATGATTTTATAATTTTACATTTAAATGCGAGATATTTTTATCAAATGATATTAGATTTGATAATTAGTTTCTTTGAAGATCTTAAAATAAAAAAAAATTATAATTGAACTAATTTTTGTAATATGAATATTAATAAAAAAATTCATTCCTACAATGTATGCAATTGAAAGTAAAGAGAAAACTAAGAAAAATAGTTTTAAAAGTTTTTTTTTTTTTTTTTTTTTTGTCTTTAAGGGGGTCCGGGACACATTTTGAAATTTTTTTTATTAATTAATATAAAATTTTGAAATTTTTTGTACTAATCAACCATCTTATTAATAAGCAAAATCACAACACAAAAGTTTTCAAACTTTTTTTTAAACTTAAAATTTAAATTTTTTTTTAAAAAAGTGGCGTTGTTTTAAATCGATATAACTCAAAATATTTTTGATCAATTTTCAAAATTTTTTCATTAAATCAAACACAAATATATATTCTTTCATTTTGATTCGGCAATTTAAAAAATATTAATTTTTAAAAAAATTAAAAATATTTGAATGAAAATTTTGAAAAAATCTTGGGTACTTTTTAAAAAAAATCCATATCTTGAAAAGTAAAAATTTTTTTTTAATTTGCTGAATCAAAATTAAGGCAAACAGTTTGAAAAGTACGTGTTTAAAATTTCGGACCTCTATCTTTATATGATCTGGACTTATATCAATTTGATCACAACAAATAATGAAAAAACGCAACATGGTTAAAAATGCGTTTAAAGTTTAAAAATAAAATTTATAAGAATTAAGACTATTTAAATACATTTAAAAGCTTCCAAATGCATAAGAGACGCCTCCTTTCCTCACAAGTGTTTATTTTAATTTAATTTTACATTTACAATTAAGAAAACAAACTTTAGAGCAGAAAATTAAAAAGCACGTTGTTTCATAAAATGTAAACACAGAGGTTCTAATAAACACTGAATATCTTCGTTTCACTTCATTATTGAAGGAGTTGAGTTGTATACAAACTAAGTCTAGGATTTAAAATAAATTCTTTAAAAATTTATTTAAAAAAAAATCAAGAATTAAGCTAAAACAGTGCCGGGAAATGTCTGTTTACATTTAAAGAGATGAAGTTGCCATGGCAACACCTGTTTGACAGTTGGAATTTCAAAGCAGTGGTCAACAAAAATTATGATATCTCTCGTTCTAATTAAGACAGAAACATGATTTAAATGTTATTTTAAGCAGAAAAGCATGCAGAATTTTTTCAGCTAAAAAAATAATTTCGAAAATTTGACGATTTTTGTGTCCCAGACCCCCTTAAATAAAGAAATGAATACATAAAAGATATGATATTGCAATTATCCGTAATTAAAAGAAATTCAATGACTTCCCTAAATTAGATTCTATTATTTTCTAAAATAATGTTAAGCCTGGTTCTTTTCCTCAGGAAAGAAACAGAAAATTATGGTATTTCAAGAAAAAAAAATTAATTTAACATGGATAATAGCAATTTAAATAAAATTTGCCGCAAAATTCATAAAGGCATTTGAAGACTAAAAAGTGGAATATTTATTTTAAGTAGATATTTCATTAGAAAAAGAAATTTTGCATAGTAATATATATTTAGAAATTGTTTCTATTTCTAAAACATTATTTTTCTCAGACGAATTAAATATAATAAATGTCTTCTGAATTAAGTGAAAATTTAAATTTATATTTGAATTGTAATAAAAGATAAAAATGTCCATAGGATTTTTTTTTATTTCATCTTATCAAGGATATCTAAATTTCATTCAATAATCTGGAATTTTTATAGACAATGAAACATAAATGATGTGAAGTACACGTGAAGAAAATAAAAAGAAAAGAAACACCTTATAACGTCTGAAAATATTATTAATTAATCACTTAATAGTGCAATATATCGATTAATATTTTCTTAATACTCGCTTTATGAATTTTAGTATATTTGCTGTTAGAAAGACAGCTGATCCGGAAATAAATTTCTTAATAATTTTTAGTTATACTTATTTCTTTAACTTTTTTCCCTCTAATATATATTATTTGAAATGCTTTTATATTTTCCTTATTTTTGTCTGCCACTTTTCATTAGATATGAAAATCATTTATTTCTTGCAATAAAATTCTTTCCTTTTAATTTACTAAATCAGGCAAAATTTATATCTACATTCATTCTGCTTTATTCATTAAGAATCCAGAATAATTGTTCATATTTCCTAATATTTCTTTTAATTATTTACTGTACTTACCAGAAATTATCCATTTCATATTTTTTGGGACCGCTTTGCTTGCAATAATATGTAATTAGATATATGGACGTTTGTGCAACGAATTTTAAAATCTTTTTACTATAATTTGTGTGTTTGCATTTTTTAACGATATGAAAATATTATATTATTATTAATGCTTTTTATTATATTATAAGTTTTTATTATTATATACATTTTTTACAAGTGAAACCTGTGTGCTAGAAGAGAAATTGTTCCTTTAATTGTGATAAGTTAAATAATAAAAGTTAAAATCCTGTTTGAAACTTTTCTGCAACTTTCTTTCTGTAAGTCCATCTATGACATATTTTTACGGATAAAATTTCAGAATGAAATTCTTTTCATAGAACTCTTTCTGAAAATACTGGCTACAAAAGGGATTTCCGATAAATTTCATATAGTCCATCTAGTAGCAATGGAAACTACTCTGAAGATTTATGGGGATATCGAAATGTAAAGGAAAATTTTTAGCTTGTAGCATTTTCTCTGGTTTTCTATACTTCGACTTTATAAAAAGATTCATGATATCTGCTGCATTTCAATAATAAATAACTGTACATTGTAACATTTTCAAGACCTATTTTCCATAAGTAATCAAATCTATTTGCTTAACTTACAAATAATGTCAAATACACCGGTATCATTTCTGAATAAAACTCCCGAGTGACATATTATTACATATAACAGAAACATTTCGGGAGTTAAATTACGTCGACAAAAGCTATTTTTGGTCAAGTATGCTTGATTTCTTCATTTCTTTTAAGATATAATTTGGAAATTATTTTATGATTGATCTAAGAGTTTGATTGGATTTTGGTACAAATGGAATAATTTCTCACTTTGAAGAATGTATAGAATTAGATATTAGATGTCTCTCATATTTGCAGCATTCTTTTATATTTCTGTAATGTTTATAGGAGATATTGAGAATAAACAGTTAGACTTTATGTACTCTATTTGCATACTTATCCTTACTCACTGAGATAACCCCGGGGGGGCACCTCGAAATGACGATGAGATGCTTCCGGCATGGTGGTTGGATCTCGCTACACTGGAGGGTACACTAATAGGTGGGGGATCTGACTCCTCCTATCGATGACGGGACGTACTTCCTTCGGGGAGGGTTGTACCGTGGCCGGTGACGGCCCTTAGGACTCAACCACAGTTTCCGCCAATGTTGCTGTTGCAGCGGTCCGGTAATTCACTTTTTATGGTTTAAATCCGTGTGCCTTCGTGGCGGGTCAGAGAGTTAGATGGCTGACTTACTCACTGAGATTTCTTAACTCTATTGCCATATTAGTTTTCCATATTAAAAGAAATATTTTTCATTTTATTATGATTTACATCAATACTCTCATTTTTTTAAATGAAAATATAGTAGTAATTTTGCAAAATGTATTTCTTGTTAAGGAAATATTATATTAGAAGTTAATATTTCAAAAAAAAATTCAATAAAAAAATTTTCTGAAAAATGTGGATGTATTTCTTTCACTATTCGGATATTGAGTTGATAAAAAAATTTTGAAATCTTGATATTTCTAATTTTGAATTTGGCTTAATGAAATCAATTTACTTTGAATATTAAAATATTAACAATCATATTATTTTCAATACAAAATTATTTAACTGATTCATTCTTTTCCATTTGAAAATACATTTTGTTTATATGCTTTGATCTAAGACAAAATTGATGGAATCAATACTTATTGAAAAAATAAAGTTTAGTAATATTTCCCTTCTTTAAGATTATTTGGCATAACGCAAATAAGATGCTATGGGATTAATCTAATTAAAAAGAGACTTAAAAATGAATAATAAAAAAATAAAATTCCAATAGGCCCATCAAATCTCGGTGACACGATGTATATATATATATATATATATATATATATATATATATATATATATATATATATATATATATATACATTTGTATTTTTAGTTTTTTCCTATTTACGTACTGCTATTTCTGCAGATACTTCTTATCCGTAAAATAAAATAATTCTTGCTCCATTTTACTGTAGGATATAGGATAACTTAGCAATTATCTTTATTTTGCATATATATATATTATAAGTATAAACAACTCTATTTGACTGAACGATGGGAATTTTACTTCAATAAAATAAAGTTTGCGGATTTTAGCTCCAGCGATTATCAAATCGAAAAGAAATAACTCAATGATATTCGATTACAAAGACTAAAAATACATTGGTGCCGTTTATATTCTTGTTTAGCACGTCATACATCAATTCCTTTAAATATATACCTAGTGTTTATGTCTCTTCTAAAATCCTTGTAGAGGGAAAAAATATGAAAAATAAATCTCCTGTTTGAAATTTTTATTGTTAACAGCTTCATATTTCATTCAAAAATTTGCTCTTTTAATAATTTTTTAAAAAAGCATTTATTTTATTAATTTTCTTAAGAACTGCCTGCAGTTCAATCATTGTCAAATCCACAAGCATGCTTCAAATATATATCATATTTTGTTCTGGACTCCAAAAACTAATTTTCTGATTCATTGAATATTGTATACATTTTTAATTCCATACATTAAAGTACTCTATTTATATAATCTTTAAATATTTTCAATTCCTCCTTCATTGTTTCCTCTCATCTTTTTGTTGCCATTGCTTTGAGGCAATTTGTTACATCTGTGGTCTTTTATTTTTTATCTGTCGAGAAGTATTTGCTGCTAGATGGATTTTCGCTTGCATTGTTTGCTTTGCCTTAGTAAATGCTTGAACTGTACATTCTGTGCTGACTGTGTGAAAAATGATGATAGTGGAATGAAAAATGATACGCAAATCTAACGTATTTTCAAGTCATTTAATGTATAAATTGTCTCCTTTCCAAGTATAAACGATAAAAAAAAAGAAAAAAAAAACTAGAAAAAGCATCCCAAATGGTTAGTACAAGGAAAGTGAAAATAAATATGATCTATTTTCCAAGCCATCGCCAGTTTAGTCAGTGAATTCCTTATGATATATCACTATTACTCTGTCTGAGATTTCTAACCAAATAAATAACCATTCATTAGTATGACATTTTACCATTCATTAATATGATGAATCCTTCATTGAAACTTACAAAGAGAAGAATAACGGATATGCTCTGAATAGCATAGACTATTAATTCTATAAAAAGATACATAATTCATACTGATACAGGTGTGCGTGTGTGTGTGTGTGTGTATGTGTGTGTTGTGTGTGTTATTCTTTTTTGTTTTCCTCTTTGTATGAGATGGTAGTGATATAAATCACCGAAACATTAATCACTCAAAGAATTTCAATTACTCATTAATTACTCAAGAGTTATTATGCCTTTTATTCAACTATTAACAACAAACTTTGCCAATAACTTTCCTTGCACTTAAATATATGACGCTCAATACCATAGGAACCGTATATATAAGACAAATAACAATGCGAATCGGTGTTTCTCTCTTATTTTAAGAGAGAGTTATTATGCCTTTTATTCAACTATTAACAACAAACTTTGCCAATAACTTTCCTTGCACTTAAATATATGACGCTCAATACCATCGGAACCGTACATATAAGACAAATAACAATGCGAATCGGTGTTTCTCTCTTATTTTAAGAGAGAGTTATTATGCCTTTTATTCAACTATTAACAACAAACTTTGCCAATAACTTTCCTTGCACTTAAATATATGACGCTCAATACCATCGGAACCGTACATATAAGACAAATAACAATGCGAATCGGTGTTTCTCTCTTATTTTTATTAATCATTTGCATTTCTGATAAGGAAAGCCAAGATGAGATGCTCCAAAAGGAATTTTAGATCTCATATTTAAATTATATGAAAAGATGAAACATTTCCTATTTATTTGCAAATAGTTTTGTTTAAGTAGCATGCCCCGACTGATTTGCGTTTATTCGTTCTGATCTCATAGAAAATAATTATAAAAAAATTATCTGATTCTATTAAGCCATTTGATTTTTCATATCTGTTAAATTGTGTTTTACTTTAGATTCCTAATAAATTTATTTCTAGAATTCACATTTTTCAGAGAAAATATGTGATTTTTTAAAACAAAAATTGCATCTGTAGCTTTATATACTTACAATATTAATATTGCATTCAGAAAAAAAATTGATGTTTGAATTTTCTCTATTGATCTTACAAAACTCGGTGAAAAATAATATAAAAACAAAAAGTAAGATGAAATAAAATTTTACAAAAATATATTACTATTCTTGAAAGAGTATTCTCTCTTTTTGAATTATACATCAAGAGCAAATTAGCTTTGAGATATTTACAGTAACGGTGTTCTGCCTGAAATTTTCCTAATTCTGTTATTTAATAAAATTTTTTTAGTATTTTTAGTTTTAGTATTAATTTACAACTAATTATGATTAAATTTTATATTTAAGTGGCATTTTTTATCTGTGAATAATTTATGATTTTCAAATATATATTATTGGTTTTTTTAACCGTTAAAAGCATTTAATTTCCTTTAGAAGTCAACAGTAATTTAAAATATTCTATTAAGGTGATTTTATGATTTCTTTTACAGTTTTAGCATGCCCTTAATTTTTAAATATATCTTTAAACATATTTAAATTTATTATATGAAATAAGATTATGTTAAATAAATACATTTCCGATTATGAAATAAAGATTTCTGAAGGAAAAGGGAACATCAGATAATACTTGAGCAGAAAAAATTCCAAAAAGTGATTTGCTTCTTCTTTTCTAATATGTTGAGTAAACCTCCTTTTCAATCTCAGCAAATTTACGAATTTTTGAGATAAAAATTCCGTAAATCTGAAATATATGCTGGTTTTGGTTTATTTTTAAAAGTTCAAAATATCATAAAATTCATTTTTTATAACTATTTTTTATTTTTTCCGTATAATCTCTTTATTAGCAAAATGCATCTCAATGAACCTTTTTCTGAGGGCATGCTTTAATTCTTAAATAGAAGTCATAAAATCACCAATTTTTAATTTTGAAATTTTTGAATATAAATTAAAAAGCGTTTTTAAGTGTGTTAATATGTTTCTATTTTTCATTCCATAAGAAATTGTAAATTTCATTTAATATTTAAGAATTTAAATTTGCCATTTATATATTTAGTTATATTTCAAATTTGTTTTTAATTAACAGTTTTATAAGAAAATTTTGTGTTTTAGAGAAAATACTGTGTTAAAATTTAAAAACATTTCAATTGCAGCTAAACATTTTTTTTCTAATCACATTTCAGTGAAAAACCGCCAATCCAGTTGCATATATATAGATCAAGAAATGTCCCTTCATGTATGAGATTTAGAGAAAAACACATCTCTATTTGTTGTGGCATAAATTATTCATTAAAAATTACGAATACGAATTCAACTGAAAGAAAATTATGAAAACTCTTCAGTGTATAAAGCAAGTTATCCCGGAATAAAAATAGGCTTAGAAGATACTGATAAAAAAATAACTTTCGTCTGAAGTATTTCCTTATGCATAACTTTTAGAGAAAAATACATCTCTATTTGTTATGGCATAAATTATTCATTAAAAATTACGAATACGAATTCATCTAAAAGAAAATTGGGAGAACTCTTCAGTGTATAAAGCAAATTATCCCGGAATAAAAATAGGCTTAGAAGATAATGGTAAAAAATGACTTTCGTCTGAAGTATTTCCATATTGGAATATCGTTGTAAATAATACTGAACATATTTTATGAAAGTTACGAGTTTATAATATTTTTGATAAATAATTTTAAATGTTTTGTGAGTCGTAGTAATACCCATTGACAAAATATTATTTTTGTCAATGGATATATTTTTAATGTTCTATTCTTCATTTTTTTTTATGCAAGAGAAGAAAATAGGCTCTGAATAAAAACAAATTTGTATTAATTTTTTTTAAGCCAGAGCGTGGGGTGTGATGGTCAAAGACCCCAGGCACTCCCAATATAATTTCGCTTAAATCTATTTAAACTTATTTTTAAAATGCATGTTTCTTTTAATTTAGTGAAATGCATAGAAAGTACAGAAGATATTTTTAACTATTTTTGAAAAAATGCTTATATTTTTTAATGTATTCAGTATATCTATGATTATAACTAATTATTTTTATAGCTTGACTAATTGCATTATATTACTTAATATTTTTATTCTAAACATTATTTAAAACCAGTAAAGCAAAATCATGTATGCATATATACATACATTATATGAAGACACTTATCAACGATACCAAGCCATTCAAAATTTTTTATTTAAATACAAAATACAATTATTAATCGCGAAAGTTTAAAAGTGAACTTCGCTCTTCATTTAAAAAATGAAAATTGCGTACCTAAATTCTAAAAATAATTAATTTTTCTTTTTATTTAGTAATAAATATGATTCCGATATAAGATTTTTAACTATTATTTTTATTCATTATAACTTTCCACCGATTGCCAATTATAAAAAAAAAAAATAATAATAATTTTTCATGCAAAAAATAAAATTATGAATATATATCTTCTTTTATCATTTACAAAAAAAAAAATATTTCCTATTCTAAATAAATATGAAGAAAATAACTTCTTCTTCTAAGCAATGCTCCATGGACAAAATTGTAATGTGAAAATATTAAAGAAAAAAAAAAGAAAAGCGTCCATTAAAAATAAATTGATGCTAAAATAATGCAGATAATTTCATTTAAACGAAAATAAAAATTTGGATTTTGTATTAAAAATGACACAATTATTGCAATCGTAACACAATAATACATTTCTGCAGACCAGATGAAATTATATATTTTCTCATTCCATTCCTTGAATCTTTAAAAAATGCAAGGGAAAGAAATTATGGGAAAACAACAAATAAAAAATTAATGAAATCCAATACCAGATTCATTTATCAGATAAAGACATTTATTATCAGTACAAAAAAACGAAATTCAAATATGAAAAATCCATTCATTATTAAGATTGTCTGAGCCATGCCTATAAAATATATGTCCCTCGAACAATTCAATTTTATTTCTAAGCTCCTTTCCACACTATTCAATTCTTTTTCCAATTATCTAATTAACTTTTGACAGAAAAAAAAATGTGTGAAGAAATATAAGTATAAAAAAGGGCGTGTACCCATTATTTTTTTTCATCAGCAACAAAAAAAAATCTATTCATTGAGTGAAGAATGTCTTCAAAACGATCTGAAATAAATGTTCCCGTCACAATTTACGTTTCCGTATCTCTCCAACAATATAAATGGCCTTTTGATTTGGTCTGTCATTGACAGTGATAAATAGGCATTTAGGGAAGACAGTTGATTGGGACAGGAGGAATTGTGAGAAAAACTCGGCGTAAAAGGATCTGTCAAGAAGAGAAATAGTTCTCCTGTCATTTTAAGAAAGCATTCACCGTACATCAGCTGTGGATGTCGCATAACGGGAAACTAAGAAATTACTTTTACTTTTATGTAAAAGGTGAAAAAAAAATTCAACATTCGGGACGTGTGTGTTTTTTTTCTTTCTCTCTATCAGAAGCAGCAGCCGTCAAATTATATGAATAAAAAATATGTCAACTGAAAAAAAGAAGAAAAATTCTCATTGTATTTTAAATAACTTCTGCGAATGAAACATTATATTAATATAATAAGTTAACTTCTTCGAAAAGTGTCAAAACAATCACCTTAAATAATTTGAGATATAGCAAAAATACTTTTGAATTTATTTATGTGTTATCAGAAACTCAATTTTAAAACATAAAGTAAAAATGAAAGGATTTAATGAGTGAATTTTATTTTAAAATTGAAAATGAAAGCACATTTTTTTCTGAAATTCTATAAATAGATTTTTTTATTTGGAGTGCAGATGCAATACAAAAAGAATGTACTTAGCATAGTGTAATACGAAAATATAGAAATAATCTCTGTCAGAGTCTTTCATTTTATATTTTTTATGATTTTTGGCTTCGCAATGACTTTATATAGCGCTTGTTTATCGTTGGATAGATGAAACATAATTACTAAATCTTCAAGGGGGAGAAGTTTTTGGGAACTTTAATAAAAAAGTTCTATATAATAGTTGTAAAATTCATAAAAAAGGTTTTAAATAATAAAATAATTTATTGAAATTTCGATAATGGATCTATGGTATCTGTGTATTATATTTATAGAAACTTCCCATTTTTAAAAAGTCAAAGGAATTTTCTGCATTTATTTTAATTAATACCAACAATGAATATACATGCCTTTGTAGTGTTCACATACATTATATAATTTTGGTGTAGTTTTTATTGAAGATTGCAAAAGAGATATCTAAAACAATGCGTCACAGCCACATGTTCATAAGAAATTTGTGAAGCTCTCGATATGTTTCGTTAATACCGGATTATAGTTAGAGTTAACGTATGATTATCTTTAAGTTTATTTTTAAAAATGCATAGCATTAAAAATATATAATATACAATAACATAAGTGAAAAATGGGAAGAAATTTATCAAACAGACTTTAGCAAAATGGAATAGAAAAAAAAATTATTATACTAAATATAATAATAATAGAAATAAATATAACATACTATTAAATTTATATTTTTAATCTACAATTCCAAATTTTTTTCAGAATTAAATATTTGATTTGATGTTTCTCCGAGCATCATTTTATTGATTGCAATGTGCTTTAAATCCAATATTTAGGAATTTTAGATACGATGGCAAATGTATAAATAGTCGATTATCATATTATGCCTTATATGATAAACTGCAATTCCATTTTGTGTTTTAGAGTAAGAATAACGAAAGGGTGTCAGCCTTTTGAGCCACTCCTTCAGTACTCCAGAAATTCGCATGGCAAATTTAATATTTTGTTAATGTGCTTAAACTATAGATAGAAAATATACCATCAAATCAAGAACTAAACCAAGATATAAAATTAAAATAAACATTTCATTTATCAAATGACGAGTTTAAAAAATACTTACTTATGATATTATGATAAAACTATCTTCTTATGAAGATAAAAGACGTAGAGAATGTTGTGACTACATTTTTTAAAATTCTTTTTGCCTTAATAGTAAATCTCTGTTATTCTCTATTATCTATCTATCTGATAACTCAAAATAAGTGCCAATATCAGCTGTTTCTCATGTAACAATACTTTAGGGCAAGGATAATTAATGATTCAACTATGTTTAAAAAGCTATGATAAATAGCAGTGTTATTTGTAAAAAAAGTTAGAACATTCATAATGAGTCTTAGAAATTTAAATTAACTGTGAACACACAGCATTTCCCTGATGATCAAAATCAAAAATTGATTATACAATAGGCAAATGTAATGAGCGAATTAATTATAAGTAAAATTCACATAGAAGATTATAATGTACCTTATTAATTAATTAATGTGTTTTAGTAGTATTTTCTAGAAATAATTGTGTTTTTCCTTTCCAATTTGCGCATGTGTTTATTAAGTATATATTTAAAACAGAAAAGTTCATCTATAAATATTAATCTCTGAGTAAATAATGAGAATATTTGAAGAAAACGTTGAATAAAAGCATTTCCTTTGCGCATATATATGCGAGAAAAATTCAGCAGTTAGTGAAGAAGGAAACTCATCGTCTCATCCATCATCCACGATGCTCAATGTTTGAATACGATAGATTTTTTACTATACTTTATACGTTTTTTCATCGTTCTTAGGAAGAGGAAATAAAAATAATAAGAAACAGCTTATCACTAAATAAGGAAAAGCAAAAGCAATTAAATTCATCTAATCTGAACTTTATAAATATAAAAACATATTAGGACATTACTGTGTATGAATTTTTCTGTAGAAAATGTAGATTCAAAATAACTTTTAAAAATCAATTTTTTTAAGTATGAGAAGGATCTTTGAATTTTAGATCACGTTTGTTTCAAATTACTATTGCATTCTCAACCCAAATAAATTATGTCATATTTTCTTTCCTAACAGATTGATTTTTTTTTCTTTTTATTTTGATTAAACTTTTCAGCAAATGAAATTATTTATAATAATGCAGAATATCTTCGCAATTATTTTGTCAATTATGAAATTAACATTAATATTTTCAGTTATGTAATAGAATAATAAGAATTTACCCAAGCATTAAAGAAGAAAAAATCGGAGGACTTCCTGCAACGAGCTTGTATTTTTTTTAAAAGTTATTTATCTAAATGAGGAAGAGATAAAAAATATTAAAGAATGCAGAATACAAGCTAATCAAGAATTCATGATACAATCTTTAATGTATAGTGCAGGACATTGTAGAAATCTTTATTGTATATAAATAGGGCGCAAGTCATGTGGTGAGGCTCAAATACAAAGAGAAAAAGATGAAAGGAGAGATGGACAATGAACACGAAAGAAAATGGAGAGTTAGGTGCGCGATGGATTAGACTTAGTGGACGAATCCTTTAACACCCCGATCTCTCGCTTTATCCAACTTCGATTCCGTTTTATGGAGCGAACTGAAGAGTCTTGTTTAAGCGACTCTAGCTGATTTAGATGATTTTATTGATCTGTAACTGCCGCATGTGTGCGTGAAATTCCTGGCATTTTTGAAGATGTAAGCAAACCACTTCATCGACGCTGTCAAGCATGTTGGTGGACGCAGTTTCCAACAACCATTATAAATATTGCACTCATCAAAAAATGCTGACAACAAAGACTTTGTCTTTCATTTCAGCTCTTATTTCCAGTGTTTGCACCACCACGTGTCACTTGCGACCATGCATTCCTATGCAGTAAATGATTGTTACAGGGACCTGCACCAACCCTTAAAGTTTGTAAACCAATTCGGGATCATTTTCTATATCAATAAATTAGGCTGTTTCTCTGGCATTAAGAAATTTCACATTCCATTATTTATTTGAAATATAAACATTGTTATCATAATAGAGTATATATAGTCTAATTTAGTACATTGTTTCCTTTATTTTGGGCAAAAAAAAAAAAAAAAACCCATGTCATTACGAGTTTTGTTTTGATGCAACAAGATTATAAAAATTCACTAGAACAATATTTCAAGCTGAATGCCTCTTGAAAGTGCAGTGAAGTAAGTTGATTGGCGTTTCAGTTATATAAAAGAAAATATAAATAAATGCAATTTAAAAACCATAAAGCATATTTATTTTAAAACATAATTTATAATACTATTCATTATTTAGTAAATTTTATAACATCGTTAATAATCACCAAGGTATTAAAGAATGTTCTGGTAATTGTCGTAATTAAGAAAATCTTTTTTATTTTTTGAATTTTTGATATAAATTTGAAAGTTTCGTTTTCTTAATTATACAAATTTTTCTTAATCACTATAGAAAAATTTTAGATGTAGATTTCATATTTCAGTTTAAATAATGGGTTTCTTCATTTTTAACATTCAGTTTAATAATTAATTTTACAATATTTAGCCATTTATTTAAAGAATGTTCATGATTATTATTAGATTCTACGCAATCGCAATATGTGAAGAATTTATGATACATAATGTTTAAAAAAAACCTTTGTTTTAATTTCTTTCGGTGGTTCCATAAAATATTTCCCTTCTCTAAATGAATATATCCCAGATTTTCATCAAAAATATTTTAAGAGGCTTCTCCTTTTCTCTCTTGAGTGTCTGAAAACAAACTGGGAGACTGAATCAATATAATGTAAACTATTCTTTCCCTCAAGAGATGCATTTAAAGGCACTCAGACAAAAACCGTAAAATAAAAAAAGTGGACTATATTATGAGTAATCAGCTATTATCGAAGTCAGACTTCTTCAAATACGAAAGTCTGCCTGAAGAACTAAGAAAGTAGCTCTTGTAAAACGCACTTTTTTATAATCAACGCCACGGCTGAATTCGTTGAAGAAATTCGATCGAAATTGTCCCCGTCCTGCTCCCTAATAAACGCAGAACTTTTATTTTACGGCGCAAATGGAAAGAACAGAAAGGATATAAAATTTGACACTAACGTTTCCTTGTCTCACGTCTCTGAAGTCTCGCCACTTCTAGTAGCTTTGTTCTTCTTTGGATTACTTTCTTCTTTTCTTTCTGGCTTTTCTTTTTTTCTTTGGTTAAGCCATTTTTCGCAAACAAAAGTTACCCTTTTACTGTCTGAAGAAACTTCTTCAGGGACACATAATGTTTACTTTAAGGTCATTCTTTAAGGGAATTGAAGTCACCCGTGTTTGAGGAATGGAATACCTTATCAGACTCCGGTGACATAACCTGTTTTAAGGAGAATAGAATTAACATTTAATCGCACCCTCGTGCGGCTGACGGGATGTTTAAAACAATTTGATGTCTTAATTTTCATTTCTTTACTAGTTATTATTCACAGTGTATCTTTTATATTTAAATGATTTTTTATGTTTAACCAATTTTTTATACAATGGTGGTTAGGTAGGAAGACAAATAAGATTTGAAATAAATTTGAAATGTAGAATTTAAATAATTCTGCTATTGTTTCATAAATTTATAGGGTTATTTATATAATTTTGCTGGCACAGATATTTTTAAAGAGAGCGTCAAATTAGATACGAAATAATTTATTTAATAGTGTTTCATTCATACATTTTTATCACTTCTATTTTCTTGCCTGTTTTTTGCTTGTTTTATTTTTTTACAATCAAGGATTAATCAATTATTAATATTAATGAAGTTTAATATTAAAAATGGTTTGTAAGTATTCATATTAATCGCATTTCCGAACATATTATTTTGAATAAATGCAGTGGTTCGCATGAATAATAAACTGTAACTATTTATGCTATAAAACTTTTTGCTTTAACCATAACATTCGTATCCTAACATTCACATAATCACCAAATTATTATAATATATGATACAATTGTATTTATACAGAGGTTATAAACAGGAGATGAAAAAATCTAAGAATAATTATAAAGGTATATATATATATATATATATATATATATATATATATATATATATATATATATATATATATATATATATATATATATATATATATATATATATATATATATATATATATATATATATATATATATATATATATATATACATTTCGGAAGAATCGGAATATCGCAATAATTTCGGAGAAAACTGCTGCATATGACCATTTTTTATACAAATTTATAATGAAAATATAAAGTTTGCAGTCATTGCAATTTATTTCCGTATATATTTTTCTAGTGTTTTTCTATTTTTTTTAAATTGATGTGCTACAATATATTTATTAAGCGTGTGTGTTTTCATTAAAAATTTTCTTGCTTTCTTTAAAGTATGTGCTTAATACATGCATACTCACATATTAGCTACAATTTTTGTATGCATGTCTTCTTTGTTAAGAAAAAAAGAAGACATAAAAATAGACGAATCAGGCGTAATACATTATCAAACTACGCTTCTTCATACTACAGGTTCTAATCTCTATAATTTGTTAAGGATATCTTATATGGTATTCTCATGTTTGAAGTTTTTTTGGTGAACATTCTCACTTTATAATAATCGTTTTTTTAAAACAATTTTGTTTTCTGTTGCTAGTGCCTCCACAATTCAACCAGACAGATCGAAGCACTGAAGTGCTTGCACGTGAAGGGACCAACGTGACGCTAAGTTGTGCAGTGACTGGTCATCCTCAGCCCACTGTCACGTGGCAAAGGGAAGATGGACAAGCATTTACCGCTGGACCAGCGCACAACAAGGTCAAAAGTAAGTTTCATTTCACAGGTATTCGTATTTCATCTGATATTGTGATCCATACTTTCCTCGAATGTATGCCTTAACAGATTTCATCGGAGTCTCTTAAAAGAGTCTACATTCTTCAAAAAAGTTTGCTTGTTTGCTTCGTTTTCCAACCTTTTGAAGCGACATTTTCTAGATAGCTATCTATTTTCATAAATAAACTCTTTAGAATCACACCATCATTTTAAATTTTTAAAAAAATGTAATATAAATCTATGAAAAAATGAAGTTTGTATTATATATAGTGTGAGATATTTTTTTATTATTCCACTGTCCACGCTAAATCGCGATTATACAAAAATAAAATTCGAGCCTAATTATAATTAATTATTAAACATTCTTGATGTAAAGATATTTTCAATGCTGTCATTTTAAAAACGCGCCAAAGTATGTAACTTTTCAGTCTCATAATATTAAGCTCTAAAAATCACAAATTCTTACAATCTATTGCTCATTGACTTATAATTTTAATAAAAGAAATTAGACAATCATTTGCAGAGGAGTGATCTTTGCAAAAAAGTGATTCTTTTTGTCTGTACTTGTATAGCTTGTAGAGTTCCTATTATATAATCATTTGGAAACTTGAAAAATACGTGATACTTAAAATAATTCAAATGTCTCTGGAGAAAATTAGCAAATAGTTTTTATTTATTATTATTTTTTAATTTTACACATATTTCTCAACTTTTTTTGCAATTCATTTTAAATAAATTAGTTCAAAGGATGTTTTAAGAAATCTTACATATATGTAATTATTTTTGATAAATATTGGAAGAAAACTACTTACTGAATCTGGCCACATCTAAAATTTAAACGTATGGTAAAATTAATTCCATCACAACATTTTAAACAAAAATATGTATTTCTTAATTTTTTTACACATAAAGCTATTCATTTTGCCTTTTTTGTTATAAATTTCTTAGGATAAAGGAATATTTAATTGTAAATTTCAGAAAATTCTTATGAAGGTGAGGATTTGGTGATATCCAAAGTAAGCCGTCTACATATGGGTACTTACATTTGCACAGCGGAAAACGGAGTGCCGCCCTCCATGTCCAGGAGAACGCAGCTTTATGTGCACTGTAAGTAAAATAATTGAAATTGTTATAAGTTTACTTTTTATTCAAAATATTTATTAGAGGTTTTTACATGATATTTATAATTTATTCATTCTGTTTCAGGCGATTTTCAAAAAAAATCTTAAATAACAAAAGAAGTTATACAATTTATTTGAAGGAAAAGCACTTTTAGGAAAGGGCAGTTACAAATAAACACAAAAAAAATGGCAGTAAGAGATAATAAATGGCATAAAAATGTTTCAAATAGGCTGACTGTCCTTACATACAGTTATATACATACACTGATACAGTTATTTGCTGCAGTGTATAAAAAAATTCGGCATTATAATTCAAAACAATTACATGCATTATAAGAGAAAATTATTTTATTATGTTTAAAAGACTTAAACATATATTCCGTGTGAATGTAACTATTTAGACATTAATTCCAGAAAGTGCAATAGAATAAAAGTATAAATTAAGACAAATAATCTTAATAAGATAATAATCATTTAATATTCTGTTCCACATTTTGTTAAAAGAAATCTATAATTATTAATTTTACAATAGAAATAAAGGTTAAAAGCAATATTTAAGAAAATTCTTTTCCTAAAGGAACAGCGTTGTTTCGTCTCCGGACACTTATTCGCAAATCATTTTATGAAGATGCAATCAACTTTTCGCTTATATTTAAACGGCTGCTGAGATATTAAATGGTTTGAATTAAATGTTTCATTCAATTTAATTGCACCTTAAAGACGTGTTGTTAAATAACTCATTATGTATAATTATTAGGTTTATATATTTATTTTTTAATCATTTTTCTATGCTTTTTACATCACCTTTTTACAGGCAGAAATTTACGAAATACAATAATTATATCTGTGAAGAATAATTTTTGGCTAAATTTTAATTTATTGATATATTTGTATTTGTATATATAAAAATTTCTTTTGAATTCGTATCCTATAATCAGTTTTGTAAAAGTTTCATATAATTTGTTCATTCTATTTTTCATATAATTTGTAACATTTTATAAAAATAATTCAATTTTCGTTAAAAAACTTTTTTCTTTTTTTCGCTTATAAATCTCTCTTATATATATATATATATATATATTATTAGGTTTATATATTTATTTTTTAATCATTTTTCTATGCTTTTTACAACCATTTACCTTTATATATATATATATATATATATTATAATTAGAGAATGCTGCTTAGAAATTAAAATTTTCAAAAATAAATTCTAAATTCAGTTTAATTTAGTTTTTTCATTTAATAAATTTTAACAAAATTTTAAACGTATTCTTTTCGAAAGCATTAAGAAAACTTAGTGAAAACTTTTTATACGTTACAACGGATTCGTATATTTTTTTTTTTCAGTCCCTCCGATGTTGTGGATCCCTAACCAGTTGATAGGGGGTTCCGTGGGCAACAGCGTCACCCTGGAGTGTTTGGTGGAGGCCTTCCCGAAGTCCCTCAACTATTGGACACGGCATGATGGCCAGCTCCTCATATCAGGGGATCGCCACACCGTGACCGTGCAAGAGAACACTTACAAAATGCACATGACGCTCACCGTGCGCAGGCTCACCAAGACAGACTTTGGGACCTACACTTGCCTGGCCAGGAATTCACTCGGCTCCACGGAAGGAACCATCAGAGTTTACGGTAAACAGTGGTCATTTCATGATTAATGATATCATTCTTCTTACTAAGATTTCATAATTCTTCACCCAACTTCGAAATTTGACGAATCTATATTAAATATGAAAAAGTATACGATCCTCGATTAAAATAATATTATCGTTCCTATTTTTACCATATTGCATATTAATTTATGAGTTATCTAATATGAGTAAAAGGCCACTAATTTTTATAAAGAACTGCTAAAATGTGTCTTAAACAAAGAACCTTTAGAGAACTGGCCAAAATTTATTTTGTCGAAACTAAGTTTTTTTTTGTACGTCTTTATGTCACCAAGGATACTAAATTTACTAATTCGCCAAAGAAGTAAGTGCTCATCTCAATGAGGCAAAAAATTAAAAAATGCATCATCAATAAAGTTGCTAGATACTCCGCTTGCTTATGTAACAGTTACAGTTCTACTTTTTTATTTCTTAGAACATATAAATTATGTTAAATACCGAATTGAATATATATATATTATGCACATCAATCGAAACAAAGGTTGATAAATACATTCATATCTTTCTCAGAATAATTAAGATAGTTGAGAGGCAGAATACTCATAGTCGATGTACTTTCTTCTTTCTAAAGTAAATAAAAGTTAACGTTTTCTTAGAAGGAATAAATCTTATACTAAGGTAAATCATAGAGTAATCTTAGTATCTATATTTGTTTTCAGTATTCTTAAAATATATTTATTATATCTTGTATATTATACAGAGACCAAAATGATTTGTCAGGTAGAAAATTTATATACCTCCGAACGGTTTTGGTAATTAATACCATAAATTAATAATAATGTTTCCTAGAATATGTAAATGACATTTTACATATTATTCAAAATAGTGTGCTTATCAACATTGCAATTTTAAAACGATAGCTTTTCGAGTCTAATTTTTAGATCTCTCAGTTTCAGCTTATCAATAAGAGATTTAATAATAGCTTTAAGTTCTCATAAACTTCGCGAGCAATTTTTCTTTTTGTTTTTATATTTAACAAGTTCAGAAACTTAGAGGTTACATGTACCAAATAGTTTCAATTGATTAATGACAAAAATAAGATTGTTGATATGTAATATTAAAGAAACAGAACATGCCACTGGACGAAATAGAATTATACTAAAAAATTCAATTTTCGCATTTATTAACATAAAATAAATACTTTAAAAGAAATTTTATTACCTATAACCATAAAAGTTGTGGAGCAGAAGGTATTTATTACGTTTTCCTTTTTTGTACTCCTTTGAATACCCTTTTCTGTTTCCAGACTCGTTGAATTGCACCCTACCTTTTCAGTAAAATTGCCAATCGGTGAAATGCCTGGAAAGCAAATACGCTAACTGTAAACTTTATGGTCCATAAAATGAGAGTATCATGAAATGCTATCGATTCTTTTCAGAGCTTTGTGTGAGGTTTATTTATTTATTTCTTTTTAAAAAATTGAAATGAAATATTAGGTACTATACTAACGCTAATTCATATTTTACTATTTCTGTAGAATGAAATAAATGAAGAATTATGTTCTCAGAAATGTTGGGGAGGTATGCAGAGCGTTAGTTATTTCCTGTTTTCGACAACTACAAAGTTAATTTATGGGCCAACCTATTTTAATGCTTATAGTTAGTTTCAAATTGAAATCATTGGTCTCTCAACAAACTCCTGCTAGAAATGCAATGATTTTACTCACAGAAAAGGGAGCAAATAATGTCTGGTTAGAGCGGACGAGAGTGAATTTTAATGCTTTTCAACGTGAATACGTTGTGGGGGCAAAATGTTTGAGTAAAGGATTTAATCGTGCAACACTTGAAATATTTGATCCACTCAATGAGATACTCTAAATTAATGGGCAACTATTAATCGGGAAAGCTGGAGTTTCTGCAAACCAAATTCCATGCATTATCTATCCGAGAACCGATGCAGTCGCAACAAGATATTAAATTAAACCAAACTCTCACTTTGCATCGGTGTGGAATTCTTCCGGTTTCACTAAATATTCCGTGCCCTAAATATTAAATAATGGCTCAAGCGAATGAAAGTGGTACAAATAGTTTTAGGATTCCAATGGCTCAAATTTCTGAAGCAATTTAATAAATACATCCTTACAGAATGGTAAAGCAGAATAATAAATTCTGCTCTTTCTTCCAGATATTAAATATAATTAAATATATGCTGACCATTGTTTTCATCTAATTGTGTTTATAACATATGTATGAATTAAAAATGATGAATGCTCTATAATTACGGAACGTTTCAGGATTTACAAATAAAAATGTCAGTTCTCTAAAATATTATAAAATCCTCCTTAAGTTTCATTGAATTCACCTTGATGAGCAAAATATAAAATCAATTCATATTATATATCCGTAATGCTCATAAAAATCTAATAAATTTTTCATGCAACGTTTTCTTAAATAGGCACCTATTTTCTACCTTATCTTTACAGAAAGGAAAAACAGTATAATATATTCTATTCTTTCTTTCCGAAATTTAATATACGTAAAAATATGCTAATGATTGTTTTCATTTAGTTTTATTTATAACAAATGCATGAATAAAAATGATTAAAAATAGGTATGTCGGAAGGTTGCATAATTTACAAATAAATGTTTAAAATATTTTAAAAATTCATTTGTCCCTTCAAATTTTTATTGAATGCAACTTGATGAATAAAATAAAAGATTAATTTATATTAATGCTCATAATGTTCATCATATATCATCATCATATATGACTATTTATAATCCACATTCTTAATGATCATAAAAAAATCTAATGACTTTTTCATGTTATGTTTTCTTAATTAAGCATGTATTTTCTATCTTATTTGCATACAGAAATAATAAAATAAAATATGTAAAGAAAAAAATCACTATTTGAATGTGTAATAAGTACGTAGGCATTTAAAACTAATTGACGTAAATCATATATGACTATTTATACTCCACATTCAGAGAAAAAATGCATATTAGCCTAATTCACTTCCGAAGTTGCTATTAAGTCAGGAATTAGTTTTGTTCCCTTGTTATTTTTGTGATGAAAATATTTACTTAACTCTTCCTGCCTTAACATAATTAATGTGCATTTATTTTGCAAGCGAAATTCTGCACCGCAGTTCAAGAGGAATTTAATTAAAGTATGCGAAAATCGGAATTATTTTCTTTTTTTAATAATTATTATATATGTTACACTCATTCGCTATTTATTGAGGCATTTGCGACTTCATGTCATTTTGTGTTTTACGTAAAAGAATATATTGTCTATTTAATCTCATAATGGAAACATATTTTATTCAATTAGTTAACGGCTTATAACCTTACAGGAGTTAACAATTCGTATTTTTTATGGTTCCCTAATGGAATTCAAGGCATAATTACATAGATATCATGAGACAACCCTCTGTTTGGCGTTTTAAACATCTCATATTCAACAAAATATTTCTTGTCTCTTATAGAATTTTATTTAATCCAGTGCTAAAAATTGGTAATATTGTGTCTATAAATATATGTTTCAAAACGTAAATTTAATCCATATTATAAAATTGAACTTTTGAAATATTACGTTGAAATAAAGCAAAATAAAAAGCTAAAACTTTTCATTTAATATATTTAATAAAGTTAATCTACAAACAAGCCACATGCTAAATGTACCTGCAGTTCATTAGCTCATCGGGGCTAAATGCCCTTTCTTGTTAGTGCAAAAGTTTGTACAAGGGATGCCAACTCCTCATCCTCGTAATCTGACAGCAGATTAAAATCATAAGAATCTTTCCAAAATACTCTTTGTATTGCATCAAGAAATAAAATTAATGTAAATAAAATTGAAAGCTAAAATATAAAGTATATGTTTTTTTTAAAAACCAACTTTGGAGATAATCGTAAACAGAGCGTTGAAAACATATGCTGCAGTCTCTGAAACCTAGCCTACCGCATCCAGGTTGTCCATTAGAAAAAAGCAACAAGTTTGGAGATAATCGTATACAATTCGTCTCCAACAAGAACAAATGGATATCTTGGCAAGAGACAGAGCGTTGAAAACATATGCTGCAGTCTCTGAAACCTAGCCTACCGCATCCAGGTTGTCCATTAGAAAAAAGCAACAAGTTTGGAGATAATCGTATACAATTCGTCTCCAACAAGAACAAATGGATATCTTGGCAAGAGACAGAGCGTTGAAAACATATGCTGCAGTCTCTGAAACCTAGCCTACCGCATCCAGGTTGTCCATTAGAAAAAAGCAACAAGTTTGGAGATAATCGTATACAATTCGTCTCCAACAAGAACAAATGGATATCTTGGTAAGAGACAGAGCGTTGAAAACATATGCTACAGTCTCTGAAACCTAGCCTACCACATCCAGGTTGTCCATTAGATAAAAGCAACAAGTTTTAAACAAGTTTGGAGATACTCGTATACAATTCGTCTCCGACTAGAACAAATGGATATCTTGGTAAGAGACAGAACGTTGAAAACACATGATGCAGCTCTGAAACTTAGCCTACCACATCCAGGTTGTCCATTAGATAAAAGCTGAAAACTATGAAGATAAGTTATGATTTATTTTAGGCCATGGAAAATGCGAATTTGATGCCTCTTCTCGAATAAGTTAGTCAATAAATGCGCAGAGAGATAAATAAGAATGAATTCGCAGTTACAGAAATTAGAATTTCCTTTGGCGTTATGAAGAGAATGTTTTGCTGACAATGATGCTGAAGATTGCTCCTAATTGTGTAGATTAGTCAAAGGAATCATAATGAATTTCGAATGAAATTCATTCACTAGGATAAAAGTGCATTGGATATAAGATAACAGAATACTTTATAGTGTTTTGTAATATATAGGGCTTGCATATTATTATCATGTGGAATATATAAGTAAAATCTTTTTAAGATTTAAAAGTATAGTGATTTTATTACCATCGTGGATGTTCGATATATTTTGTAAAAATGTTAGAAAGTAAAATCAAATACAATCTTATCTAGATAAAGAAATAATCCTAATATTCTCGTTATAATTGAATGTACTGTGATTTTTATTTTTATGTAAGAACATCTATAATGCTTGGCAAATATTATTTTTTAAAATTAAAAGTTAATTTATCACAATTTTACAAAATATTCTATAAATTAATTTAATGTTTAGAAAACAATCTTTAATATTTCGAAAAAAAGCATTAAAATATAGCTTAAAAAATGCAGTTAAATATTAAATATAAACAAATAATTCATTTTATTGAACATTTGAAATTATTAAAGACGAAAAGCTTACTAGAATTTACAGAATTGCTGCATATTGTGACAATATTTTCAGTACGATTCAGAATTTCAATCAACATATTTTCCAGACATTTCAACAGCTTTTAGTTTTTATTCAAATAAAACGATACTTCTGCTGAAGTAAGAAAAAAAAAGTAAATCAAAGTCTTTTTTGAATTAAAATTCACCCCCAAGTTCCTGCACCTGTGATGCAATCTCTCTCCGGAACCCATTTATCAACCGAGGTCCAGAAGTCTTAAATTAGAATCGAGTTGATAGATGACCGCAGGGAAAAATCAAAGGAACCGAGGAAATGGGTTTCGGAGAGTTGAAATCTCTATTTCATTTGATGAAAGTAATCCGGAAAATCGAAACGGAGTTTACCATCAAAGTTATATCCCGTTATATTCATTCGCAGGCGGGATAAATTGAAATGTGCATACGTTATTAGAAAATATCTCTATCTTCTGGAGAGTTTGTGATTAAAATATTATCTCTTCGGATGAAATAACTTTTGGAACAGATTTTCATTAGAAATTGGGGTGGAGAAACTCGTGGAATTTATGAAAATAATCACGCCTTTTCAATTTTTTCCAAAGTTTTTTTTTTATTTTTTCATCTTGTTACATTTCATCTTCTATAATTTAAATTATATTCTTTTTTCTGAAAAAAAATATATATATCATAAATCAAAAACAAATGGTGATGTGAAAAATATAGCAATGCAGTAAAATCCATTTAATTTCGTCTTCAGGGGATAAGATTAATGCAGAACTCATATAAGAAATATAGATTCCCGCTTACAACATTGACAAATGAAAAAAAAAAAAAAAAAAAAAAAAAAAGATACTGTTTTCACCCCAAATGCTGTAGTAGAGAAAAATGATTGGGAATAAAAATATTGAAGACTTTAAAAGAACAATTCGTGTTTTTTAAAGAGAAAAAAGTTAAGCAAAAGTTCAACATGCAAAAGAACAATACAAAGCAACAATATAAGAAGAAAAAGGTATGTCTACATATCTTTTTTAAGAGTTCGGAAGGTAAGTACGTTGACTTGAAGTATGCAACTTTTTTTTTTCTCATGCTCATTCACTTTATAGTTATAGAGTACTACTAAAGCATTTATGATGAAAACAGTATCGATTCGATTTTTTTTTGTTGATACTGTGGGTACAAAAAAAACATATTTCATTAATAAGTTTTTATTTACTCCCTTTCAGCTCTTCCTGTTGGTCTCCAGTGCATATTTTGCAATTGATTTCGAACTAAGTTTCTGATGAGTTACAAACATTTTTCAGAACTAGATGACAATGCAATATTTATTATTTTATTTTTTGTCTGTTCGGTTCAGAGTTTGCTATCGGTTAAAATCTTTCGGCAGATAGTACCATGTCATGTCATTAGTTCATCGAGAAATTCATTCCAAATATATTTTTTCGGAATTTCAACCAAACATTACTAAAAGGCATAAAATGATTAGTAAAATAAATGAAATTAATATATCAAGTTTTAAAAACGAGCTAAAAAGTATAATTTCACCAAGCAAATTACAGGTTTGTAACGCCGTACAGATACCTTATTCCGTAAAAAAAATTGTCTTGAAAATTTGTGACTGCGAAATATATTAAAATTCACAATCACAAATTACTTATTAATGAAATATAGAAGGGATTATTTCTTTTACTTTTTAGTCCGTTTTAAAAGCGTGATTTGGAACTTTTTTTTCCTTCAAACTTCTTTTTCAGTTTCATTTTGTTTTTTTCTGCATATATATTTTCTTTTGTTTTGATTTGTAAATTTTTTATGTAACACAGAAAAGAGGAATTTTTTTAATTAATCTAACATCTTACAAATTTTTAAATATTTGTATTTGTTTTCCAACTCATTTAAAATACTAGATCAAACTAAAATCAAAATAAATATCCCCCTTGAGATATGGAAAGTTTTCAGCAGCGTTATTTCGCTTTGAATGGAAACCAACTATTGCACTTTAACATTAACTAAAAATATCCAAAGATTAATTATTGCTATTAATGGTAAGTACAAAAGATATGGTTTCATCATAATTTTTAAGGTCAATCAATATTATGATTGAATGATTTTGATCTCGATTAGTCTTTAAATAATTAGTATGAATTAAATGAATGAATTTTCTTCATCAGATCTTTGAATTAATAAATCTTTTCACGTGACATATGAGATTCAAATTCTCTGATTCATCGACCTAGTGGGATGAGAAAGGCAATTATATTAATATGAAAATAAAATCTTTGGCACATCTTTATTTTTTAATTATTATTTTTGTGATTTATTTATGAATTTATATGCAAATGCTTTTAGTCCCGATTTTCATTTTTTACCAAACCACATGAAGAGCCACATGTTTTCATTTTTATTTTTTATAAAATCTTTGAATACCCTATTCTATGTATTTTCCCTGCAGTCGATGATTTTAGTAACAATATTGAAACTTGAATAAGAATACCAGTAATTACATGTTAGTTGATAATGAAATTATATGGATTAAATCCGACAACGGAAAAAGTCATTATTCTCAAATCAAACATTATATAAAATAGAAATAAAGTGTAAATGTATTTAAATCAATCGCATTGTCATTCTCCTTGGATTAAAATTTAGAACCATTTATAATCTGTCAGTGAATAGATTTCGCTGCGCACTGTCGCTCATACTAATAAAATATATTTTTTTAATTTTTTTTTTTTTTCGTTTTCAAATAAGGATTTTTTGTTACTTTTTTAATAATTGTGCATGTTTTATGGAACTTCGTTTTGTTTCCATTTAGGGAAAATGTACATTTGATTATTGCAAAATTTAATTGAATTAGAATAATTAAAGAATGGACTTTAATGAAAAGTTTCCTAAATGTGAAAAAATATTTATGCTTTTCTTTCTTATTAAGAATGCTTCAAAGTGTCTGTATGATGTGTATCTGTGATAGTTTAAAGTGATGAAAATATCTTTAACGATTTCATTTTACTACATTTGTATCATAAATATCTACATATCTCTCAATTAAAATAATTTTTTTTTCTATTTATCCTTGTAAGATCTATACTACCAAATTCTGATGCAAAATAATGCAAGAATATGGACAAGAAAATAATCAAAGTTGCTAACTAAGAAAGAATATACTTTACTTTGAAAATCCTTACTGAATTCAAGAAGGTTGATTGTAATTATTTACGCCAAATTTTCCACTGGAAAAAAAAATCGAATTTCGACAATAGATGACGCTGTAAATAATAATAAAAACTGTAGTTCAAAAATAAAAGAAAAATAGAATATTTTATTTATTTACACACCTGTGTGCTCTATGTGCATTCTTTGTCGGTCAACAATATGCTGAAAACGTATTACGCGTTATCAACGACCACACGCTACATTTCGGGAGAAATGAAGACATTTTGGGCGATGCTGCTTTTCACTTACAACAGCATTGGGAAAACGACCACTTACGACAGCATTGGGAAAACGACCACTTACGACAGCATTTGAAAAACTTAACGGTGATTGCAATTTCAACTTCATCCAAAATTCTGGGCCCTACTGCTGTCAGCCAATTTCTTTTGCAATATCCAGCGAACCAGTTTGATCAAACTTGAGCATCAAGATTTTAAATGCATTTATGAACATGGTACTATTTTCTTAAGTTTTTCCTTCCACCGGTAATCACAGAGCTATGCTGAAGCATTGTTCGTAAGCGATAAAATAGTTTTTGCAATCAATGCACATTCTTTCCATATCTGCATCATATTTTTTTAAGAATGAATTACTTCTTCAAGCAATACGCATCGCTTTTATAACGAAATTAAATGAGCTGTTCTTTAACATATGGTCTTAAACAGCATAGCGTCTTCAAAAGTTTAATGAATTCCCATAGCCTGAGTAATAAACGTATGAAGTTTCATTCGGTTCCATTCAATAGAAACGAAGATACGAATTTCTAAGCACCGTCAGTTTAATTTTAATTACTTATCATAAATTGTTTATATTAAGAAAATTATAAATGCTTCGTCTCAATAAATATTATTCCTGTAGAATGTGAAGAAAAGAATGCGATTGGGACTGGGTTATACAATTGCATATATCAGTTTTAGGATAGTATAACCTGGACAACTCAATACGTTCATGACGCAAAATAGTATTTTGCTGTTCTTTGTAGACATGAACATGATGTTTGTGAAAAAAATAACACCATGCCTCCAACACCTTCTTCACTGCAAAGTCAATGATATTAATTGTGGATTGAAAAGATATATTCCGATTAATCTTTTCTATAAATACATTACTGTGTATAAATTTCAGGTTACCTGATCAAAGCAAAAACTTACTCTCTCAATCATATTATATTTATATTTTATGCTAATATGAGCAGAAATATTAGTTAGTTAATTCAGAAACATTTCTTTTCTGTTTCAGAAACTATTAATCCGCACAGTACAAGTACAGCCAAAACAGATTACGTAGAAGGTAATATGTTTGATATTTCTTTCTCTAAAAGCAATAATGACAGTGTTTAAAATATTACTTGCTTTAATTCTTAACATAAATATAATTATTTAATGTTTATCCGTACGAATTTATATATATTCATATTTTTTTTTATTTCAGTCCAAATTTAAATATTTCTAACATATAAAAGTATAGTGACAAACAAAATAGCGTACTAGCATGCATATCATTTCAGTCAATTGCATTTAGTTAATAGATGAGCCTACGGGTAATTTAAATGCTCATTAACAATTCCTCATTTTTGAGAATATTTTTCTATCATTTATTGAATAAATTATTTATTACATTAAATATTTCAAGGATCAAAATGTTCTATGAAATGTGTTTAACAATACGCAATTGTAATTATAATTTTCTTTTCTTTTAAGATATGCCTATTAGAAAATTAAATAATTATCGCTTATAATTTTTTTCTTGAAATTGTAACGTAATTTATTGTATTTTGTTTAAACAATTAATTTTTGAACCATTCTAATTCTACGAAAAAATGAAGAATATATTAAAAAATTCAATAATTTTCTAATGTTTTATTATTATTATTATTATTATTATTGGGGAAAATAACTGTACTCTTCAAATTATTTCTAAACCTTTTTGTGAAATTTCGCTGCCAAGATCTTTAAATTTTGGAACATTAGAAAATTCAGCAACATTTTTTCAACAAATCTAAAAAAATTATCTTTTAAGAAATGAAACAAAAAGTTCTAATAATTAAAGAAGAACTTTTTTTGAAAACATATTTTTAAAATGACTTCGAATAAGAACCAAATTTGTGAATAATTATATTCACCCAGAAAGCATTTAATAACAGTACATTCGGAATCAAATTATGAATATAATTAGTTCCATAAGCTAATGGAAGTAATTATATTCATAATTTGAAAGTGTAATTTGTTTACTCTAAAATAAACTTTCTATGATTCTGGAAAATTTCTTAACATTCTGATATATTTATTTATTTCCTCATTACGTCTGTTAGCTCATAGAAAGTGTCTTAGAAAATAATAAGAACAGAGTTCAATTTGAAATAACTTGAAACTCACTAACAAGTGTATTTAGACTTTTCAATGCAAAAAGGAGAACTTGAATGTCGCTTAGAAAACATGCCTTACGTATTCTATTATTCTTGCACAAAAACTACCACACTAATAAAACACAATTGCATTTGTTGGGAGAGTCGAAATTATCTTCGCCTCCTTGATAGAAATTGGCGTTTCCTGCCCTCGACGTTTATCTTCGGAAGCTTCAGCTTAAGTGGATCTCTCTGGAATCAGGCTCTTGACCTACTCCCAAAAAAGTTTGCTTCAAAGAAAGAGGGGCCTTAAAGATAGGAGATAATTGTGTTCAGATAATTAGGTGGCAAAAGAAATTGGAACGAACGAGACAACTGCTGAATAGATATTAAACTGTTGTTTTATTGGAGCATTTCTTTCAATTTCAGTCCATTGTTCAAATGGCCGAAATATTATTATGATGTATTTAATAGGAGAATTTTTTCTATTGTAACTTATTTAAAAATAACATCTATGAAAGTTCTCGGTCATTCCCATGTGGATGAATTAGTTAACTCATTGATATAAAAAGTGTATTTATATTTATATAAGGATATTTATTTTATCTTGGCGAATTAAACATTCAGGATACGAGTCTAAATTAATTAATATACAAGGTGTTCATAACAGATTTTCCTAACTTTGCAGGCAATTAATAGAACATAAAACAACATACAACCTCGTTGTTTATCAGAAAACAAAAATAATCTTTGAAAATTGGAATTCAGTGCAATTCCAGACATACTAACGATCCACATACTGTAGATATGTGTATCGTAAGTGTGTCACAGTCATTTAGTGGTTATTATGGAACAAGCATTTGCTGTTTGATGCAGTCTGAGAAATAAAAAAATGACTAATGTCATACGTACATATCAGCAGCCTTTCAAAGCTTTATACCATACATTAAATTAGTGTGGGATGAATTATCGTAAGGCGTCGATATCCTTCTTATTTATAGAAGGGTATATGTTTAATACTTATAACTGAGTTGAATCTAGATTTTCAATTGTTATTTTTGATTTCCTATTACTAACAAAATTATACTTTTATTTATATATTTTTATTTTGTTATATCATTTATTTATTTGAAATAAGCCTTCAAAATTAGGTTATTCATCTTTGAACAACCTATATATTAAGGCAGTACACAAGTCGGTCGGAAATTTTATTAAATTTTAACTATATTTGGTCTTGAAAATATGCAGTTATTTTTAACTATGCAATATATTAACTATTCGTTCGATAATTTCAAACCCTCACAATTTCGAAGTACATATATTTGGGATACAAATGTAATACCTTGGTGATTCGTTATGAAGAACTTCGCGATTAGTCTCAGATGATTGTGCGCGATTGCTTTATTAAGGTTTTCTGTTCTTTAATAAATCTAGTTTCTTATTTCTAGCAGTTTTATTGTTCATAAATAAAGCTATGCACCATATGAAAAAATTAAATATTTTTAAATTATAGCTGAAAAAGGTTTAGTTTAGTTTAGAAAATTATCTCAACAATAGCTAATTAAATACAAAGAGACAAAATCAAATCACAATAAGAATTTAATTTAATCTCGAATAGTTGAGATTTGAAATCAATTAGATGAATAAATTGAAATAATTTTCTTTTGAGTTTTTAAAGAGAAAAAAAAAAGTGAATATTTTATTCTAAATTGTACAAATGTAATGCATTACGAAGTAATCAATATTTTGTCTGATTATGATTAATGATAATGTAGGTTTTAACTATAACAAGTTAATCCCATTTATACATTGATTAAATTTTGAAAATTCATATCAAGATTCAGAATGTTTAAAAATATATATATATTTTGTTGTGTTCCTTATAGATGATTTTTTATCGCATGTCTAAATTTCTCAACAATATCAATTAAAAATTTGCCTTGATAATTAATTGTGAATTTCATTAAAAATTCTATTTATTGTCATTAAATTCCATTTTACATCTGTTGCATCATTCGCAATTCCATATTGATTTATTATGATGAATGCTATAATGAATAACAAATCAATTATGAAGAATGTTTCACATGCATAGTATCCTTATTTTAAACTAGAGAACACAAAAAAAATTCAAATATATTTGAGGTTAATTAATGCATTGGAACAGAATTAAGTTAACAAGAGCTAATGTTGGCTATTTTTGAAGAGAAAGCTGCAAAATTTCAATAAACACTTTTTGCAGCTCTGTCACCTTTAGCACACCACCATGCATAAGCCATGATGTCTATAACTTCTTATAACTTTCAACACATAGTCATTTTATGCATTTCTTATCATAATTATTTCTTAAAAATCATATTCTTTTTAACATGAATCATAATAGCTCAATTCTTATCTTATCAGTTATAAAATGTTTAAATGGGTTAGCTATTAAAAATAAGCGAGGGAAAAAATTGAATCAATTTATACTTATATTTGCCAGAAATAAGAACATTCTGAGAATAAAATGAAAATTAATTATAATTTCAGAATAATAAAGGGCTTTTTTTTATGATTCAACTGATGCAATAATATTGCAGACATAAAAAACGAATTAAGATTTTGAAAAGTTACGAAATATTTCTCAATTTAAGAATCAACATAGAATTTCCTAGACTATTTCAGTTCATACTCCCTTCAGAGTTTGAAGATAGTTGAATTTATTTAATTTCCTTCCAAAAGAACAATTCTTTCCAGTCTAACGACGAAAATGTCGAGTCAGATTTAATTTTCTTTCTTCATTTCAGATGAAAGGTTAGAAATGCTGGATGATTCTCTGAGCAGAGAGAGGAATTTTCCGAATCAATCACCTGCACATGAACCAGCCAGCACACAAGGTAATATTACCAAAAAAATTAAATTTATTTTATATTGTTTTAAAATTTTACATTTTCTAAGATGACTTGATTTATCACGTGACTTGAATGCTGCCGTATTCATTTTCACTGTATTTTAAAATAACACAAATGTTATAAAATTCAAATTTTCAAATTATATTAATTTAATTTTTTGAAATGATAGTTTTCAATTTCTTTCTAATGCAAGACAATAAATTTTTATTACTAAGCTACGAAAAGAAATGCTTAGATGTGAAGGGGACCTTAAATATATATAAAAAAAAAAGATTTTTTAAAACGAAATCGATATAAAATTAAAGCTTTGATTTTTATAATTAAGATAAATTAATGGCAATTAATGGCAGATAAATTAATGAATTAATGGTTTAAAATGGCATACGTAATTGGTAAAATTATGTAGTGAAATTTATACATTTGAATATAAAATATGTTTAACAAATATTTTAATATAAATATTAAACAAAATTTAATTAAAATTATAAATATCATCCGAATTATTTTCAGGAGTTACGAATACACAATGATTTTTCTTTTATGTGGTATTAAACATCCACAACAAATCTTCAAAATTTTGAAACACAATATCAATATCCTACGAAAATTCCACAATGATTTTTCTTTTATGTGGTAGTAAGCATCCACAACAAATCTTCAAACTTTTGAAACACAATATCAATATCCTACGAAAATGTACGGAATCATTGTTAATTTTTTAAGATTAATTAATCTGATAAAATTATATAATTATCCCTCTTAATTTCTAAACCAAAGAAAAACGACTTCAACCATGGTTGTTTAAATGCGCTAGATAAAAGCAAATTGCTGAGATTTTTTTTTTTTTTTTTCCCCTATGCGCGCGAAACTACAATGTAAATTTTTGGTAAATTCTTATTCGTTGTATTGAAAACAATAGGAGACAATTTTCTACGCTGATTCGCTGCCAGCGAAACCAGTTTGACGAGTAGATGGCGGAGAAGGAGGACGGAAGTAGAGATGGAAGGAGGGGCTAATTTCATACTGCTGAAAACCCTTATTTCAGATTTTACTGATTGGTGACAATGTAACCAGTTCTCATTAGCCACGCCTTTATCACTTAATCTTAGCTTCAGATATAGAAGTTTTGTTTTTGTATGCGATTCAAAGTTGGTACTATGCATTAATGTTATTAAAAAAAAAAACATAATTTTCATACAATTCTATCCATTTAAACAATATATAAAAAATTTGATTAGAAATTGTTTCTAATCCTTTCAATTATATTGAGAATATTAGTTTTAAATTCCAGTTTGTGGAAAATGATTGGATGCTGTTAAACCTTTAATAGAAGATCGTAAAACTAAACAACATTATTATAAAATTTGCAATGGAAGATTTCGATTTCTTATTTTTTGGGTGGGTAATGGTTTTATATATATATATAGTGTGAAGGATTTCAGAAGTAACATTCAGAAAGAAATTGAAATCTGGAATTCCTTGTTGAAGTACATTTAGTTCAAATTAAAATTAATATTTTGACTAAAATTTCTTCATTAAAAGATTTTCATACGCCAGAAAAATCAATGCTAAAAATTATTTTTTTAAAATAAATTTTATTTCAAATTCTTTAAGCAAAAAATAATAAATAAAGACATTGATACAAATGTAAAAATTTGCTACTTTGGATAAATATTTATCAAAATTCTATTGGATTAGAAAATATTCCGCCAATTTACGCAGTCTGAAATCTTTAAATTTAAGGGAGATCGGAGTAAGATAAAGAATGAATTTGTTTATGTTTATATTAGTCAAACTTCAGTATCTTACGGATACCGCTGTTATTATTTTCAAGGCTTACTATGTAAAAGTTTAGAAATCAGAAGAGAATAAATATCCTTATTCTTATATGATTACCTTAAACAATGTACTTTTTATAATCATTGTTTATTTGTATTTCATTAGTGTCAAATCTGTTAAAGAAAAAAAAAAATATATATATATATTTAATGTTTCCAATTGAGGCAAGATGATCATCATCTCTTCATCAAGAACTTCCTGTTGATTTCGGTTTGGCATCTATTACTCATGTATTCATTACTTATTTTGTATATTTTTCTTGACCTACAAAATTAACAAACTGTTTCAAATTATTTTGTAGTTCGCATACTCATACATATAATATTTTAACAGTATCATCTTCGAAAATTTTACTGGTTTCAAATTAAATGCGTACGGCACAACAATAAAAATAAAGCATCAAAAGCAAGGAGCTTGGGATCCACAAATGAAGAATTGTTACTAAGAAGTTGAAATTTCTTTTATGATCTTTATGATATGTCTGAAATTTCCTCAAAAAGTACTGCGACGTAAAGTTTTTACTTGATGTGACTTCTATTTTAATCCCCCATTAGAAAATTCGAATAATGTTGAGTAAACTATCAAATTATCTGTGATTCTGACTCTTTGAGCAAGATTCTTTACAAGATTCTTGAGCAAGATAATTTACTTGCATTTGATTGGATGGTAGATATGTGACCTGGCATTTTCACTGCTATCCTAGAATACTATATGTGATGACTGCTAAAAACAGAACATTTTTATATAAGAGATGGATTCCAATAGTGATTTTAATTTTTATTTTAGTATTGATTATGTTTGGATGTTAATAAATATATGTTGATATAATTTCATTGTTTCTTATAATATTCAACAGCATTAAAATAGAATGCTGTAAAGATTGCAATTGGGGCCACAAAGAATGTTTAAACATAGGAGAGAAATTAGTATTCATTGTCTTATAATAAAAAGAATACAGATATTAAGGATTTTAATTTACTATGAACTAGAATTTTAAACATAATAGTCCTTTCATTGCCCACTACTGATGAAAACTTATTAAATAATGTTTAATTAATTAGTGTATGATTTTATATTTGGATTGTCCAGTGCAAAATGGTAGAAATGACATTTTTGCATCATCTTTTTAAAATAGCAAATTAATCTTGATTAGGGATTGCAATACCGGTATACCGGGATACAGAATACCGGTATTTTGAGCTATTTGTACGATTTTGTAATACCGGTATTCACAAGTTTAAATACCGGTTTTTCGGTATTTACTAGAAATTTTTAAAATTGTCTCCACTAAATGTTCAGGAATCGCCAACATAGCAAAATAGTATACGTTTTTGCTTTTATATCTCCCTAATGGACGAAAGTAATGGCTTGATTAATTGCTTAAATCTAAATTAGCGAAACATGGATTATCCCTGAAAGAAAATATTGTATCCATAACGACTGATGGAGCAACAGTTATGAATAAAGTTAGAAAGTTGATTGGTGCAAAGCAGCAATTGTGTTATGCTGATGGAATTCAATTAGGAGTAATAGATATCAAAAAATAAAGAACAGAAGAATCCAAATACTGTGGATATAGAAACTTCGGACTCCAACTTTGAAGAGAGTAAGAGTGAGTGATATTGACAATGAAAATAATGACAATCTCATTGCTGAAGAAGATATTTCTAATGAGGATGAAATATTAACCAATCACGAATTGCTTCCTATAGTTTATAAAGTTCAAAAAATTGTTAAGATATTTAAACGTTCCCCTATAAAAAATGACATATTACTAAAATATATACTAACTGAAAATAAAGCAGAATATATGTTAATATTAGATTCTAAAACACGTTGGAGCAGTTTACTCCTAATGATGGAACGATTTTTGAAACTGAGAAATCCAATTCAAAAAGCAATAATCGACTTCAACTCGTAAATTAATTTTTCAGATAGTGAATTCGACTCAATATCCAGAACTGCATCAGCTCTACTTCCAATAAAACTGACTGTTGAGGCATTATATCAGAGAGATTCTAATTTATTAACAGCTAATGCAATAATAAATTTTATGTTGCAGTCACTGAAAGAACAGCACACATCACTATCTGAAGAATTATATATTACATTCAAAAATCACACAGTTGAAAGGCATACCGAAATAGAAAATGTCTTATGGTATTTACTTAATTATAATGATTTTAAAAATGAAAATGAAAAAGAAGAAAAGAAAATAACCAATTCAAATCTAATTAAGTTTATAGTAAATTTTCTTAAATGTTTTTACTCACAAACCTATACACATTCAAAAAAATATGGTTCACTTATCGAAGATTATGATGACATCAATGTCGATAGTGAAAATGATAAATACTTGGAAAAAGTATATTGCTCATTCCTAACAGTACCACCAACTAGCGTAGATGCCGAAAGAGCGTTTTTGACAGCTGGTCATTTTTGCACAAAATTACTTTTTAGGCTTAATGATAGTACAATTGATGCATTATGTTTTTTATTATCAAATTTCAAAAAATTTTAATAGTACCACAGATTGAATAGTGATATTTACACTTTTTTATGATTTAAATAAATAAGATGTTCCTTTACTTTTTTGCGACTCTTTATATACTGTTATATTTCATAAGTTACAAATTATTTTTTGTAACATTTACACTCCCTAATGAAACTGGCAAATAAAACAAAGAAACACCTGTGTTTTCTTTCTTTTTCTAAAATTTCTAATACCGGTATTAAGATCTGAAAAATACCGAATACCGGTATTGAAATTTTGGTCCGGTATTGCAATCCCTAATCTTGATTATATTGAAATAAAAATTTATCTAGGAAAATGCAATACAAGAAAGATAATTCTAATAGAAAATACAAAAAAACAAATACAATTTATTTAAAAAACTGAATGTATAAAAATCATTTAACTCGTAACATCATCTTCTTGCCTTTTTCTCTAAAATATATGACACAAATTTTAAAAATCGGACATTAAAAAAAAATTATGTTAAGTACAAAGTGTTTGTTTCATAAAAAAGACATTTTAATTCAAAGAACATTATATATCCTCGAGTCGAGGTAATAAATAGAATAATGCTGATTTATTTTACTGACAGTAATGTTTTTAAACAGCTGAGAAAAAGAAAATTCAAAAATGGAATATTCATTAAGAAGGTTTATCTAACTTTGAATTAATTTCTAAATACTCACATTAATATTTACTGTAAAGGATTAAAGCAAAACATTTTGACTAGAATAAAGGAATTAGGATTTAGATTAGAATTTGCGAGACACTGCAGTTCATTATAGATTAGAATATGACCTGTACAGCTCTTATGAGGCCCTCATTAGCATGTAAATATTTTAATTTTAAATAAAAATAATAAATATTTGAATTTGAGGCCCTCATACGGAAATTTTCTTTTATATTAGGAAACGGTGAGATGTCAGTCAACTTATAACTCTATAAATAAAATCACTAAAACTATTCATTTTTAAAGGGAGCAGATTGCCGGAATTGAAGTCGAGGCTGAACACGCATTTGAATTTCAAATGATCCCTGTTCTCATTAATTCCAATATGGTAATCTCGCTGTTTGTTTCAGATACCAAGCGCAGCAATGCCGCAACCGGCAGTCCTCTACTAATCCTCATGCCATTGGTCTTGTTCGCTCCATTCCTTCTATGAAAGGTCTCTTGTGTGTCTACAGAACTGCTCAATGATCAAGAATAGTCACTGATCAACATTAGCGACAGAAGAGAACTAAGCCAAGTGCTTCATTTTATGTTGATTTATGTGAATAAGAAATCGAGAGTTTAGAACTTTTCTGAGGACTTGTTATCAAGCTTCTTCAAAGTTCAATCAGGTGAAGATCAAAATGGGATACTTTTGTAAAACTCCTCCTGATTTCTAATTTTGTATTTAACCTCATAGATTCAGAAAAATGGACTCTCTAAGGCAAGGTTTTCGCTGTCATTTGTTATAAATAAAAATTGATTAATTATAGAGACATTTTAAGGATATAATGGTATAATTGATTGCGTTAAGAAAGGGGTAATTGTCTCAATTTATGGTGAATTGGTGCTTATTATTGAATTCCTTTTAGAGATTATAAGGAAATGTCTTATCTGAAAAATATCTTACTTAAGGGTGCTTGAAATTTTTTTTGAGCTATAATTTGAACAGAAATTCTTTTTATAGATTCAAAGCTTTTTTTATATGCATTTTGAAAATTTGATTTAAGGAAATATAATACCATTCTTGAATCCTTATTTATTGTTTGCTTAAATAAAATGTAAATCTATTAAGGGAAGGGGATTTTCCTTATTGTGCTTCTTTATTAAAATCCATTTTATACTGCATTATATTTCATGAGATATTATTTAAAAAAATAATATGAAAAATTGAATAGTCAACAGTTTATTTACACTCTCATTTTCGTTCTTTAAATTCTTCATTTGGTAGACCCCTCCCCACCTCCTATATTTTATTTTATTTGTTTTTAAACGATATGAATATAATGGTGTTTTTTTTTTTATTTATTTTAACCGAGAAGAAATAGAGATTTGGGAAATATACGTTTTTTTTAAAACTATTAATATCATTCCGGCTCAATAATATCATAGTTCATCGAAAAATTTGATACTTTGAGATCTTATCCAGAAAAAAAATAATATGTATACGTAATAAAAATATTGTCAAAATTAATATTTTTTTTTCATCTGAAATTAAATGTTTGAATCATATTCATTTTAAATTAATAAATGGCAGTTGTTGCATAAATAATCTTCAACATATGCATTAAAAGGTAAATGAGATTAATAAAATTATTCAACAATCAAAGAAAAGATTATTTTGTTAATTTTACTGAGTAACTTCAGTTTACCATAAAATTATTTAATGAATTTGGGAAATTATTTATTATTTAGTGATTTTTTCGTCTAATGTTTCAAAAGAAACAATTATATGTATATGTGACACCTTGTTGTGTATATAATTTCGCATAATAATAAGAAAAATTTTTATAGCCTCATTTGATATTATCTTAAAAAAATATCTAACCATATTTTAAGGCAGTCAACTCATGTAATCGGTCTTTAATATTTTTAAAAACTCATATTTCTAAAGAGCACATTTAGCAAATTCAGGAAATTCCGGCTCAATAATTGATAGTTAATTTGAATATATTAAGTTGGATTTCAAAATCATTTTGGGGGAAAAGACTTGCTACACGTAAGTGTAAAATGTATAAATTTTAAAATGATTAAAACATGAATTTTAGGATAAAATTATTTTTAAAATTATGTGGTAGTTCCAAAACGTTTTATTTATTTTCTTTCAAGTTCCTATAAATGCATGCGTTTCACGCATTGGGCAAAATAATTGACTAAGCTTTTAAAATTAATCAAATATTCAGTTCATCATTTTAAAAATTATATAATATCAAAACAACACAAAATTTAGGAATACATTTTAAAAATAAATTTAACTTATTATTAATAAAAAATTATTGATTGAAAAAATACAGTTACAAAAGAAGAAATTGTTTTATTAAAATTTAATTCATTTACATAAAACTAATGGACTTCTTTGATGACAGACAATCATATGTTGGAAGAAAATGCTGCGAATTCTCCAAGATTCACGTGATTTGTGAATTTTAGTTTAATACAATATTTTTTTTTTTCAGTAAATGAAAAGTATAATTTGGTTGCTAGCATAAATTTAATGTAAAAGGTGACATTAAGTATCTCCAATGATTTGTAATACTAAATAACATGACGATGGCATTTATTTTGTAAGATTTAATCTGCTTTTAGATTGCATCTTCAAAATTATTGAATCCAAGAGGAAGGGGAATTTTTAAATAATGCAAAATTAATACTACCATTCGCAAGTGAAGTGAATTATTTCTGAATAAATATAGCAAAGAGTAAAATTTTTATGATGATTAAAAATAAATAAAACCGTCGGCACAATTCTCATACATTTTTTGGAAGAAAAAAACACTTTTTCAAATTTCTTTTCTAAAGTAATAGAAAATGTAACTCTATAAAAAAAAATGTATTTCTATTTAAGTATTTCAGGTAAAATGATCTTGTAATGAAATCATCCGTTTGTCATTCACTTTCTCACCAAAAAACATGCGTAAATATTCATTCATAGACTCTTTCAGCAGTTGAAGTATCCATTTTAGTATAATGAACATTATTATTCGAGATTTTATTGCAACATATTCATGTACAGTATAGCAAAGTCTAGAACAATCGTAATATTCTCTTAAGAGCGAGTTATTGTTTAAAAAATATCAGAAATATAACATCACATTAGTCATCATTTCACCATTTTGTTTTAGCTCCTGAATAAAATGTCACAAAATAAAAAATAAAAAATTGTGATTTTTTTAAGTAATTAATTTATTAATAATTTGAATGATAATATATTTAAAATTTATTTTTATAAGAATTACAAATATTTTTCTTTAATTTCAATGAACCTCATTTTCTACTTTAAAAATAATTTTCCATACAAAATGACGATTAAAATAAAATCATTTCCACTTTAAACGTATTGTGATTTGATTTAATATGTAACAAGTAATAAATATGTTTATTTTAATTTCATGTATACATTTGCAATTTTTATACATGGATCAAACTATTATTCATAGAACCTATTGTTGATTACTTAAAAGCTATATACAAAAAAATAACAATAATTATTCTGAATTTTGTTAACAAACTAAGAGCCATAATTAACCATTTTTAGTTGATATTTAATGTTTAAGAAATAATGAAATTTTCTTCAGCAGTATTCCTGTGAATATGTTCTCTCTTAAACTTCGCCATAAAATTTTAATTTATTCAAAACATTAATTTTTGAAAAAAAACAGGCTTTGATAATTTATTTGATAAAACCGATTGAACTTTTTAAATATCATTTTAATTTAAAACAATGGTTCAGATTAATTAGTTTCTTTTTTTGTATAAAAATAATCTTTTACCTGAAAGAATTTTTTTGAGAAGATAAAAGATATGCATAAGTATTTTTGAATTGTTTTATTTACTTATGATAAAGTTCTAATTCTTAGTACTTTTGCGGAATTTTTCTTAATATTTATCATCATTCAGTATCAGTTTTTGTGAAAATGTCGAAGTTTGTTTGTCGTCTAACTCCATTGTTGAAGTATTACAAACTGAACATAATCAGCACTACCTATTAATAAAATGCCAATTTTTATGTATCTCTGTGTATATTTGTGTATATGAGGTATTACAAATTTTCCAGTAAGTACTAAAAGTTGTAATATTGTTATATATAATATTGAGCTTTATGTCAATGTTACTGCCCCATTTATGTACAAAAATTATTTAAACAGGTGGATATATTTCATGTACATACTGGAATTATATCTGTTGATGATGTGAAAGAGCAATTTACAAGGACGTGTTGCTGAATTCAAATAACAATGTATTGTATAATGATCTGTAATTTGAAGACGGTATCATAGAACGTATTTTTGAATAAACACAAAAAGTGTATTTCTACCGTGTGTGAGTGGAAAGCAATAAATTGATGTGCTTTTCCAAACCGTTTTTAAATTGTTGTTGTGTTCTTATTACTTCAAATTGTTATTAGAAACACGAGGAAAGAATTTACGTTTCAAGAAAACTATTCAAATAAAACGGTAGCATAACTAAACGAATTTTTTAAAGTTTTTAGAATTATGTAATATTTCTTCTTTTCATTTATATTATACATTCCGAAAAAATCAAGAAAAATAGAGAAAATCCAACATTGCTATGAAATATAAAAATATTTAAATATAACATTTAAAACTGTAATAATGCTTTTGCTTTCTCATAAACGTAGTATTGAGAAAGTATAACAATTTTCAAAAAATACGAACTCGAGATTCTGATGAATCTCCATGATCAGATTTCATCAGATATGTCTTCATGAGTTCGGAAAACAATGCCCATCTTTCTGTCTGTATTGGGATAAAGAAAACGCTTTGAACTAGATGGTTGAAATTAGGTACGGTTTTCACATAAAATTTCCAGATTTTTATCAAATTTTGAGTAAAATTTGTTCAGAAGAAGTCTGCCTGGTCGGCTGTTCGAATATAAGTTAACACAATAACTACAATAAAAAGAGAGCTAGAAGATAAGATTCGGTACAATGATTCATCATCTATAGTGTAGAAATTTTGAGCCAAATCCAACTGTAGGTCGACTGTCTGTCGGTCTTCACTTTCAGAGACGTATGAATGCGATAATTTAAAAGCACAATGACTTAAATATATGAAATTTGGCATGCAATTTTCTGACTTCAAATGTAGTTTTGTGTCAAATTTTTGTTTCAATCATTTGGAAAAATTGATTCTTAAATACATATTAAAGTTTCGGATACTTTTAAGGGATTAATCGCCATGGATGACATGATAGATTCAATAAAAGTGTCAAATTCATGTCAAAAGTTAATATCTCGTAACTATTGTATGCCAATGCTACGTAAGGCTTTCTCTGGCATGTCTAGTTTTCCTTACTGAAATATAAAGTTTTAAAAAAATGCATCGTTGGTGAAATAACTTGATGAGGGTAATTATAGAACTACCACAGTCTCAATTTTATTTCAGTTTTAAATATTTGAAAACAACATATTAATAAAAAAAAATGTAAAAATATTGTAAATTCATAATACTTTTTGGTGCGCCTGTTCTTTCATTTTAATTTCAAAAAAGCAAATAAAAAATGAAACTATTTTGAAATGACTTAAAAAAAGAAAGAAAAAAACACCATTTTATTGATTATAAGAGCATTCCATTGTTCACATTTGAAAAGTAAGCACTCACAGTTTCCAACAACACACGTTTCGAAGTATTTGAGAGCTTAATGATATCAAAGAGATTGATTTACCTCTGCAGTTCGGATTGCAAAACCCTTTTATCATTGACAGAAAAAAAAAAAGAACAAAACACCAGTGTTTGAATGAATCAGAGATAATAGTTCAGTATTTTGTAAAGCGTAAGAATAATTCTCTCCATATATCGAACAATCCTTTTTTGATAAAAGAAGGCTATCCATTTTCTAATAAAGGATACTATTTTCTTAGGCGGGTAATAAACTCGCACAAAAATGGAACTGTGCTTGCAAAGATCCACGCATTGCTTTTGTGTGATTTTCGGTTTAAATCTAAATGTAAGTGTATTCCAAATGAATTATTAAAAAGCAAACATAAATTTTATTTTATATTTTTTGCTCCAATTCAATAAATATAAAAAAACAAATAATTGAAATAAATTTTGGTTTTTTGTTCTTCAATGCTTTATAAGTCATTCATGACAAAAGTGGTATAGTTATCAATTATAATAACTCATATTCAAAGTGAAGAATACAAAACTATATCTTTAATTGCATTTATATAATGCTGATAATTCAAATATCGTGGCAAATTATGATATGATAAAAAATTTGATCTGATTGAAAAATTTATAATTTATACTATTTATTCATCATAAAATTATTATAACCATAAGCTTTTACTTTTAAATAGAAAAAAAAAATAACAAAACATTAGCATAGAAATGAACTGGTACTTCCTTCATCCGTCACAAAATGCCTTCTGCCTGTCACAAAATGCCGAAAATAACTTCTTTTATAACATCGCATGCGTGAATGAAACGTATTTTGAGCATTTATTATTACCATAAGCTTTTACTTTTAAATAGAAAAAAAAATAATAACAAAACAATAGCATAGAAATGAACTGGTACTTCCTTCATCCGTCACAAAATGCCGAAAATAACTTCTTTTATAACATTGCATGCGTGAATGAAACTTATTTTGAGCATTTATTATTACCATAAGCTTTTACTTTTAAATAGAAAAAAAAAATAATAACAAAACATAAGCATAGAAATGAACTGGTACTTCTTTCATCCGCCCCAAAATTCCGAAAATAACTTTTGTTATAACGTCACATGCGTGTGTGAAACGCATTTCCAGCATTTATTATTACCATAAGCCTTTACTTTTAAATAGAAAAAAAAATAACAAAACATTATCATAGAAATGAACTAGCACTTCTTTCATCGATCACAAAAAACGAAAAATAACTTTTATTATAACGCCACTTAGGTGAGTGAAATGCATTTTGAGCATTGGGATGAAGATACTCTCATCTAGGTTAATTAAAACCCTTTTAATTTTGTGTTCACGGCACACTGATATATAACAGCACATACTTATAAGAATTACAGAAAAGACATTTTTACGCAAAACACGCAAACTTATAGAAAAGGGAGTTTTCTCTTATCGTCAACGCCCACCAGATGGTGTTAGCAGTTCAGTTAAAGTTAAAGTCAAGAGGATTGTTACACTATTATGTTTTATAGGCCATTCCATTAACTTTCTAATATGCTTACATATAATAATGTTTATAAAAGAATAAGCATGTTTTCAATATTTACTTGTGAATGCCTGGTATACAAAATACATTCTTGTTTATGAACTGAGACACAAATATTGTTTTATATATAAATATGAATTTTGTTTTGTTTCATATATAAATTAAAAACACAAATATATATTGCTAAAATTCTCAATTATTAATTGTCATTCTGTAAATTATAATGTGAGTTTAATATGTTTATAGTAACAAATCTATGGATTTTTATTATAATTTCTTTTTTTCGTCTAATTTATAAACAATTATTTTTCTTGAGAAAGCAGGCTCATAAACTTTGTTAGCATTTTTTTTTTAATTTTGCATATTCTGATAATATTATTTTACAGATTAAATACTTACATCATCTTAAAAATAACAGCAATCTGCATTTTGAACAGCCACGTTTTATTAAACGACAGAAGACAAAATGTTATAGTTTTAATCTAATAGCAGAGGAATAAGCAAGTAGCTCTTCTCAACTAAATACACAAATTCAATTAATTAAATGAACATAAAAGGGAAATCACTTTCTGGAATGTGTAAATAGTATTTAAAAGAAGTACATCTTTTTAAAATCTAAAAGGATATTAAAAAAGCTATCAGCATTTGATGAGGGTCTTTTGAGTAGTCCAATAGTGGGGAAACTTAAAATTCACAAGCATGTAAATGTCAATCTAGTGATTGCATTTGCAAATAAAAAAATAAAAAAAAGGTTTTAAAACTATTAGATGAATTAAGAAGAAAAACAAACAAAAATATGGGACATTTGGGTTGAGTAAAAGCATTCAAACCCTTCCTGGTTTTTGAATTAGCAATTTAGGTACTTTATGACTTTTAAATGAAACATATTATTTGATTTACCGTGGTACTCATTTCTTTCTTTTCAAATAAAAAAAAAAGGAAGAAAAGCAAAATTATCTTTTTATGAAGCATTCTTTCTTAATTAAATTAATTATCTTAATGAGAAGAAATTATGATTTTTTGTTGTTTGTGCCAAGCAAAGCATTCTTTTTGATGAAAATGTAAAAACCTTCTACCATATATTTTATTTTTCACACAAGGATAAAAATGAATTCTCCAGTAAAATATTTTTGCGCATTCTTTGTGTAAGCAAAATAAATAAAAAATAATACCCCTATATTAAATTTCGATATGTTTTTAAAATGTTATTTCAAATTGTACCTTTAATTATCATGAAATGAATTAATTTTCAGAATAATTTTATAAATTTGATAGATTTGAAAAGTTGGAAGATTTCTTGAATTATATTCAAAGCTTTCTGTTCTTTCAAAAAAAATAAATAAATAAAGGTATGGGAAAAAATTGTGGGTCTTTTTTATCAAGAAATGAAAGGGAAGTACAAATCTTTTAGAATTGTAACCCAATAACAAAAATCTATCAATCAATCAAATTAGCAAACGGTTATTTTTAATAACTAATTTGTGAAAATAATGTGTCCGAAGCTTTCTTACATTTTCTCCAACAAAATTATGACCCCTCTGCAGTAGTATGAAATTATTGATCATGGGTAAGGCCGTAAATTCCTTGTATGGTTGTGCTAAACATTAAATATGAAATATATTTACCTTTGGCTTAAATCTAGCTTTTTTACTAAGTCTGTCTTGTGAATATATATTTTGATGACGTTTCTTTCCGACTAATTGAAACCAAAATTTGATGCAAACAACAGTTTTAGTCAAAAGGTCATTACGTTTACATACACGAGGAAATAAAAACCGGCAATCGATCAACACTTCAACAGATCTGGTTCTATTTTTCTACGAATCTACATTTAGATGCTAAACATGTGTAATAATATATATGTCTTTACGTTTTGTAATTATGGAGTTCGCTTGTACTGAAATAATAAAATTTTATTCAAAATTTATAGAAAGGTACAAAATATGCCATCCATATATAGATAATTTTTGAATCATGATGTTCACAGAGGTCGGATAGATTGACATAATTTCAAAAATGTATTTTTCTAATTCAGGACAATCTGAAATGTGTAAATTTGATAAAATCTCGAGTTTAAACTACAGTACTTTCTCTAAGCTTTGTCTGTAAGAAAATAAAAATGTATGGCTTGACAGAAAAATTCAAGTTGAAGTACCCTCTTTCAGATTTTTTTCTTGATAAAATTTTAGGTAATGTAATTTTGGTTCTTGCTGTAATAACTATTTTGATTTTCATATTTACCACTAAATCAAGATCTAATTACAATTGTTATAATTATTGTTATTATTATTATTATTATTATTATTATTATTATTACCCTCTTGCGTTTAAAGCCTATATTTCAGAACAAAAACATATATGAATTGATTAATATGCTTAATATACCAAACAATACTATATCATATTATGGGAAAGAGAAGAGAATAACATTGTGCATAACATGCCTGCATCAAATTTATCAACAATTCAGTTAACCACGAATTGTGATTTTCTTAATGCATTTCAGTTTCTTTTTCCATTTTTACTTTGAAAAAAAAGAAGGCAAAACCGGTTTAAGAGAATATTTTAAACATGTGTATTGTTATTCAGACAATAAGAATATTAAAATTTTCCTAAAATATAGTGTATATTGACCTGTAAGTTACTTTTCAGGTCAGAACATATCATGCTAAATCATTTGTACACGAGTTATTGAAATTATGATAAAAACTTATTTTTAGCACCTTAGTAGCGAAAATCAAATAAAAAAAATATTCTAGTGCGAAGCAATGAAAAGTTATTTCAATCTCTTGCAGCTGTGGAGTGACAAAAGCAAAATGCGAAAAATAATTGATCATAAAAATGCTATCATGTCCAAATGATAAGTTTCGATTTCACATCTCTATGATTTTAAAGGAAATATAACAAAAGAATTTAATGATAGTATCCAATTCTTTTTCCATGAATAATTTTACTGTATTCTTGGAAAACGCTGAAATAATAAAATAAAAAAAAAGAAATTACTCACTTCAATTGAGTTGCAATTTTAAAAGAATTAAAAGGGTCTTATTTTTTTATGTCGATTGGCAGTATTTGATTGATAGGCGAAATTATTTCTACTACACCTTAAGTGCCATATTTATATAAAATTCTAATAAAATGTCGAAAAAAGATTTTTTTTCTTGAAATTAATGATTAATATTAGAGCATTGCAGAAGCAGTAGCACATGCACAACACACACACACACACACACACACACACACACACACACACACACACACACACACACACACAATAAATCAACGAATTAATTGAAAATGTATTTCAAATGTAAAAATATCTTCTTTATTGAAAATTTGAAGGGTTTTGCTCTTAATGAATTTTTATGATAATTTTTTTACACTGCACGTCTAGAAGAATGAATGGCATGAATTTAATATAACACCTTTATTTCAGGAATTAGAAATTTAAAACATATACCATACAAGTCGTTTAAAAAAATACAAAATTAGCAAGAATCTGAAAAGTTATCAAAATTATATGGCGGTCATATTTTAATACATTTTATCTTGCAATTTTTATACAAAGTCTACTCATAATTCCTTTCGAATATCATGCGTAATGATATAAATGGATTTTATATTTTGCTGTCTGGTAAAATACATTTCTTTACAGCATTTTTTTAATGCATTAAAATTAAGAAATGCATTTTTTGTCTAAATTCCAAATTTTCTCAATAAAATAAAACATATTCCTAAATGTGAAAATCGATACCTTTTCATATTTCTCAATATAAAGCTTTATCCATAATTCTGTACAATTTTGGTACTATCTTTGTACTACCATTTTGAACTCTTTGATATATTGTGCATTGCTCGCAAAATTATAATTTAAAATATATTAGTTTTAAATTATCTTTTAATGTTTTACAAAATTTTTAAATCATTAAATATGAATTATTTTTTACGAAGTCCAAATAAAGTGGGCAGACAATTCCTCACATTATTTCCTCAAATTTCTCAACGTTATAATCGAATTCGTTTTGAAGAACTTTCTAATAATTTAACTGGAAATCTGCTATTTTGTTATTAAAGTTTTGAGAAGCACATCAAAGGAAAATATATAGCCTTATTATTTCTGTAGAAACAGTTTTAATTGCTTTTAAGTAATTATGCCATTAGATTTTAAGTACGTTTCCAATTAAATATTGATAAGCTAAAATTACGAATTGCCTTTCATTATTTCGAGGAACTATAAATTTTAAATGGAAGTTCAGAAAGTAGATTTTTATCTTAAGTTATTGAATAAAATTACTATCGTTTAAATTTATTGAAATACTGTTGTTATCGAAAGCTTTGTAAATTCAATTAATTTCTAAGTTTACTCTCTGTGGTTATTTTCTGTTCAGATAACATAGGAATTTCAGATATTTGATTATTTTTGGTATAAATTGATTACTACACGTTACATTCAACAATTTATTGATGAATTGATTGACTGATATTTAAGTTGTTTACAAACTTTTGATCAGAGGTTCAAGGAATGGAAGGATGTATCTAGATAGACATAAATCTCAAAGCAATACAATGTCATGAACCAAAATTTTGAAGAATTAACTTTCCAATTTCAGTGAATGATGGGTGAATGGGTGACGTTGTTTTCAAAAATATTTTTATAAATATTCCTATGATTCTAATGAGGATATTGCGGAATGATTATTTTTGTAGCTGCTGTTCAAAAAAAATCTTGTATTATTTGTTAAAATGTAAATTTTTGTATATTGAATAAATGAAGTTGTACCCACTCTAGCGCCTTCAAGTAGGGATCAATCAGAAACTTTTAGTCTGAAAACACAGGGTTGTAATTAGCAATGCTGTTTACTGATTTTATATTTCTAAAATTGGTTCAACCATATGTTACAAAATTTCTATCAGTTATTGTTTATTGTAGATTTTGTGGTCATACTTATTATCTCATAATACATTTCCCTTGAATTACGTTTTCTGAAAATTCTTTTCTTGCATTCTAACGTTTTCTCATTTTAGAGCACCACGACTATTGACTTTATTGTTTCATTATTTGAGTTAATATGAATTGCATTGCGATTTAAATTTGATTATGAGTAGGCCTTAAACTGTTCGAAACTTGTTCAAGAAATTTTGCATTATTATGAATAAAATTAAACGAAAAAATTCAATTTCTGACTCAAGTGCAAATAATAAGTAAATTAAAAAAAATCTTGATGTGTTTTTTTAATTAATCTACCTCTTATTTTATTACATAACATAACAGTTTACACAATCTTGGATTCCATAAATGAATCATTCATTGTTTAATTTTCAATTCCCTGTGTTTTTGGAATTTTAAAAGTGCTATTTTTTGAGAATGTATATTGGATATTTAAATGCACGTCTCATTCCGATGGAGGATTACAAGGGCATGAATACAGAGCGCGCTCGTTATATTATTTAAAATAATTAACTAAATGATAAATTCAAATAATAATCTGTGTCTAAATAACTATATTAATGGATAATTATTCATGATTAGTTATTTTTTCAATAATTATTAATAAGAAATAAAAATATAAAATTTAACTTACATTTTGAAAAACTTATTTTTCTCGTATATATATCATAGATAAATATTCAATTGAGAATGGGAAATATTTTTATCTCTTACATAAATTTAAAGAAATATATTTATAGATTTGTTGGCTTAGTTCGCATAAAATAATCTATAAATAATAATATATTCTAAAAAAATGTTTCTTTTAAATCTTTGCTATGTATGAATATGCAAGAGTAATGCATTAAAAAAAATCCACTTCCACATTTTGACGAAACTCAGAATAAAAACTTTTTTGGAATTAATCAGTCAAAAAAAAAAAATTCAAAAAATGGAGTTAAATTGATTTAGTATAAAATCTTAATAATAAAAATTGGAGATCTCCCTAAAATTTTTAATCAAAACAATCTAACTAAAGAGATTCAGATTGCATTCTAGATAAGTGTTACATCATCATCAGTACATTAAGGAATATGTGATAAAGTTTAACACGAAACTGTTAAGTAGGTATGTGAGGAATTTAGCGAAAAAATGAGGAAAGAAAATAAGGAATAATAACAAGAACATTCCTAACGTTCTTATTTTTTTCCTGTAATTAGATTGATATATATTTCATAAACAGTATTAAACACCACACATTTCACTTCGTTCTATTTTCTAGTTCGTTAAATTTCCTCTATTTGAAACCGATAAGCTATACTAGTGACGAAATTTTTATCGAAATAATATTTTTATTTCATTGTTGAAATACAACTGAAAGAAATAAAGCTATTTCATTTCTTTAAAAAATAATATCCTTGTAACATTTTTGTTCCGAGCATTTAACATTCTTTAAGTATCCTGCGTAAATCAGTACCAAAATAAACCATTTTATTTCTTTTATAACTCATTCTTATGATATAATGTTATTTTATTAGCCACTTGGGTCCTATTTTCGAACGCCGGCTCATCTAAACATGGTTGTCGCATTACATATTATTACATTGAGGTAATTCGAACCCTCGGCTCTGCCCTTTCTCTCTCTCTGTATCATTACGCGAGGCATTTTGCACCCGCAGAGGAGGCATTTATCTCTCTTAGCGTTATTCTTAGTGCGCAAATGAAGATGCATAAGAGCTGCTCAGTGATTTATTCTAGAAAATAAGAAGTTATTTCCTTCCTGTTTTTTTCGGAAAAACAGGAAGCTTCTTTTGCTTTTGTGCTTGGACAGAAATCATACAGTATTAGTTTTCAGCTAGAAATAAGCAGGTCGTTTAAAAAAATTTAGATTAATCATTAAAGATAAAAACTGTTCTTAAGAAATTCCAAGTAGTATCTTTCTAATAAATATTTACTTTTTACTTTTAATATAAGGAATAATTTTGGTGGTAACTATTTTTCATTATTTACTCATTTTGAAATAAAAATTGCAAATTTTTATTGTTTTCAGTTATATTTCTAATTGAAAATTTCAGGGAAATATTTTTCATTGCATTTAATTTTTCTGCAATATCAGAATCACTTATATATAAAAATAATTACCTGCTGCATGCTTTAATTACCAAAGCATTCCCTTTTATTTTGTTAGTAATTCAAAAGTTAATGATGAAAAATATGCTTCTATATATTAATTAATATGAAAACTTGAAATAAATAAATTTTGTGAATACCAAATTGGTACTTCCCTGCACGAAGTCATTGAAACACCTGGATGCAGCGACAGCAATGAAACGAGAGCTCTAATGGCCTTCACTGATCTGGATATAACTCTTCCCATATGAGGCCTACCACCGTTATTATTAGCACCAAAAAAGCATGAAACAACCAATCTGTCATCTTTTTATATGAGGTATTCCCCAGTGGAGGTGAAATAGCTCTTGAGATAGCTTAGACCCATTAATAATTTGATCGCCGGTGCGGCGAGAACCAACCACCACATTTGAAGTTTCTCATTCCTACATCTGGAGTGCCATCTCCTGATGATTGTATAATTTATAGATAAAATATTATTTGAAGCTGTAATTTTTTTAAAAAAATGTAACAAATTGTATTAATTTTTCTTATTCATTTTGTTGTTAAATTAACAGCGGGGAATGAAGTATAAATTTTATTATTTAAATATTTTCTGACGATTTAGGATATATATTTATCTTCAAAACGAAAAAAAAAGTTTTAAATAAACTTCTCGAAGGTGAGGAAATAGAAAATATATTTTACTGAACGTTGTGCATATATGCGCATATGCACAAATATGATGATTGATGTTTCAGTTTATTTAAAGACAATATAAAGTTTTTCATGTAATAAATGTTAAAATATAAATTCAATATTACCAGGGAATTCTGAAATTAAACAAGTGATAAGGTCTCAAAATCTAACGAACGTGATTCTAAAGCAAGCCAAAATCTGTTAGGACGTAATCTTGGAGATGAATGAGGCCTAAGAGTTCTCCCTACCATCTATTGATTAAAGTTATGAGGTCTGTTCTAATATATTTTTCTTACGCTTTTTTTTAAAACTGGACGTTGATAGTAAGAAAATTGAACTAAGATCAGATTCAACAAAAAAACCCGATAAATTTTGTCATACATTTGAGCAAAGGATGTTGTAGAAAGACGATTTCATCACGTGATTAGAATTTCATCACGTAATTTCTGTCTCCTTAATATATAATTATAACTCATGTTTTTTGAATACACAAATTTCATACAAAGTAAATATAACATTTCATATAAAATAAATATAAACAACAGTCTTTTAATGATATTAAATGTCAAAATTCAGAATGCATTTATTATTTAATCTAGAAATTTTTTTATACAAAACTATGAGAAAAAATAATAATACAGAGTAATAATAATTCTAATCATCTAATAGAATCTAAAAATAAATTACAATAACAGTCTGAGAGGGTATATTTTCTTTCACCTTACTCAATAAAAATAATTTCTTTTTAACAAGCACTCAAAAACTAATTTTATGATGATACATTAAATGGTTCAACCAGCAAAATTGATGAAAACAAAGGTAAAATTGTTTTTAAATTATCATTAAATGACTGAAAATAACTTTATAACAAACAATAGGAACGTAACATTTGGGTGATGGTAATATTAAAAGCTAGACTAGGGCAGAAATAATAACGAAAAAGAATAGATAAATTATTTGACTATTTAAAAGAAAAATACAATTCAAAGTTGATTTTATTTAGGAACAGTCGTTTTCAGAAGAAATTTCTATCCAGTTTTATATATTAAAATATAAATGAAAAAAAATAATATGTACAAACTAAAAAGTTTAGGAAAAGATTTAAAGAATTTCATCCGCCTTTTCTAATAGTATACAAATAATGAAAATGTAGCAAGCATTTAAACAGTTGGAGTGCAAAACTATGTCAAAAAGTGTTATGACACTGGATAGAATAAAATAAAACTTCGATACTTTTTTTTTTACTTTGAAGAATAAAAGCATTAAGCAAATCGCAAATAACTCATCTTCCTTTATCATTTTTCTCTAAACCATTCATTAATAAAAGCAATTGATTATATGTATACGTAAAGGGATAACATTTTTTTGAGGATATATAAAACATGTATACCGTCTTGAAAATACAATTGTTTTTTTAATGTTGAAAATTTTGAATGGGAAAAAGTTAGGCATGAGGACAGTGCAAGGCAATAATCGAGACTGAAAACTTAAGAAAAGTTAAACAAAAATGCATTTTAAATATTGAAATTAACTGCATGCCTTCAAGAATCTATATGAAAATAATAAATAAGAAAATATTTGTATGAAAACATTTGAAATAAAGGTAGACATAAGTTCAAAAATAACAATCTATTTTAAAATTTAAAAAAAATATGTAAATAAATACCGATTAAAAATAATTCAAACAAGATATATCATTATTTTCTTCTATTTCTTTGTCACCATATTTCATTTACTTATTTCACTGTTTAAGAAACATACCGAAATTCGTATCATTATTAAAATAATCTAACTATATTAGTTATTAAAAATTTATTTTCAACAGAAATGAGCTTGGGTATGAAAACTTTTTTGGACTGCCCATTTCTTTTTTTAAATTAATAAAAAAAATCGCAGAGTATGTGAATCTTATAATATTTATTCACATGTAACTAATATCATCAATACAATTTTTGAAATTCTTCAATATAATTTCTGATATCATGTACATTAGGGAGGAAGGAAAATTGCCTTAATTTTTTATATATATTTTAGTTTGATAACAGTGCAGAAAAGCTGTCTTTTAGGTTCAAAAACAATTTTTTTAAAAAAAATTTGGTTGAAATATTACATTATCTTGAAGTGCCGCAAAAAGCCTGAAATTTGTAAAAAAAATTGAAAAAAAAAATGAGCCTTTAAATTTTTTTCTTAAATTTTAGTATTGGTAATAGTGAAGAAAATTTAGCTTTTAGATACCAAAAAGAATTAAAAAAAATTCTGGATGCAATAAAACAATATCCCGAGATGCCGCAAAAAGCTTGAAGTTTGTAAAAAAAAGTGAATTATTATAAATTTAAAAAAAAAAATATTCTAATGAATTTTCATTCATATAATGTTACTAAAGATGATTTTAAATACATATATAAGCATTACAAGTGGAAAAATTATTAATTACAAAGTATAATAATAAAAAATATATTTTTATATCAAATTTTGCGTTTCTAACTTCTGTATCCTTAATGATTACAAATGTTACAGTTGCCAAATGTTTGCTTCTTCTTCACTGCTACATTAAACTGTTTTTTTTTTAAATTAAATTATGGTATATCCGCATGTGAGTCAATTTTTGCTCTTGTGTATCCTTCTCTTGTGATTGAACTACATATACTTTGAGCCAATTCGGCCACCAGTTTCACAGCTATTTCCACTGCTTGCATATGACAAGGATGTCAGAGAAAGTCGATAACCAAGTCCCCTATATTATTTGGTTCAGCTTCAGATGCTTTCTGTATAAAGCCTCAGTTACGACTCAGGGGGCTCAGTTACGTCATTTTCAAGCAATGAGATCATATCGATCGACCTTTACATCGAAGTTTATTTTTCGAACTTTAAACTTCTTGATTTTGTCTTTACTTTCTGTTCTTGCTTTTAAAACACATTTTAAATCATATTCACTTTGAATTTTACTGCCATCACTTAGCATGGACGGAAACCTATTTTCTGAATCAGCAAAGTACACATTTCTTTGAATAATCCGGTCTATAACGTTCTTGAGATTATCAGAGAGATAGAGTGAATATGAGATGAAGTTAAAAAGATGTTTGTTACAATAATTACAGAAAATTCTTAATTTGATATTAAAATTACACAGGCACCTGGTAGTTTTATCTCTTCTTGTCTATTTGATGGATCTGGTTGCTTTGCCTCTTTTTGTAAAAAACTGTTGTTCTTCAGCAATGTCATTGTCGCCAGTAATCATTTCTAATGCATTATTATTTTTTGTCCGTTATTGATTAAACTTAAATATTGTCTGTAGTTATTTTCTTTTTCTTGTTTCTTTCTTCCTCAAAACGCTTGTGATAGCAATATCAATATTACTTATAATCATTTTAATGTTAGAGTGTTGAACGTTTAGAACTTTTAATTTCATAACTGGCACTTTTTTTTCTTTTATACAAGTCAGTAATATCAAATAAACGTCTAGCTTCTTCTCTAAATTCTGTGAGATTGGAATCAAATTTATCTGAACATTTTCTGATTTTAGACTTTAATAAATTCCTATATTTAGCATAATAAGTTTTTACCAATTGGGAAATTCTTTTGTTAGAAGCAACGGGAATAGAAGCTCTTGGCAATATGTGTTCTATAATGGGAACTAAGATGTCACATATTTACAGAAGGATCATTCACTGAAGCAATTTGAGGTTATGTCTAATATAACAGTAGCACTACATTCGTAAGTAGCGAGTACAATTTCAAGCAAATCACTAAATTTTATAAAAATAGAACACTCCGATATTTGTCTTGTCTTCACTTATTTAGACTAACCCATTTTTACTCACAGTAAAGTACATGCGCACAAACTAACAAATCAATTTCACGATAGATGGAGCAGAGATGCCAACACAACTGAACTCGGCAAAGCTGCAGATTTGAAACCAGCTCTGTCTTTGTCACCAGACGCATACAAATTTCGACCTTACCTCAATAACAACCGCTCCGGCGACGACTCAGTGACATGCCAGTGCAATAGTAAAACTGTTTTTATACTTTTATTCTTATGACAAAGCCTATTAAAAGCTTTTTATTTCATAATATAGGCACGCAAAAATCTTTAAAATGTTGCAAAAAAATGTCTTTTTATGAAAACTGAAGGTCCTTGAGGCACCTCAAGATGTACTGTAATATATATATATATATATATATATATATATATATATATATATATATATATTTATTTATAATTTATTTTATCTACACCAAAAGGCAACTTTTTCGAGCTATTGCAAATTAAAAATCAAATTGATTTTTTCGTCTCACTCTAGTTTACATATTGGATTATGTTCAACAGAACATACTTGCATGAGCTACATTGGATGTTCAAAAATGTAAAAGTTTGAGATTATTAAAAAAACGTAAAATCCAGAAATTCGGATTTTAAATCGGAAATTTTCATATCTGAACATCTTTGGCGAAATAAATTTGGCTCTTATAAAAAAATACGACTGATTGATGATAGTAAAAGCATTAATCTTGCTTGGAAGATAGAAAACTGGTCAGGTTGAAGGGTTGCCAATCTTAAGGGAAATTCCAGGACCTGAAATGATCAGGAATGTCTCGAATAATGGAATATAAATTATGGGAACAGATCTAAACTACAGAATTGCTACCAGGAAAGCCATGCAAGGGAGACTATAGATGATGCGGCATTTGCGGATGATCGTTAAATTGAATTAATAGCACTTCCCATATAGACAAATAGCAGTTGGGGAACTCTCCCGCGAACTCCCTACTACTACTGGAACTATAATTTCTAGGTAACTCTCTACAGATACCTAATTGTAATTCGAAATACATCCCAGAAAAAAACTGATTTTTCTTGGAGCCAGGCACACTATTCTTATACATAATAATATTGTGATTACAATGCTATGTATTGAATTGTCGAGATTTGATACAGAGAGTATTATTTAGTAATCTTCAGCTGATGAGTAATTTTGCTAGATGGCCTTACATTCCTGCATGTTTTTGGTTAAGGTTCTGTGATTATACATCAAATTTAAGGTCTTGAGTTTTAGATAAGGCTTTCTAGCGAGATGTTGATGCCGGTATTACTTTAATGGAAAACCATATGGTGCACACAGAATCGTGAATGATTTTCTGATTCAATAGTGAATTAGCTGTACTATATGGCCAGACTGAACATCTGGTCCAATTTCATAAAATTTGTATGATCTATGGAGAGACTATGCGCTATATGAATATCTCCCAGGTTTTTTCTGGATTAGAAGAATGAAATCATAAGTCTAAGGTTAATAATAAGTTATTATAAGTTTAAGGTTTAGGTTAAGGTTAATAATAAGTTATTATAAGTTTAAGGTTTAGGTTAAGGTTAATAATAAGTTATTATAAGTTTAAGGTTTAGGTTAAGGTTAATAATAAGTTTAGGTTTAAGGTTAATAATGTTTGTAAAACCGCGCAGAATGGGCCCATTCATTATTGATCAGGTGAGCCTAAAAGCATTAAGTATCATGATATGAGTGTGTTTCTTATATTAGTAGAATATTTTTTTCGAATATTACCTTCTTTCAGTTGTGCGGTTTTTTATTTTATTTTTATTTTTTTGTTGTAAAGTATTTATTAATAATCTCAATAAAATTAAAGAACGGATGTTATTCGATGTATCACATGATTCTCTTTTCTAATATAACACTTGAACATCAGTCTGTAATTTTGTAATCAGTTAAGTGTATCCTACCGTAAATGATATATCAAAATTTTCAGTCCCCCATTATTTTATTCTCCTTGGTAAAGCCAAATCTAACTAAGTCTCTAAGTGAAATTCGTTTCAGAGAATGATTAATTTCCTCTTATCTTGCGGAAACATATATATTGTTTCTGAGATAAACTCAACAAATGTAGTTTACAAAGCCAGAAATGAAGAAAAAGTAAAAACAGCAGTAACAAAAACGAAATACTTTTTAATTACGCTATAATCTCAGCTGAATTATTGCCGCATTCTCTCATTTTTTATTGATACATAAAAGCCATAATATAATACCAGTTACATTTCAACTGTTATCAATTTTATGAATTCAAAAGCACAATTCATGGATAATAATTCAGTTATAATTCCTTTAATTTTTTATTTTTACCTCTATTTTTTATCATAAATAGCTGAAAATAAAAAAAGTAGGATTTATGATGTTAGATTTAATCGTTCGTTGCATTTAATGTTTTCTTGTTACAAAATAATAATGTGTACTCTTACATTTACAATTCATTATTTGTTTTGCATATCTTTTATTTCTTATTATAGAAATTTTTATTAGAACTTAAACATGAAGTTGCAAAGATGTAAATGATAATTTAGTTGTAAGATTATTTTCTGTAATAATTAGATAAATATTAATCATAATTCTGTTTTCATGGCCTATCTGTTTATATTAAATTAGTTTAGAATTATTAAATTACATTCTATGGATCTTACAGATTAAGGTTGATTTTTAAATCAAATTAAAATTCCAGCTTTATGTAACAGCATTACAATGAAAGTGAAGGGATTTGAATTTACAGAAATTTCATTAAACGACCTATCGCAATATAATGGCGGCCGTTTAGGCCATTTTTGAAAGATGAAAAAGAAAACATTTGCAAAAAATCACTGCGCGTTCATAAGGAACTATTTTTTTTATTTTTTATTTTCTTAATCATTAAAAAAAAGTGTTACTGAAGCATTACATTTTTAATATAATTTGTTTAATGAAATTATTTTTAGAAATGTTTGTTCTTTTTTTAGACTAATATGTGTACGTTTATCTTCTGTTAATGCGTTCTTATTACTGTTATTTATATCATTTGTTTTTAGCTTATTCCATATTTATTAAATGGTATTATTAAAGGTTTGATAAGATCATTAAGCTTTTAAGAAGATCATACATTTCAAATTAACTTGTAGAGATAGTATATAACAAATCTGATAAATGCACTTGAATTACAAATAATTTGTAAATTAGAAGATGTATTCATAAGAGAGTATTCTATATATACACGAAAATTTTTAAATATTAATTTAGTTATTTAACTATAATTAATATAAAATATTCTCCTAATGGAAGAAATATCTATATATGCTTTTCCCAATGTCTTATTATTATTTAAATTTATAAATCATTAACATAACAAAAGATACTTTTAACTCTTTAACATGCAATATCCAACATCTCGAACCTTTTGCAGAAATAAAGAATTATTTTAATTATAGTTATTATTATAATTTGAATTATAATTAATAATGTAATTCAAATTACAGTTATTATAATTTTATTAATTTAATAATTAATAAAAATTAATCGTTTTATTAATTTGATTTTTTAATTATAATTTTTCAAATACAGCTTTTTTAAAATCTAAATTACCATTTACTTCTTAGACTTTTGAAGCTGTGAATCTGTGAATACATTAGGAATAACTTAGGAACCTATTGAAAAAAAATGTGTCAAAAGATATTAGATTTGAATGAAAGAAAAGTGAATTCCTAAGACATGATCATTTCTGAAGTTAATGTTCTCCGGAACACGAGAGCGAAGTGTCATGTGTCAATTTATCTTAAATAAATCAAAAGGATACTGCGTAAAATTTCAAGTTGCTTCCATTATTCTCTGAATCGACACAAGGTCGGGGAGAAATTTAAACTGGAAAATAGAAGTTATCTATCGACTGTCAAGAACTTCTGTCTCAAAACACCACCATAATCTTGTGAACTGCAAGAATGAAATTGTCTGCTTGTAAACTTATGAACAATTGCGTGTCTTTGCACAGGAGAATTAATTCAGGATTAAATCACATATAGCCGAATTATACCTTGCTTTGTAAAAATCATAGAACTGAAATGAAAAAAATAATGTTTTAAAATTCAATGTGAAAGAAAGTAGTTTTAGTAAAAATTCGATGAAAGTTATACAATATCTATTATATAGAAAGTGAAAAAAGAAACTTTTTATTTATATTTAAACTTTTTTATTTTATTTAATCAAATAAAATGTGCATTTAAAATGATGAAACTTCGTTGGATTTGCTACTTTGACCAATAATATGAGATTCATAAATAAATATTAACTATTTTCATTTCGATGATGATCACAATCTCAGCTTAAAAAGGCCTCGCTTTTTAAAAAATTAAAAAAACAAAATTTGACTATAATATCTTTTTAAATCCATTTATTACATTATTGATTTGTTTATAATCAAATAATTATCTTATAGTTCAAATTTGATTTGTTTACCTATATTAAATGAAGTCATAATGATAATATTGCTGATACAATATTTTATTTCTATTGATATGAAAATATTATATTAATAAAACTTAAATTAAGCACTTTTATTTTGTAAAATTTATGTATATGGCTATACTACATACTTACCCCTGTTTACATTTGATATGTTTCTCCTTTTGAAATTTGATAATTTATTTCAACGTACAAAAGTTTGAAGCCTAACTAATTAAAAAATAATTAATAAAGGAATTTATTCAATAAATATTTTACTTAAAGATGGCATTTATCTTGATTAAACATATTCCTTATAAATTTCTATTTAAACCTATTTATTTATACATTTTTATAAATCCTATAATTTTTTTTATGAATAAGGAGAAGAACTCCTCGAAATGCAGTTAGGAACAGAAGTCATCAATAGAAAAAAATTTGGCACAATCGGAACCGAATTGAACCAAGAAATGCAAAGATAGCCTGGTTATTAGATAATGACAAATTGCTATTGTTTTATTTATAAAAAAATGCAAATATAATAAAGAATGACATAAATTCTTGGAAAATAATTTATATTGATCAATAGAATTTCTAGTTTATCTTGGAATATTTTCAATATTCTAAATTTTCCTGGTTAAAAGTTACTGCATTTTTTGTGGAGTTTATCAGCCCTTGCCGAAGAACATGAAATTTGGTTTTATTTCATTATTTTGTCTTATCTGAAGTTGTTGCCAAACACAGGGAGTTATTCAGTGGCACTTGTATTTTTAACAGAAATTTTATTTTGTAAAACCTATTTTTGATTATTTTCTAATTTGTTTCTTACGCTCATTTCTACAAATTTACCTATTTATGTTAGAAAATGTCAGTTTAAACATAATGTAAAAAATATTCTTCTGTACTATGGCATAATATAGTGTAGGTCCTAATAACGGAAATAGCGGAAAATGGTGGTGTAACAAAAACGCAACTAAAAAACTTCGTAATAATGATACTGAGTTCACATTGATGATGATGACAATGATCATCAACTATTGTGAAGTTACAAATGAGACGTTATTTTATTTTATTTTCATTGTAAGTATACTTTGCTATTTTGCTGTTCTCAAACGCAGTTGAAATAAGGATTCTTTACTTCAAAGTCAAAATTTATGAGTGATGGACAATCTTTTCATCTTCACAAAGTTTGTGTTTGCTATGCATGATTTTTTCCATTTACAGTATGTTCCGTAAATTCATCTTTAATATGAAGATAAATCTGTAATAATCTTAACTTTAACTTTTGTAACGATCTGTAACTTTTCGGTTATATTTACTACTTCAGTTAATAAAAGATAAACAACAGATATTTTCTACTAATTTGTCAATTATTATTAAAAAACTGGATGTATTATTATTGAGAAAGAAAAGCGCTGTATATTTTCAAGTGGTTGTCTATGTATAGGAAACACAATAAACTAATACAAAACTTTTTATTAATAGCATGTAGGGTCATATTTGGCATGTAATACAGTTTGGATTCGCCTGGTAATTGAGTTTAGAAGAATACTGTACTATTCTTCAGGAAGATATTGTCAAAGTTCGGAGATAGATGTCGGTGGAGGATAACGATTCCGAATGGAATGCTATGAAATAGATCATAACGGTTCGATTATATTGATTTTGGTTGACTGTGCGGCTCAAAGTAGATGTTTTGCTACATCATTCTTTTCATCAAACCATGATTGAACCAATACTTTTACATGAATCGAAACATTATCATCCTGAAATATTCGATCTCCTGCTGGAAACAAAATTTGCATCTTAGAATGGCAGTTTAAATAGAATGGATCAGTCACATCATAGAATGTTGTTTAAACTTTTCTACACTTTTCCACAGAAATCCTTCTTTAAAGAGCTACAATTAGGCCTGCAGAAAAATATGACACAACTGCATATCATGACAAATCCATTTCCATATCTGACAGTTGGAAGGAGACAATCATGATCATATGTTCTTGCAGGTGTCCTCCAAACGTATATTCGTCCTGTAGCTGAGTGAAGAGTAAAAGATGATTCGTTTCATCATATTACTGTCTTCTTATTAATCGAACAGCTTTTGTGATTATGACACCACAATAAACAACTTTTAACATTAACATTTGTGACTGTGGGAACTGATGCTCTGCCATAAATGTTTTGTTTATGATAGTGCCTTCTTACTGTAATTATTAATACTGGATAATACAGATGGGGATTGAGTTCTGCGGTCACTATGTGTTTCTTTTTAAACACCACAATTCGCTTCAGTAACCGTCGATCTCTTTCACTCAGCTGCTCCTTCTATTCACAATTTTGCTTTACCGAATTTATCTTGTTACGCTTTGTGTACATCATAACGACCTTAGACACCATAGCTTTAGAAATGCCTAAAAGATGCAGAGATGTTTCGGTCACAGTTTCTCCAGATTGTTGGGCTCTTACAATTTGACCTCTTTGAAAATCTGTGAGGTCAAACAAAAAAGACTTTTGACAAAAGCCCAAGTCGTATACAGCTTCATCAAGTTTTTTTTCATACTACAATTATATATAATTTTAATATTAAAACAATTGCAGATATGATTATATTTTAATGTTTACGAAACGTATTTTTAAAGTGAATTTTATTCATATGTGTTCTATTTTCTTGGTAACATCCGTTTTCTTTAGTGCAGGGTTTTATTTAATGGGACATTTTTTTAAAAAAACTTTTCTATTAAAGAAATGCTAATGACTTAGAATATTAACACACTTTATCGAGAATCAAATAGCCATTAGAATATTTTGCAGAACTATCTAAGATAGCCTTCATGATTTAGATTTGGTTTATAATCTTAGTCAGAAACTTTTTCAGCCATACTCATTCCATAACTATTTGTTTCTTTGTCCTTTTATAAATTATAAAAAAGAAATCTATTATATTTCCAAATAAAACCTTTAATTACTAAAAAAAGCATTTAAAATGAAAAGCGCAGATAACAGCAGCATTAATTATTTTTTTTGGAAATCCTTTGTGAAATTTATAATTGTAAATACTTTATAAAGTCATGATAGTGCCTGCTTTTCTCTTCCTTATAGGGTATTAAAAAGGTTTTTACATTATTAAAATTTACAATCCTTATAAATCCTTATTTTGTATTCGCAGGCATCTAATAACTCATACTCTCATTAACATAAGAGGTAACTCATTACCTCTTTCAATTAGAATAAATATGATTGTTTGATTGATACTTACAATGCTTGTGAATTTAATTTATCCGATCAAACTGATTAATCTCCTATGCTTTCATTATTCCTTCATATTTATTTTTCATATTTACTTCATTATATATCACTTATATTTCACTAACATATATTATACTACGCTATTATTTATTATATATCCTTTTTTTTCAAATTACCCAGATCTACATTTTGCCATGTCGATTTTCAGTAACAAATGCGTAACGCAAGAACAAAGAAAAATTTTAAAGAAATTAGTAATTCACAGGATGCATTTTTTCTCAATTAATATAATTATTTATTATAATATATATTTACATAGAAGAGAGGAACGAAAAATTTATTTCTTCATCATACTGAACAAGTACTAATATCATGCCAATTTCCATTCCAGTATATTAAATCCGGATATGGAATGTCCTGTAAATAAAAAAAATTTAGTTGAAATAAGAAAATTTTAAAAACTATTTTATTTATACAAAATACAAAAATTGGTCCAAATGTAATATTTACTTTAAGATTTCAAAATGATCAATTTTTTTAATTTCGATATGCGTGTACGTATGTAAATAGGTTTATGTACGTAATCTCTTATATCTGTCGTACTATTTTATACGTATATTGTGAGTAAAATATGTCTAAAGAAATTTACTTACGATATACGTATGTAAAAATATGTATACTGCTTTTAGTGGAGAATAGTTTTGAAAATCAAAACACATAACTATGTTTTAAAGAAAAATTCTATTAATTCTCAAAGTACTAAGATTATATTTAGAGAATTTATGTAAGAATAACTTGTCAATATTATTTTGTGAAAATTATTAAAATCGCAAATACATAATTTTATCCTCCTTTAATATGCATTTTTTTCGGTACTGAACATAACATTCTGATAAAAAAATGAATTTTCGGGATTTACATTTAGTATCATTTAATAAATTTTATATTTTTAATTTGTAAAAAGGCTTATCATGGTCGTTTACAACAAAATGTTAAAAAGAATTCATTATTTATTTTAACTATCGAAATGATTTATTTGAATGCCTTTTTTTCAAACAAAGAAATACATTCTCTTCTTTAGTGTAAAATAGAAAATATTTAAAAATTAATCTATCACTTAATTATTTAATAGAGTTGCAAGTTCTATAGAACGTTCTGTCATTCCAGTTAAGAATTCCGAAATTCTTGTTGACCAAGTAGCTTTTTTTCAGAATCTTCTACTTAATTCATCTTGCCCTTTATTAAAGAAAAGTTTTCTGTGAAATTAATATGTTGAATATATATATATATATATATATATATATATATATATATATATATATATATATATATATATATATATATATATATATATATATATATATATGATATGTGATACGAAACATTTATCATCCTTTTAGAGCTGAAAAATTTATCAAGTTTTGCAAAGAATGAAGCTAAGATAGGGAACAGAGCATTATCTAAAATCTTAAAACTTTACACTACTTTCATTAATAACAAATAACTTTATTAAAGAAATTCTATTTTATCAATAATTTTCTACAAAATACACTCAACAATTAATTTAAATTATAAATAAAATTTTACAATTGTGAAAAAATTATAAATAAAACAATTCAGAACCGTTTTTTCATTTACAATTATGCACATTTTACTATTTCCACGTTGGTATATTATGCGCTGTTTAAAAATTATTTTAACATAATTATTGGTCAATTTTTCAGATGTTTTTTTTTAATTACATTTTTATAGAGGGTGATTAATTCTTGTCATACTTTTAAAACATGAATAGGACATTCACGATTTTTTTTTATCTAACCTATTTTTGAATCAATTAGACAATAAGCATTATTTTGCCAATGTGCATACGAAGTTATAAAGTGAGCGATTATCTTACTAAGAATAATGCTGAGGTGAATTTTAAAAACTGTATCAAAATATCCTTAAATATTTTGACGAAAAAAGTGAAACAATCTCTTCTAATTTCAAATAATGAAATTCGAAATGGTCTAGAAATTTCTGTGTTAATATCTTAAAACGTCCTCATTTTTTGCAATACAGACTTATATCAAATTAAGGAGTATAACATTTCTTTTTTTTATTTTTCTTAAAGTTTTAATATTTTTGCAGAAAAGTGTTCTAAACTACTTTTTCGTTTTCAATAATTTACGACCCCCTGGTTCATCAAATAGGCATGTTACTTACATGAAAAATAGCCTTCAAGAATGTGCTTTTACTTAAAAAAAATTCACAGTTCAAATACCTTTTGGTATTTTTTTTAATTAGTGTTTTACAGTTTCCAAAAGTTTGCCGACTCCTTATATTTTTACGATTTTCACCCCCTAAACCTCGTTTGGGACCCCATGTTGTATGGTGATTCTTTATACTCTTGATGCCTCCTATCACCCTTCTGAATTTGTCAGTCGAATTCGGCAACACCCTGCATATAAAGCTACTTCTTGACAATAGTATACTGATTTATTAATCCATTAATTAGGATGTTATTCATTATGGGCAATCAAGAAAGGTGCACACACATAAGATACCAATATTAGTCAATGATTCTCCTTTTATTGTGATGATTAACATTATTAATTTTAGTAATCCTATTTGCTATTATTTAAATATTTCATTGTATATTAATCTCCATACACTTGATATTATACGTTCATAAATCTTTAAAATTAAGAGCTTCACCTTTAAACTTAACTAAACAAACGCAGCACAATTTAAACACTTCCGTGAACTAATTATGGTATATATTTCATGCCTCAGAAAAGAGCGATGCTTATTGTCTCATTATCAAGAGGAGGAATAACAATGCATTAATAAATTAATAGGATTATTAAACATTAACAATTCACTGTAAAGGAAGTAACAGGAAATGCAGAAATTTCATTCATACTATAGGGAACGTAGATGGTAGCAAGATCTTAAGAAGGCATATTCAATGAATTAATTAACGAAATACACAGATCTAATGGAATTATATATACAATCTTTTAATAATATAATAAGATAAAAATAACTGTAATCCGATTAAGAATTTAATTATGTTTTTAAAAAACAATTCCAAAAGTTGTAAAATATTTCAATGTTTTGATAAAAATTAATACAATTCATCAGCGCTTAATCTTTTAAAAGTTTAAAACCTAATTTGTTATAGAAATCTAATTAAATTTAAACGAATCAATTAGCATATTTAAGTTTTTGTAATCACCCAAGGAAATCTGGTGCCTTCGATATGACAGCTTCAAATTCCATGAAAGAAAGTTTTCCATCGTCATCCAAATCCCCTTCATCTAGAACTTTCTCCACAACTAAGGATACTTCTTCTTCGTTAAGTTCTGCTCTTGTAAGGGCAGTTACTGCTTGCTCCAGATCTTTAGGACCGATGAATTGATCACCATCATAATCTATGGGAACCACAAAACGGAAAGGGATCTTAGAAAATTGCAATTGACGGAATGGAAAAATTATGCATCATATATACCAAAGTAGATTAGCAATTCTTTAAATTGAAATTAGCCTCTCGCAGATGATGTGTCTAATTCTCAGTAGTGATGCCCATGCATAATGTATTAAAAAGAACATTTTTGTAATTTATCAAATGGTAATCTTTTAGGTGGTACTTACCTAGATTGTAAGTAAGATTAATTATATTTTCACTCAACAATGAGCCTTCAGAAGTTTCTGTAATTATAATAGTTTATTTCTCGAATTTCGAAATAGAATATTTTAAACAGGAGTTTTAACTGAAAAGCCATTTTTTTTAAATAACCAGTTTGATGTTTAGGTAATATATGTGTGGTCTAACGAATTTTCAAAAAATTTATTTTATTTATAGTTTTCCAAACACAAATAATATTAATATTATTAAACTATATTCATGCATATAATTTGCAAGACATAATAATATATTTAATTGGAGAAGATCGAATAGGAAAGAAGAAAAACTGGAAAATAGTTAATTTTATAGCAGATGTTTAAATGCTCAACTTTTAGATGTATTTATTCCAAATATAAATACTAACCGACGTGTGATGTCGTGTTAAGTGTTAATATGAATACTAATCACAATAATGGAAGAATTTCAAATTATAACAGCCGTGAGTAAAGAAATAACTTATATTTATAAGCATTTAAATAGATGTGATATCTTGATTTATTATTAATGATAATAATAACTTTAATATTATTAATGATAATAATAATTTTGCAAGTATATAGAGGCAGGTTATATGCATGGAAATGTTTAAAAAATGTAAGAATGTTATGAAACTTGATTGATTTTGACTGATACATAGCCACGTTGTTTTTCAAAAGTGTTTCATATGCTTTTTAAAGCATCAATGAGAAATCGTTTGTTGAAAGTTATGTTTGATTTTCATAAACAACAGTCGTGGATATGCTTTATGTTAGCAAAATTAACCAAACTTTCTCCACTTCTGTGGATAGAAACTGATATTAATATCATTCAGACATGACTCTTTCCCTTGCGTCGATATCCAGATACATTAGTTTAAAACATATTCGCTAAAACCCTTCTCTGTTAATTCTTTTTCCAATATTTATGCATTGTGCAAATTTAAATTATTCCAATTCCATACGAAACCCATATGAAAAAATTTCAATGTCACGGAAAAAATCATAAGAAAAATTTTCAACACTTGTAAAACATCTGCTGAAATGGAATAATTATCAAAGTTTTTGCAAATAAAAAATCAATGCAATTAAAAAAACTAATTTTAAATTGTTGCTGCTTCATCTGTTCATAATTAGTCATAATTTGTCAAGTATCTGTAACTTTGATTCCGTCTTACGATGGCCGGTTGATTCCAACTCGAATTTGTCAAATATGGAGTTTTTATTTTTCATTTTTTATTCATTATCTTTATTTGCATTTTAATTTTACTTATTTAAATCTCTAAGTATTCATTTAAATTTTTACATTCGAGATTTTTTAGTGTATTTGAAATTGCTAGGAAGCATAAAATAAATGCTACATAGAAATATCATCATTCAATTATTTGATTGTTATTCCAATCACTCAATCAGATTTGCTAAAAAAAGCTATATGCTCTTTAACAGCATCCATTCATCTTTGCTAAAAGTTCTTCGTTAAATATTCATCGTTCCTGAGCTATATATTTTAATCCAATTGATACTATTTAAATCGAGAATTGTGCAACCAAACTGTAATAGGATGTGAAATCGGACGTTTAACTATAAAATAGGAGATATTCTTTCATCCATTCCCTACTTAATCGTAAATTTTAATTTTCTTTTAAATAAATTTTCATTACCATTTTAAAAATACTAAAATTGCTTAGTATAGACAAAAATAAAATCGCGACAACTAAATTGTTAGTAATCTTCCTCTTCCTTTCCAAACCACATCACAAAACAGAATAGAATTACTTCAATCAAGGATAAAGTATAGTAAATAATCCCTAAACATAAATAAATTTTAAAAAAATATCAGACATGAGAAAAAAATGCAGCAAGAAGATAGTTGAAGTTTAAAAAATGCCAATCTTTAAAATTTTAGAATTAACACCATTTCAATGACTTACTAGATGTTTGCTCAACTTATCTAGCTTCACCTAGGTTTTATAGATTTCATCTTTAAAGCAAGCAGTTGCTTGAAATTAAAATAAGATAATTTTTAAAGTATATCAAAGGAAGGAATTGGAAGATTAAAGATGAAGTAATAATAAAAGTATTACCATATTTTAATTCAATAAAAATTATAACAACAATAAAATTAATTTTCAACTTGAAAATTATCCTTTTCAATTAACAACAAGATTTAATTTACTGTTAGAATAATTTTTAATTCAAAAGAGTACTAAATGAAAGTATAATTGAATAAAAACAAATTTATATAAAAAGTGACTGATTAAAAGTATAAAAAGTATAATAAAAAGGAATTATTCTCAATAACCTTATTTCAAAACTAGCATACAGTTACATCATTTAAAATGTTTCTTGTAAAAAAAAGTCAACAATAAACAAATTTCCTGCAGGAACCTAGAAAAATATTATTTATATATTACAAAAACTATAAGTTAGGAAGACATATCCAGAAGCAACTAGTTATGCATCTTTTACTTATATTGACATTAATTAACATAAATAAATATGTATGTATAGGAAACTAAGATTAAAATAATAAAATTTTATACGATAATATTTTCTTTATCCAAAATGGATGGCAGGAACACCATCATTTTTAAGTGAAAAAATTAGTAAAAATTCTCTTTAGATACTATAAGCAAAAGTAATAAGATATTATTGTCTTAATTAAGTGGCCTTTTATGAAGACATAAAAATTTAAAAAAAAATGATATTTCAATTCAAAACGATTAAGTTCTGTTAGTTATTTAATTCGGGTTCCTTATAAGTATCTAGCAAAACATTGTACGCAAATAGTAAAATATACCAAAAGTGGATGTTTCTTTTCTAGAAATGCAATATTTTAATTTCAAAATAAATGCATTTTGTTTGACGAAAATATTTAATTTTATTAGTCCATATATGCATCTCAAATATTTACAGGTGAATCCATTGCCTATGATAATCGCAAGCAGATGATATCGCCTGTTAATCATCATCTTATCTAAGAAAAATTCAAATTTTGTGACCGACTAACAAAATTTACCAACATTTAGTAGCTTTGAACTCTAAAACTAAATGGAACCATAACCAAATTAGTTTGCATTGTCAGACTGAAAAGAAAATCTTAAAAACATCTTCAATTCAGACTGCATTTAAAGAGACAACAGTTTCAACTTCTCAATGCTCTAAATACATTCATTATCTAATAGAATTTTGGTATTTCTTATGGTTGGGTAGTTCAAATCGTTGAGATCTAAACGATTTTACTGTTCGAAGACAACGGCATCATGATGAAGAATGTCGTGGATCAATTCATCATAATACTGGTAAATGTTACCATTTTTTTTAAATATCAAGTATTTGTAGTTTCAAGTAGCAATAAATCAAAGACTGTAGATATCACAGAAAGGAAATTATCCCAAAAGATATTTTGGTAAAAATTCAACAAGTTTTAAAAGAATAAAACCCTCACATTTTTCATACAAAATCGGTTGGAAATCTTTACAATCATCAAAATGAAGGATGTTCCTATTAAAATAAATCCTAGATACATTTTTGTGACAGAATTTATAGAAGACGAAGCATTTCAACAGTTAATAAAGAGGAATATCGTTTTGAATTCCTAACGGAGGTGTAATTTCAGAAAGACAATTGCTTCAAATTGGAAAAGTGACATACATGTTATTACTTGATATAAATTAGTTATTAGATGCATAATTTAGATACATTTATTTATGGCACCCATGCTTGAAAAGATCGATAACATACAATGGTTGTCAAGTAAATGCAAGTCAGATTTACAATATGGTATGACGGAATAAAATAGTACAACTCCAGTTCTATCCACATATTACGAAAATCGTCTCGCATACTGGGAGGAATTCTCTTCCAAATTAATTTCAAAAAACCTATAAATTAATACTCTTTATCAACATGTAGTGTAATTCTCCCACTGGAAAATACCAGTTAACCATGCATTTCTTATAATGAGTGAGGTTTGTTTCTCCTGTCATTGAACATTCTAACTTTGAATCCAGTTATATGCGACAAGGCTGAATAAGAATCTAATTGCTTTGTAGATACATAAGTGCTTCCGGATTCTATGTATATACGAAAGACTTTTATATAATTGTCATCGCAAAACAACAGGGAACGTTAGTTTTACCCATAGTGATTTGAATGCTACTTAAATTATAATTTTTAGTGCATTTTTCCTATCTTAAATAGATGCTTCCAAATTCATGTTATGATCACAAATTGATGATGTTAATAACAATCAATACTAAATTATAAAATGATTAGCCGAAAGTTTAAATAGTAGTTTTAATCTTTAAAAAATATCTTACAAATAATTTCACAGAAAAAAATATTCTTCTTTATGGAATATGGACAATAATCTTTCTTAATATTAAAATTTCACTTTCTGCACTTCCCAATAATTTAATCAATTATGTGCATTTTAATGTATAATTAATAAAGTGATAATACTGCCAACTACAATACTTGTGTTATATATAATTGCAAGTGTAATTATTAAAAAAAAATGTAAGTATAGTTATTAAAATACATTAAGTACAATTATTAAAATATATAAAGTATAATTTTTAAAATTTATTAAGCTTAATTATTAAAATATATTAATTATAATTATTAAAAAATTTGAAAATATATGGATGATTTTAAAGACTTAATCTCAAACAATAAAATTGAAATATTTCACTATAACTTTTTCATATACAATATGAGATTACAAATTATTTCATATAATTCTAAGGTGTAAGAGCTTTTAAATATATTCTTTAATTGTACGAAAACAATCAAATAAATGTTATGCAAATAATACCTGGATCTCTAAAGCTACGTGTATTCTGATATAGATTCTGATTCTATATTCTGATTCAGAATGAGAAAGTTCAAATATTCATAACAGATAAAGAAAGAAGTAGGCAAGGATGTTCTTTTCACGTTTCACTTACCGTATATTTTAAAAGCGTAGACCTGCTTGACGTTGCGCGGTGCCTGCTCGCTGAATACCGAGAACATGTCAAGGAAGTCATCAAATGTCAGGTTTCCACTCCCGTCGTTCGAAAACACTTTGCAAATCCTCTGTCGAAAAGGATTCTCCTGTAGTCAGAAGAACATAAGAAAACTATCTCTCACTGCGGGTCTATGAACAAAGTGATGCTTGCCAAGACAACGTATTGAAATGCAGATGCAAAAAACAGATATTTCTACTTTCGAACCTAGATATTTTTACCAGTTCCCTATACAATGCATTGATGCACTTTTTTTAAAAACAATCTATTAGAGTTTTAAAGTAAGAGTTTACTCTATCGTATAGATATAAAAAGAAATTCCAATGAGGAAAATAGTATATAAAAACGTATTTATTTAATTTGTAACATGAAATGCTGTAAGAATCTCTTTCATTATATCTGAAGTTTCAAATTAAAATATGGCATAGAAAATAATCTAAAAATAAATAGAACATGATTGATTAATAGAAACAAACAACAGATAGTTGAATACTGAAATGTGAAAAAAAAAATTAAAAATAAACAATACTTTTAAAATTTTTTTATATATTTTAATAGAATATAAATTACTTCTTTCATCCCCCCCTATATATAGGAGAGAAACAAGAAATAAAATTGATTAAGTGATTATTTTCAATTCTATCCGTGCAGAAATATAAAACATATTTTAAGAAGTAATAAATTGTAATCATAATAATGATAAAAAGTATGTTTTAATGATTTATAAATCAAATATAATAAATAAATATGTAGTCACAAATTATACCTGAATATTATGTTTAGACAAAAGAAATTCAATTTCCATTGATTATTTGATTAAATGATTATTTTCCATTTAAATGTTTAAAATCATTGATTACTGAATTACAGAAATTGCCGATTTCATAATATATATATGAAATATTTGGTTATAATACATAGATAAAAAAATGACCTAATATTTCAATATTTAGCAATGGATGATGAAAAATAGCATACATTTCTGTCTATAAAGTAAGACAAAACTTCAAAAATATTAAAAAAAAATGAAAATACAAATACATTCAGATATATACTATAAAAATAGGTTTTTAAAGTACCTTTAGCGTTACACAAATTTAGCTTTGAGACTGACATATATGTTATGCAAATGAAACTGATTACCCGTCACTTTTTAAATTAAGATTAAAGACTTCTACAGCAGCAGAATTCTTGCCATGTAACATAATTAATTTTAGCTACGAAATATGTTACGACTTCGTTAACTAAAGATGAAGGATGGAGCTGTAAATGGACGTCGAGATTTAAATAAATGAAGGTTTTGTATATTAAGCTTCCTGGGAAGTAAAATATTCAAATTTGATTTAGTTTAAGCTAATTTTTGATGAAGGAGAACGGTTTGAAATTTTGAACGCTTAGTATATTAACGACTAAAATTCGATTTACTACGTTGAAACAGTGTTTTATTCACTGGAAATCTTTAAAATTTAATTTCATCGAAAAAGATCTTTAGACGAAAGAAATGCTTTCAGAATTATGTCTTTTTAAAAAAGAAAATATTAACCTTCAATTCTGGCATTTTTTCCACTTTCTCCAAAGGCACAGTGATTGTGTGAGCTTCATCTCCAGTCATGACTTGAGGAACATGATGTGGATCAAGCTCTCGATAACGTTTGAATACTCTAAAACATATAAAAATTGTACTATTATAATTGATATTTTATTATAAGCCGGGTTTTTTTTTTGCCTCCACCTTGTCAGCAGAATATATTGAGTGTGTTTAATTTTACCCTTAAATCCATAGTAATGTAGATCTGAATCGTATATTTGAAACCTCATAGCTCTTGATATAACAACATTTGTATCTTGTTTTTTAAAATTTTAATTTAACTATAACTAATTTCGTTTCCGAACGCAACTAGAAACTTTGACTGTTTATTTTTTTATCTGTGACAATTTTCATTGTTGGCGCACTATTTGAGTACAATTTCATTTTGGCGGGTGTTACGAATTATGATTATTTATTTTTAATGAATAAAAACATACAGAAAAAAAAATTCCTGATAGAAACAAAATAATCCCTCTTGCTGCTCCGTCCCGCTTCTTAATTCTTCAGGATTAAATCTGACTGACCGGACCACTGCTAAAGCAACTTTGGTTGGAACTAAGGTTGAATCTTAAGGGTCATCACAAGCCACGATAAAACCCTCCCTGCAGGAAGCACGTCGGAAAGAGGTAGCCTACATCCACCATTTCTGTAAACTCCAGAGTGGAGAAAACCAAACACAATATCTTAAGCTGCTTATCCTCATTTATCCTCATCCTCATCTCTGAGGTTTCCCTCGGTGGGAGATCGGAAAAAGATAGGAATAACGAATAATATTTATATTTTTGCATATACTAATACATTCAGGCTTTAAAAAATTTTTCTGATGTAAAAAACACATAAAAATAGAAAAACAGTTCTACATAAGTTCATTAGACCTAGAGAGTCATCTCATCCTTTTCCGACTATGTATGTAAGAAAAGATGGCCTATATTTTCAAACAGATGGTGGTGTAAAATCCCATTATGGAAGATTAACACAGAGGTCATGTAGCAAATGCAAAGTCCTTTTATTTTTAAATGTTAAAAATAAATGTTTTTTTGAATTTTCATATTTTGTAATATAATGAGAGGTATCATTTATGTATGTTATATTATTTTCTTGTACTGAAAAGATTTCTAGAACTCAAAGAAGGATTGTTCATAATAATTGAGAAATACATCAATATAGTTATTGTTTTTTTTTCATTTTTTTTTTTTTTTAATTCTTATGTGTTTTATCTTTTCCATTACCACAAACATTTCCCGATTGATTTAAAATTTTATTTATTAAAAATAAAAATTCGTGCCTTTAAAGGTTAAATTAAAGTTCTTATCCATACTATTTATGATTCTTTCAACAAAATATGGCGTGCATTAAAGATGTGTTAATTTAATAATATTATGCCTGTTTTGTTTATTGTGTAAATTTTTTTTTTGAAATGGAATAAAATTTCATGATTTCACTCCAGTTAAAAGCATATATTTACAGTTAATAAATAAAAAAAGTAACTATTCAAAATGTCCTTTTTCTATTTATTTATGATTTACGCTCTCTTTATTAATAGAATTGTGAAGAAAAAAGAGAATGGAACATTTGAAAGACATTTTATAATTGTTTCATGATTATTATTGAATAAACGAAATAAAAAATGGTTCAATTAAAAAATAGTTTTATTAGCGATTTTTTAGAACGAACAATAAGTACTTTGTTTCAGTTTTTAAGTGGAGTAAGCATTTTATTCAGCATATAAAAAACATTTTTGTGAAAAGGCCAATTCAGGTTTTCTCTTTATTTAAATTATACTCATAGATTCCCGGTTTAATAGTAGTTTCTTTATATTCGTAAATTGTTACAGGTTTTCTGTTACTCCATATCCGTCTCGCAATTCAATAGCATATTATATCATTTATTATGGTCGGCTGAGTAGTAGTTTGTAAGTATCAAAAACTTTCCTCAATTTTCTGAAATGTTCTCGCTTCACATTTATCTCGCTTTTCAATTGCATATTGCCCCATTTATTATTGACTATTAATGTATGGTTCCATCAACAAAATTTACTTTTCTTCAAATCTTTTATTTTTTATATGCATTTTTTGCTTAAAGACTGAAGACATGCAATACATCTTTTCCTTTATTCAACAAAGATGTAAATCTTTATAGCACTTCTAATGCAATATAGCTGACTATTCGGAACCCCAACCCCTCCGCAGATCACGCCATCTACAACTTAAAAAGAACATTTTGCAAAGCAGCAATTTTATTCTCTTCTTGCTTCTTCGCAATGTTCGAAAACCTTTCAAGGTTTAATAGCTTTCACAAAATGCGACAACTTTAATATCTCAAAAACATTTTTTTATCTCATTTTTAACAGTTTCTAAAGATTGGGTAGAAACAAGAAGAAATGCCGCACCACGCATTTTCTATAAAAAAATGTTATCGCGCCTCTTCTTTTCTTTTATATCCAAGTGGGTGTAAAACTCAATTGAAAATATTCAAATACATGGAATTCCCGATCAAAGCTATAAACGAGTTGCACTAAAAATTCGAACTCTCGAGATGGATAATGAAGATCAACAAGGCGTGCAAAAAAATATTGCAGCAGTTCTGGCAAAATGTTCTTCAATATTTGATACCGACGGTAGCACCATAAAATTTGAATAAAAAGTTTAGATACTTCAATGCTACATTTCTTTCTTGTCTCGTGATGTTTATGGGTGTAGTACATTCAAATTGAGCACTTTTAAACACGAGATCTGGTTTCCAAAGCGATTATCACGCCAAGTGCTATTTTTATTTCATTTGCATAGATATTCTAATGCGAAAATATTAAGTTTTTTTTTAAAAAGTGAATGTTAATTTTCAAAATTATACAAACGTCTAATATTTTAAATAAAAATATTTATTCAAAAGTATGATTGAGTATTGATAAGCAGTTTATTAAGAACGTGAGGAATTCGTTTGCTATAAAGATTTATACTAATGCATCTTGAAGCCCAGGACGGAAACTGAAACGCGTAAAACATCTTGAAAGTAATCAACTAATCAACTTAATGCATATGACTATGTATTAAATATATATATATCTATATCTATCTATCTATATATATATATATATATATATATATATATATATATATATATATATATATATATATATATATATATATATATATATATATATATATATATATATATATATATATATATATATATATATATATATATATATATATATATATATATATGCATGTAAGTAGAATAAAAATTTAATTCCGATAATATTCTATATTTTAAATTATAAATACCATAATTGAATTCATTTGATACCATAATTTAAATTTATATCTCCTAACAGATTGACACATTATCAAATAAGAATTTTATTAATAAATAAATAAAATATCATATTATTTCATACTCACGTTAATATTTCTTTCCTTGTAAAAAATGTACAGTCCTAAAAATTAAAAGGAAAATAACATATGAAAACATTAATTTGTCGTTATTATCAACAATCAAGTTAAAAAAAATTAACATATCAATATCATTCACTGCCAGTTTTTGTTTATAAATGAAATAAACTTTAATGATTCATTCAATATTTCGCTAATGAATTTAGAGAAAAATTTAATATAGCCTTATTTAATTAAAAAAAATTTAAAAATGCTCAATATTTTTTTTAGATTTTAATAAATTTTATTGAATATTTCCTCTTCAATTTTTAAAACTGCTATTTTTTACTGATGGATGAAGGAAGAGTTTGTTTCGTTATATTTTAAATGTTCCCCCATGAAATAAGGATCTAAATATGATACTCACAAAAAAATGAAATCTTGTTGTAATATTCATTTCTTTTATTGTTCATTCAAAAGAATGATATATATGCTCATGAACCAACATGAATTACTGTGCAATAACAAAGTAATTTTTCTGGAAACATATATCTGTGCAAATGTCAGTTGGTTTGATCTTTTTCTTGGAATTCCTGTCAAACTTCTATATTTTATTAGTCCACTTATTTTGAGTTTTCTTCTAAAGAAATATAAGTCATCTAGAATATTTTTGTAATTAATTCTCGTTATTTCTCTTTTTAAAATGGAAATTTATTTTAGCAATATTTTGCATACAAATATCCCTCGTAGCATTGTGTTTTAATCGCTAGTTGCTTAAATGTTTGTGCATATTACAGAAGGATAAAAAAAATAGAATAAAATAATAAGGACTTAAGATTTTCTGAGCATTTTTTTTTTACATTTGTCTCTCATCTAAATCGCTTCCTCTTGTTTAAATTTGTCTCAGCATTAGTTATTTATTATAAATTATAAACATTGCTAACTGATAAAAGGGCTAAATCTTTTTACTATTATTTATAAAACCTCGAAGAATCTTTTATGCTAAGTATCTATTTCATGTTTTTAAATATTAAACGAATATTTTTATCAAAACATTTAAAAAAGCAATCTGAAGATTTTTTTCAAAGTTGGAAGCATAAATAATAGCTTTTCAACATATTAAAATAATTTATTTGAGTATTGTATATTATATATACTTCTTGAACTAGTATCGATTTCAATTAACATTTCTTTCAAAAATTTCTATTGCATAACGAAGCGTTTATTAGAATTAGAAGGATATATAGATTTATATTTCAACTTCTGAAGAATTTAATTTTATTATCATTGCAGTTACTTGTAACATAAACATTGCATGTTTTTTTTTTGATGGAATTACTTTAAATAAGTCATAAAAAATCGAGAGACTATCATGAGGTGTTTGAAATACTAAACGTTAAATTTGCTGTGTTATTAAACGTAGTTAATTTTGAATAATTTCAAAGACGTAATTATCTCTTCATAATTTTAAACTTTTTAGCCATATAACAAATTTAACTCATGTTTAATTGTACGATTATTTAATTTTCGTTTTGTGATTTAGGCTCAAGGCTTCAAATAATTAAGTATGATGAACCAAATATTTAAATATTATGTATAAACTATATCGTGCTAAAGCTGCATGTTTATAAATAAATTATGTCGATAGATTGCTTAATGTATACAAGCACGTCTTTGTAATTTTTCAATTTAAAAAGTATTTTCTTAGAATTATAAAGTATTTATGATTAAAAAACCTGATTAAAGCCTGATTAAATCTGCGGTAATTTAAATCAATTATTTATAATGTTCTTTCTGGTAATTTCAAAATAAAATGTAGAAAATTCTAATGTTAATGAATAATTCTGAAGTTCCAAGAATGTAATTTTTAACCTATACGATAAATCAACTAATAAAAACCTCAAAAAAAGTACAAAATCTTTATGTTCTGGCACAATATGAAACATAAGGCACTTGAAATTTATAATGAGAATTTGAAAGAGATTTGATTTCATAACCTTATACTAAATAATATTTTGGTAAAAAAAATACAAAATTCATGTTATGACCTAGAGCTAATCATTTAACTAAAGCGAATTATTTTGACGATAGATCTTGATTTTATAACTTAAATAAATTAAATCGTAGTACAAAATATGTTTGATTAGGAAATATGCTCCATCAAATTATTTCATCAAACATAATTTTCAAAATATTTTATGAATTCAAAGGAATAAATTAATTTAATGAAATACTTTTTTTTACTGCTTTCAATAATTTATTTTACAGAACATTCTTTTTTTAAAAATAACATTTTTGATTAAATTAAAATTTTTCTCATATATTATATTTTTAAAACTTTATTAGGGATATTTTTGATAGATTTTTTTTGTTGTTTTAAATTATATTTTCTGGTAATGAAATGTTAATACAAATTATTTGGTGATAGAAAAATATGTATCTTTTGTACAGAAATATCTATATTAATATGTAATTGAATGTTATTGAAAAAATATGTTATTAAATGTCTATATTAATAGACTTTCAATATTAACACTCTTTTGTATTTATATTTGTATAGTCAAAAATCAGACTGATACACTTTTTGAAGATTTTCTTGCACAAAAGGTAAAGTTATCATATAATAAAAATTTCAAAATAAGTTTTTTTTTTATTTTAATGTTGCATAATTAATTGATTCATTAGTCAGAATTTCATAGAGATAATTAAGAATTCTGGATGGAAGAACTTGGTATAAATATCTTATAAATTTGACAACTTATATTGATAACTTTTCGGCTGACTTATAATGAAATATCCTAGGATTTAAAAAATATATTTTTTTAAACCGTATATAAGGATTAATACACAATAAAGGAATTTGTAATTCATGGAATACATGAAATCTCCTTGAAGGAAATTTTTATTATCTGTTATTTTTTAATTAAAATTCAATGGATTATTTTTTTTTTACTTTATATCTTTCAAAATGCCTAACTGCTTATCAGCTCTTTCAATATATTAATTTCAAAATGAATATTGGCACTACTTAATTTCTATCCTATTATTATTCAAAAACAACAGAAAACAAGGATTCAAATACATGAGAAATTGAAGCAAATATATTAAAATAATCAGATACAATTACAATCAATAAATTAAATTCATTTAACAACTCACCAATTACTTCCCTATAAAAATCCACACTGTTCGAACATTAGTACCTCAAGTATAGAAATGATTACTTAATTTTTTTAAATTTCTCATTGGGAATTTTGTTTTATATTTCTAAGTAAATTTAGAAATAACTTCATTATTAATTCCATGCCTTATACCACATGTATGAAGGTGAGCATAGTACAATTCACATATAACTGACATTACGATGGTAAAAAATGATAAACAAAAGCAAAATAAATCCTTAAAATATTTCAAGAAATTACATGAGATAAAAATAGAACAAATTAAACTAACTTGGTAATCCTCCAACTGCTCCTCTGTAAAAGTCGCTACTTTGTTTCCCATGTGTAAAAATTATTGCTAACCCATGTGTGAAACTATTACTTGTATAACAATAGCTTCACTGCAGTACAACCATCCCGTTGCTTTATTTCCAGCGAATGCGTCCAGTAACTTTCTTGAGAAGTGAAGAGGGTCCTAATAAGTGGAGATTACCTCAAAAGGGGAGAGGCTTAAGAGGGTGTTGTCCTGTCCAGTGCATTTCTGGTGGAGCTCTTTAATTTGCACCACACCCTTACGGTTAAAAATAAACCACCACATCACAGATCTGCATTCCATTTGAAGTCCCGAAGGAACTATTAACTCAAGAAATGACGTTGCGTTATTTTTTTTTTATTTTAAGTGTTTAAGAATTGTGCTGGCATTTTGGTTCTTAGACAGAAATTATTCCGAATGTTGTATGATGTGAGTCAGCACGACATGTAGTCACATTTGACTTTTAAAACTTCTCTAATCATTTCCAAAAGTCTTAAACATAATGTTTTTAATTTGTTATTGGATTTAAAATGTCATCAATCATTTGTTATATTACTCTCACTAATGCTGAATTATAAATAAGTACTCACTCAAGTACTCACTCATTAGTATATATGCGCAAGATGTGACTTAAACAACATCAATATTATATATTTTAAAATAAATATTTGTTCAATAAGCAATACCATAATTTAGTTAATAGGTTCGCGAGATCTTATAACTTTAAATTAGCAATTCCTGTATGCATATATAAATTCATTTCATGTATCTCGGAAACGACTTTAACGAATTGGATCAAATTATATATTTAGATTAGTTTTTTAAGTTTATCTATATAGGTGTCTTTCCTTAAAAAACGGGATTTTACACACGCACACACAAGTATTCTTTTATAACTAATAATTTGAGCTTTTTTCTATCTTCTCTCAGGCTAGCAATGTTATATAATAATAATTGGGATCCAATTTCGCCATGGAAAAACTGAGAGTTAATTCAAAAATATAATGATGGATAAACTTTAAAATGGATACGGTATTATAGCAGACTGCGTTCGAATAACATGTTATATTAAGTTCATGATTTTTTTTATTTAAATGGACAGTTCATATCTAAGTAAGATTGAAAAATATTCATATGCAATTAGTATGCGATTAATATCTATATAAATATTTCTTCCAAAAAATATGGTTAAAAAAACTGCCAAGTGATATTAAAATTCTACAAAAAGATTTTGAATTATTGAAATTAGTCAGTATCCTATAAACAAAAGATTCTTTAATCCATTGAACTATTCAAAGATATATAAATTAAATATTTTCATAATATGAATTTAATCCATGCTTTTATGACTCAAATTGTGTTATTATCTTTGATTTAGAGAAATTATTGTTTTTCAGTAAGATTTTGCAATATTTAAATAATTATATCTGTTTTAGTTGAATGAGAGAACTTGAAAAATACTATTGCCTTAGCCATTTTGGATAATTTAACAATACCTTGAAAATAAGTATCTGAGAAGTTTTGGATTGAATGCAAAATCATTAACATATTGTGAAAAATATTTCTTAAAGAAATAATTTTCCTAATTATTTCAATTCTAACTGAGAAATACTGCAAAAGAAATACTTTTAAATTAGAGTTCTTTTAAAATATTTACGATATATCAACTGTAAAACAATTTAAAATCAAAAACTCAGATATAAAATTATTTCAATGAATTTATCTCTCCTTCAGGATATAAGAAATGCAATAATATTTTAGAGATATCTCAAAGCCCAAATTCAATTTTATCCTGCTTATAATGCTTCGCATTTTTCGTCACCAAGAGATGTTTTCTCAAGATATATCAAATATTTACAACAGATAGCGAAACTTTTAGGAAAATGAGAAAAATCGACATCAAAAAGCATGATATACATTCAGCAAAACGCTAGTTTCTGCTTTTAATCTTAGAAAATAGTTTCTTAAACATTTTCTGGTATCCATTCTCCCGTTTGTGTGATATAAATTATCACATCAGTTTTTTTTCTTTAATACCAACATGCATTTGCAATAATAGCCATAAAACTTTTATGTCATATTTTTAAATATAAGCTATATTTTAAACTATTATTTTGTAACTTGAATTAAAAATTTTAATGCCTAAATATAGGAAAATATTGCTGTTCTTCAGGTATTTAAGTCATATGTTTAATAAACTTCTTTAAATAAAATGTTCAATTATTTTCTACTATTTAATGCAATTTGAAGAAATACTTTATATTCCATTCTATATTTTTTGCAATATTAATTTTAATTTCATTTACATTCAATAAAATAAATGAATGCAATTTTTACCATTTGTGCATTTTAACGAGTTAAAATCATATCTGGCTGCAGAATTTGTCACAAAAATTATTTCACAAAACTCGATTACAATCTACATTTAATTCAATCAATTTTATTACATTACCTATTAATTAATGTTTGGTCCACTGAGAAACCATAATTGTCTTTAAATTGTACAAATTTATATAAATTGTCTTTATATAAATTTAAAAAAAATATTCTACTAAAACAAAAATAAAATTTCATTTAAGATGTATCTTACTTGAATTTTATTTACTATTTTTTTTTCTATTTAATAAATTATTTTATTTTTCATGAAAAAAATACCATATTTGTAGTATGACCTGACACTTATTAAATTCTTTAGTTAATTGAGCTTGATATGCATCCTTTTATTCAACATATGTAAGAAATGAAATAAATTATAGATAGTTCTTTACAATTTGGAAATTTTTCTTAACAAGTTTCAAATAACATAATTTTGAAACTTAATATGTTTAAGAATACGGTTAATAAAAATACAAAACCTCTTCTCATTATGGAGATATCGTACAAAAATCGTATAGTAAAAAGGTTTCATTCTCACTGCCTGTCATTGGAAGTCAAGACTATGAAATTTACAAATAAAAGGCCGATTTATGTGTTATTTTGAAAATATATACCATTTTTAAGGGGAATATATACCCCTTAAAAGTTATTTTTGATTATGAACTCATTCAAGGATTGAGATGTAAAGAAGAGAAAACAGCATTTTAAGATGAAATTTATTTGAAATGTATTTCCAGGATTAGTGCCTTAAAAAATTTAAAATTTCCAGTAAATTTCTACTATATATGTCTCTTCACAAGATCCTGATTTTCGATACTCTCATACCATCTATATTAAGAACTTTTTATTATTTGAAAGTATTGAATAATACTTCTTTTAAAAAAATACATCATTAGAAGTTCCAAAATCTGATTTGTTCAGTGTCTTTAGATAAAATTTCGTTTATTTCAACTCAGTTTAAAGATTTCAGCGGACAAGGAAGTTTTAGATATTTGATAAACTAACTCAGGCGCTCACAGTCTTGTTAATACTTTATATTGATACTGATTGCAGTTTCACAAGGGCTGAAAGCAAAAATGAAGTGTAGGTATTGCTAGTCTGATCGATCTGAACTAAATAAATCAAGTGAGCTGAATATTATCATGCATTTGTATATATAAACATTACGTCTTCTATTGTATGATTTTTATCGAACAAATTAATAATAGTCGAAGGGAAAATAGAAAATGTTTCAGTAAGAATAAGGTATAGAATCTTAGGAATTTCTCACAAGATACACAAATCCAAAGGCAACATGCAAATCCTTTAAGTGTAAAATAATTTACATTTTTAGAAAATTCAGAAAGTCCCTCACTGGCATATATTTGACCCAAGAGAGCATAACACTAAAAGATATATGAATCGGTGACATTTTTGAATTGACTCCCATATTTAAAAAGGACCGCTCTATAATTCTACTATAATTGTAGATTGATGTTAAACTGAGAAATCTAAAAGAAGTCATTACTATTTTTAATTCAAAAAATGAAATCTTATCTTTTTTTTTTGAAGTTATCTTAAAGAATTGTTATTAGTGGTTGAGGTCTGTATTTCCTAATGGAGTAAAACCGCGTTTGTAAAATAATTCCATTTTAGAATCACCGCGTATGTGGATTTGTAGCACGATGAATCTTTAGTAAGCAAATGTCTACTCGTTTAATTTGTTTGCAAGCTTAGAGAAGGTGGTAAGTGTTGAGATATCATCATCATCATCTGATCACAGTTCAAAATTTTATGATTCGCTCTGAAATAACTCTTGGTTTTTCTTTAAAACGATTGGAAAGTCTCATAAGAAAAGTCTGTCAAAGTAAAGCCATCCAAAGTTGACTAAACTTCACGATAGAAAACCCATCCAAAAGTATGCGCAAGCGCATATAACAATCGCCTTCTCCTAGGCCGAAACCTCTTCAGCACATAAGCATAAAACCTGCAGTCGGTCTTATATTCCATCTCTAAGCTGATGCAAGTCGTTCTTTATGCCAAGAAACAAAGACTCCACCAAACAGAAAACAAAAAGACTCAGGTTTTCCCACAAATATTCAGCCAATGTCAATCGTTTTATTTTAGCAAAATATAACATAAACCCCTATTAATATAAACAATATAACATTTTTGCGAATTTTCACATTAAATACATATTACTTATTAAATACCTTATTAATTTGTTGCCGAATAATATATCCACAGAAGAATAAAAACTAGATACCTATATAAGAAATCGAAGGCTGTCCTCTTTCTTAATTTTCATCTCCTTTCTTTCACTATCCCACATCTTTCATTTCAATAAAACATCCTCTGTCTTTATTTTGTATTGACAAATGTTATCATTGCCAAAAATTCCATTATGATTAAGATCGAAATATATTTCTCCTAGTGTAAACTTCGATAAAAGAGCCTTATCAATAAATTCCATGATCTGTGTTTCCTCATTGGCCGTATCCCATCGATCTTGCCACATCTGATCCATTTCGTTAATTTCTTATATTATTCAGTATCTGAAAAAATAAAATCTGTATCATCTTTCCTGCACCCAGATTTTCAACAGCATTAGCCTTACATTACCAGGATGGACTGTATCGGCTCTGACCCATCATAGTCCTATTCCTTTATTGTAATTCAAGTCTTATAATCTCATTAATAAAAGATTGGTAGATAAATTCAAGGTTATTTCAGAGGAACGACGATCTCTAATGATAAGTACATTTTCTAAATTTTTCTTAATGATGTAGTCAATCGCTTTCCTGATGGTGCTAAACTAAGCTCTATGAAAATTAAGCTCTTATTAGAAATCTTATATATCTTATTTATAATTTTATTAAAAAAAATCTATACTATAAAATTCAAATGAACTCCCAACGCTCTCATCTATATTTAATACAACCTTTTAAACTTATGTCTCTTATGTTTTTTTTTGTAAAAATATTTTTTTTTAATTTTTTCTATATTGTAAGAAGGAGTGGTATCTTCGTCTTCAAAATTAATTTTCAAATCAAAAATAGCAACAAATTTCATTCTTTGATAGGTTTTAGTATATATGCTTGCCATAGGATCCAATGCAAGCAGCAAATGAAGCCATAATTGCATTGTTAGAAACAATTCGAAAAATTTTCATAATTGATGAATGAGAGTCTTTGTATTTAAAGAAATTTATAATTATTTTGATCAGATCTCTATACTACCCTCTCACCAGAATCAGTATAATTAGGACAATTTTTTCAATTATCGTAAAATAAATTTTCTTTAACATTTGTGGTTTGAGAACAAACTACTCTTACGAATTTTTTATAAAATATTATGATCTTTTTTCCTGCATCCCGTGTAAGTGCGGAATAAAAGTAAGTGCAAGATCGAAGAATAAGCCTAAGTGTTTTAGTTCCTTTTCGTAGCTATACTCTTCTCATGCTGATAAATATCAGGAAAATGGGTGATGTATATCTTTGTTTTAAATTTATATATATTGATTAATTTTCCCTGTTTTGAGATACATTTCATTATCTAAACGTCAAATTCTTTCATTATTATCCAGTCGATTATTTGACTTGAGGCAGTTATTCTCATCGGTATAATTCGATTTTTCTTGCGAAAATGACTAAATCATCAACAAACGTTTACATTAATCTACCTTCATTATTCTTTTTAAAGCCTCATTTTCCACCCAAAAACCGTGCTGTGGATCAATATTATGTTCTCAATTCACAACATTTGTTAGAATTGCAGCTCTTTCTTATATAAAACTTCTAAAAGCCTTAAGCAGTTTTGTAGGGATTTCATATTTCAGTAAATATTTCTTAATTTTTACCTGGTTTTTCCATTTAAATGAATTAAGTGCATTTTTTTTCATGTCTAAAAGCATCATAAATGCAATAAGGTGTACTGGTTTTGAAATATCATTAAATTATTGACAGCTCTAAATGGTAATGGCCTTTCTCATTGAATCCATATTATCTTGGTTTAGTTTAATTATATTAATGTCCCTTTTTATTAAAGCAGAACTAGGGCTATATTGGAACGGAGCGTGGAGTTTTGAACCATGCTCAGGCGATGAGGCCTGCACCTGTGGAGGCACACCCTTTCCAAATTTCCGCATCCCACAAACGGGAGGACATTCCATCCTCCGAATTTAACGCGCATCGGACTCCCTTTGTCTACGAGCCGGGTCACGTACCTGGAACACGCCACTCGCGAAGTCACCAGGCCACTGCGTTCCTGCCTATATTGTTTTGGATCAAGTGAAATATTTATTTCCAAATAGCAGACGGGCCTTTTAGTTATCAAATAGAATAATCAAATTATCTCTTTTTTTATCAGAAATAATAAGTGGGAAATTATAAGAAGTTGGAGGAAAGTCACACATATAAATAATTTCAATGTCAAATTGGTTGAAAAACTCAATCAGCTTCCTATTTTCTTTATTTTTTGTATTCCATATGAACGCAAATAGGGGAGCTAAAGCTAAAGAAATTAAGCTAAACTATTGCAAGAATAAGTTTTATGATGTATTTTGAGGATTTAGAATTATTAGTTATTAATGATAAAACAATGTTTTAGAGCGCTTATTGGAAATTTTGCTGCAATACAAATGCTTTTCCATATTTTTCTATACAGATATTCTAAAAGTTAATAATATCCTACTAATACAAAAGTGATATGTGGGGCTTAGCGCAAAGCTTTGACACCTTAAGAATTCTCGCACATGGAGAATAAAGAACTGCTTTTATCACAAAATAAAGTATATGATATTTCCAACAACATTTTGAAAGTATGGCCATTTATATTACATTTTCTTAGACACACACGCTACATTTTTGGGCTTCTCGATATTATTTCACCTCAATAAAGCAGTGAACGTCTCTTTGGAAAGAAAATAGTTGAGGAAGACGGCAGAAATGGCCTTCCTTTCATCACCGATAAGCGCTCCGCTCGAAACCATTTCGCCATTCTTTTCAGTCCTCCTGTAACCAGTTTTTGTCTGTGATTCGATTCCCAAAGCGCATGGCTCCTTTCAAGATTTTGCTCATTGGCTAGGCCTGTCACGTCCACGTCTTCCGGAAACCTCCATAAACAGAAAAGGAGCAGACTCTTCGGATGGGGAACAATGTCTGGAGCCTGCATCAAAAGATACATTCTCGAGCACCCCGTTGAGCACCGTATTCCCGATAGGGCTGATCAAAAGAATTATTTCTCCTTTCCCATCTTCAGTGTTTTTATTTGTTTTCTGTATTTCTCATATATTCTTCGGTGATGTAGTTATTGCTTGGTATGGATGCATGTGAACGACTTTGAAGATGATTCTTCATGTATTAGGCTGCCGATTCTTGAGGATTTGTTATTATTGGTCTAGTATTGAGGATATTTTTAATCACTATTTGCACGCTTGCGAATAACTTTCACCAATTTTGGACCAAAAATATTTGATACTTATAAATAAAACTCTGGTATCGTCACCTGTTAAACTATGGTAGAATAATTTTGAAGAATTTATGTGCGGACAGGTTTTTCATTAGTCACGCATAGGCTATAAATTATCTTTTATTTTATCAATATTGTATTACTTTGTTTTTGCATCATTTGTGTGTTATATTGCTTTTTAATATAACTATTATTTTATTGTATATCTATTATTGTTGTATTGTGAGGGCATGGTTTCTATTGCTGTCATGTTAGCTACTATTTCCAGATAAGTAAGTGACTTTTATGTTGATGTGGTTTGGAGTTTTTTGTAGATGTGGTTGTTGATCTACTTGTGACATTTGGCACGCTTTCCAAGAGAACTTTGGAATTTATGCTGGTTTCCAATTCAAGATGTGATTGCTTTGTGTCGACGTTCTCCAATACCCTCATTTGGCTCTTGGCTTGATCAGAGTTTGTTTATCTTTATTTTAGGGTATTCTCAATGGCTTATGGTATGGTTTATCCCGATAATCAAACGATGAAATAATTTGAAGTTTATATTCAGTGTTAAAATAAATTCATTTCCAATTAACTATGCTATTTTAACGAAGCAAAAGTTAAAATGTGTTGTACTATAGAAAATATTTCTTGAAAGCGAAAGACAGTAAGTAAATAGAGTGAGATTGCTTTTCCAAGATTAGATGAATGTCTCAAACTCTTATCATTAAAATAATATGCACTGATCAATGTTTTGGATCTGTTTCATGCATTGGAATATATGCACATTTATTTAAAATCCAATAATTACTATCCAAATCATCGGAGAAAAACATATACTTATTTACACATACACAACAGCATACTTAGTTGCATGAGCATAGTTGTACAAATTCTTTAAGAGTTGTACAGATTTATATTTTATTTTGCCTGGGCCAGTCACTGTAATGGTAGAAAAATTACAAATGTTATTACTTTTATTTATTTTAATCCAGCGTTACTAGTCATATTAAATAAAATGTTGTAGAAACAATTGTCTTTTAAAGAAAAGAAATTTGTTTCTTTTGTCTCCAAAATTGATCAATAATGAAGATTTGATCATCACGATTTTATACGAATATTTATAGCGATTTAAACTGCCACTTCGAGATTAATTTGGTAATAAACAAGTATGTGAAAGAAGTGGAGAATATTGACTGGTGTAGAAAAAAAATTAATGCTTCATAACAAGGTCAATTTTGATCATGGGAGAATTTAATGCCTTTTTTTAAAAATGTTTGAAGGTCAATAATATTCTATAAAAAATGAATAATAGAGAAAAATAAATAATAGAATATAAATAATAATAAGAATAATAAATAATATTTTTTGCATAATATATTAAAAAAGTCATTAAATGTTTATCTGATTTATATAATAATATTTATGTACCAATAATTATATTTAATATAGCAATAATTATTAATACTTATTACATTAAATATAATTATTGGATTCATTTAAAACATCTTTCTGTCTGGAAGTATATACCTTCTAACGATTTAGAATTTTTCTAAATCGTTAGTGTAAGTTAACTTATGTGATAGAAATACATTGGGTAATTCTGCATAATTTTTAATATAAATTAATTTTATATTGCTGTATTAAAGGAGAAAAATAAAGATAAAAATGTTTTATGGTAAGTCATTATATTACAGATGTTCAAAATTGTCAGAAAATCGATAAAAATTCAAAATTCCCTGATGGTAGCAATTATTTAAAATATTGATTTTACATTCTTATAAAGATTTTTTTTTATCTTGTGTAGACAAGAACTTAAAATCATAAAAAAAGATTAAAATCTTTGACGAAGTTCATTTATATTCGGTGAAATAATTTTAAATTAATTTGAAACTAAAATTTGTTGCCAGATTTAGGTTGAATGTTCAATTAAAAGAGAGGCAAATAAATATTATCATATTTCTAAACTAATATTTGCCAAAATACTGATTCAAAGAGTTATTCATCATCAAATTGAATTGTCTGCTATAATGAAACCATTAAAATATAACGAAGAAATGAGTTTAAACTTTTATTTCCTGTAGATTAGTCTTAAGAGTAAAAATCAAAAAAAAAAAAAAAAATTCAATTCAATAATCTGTATATAATTTTTCGTATGTTAAGGAATTTATAAAAGCGTCGAGAGTTGAAAAGGCAATAAATATTGGAAATTTTTATAATTTTATTTTATGTAAAACCGTACATTTCTGTTTGAAATATCTTTATATTCCTTGAAAAAAATGCATGATTTCTAATTATTCACTCATGTGTGTAACGTCAGAAAAATCTTAATTCAGAATAAAAAATTATTTATCTCAATTTATATTGAAATTTGTACTTTTTATGCTGAAGATGGAATTTTTTGAAAAATATATTTGTAACATCTTTAAACGAAATTAAATGTGACAGAAAGAAACATATAAATGTCCATTGCATTTTAAACTGGATAATGTTCTCTTCAGCATAAAATACTCTTTAATGTTTACTTTTCTTGCAATTAATAACATCATTTTGACTTACATAGATTTAAACGATCATATTTTTAAAAAATTAGGATTTTAATTCTCTATTTTGTCCTTTTGAAACCATTTTACTTTATTTAACTTTGATTTAAAAGAGAATTTCGTGATTACACAGACAGTCAAGATCATTTTTTTATTCGAAAACGTTTATTATTATATTCTTGGTTATTCTGAGACCCTTAAATCATTATTTTCTCCGAAGTTATTTGAACAAATGAAATTGAAATTATTAACAGTTTTCTCCTTTTAAAATATGTGCATTTTGTTATAAATTAAATGTACAAATGAATGAGAAATAGAATGATATATTGAAAATATAATCAGTGATGATGAAATTGAATGCATTTTGTTTAAAGAGATAATATTTGATGAACAATTCTATGAATAATTTCTGAGAGCATTTATTCTTTTTAGTTGTATATTCAAATTTCATAGAAAATCTAATTTTTATTCAAATGTGTGTAATTATTTGCACTGATTTAATTCCAATGATATTTAGAAAATAAAGTTGTCCAGTGAAAATGTTAATAAAAGTTACATGTTTTAAAAGCTAAAATTGCTTTCTTGCTCTTTTTAGTTGAAACAGTAAATCAATTTATAGGCAATATATTGTAAATATTTAAGATAACCGATAACTTAATTTCTATTCAGAATATTGTATTTAAAATATTATCTATGAATGAAAATAGTTTATTTTATGAATAACTTATACTTCATTATGTTATTATATTATTATTATATTATTATTGAAATTTTTATTGAATATACATTTTGTCGCATAAATCATTTTTATTATCAATTAGAAGACTGTAAAAAAATAAAATAATATATTTTCTATTTAATTCTATGAAATGCTTTTTTTAAAAATATGCGCACTTTTATTTATCAAATCCGATGATTTATTAACAATATCAGCAATTACTGAATAATCATTTCCTTGAATCTAACTGTTTTCCATGTTAGAAAGAATATTTGATTAATGGAATAAAGACATTCGTAGAAAATTCCATTGCGATGTTAACTGAAATCCAGAGCCATCATTTTGTTCCTGTTTGCTATGTTTTTCTTCATTTCATTAGTTGTAAGTTAATGACTGTGAAATGGCACAAATGAAAATTATCTATGCTTTCAAAGAAAACGCATTTCTGTTTCTCCCGTGTCTCGTTTTCGTGGAAATACCGATGCCCCATTCATCACTAATACATATTTATAATAGATAATTAAATTAATGAATGCAGCAATCTAAATTAAAAGAAGATCTGCGATCGTTTTATGGATCTGGAAGCGAGTAGGTGACAAAATTCTATCATAAGTTTTCTACGAATGGATTCAGCAGTTTTGAAAAATGAATGATGCTTTATATGCTGCACAAAATATTTACGTAGTTTGTCTACTTTATCCAAGTGACTTTTTAAATTTCTCATATTATCTAATGAAATTGATTAATTTATTGTTATTTTCAGATGCCTTGATTTCACTTCCATATGGATGATTTTCTGTACTAATTGGATATGGTCATACTAATAATACGCTTTTAAGAACTTTATTGTAACATTATAATGAAGATTTTTCTGAACAAATGTATTAATCTGCATGTTAACTATTATTATTAGCATAAATTTGTAAATACAATAAGCGCACCACTGAATGTAAAGCAAATATATTTGCTTTTTATTCATAAATTTAAATATAGAGTTGTTTAAATGTTTTTTGTAATGATGAATATTACTTTCCATTTCTTACTATCATCCAGGAAGATTTCACGGTTTTAATTTAGTTTAGTTATATCAACGTCTCGTTTAAAGGAACAGTAGAGCTATACTAGGACGAGCCTCGTAATTTTAAACCACGGTAAGATGACGAGGACGACACCAGAGCTGCTACCTCCCTCTCCTACCTTCCACATCAGCTAGAGCGTGTTTAGGCCTGCCTATACAATGGTTCTTCGGTGGAATTGCGTCTCGAACTTGAGGCCCTCCGGTGGCGGAGCCAAGGCCTTATCACCAGCTCACCGTGGCCCCTGAAGACACCATGAAGATTTGCAGCTAGCGCTGTTAGTCGAGATTAAGATTTTTTTTTGTGCAGATAATTAAGATTACTTAATAGTATAGTTGTATAAAAACATTTTCTCAACATCATCTTTGCCATATATGGTCAAAAAGGCGAAAATTTTATTTGCTCCATATATAATTAGCTTCAATGTGAATCAAATAATTAAACTTTTACTTACTTACTTATTAAAATAACACAGTTAGTTAAGTTTGACTACATTTATAATCTACTTCATACATTTTTTTCTCGATGTATAAACTGCTTGTGTGCCAACAAGTATACCACAAGGCTTACAAATGTAAGTCAGTACACAATTGATAGTAGAATAAATTTCAAATATAAGGACGCAGGAACAAATGCAAAGAAAAAAGAAAGAAACATGGGGAGAAACCAGTAGATACACAAACAAAAGCAAAATGAAACAAAATTGTTCATATAGAAACAGAAACATACAGTAGATGATATAAAACAATTGAAGAAGCATGATCAAATAAAATATTCAAAATACAAATACAAAAGTATATATGCAAATATATGTAGGTAAACACACTGAAGTAAAGTTTAAATAATACGGGGGAAAATACTATTAATATATGTACAAAAGGAAATGAAAGATTTTGATTTATTTTGCAAAATTGCAATTTCTTGAGTTCATTTTTGATTCTAATGAACACTGGATTCTTCCCCGAAGAATAGTGTTAACCAGTTGCTCTATTATTGAACGGCTTAATGCCTCAGGATACCTATAAATCAATATTTTCTAAGTAAGAAAAGGGAGATTTAGCTGCATTTGCTCCAGGCAATTCTAAAAAAACCGTTTGTTGACGTCGGAATTGAATAACGTTGGATCAAGGTAAAAAGGGGCAATTGGAAGATAATTGATAGATTGCAACTTTAAAATATTTATGATTCAAATAAGAATGGAATGCAATAAGAAAATTTTGGTTTTGTGGCAGTAAAGACTGGATGTCACGGTGGAAGAAAATTAAAGCATTCTTTAAGAAATAGGATGCTGCAATGGTGGGAAAGGATTGCCATATCAGCCTACTATTAACCCATTTTTGTACAGTATCAGGCAAATATCTTATATAAATATTCTCAATGCAACTACGTCATAGACATTAGATCAAATTGAATACTTTTGTGAAGTATGAAATAAAGTAAAATTTAAACTTCTGGTGAACTGCAAGAATAAGAATTTCAAAATATGGTATTAAAGGGGATTTATCTTAACCGATTCTAAGAGAATAATTCAATTTTTTTCAAATTTTAAATCAATCGATTTAAATTCTTAAATGGTGTTTGCAGAGTGTTTGTTAATCTTCTTTTCACTTATTTTAAAATTTATATTATTTAAATCATTAAATAATTCAAATTTATTTAAAACATAAATGAATCGGACAATGGTCTACAATGTCTGCCAAGAGTTGTTATCATCTAGATACGCCCTGAAAGTAGCTTGTTTTTTGTTTCGCATATCATCGAAAGGAAACCAATAGGCTTGAACAAATAAAATGTGAATACAAATACAAAAGGAATACAAAAATGTTTTTTAGGAATATTCTCTTTGATTCATTCTGCAGTATTTATCTAGTTAAACTTAGTTTTTTAAAGTTATAAATTTTTTTAACACATTTGATTTTCCAACTATGTTAAGTTTATCAGGACATAGCATATAATAATTTTCTCAAAATTCAATAATATTTTTAATATATATATATTCAGAATAAAATAAAAAGATGTGCATGTGAATTTTTTTTTCTCATTTACCTTGTATTTGTTTCTTCAAAAATTATCAATTTTATTTTTTAAATTGATTAACTTTGGATAATAATTTCATATTTATTACTCTATTATTTGACAGTAAACAATTTTTATTAACTCATTAATATAATACTTATTTGCTGATATTTTGAATTATATTAATTATTACTGAAAATTTGAAGTTAGAAAATAAAAATAATTAACTTATTGTTGAAAATTATGGATCATTGTAATCTTCTTAATAATGATAGCAGAGAATAAGGATATATTGCATTTTGGAATAAAATGTTATTAATATGAATTTTATAAAAAATATTTTTGTCTGAAAAATTTTGAAAATTGTATTATTACTAAGTTTTCTAGCATAAAATACATAATGGACTGATACTTTTCGCACAAATATGGCTTTTACCAGTTAAGGACTCAAAATATTTTTATTGCCTTTCAAATCTAAATCTACCTATCATAAATTGTAGGAACATATTTATATTTGCCCTAAAATAAAGATGTTTTTCTTGAACATTACAATTTTATAAAAATACTTTTAATAATTCCTAAATATTTTATTCCTTTTTATATTTTTCTTGCTTGATATTTTTGTGTTTGATGATATTAAATAATATCATCAAAAATCTAAGAAAACAAGTACAATTTTTTTACAATAAAAATCATTTGTAAGTCATAAAAAATATCTAAAATATAATAGAAAGAGTGATATCTGTAATATTTACTTCACTTCATCTATTATGGTTTTAAATATTTTTTTAAATATTCTATTTAAATATTTCTTCTCCCATTATTAGCTTTGATATCCTTATTTTAAATAATTAACGGCAATATAAAGACTTTTAAAGGCAATTTCTTTTCTTTCAGCAATACATACCGTTCTTTTTAGAATTAGACAGAGACGTTCCCTAGATTCATTAAAATTCCCCATTTCCCAACTAATCCAAGAAAATATTTCTAGAGAGATCAAAATAAACATCTGACTTAGTTTATTAAAATACTAGCAAAGTTTCCGGAGCTGACAATTTAGCGACAATTTTCTTTGCGATTAAATATAACCAGAAGCAAGTGGATGAAAAATATTTTCTAACCTTTGATGTATTTATATGTAATAGAGAGCTCAAATTTCATGACTTCCATGCTTTGAAGTTCAGATTGAATATTTTTATTTACTGATAATACCATAAAAATTCTTTTTAGAATAGCTTTTAAAATATTATTTTCACTCAAAACTAAGTAATTCGATATCTACAAAAATATTCTTTGAAACTCAAATAAAAATATATTTAAATTCCTTTGCCTTTTTCGTGTATTTATGTGTGGTTCAACGAGAATCCTTCTTACTTAATGATTAATAATTTGACAGGCAAAATGGTTGACAGTTCAGAAATTTAATGTCGTCATTTGAAGAATTCTTTCAATGTTTTGAAATCAAATATTCATTTTAAAGAAAAGGAGGCTAAATTGAAGAATACATTTTCAAAATAGTGAATAACGTTCAGTATCCTCATAAGAAAGTTACGACGAAATGAATGTACTGAAAATGTTTATAAAATTTCCAACTCATTTTAATTTGTTATTTTATTCACTTATAAATATTTCTTCCTATAATTAATATTCAATTAAAAAAAGAAAATAGATATCATTTTGAAGGTCATTCAGTTTATTTTCTGATCACTTAGAACGTTGATTTCAAGTTTGGTATGAAAACCAATTCTTTCATTTTGTTCTTTCATTCTTTCTTATGTATTCAATTGTATAGGTGAAGTGAAATTAAATAGATACAGTATTTTTTCCGGTGTTGTTAAAATTTCCTTTGAATTTTATTCAGCATGCGACAAAGTGATTATTAAAAAAATGCTTAAACAATATTAATAATTTTTTTCTTAAAATTAAAATAAAATATTACAATTTATTGTTCTTCAAAAGCATAAAGCACACACACACACACACACACACACACACACACACACACACACACACACACACACACAAAAAAAAAAAAAAAAACAACTTAAAACGAACATTTAATTTTGTCTTGAAAGCATTTCAAGCTTCCAATGTGCAAACCTGACAACACTGAAAAAAAAAAAACATAAACCGTTGACGAAACATTATAATTATAAAGCATTGTAATTGTACACTATTAATAATGATATTCATTTTAATCTTGATATTTTTTCATTTAATATTTTAAAAACAAATCAAAACCAAAAATGCTTCTTGATTGCCTACTTTTCTTTTATTGTTTGTGTTAAAGGCAAAAGTTATTAGGTTAAATAGCCAAAAATATTCAAAAATATAGAATACATTCTATGATCACATTTTTTTTCAAGTGATTTTATTTTCAGTAGCAAAAAACATCATATTTACTCAGAATTCAAATTCAAATTTCCGAATATCAAATTAAATATGATCAAGATATATTCAGAGTCTTTGAATCTTGGATCCTAATACGTCAAAAGTATTCAGATCAAGCTTAGAAGATGAGGAAGAACAAAGAATCGTTTCCATATTTACATTGATGAAAGTGATTATACTGCAGAAATAAATTAGATAAAATTGTCAAAATTAGGCAAAAAATGTAGAATACAGGTTACAATCACATTTTCTTTACCAAGTGATTCTATTTTTTCAGGAAATAAAACACACACACACATCATATTTTACTCATGAAACATCCATATATTCCTATTAAATACAAAAACTTATAGAAATGATCTCATAATACCAAATTAATGTGATCAAGATATGGTCAGACTCGCTGAATCTGGAATCTATATACAAATTATGTTCAGAAGAAGAGAAAGAGTAAATATCATTTACATTTTTATATTAATGAAAGTGATTATACTGCAGAAATAGATGAGATGAAAATGACAACATTATACGAAATTATAGAATACATGTTACGATTACATTTTTTTTTTCATATGTCTCTAGTTTTGATGGAAAAAACACGCATCATATTTATTCACTATCCTCATTTATAACAAGGGGAATTTCATTCTTTATGGTTAGTTGCTTTACAGTAGTTTATGGCAAATTTTATACTATGGATGTCTATTTGTCTACAGCTATTACAGAAGAATTTGTCTACAGCTATTTCTGCTGAAATTTGCCAAATATGGTGCAAAAATTAATCAAAATGATGCATTTCTATTAGAGATCCTTCATTGTATTTGAAGCAAATTTCTATTGTTAAACAAAGAAACCTAAGCAATCCGTTTCAGTCGATTTTTAAAATCCATATTATTTACATTCTATTCTGTTTGAAATATGATATTCGATATTCGAATATTGAAGGACTCAATGTAAGATGTCTATTTCTAAAAAGACATCCTCTGTTTTAGAATTACTTTTAGAGTTTTGCTCTCGACACGGTTTGATCATTTGACATGTAGTGTATCCAAGAAAGAAAAATGAAACGAAATCGAAAAACAAGGGGAAAAACAAACGGGAGGAAGAGAAATGGTAGTCCCAGTGGTGAACAAGTGCTCAATCGATGCTAGTTCGAGCAATTACTGATCGCTTCGAGGATTTTTAAAGCGTAAGAACATTCGAATCTCACCTCGAAGTTTCGAAAAGAAGTTAGAGACACGGGCGACAGGTTGTCTGAAACTTAGGAAACCGAACTAGACAGTTACCTCTTTCTAACAACTTTCGTGTTTTCCAACTTTACTTTTTATTAGATTCAAGCCATTTTGCGATCAATGAGTTTTACACCTCCTCGGAGAAAACTGAAATTGAATTTGGGTTATTTCTGAGCAAATGTAATAAAAGAATTATACTCAAACCATTCTTTCTGTTGTAAGCTAATAAGCAATCTCGCTTACTGGATTCAATAATAGTGAATAGTTAGTTTGTAAGAAAATAACTGTAAGCCAAATTCAGTGCAAAAATGAAGTAATTTTATGTGAATTTTTCTAACCTTTCGGTTCTTTTCTACATAATCTTATGAAACTTTTCATGGTTATATAATTGAACTATATATTACTGATTTTATTTTTATAATAATCAATGAAAGCACTTAAACCGATAAATGAAAAAAAATGGAAAGTGCCTATGAATTATTTATTTTCTGATGATTTTTGTCATGAAACTGTAAGAAATTCTTTATAATTGCATTTTGATACGAAGTAATTCCTCTGCTAATAAAGCAAATATAAATACCCTACAATAGGAAAACAAATTGAAATTAATTACTTAGTATAACAATTTTGATCTGTAAAACAAATATATTTGATATTTTTTTAGTTGGTATTCATTCCATTAATTATTATGGAGTATGAAAACTATAATCCATAATGAAAATGAGTTATAAAAGTTGTTTTACATTTGAGTTGAAGTATTATTCATTTAATCAATAGAAATATTTTGGCAATTCAATAAGAAAAATATTTTTTATATTGCAAATGGAATGTAATTTCGTATTTGTGATAAACGAGTAGAAAATTGAAATAGCGATGTACCATTGAACTTTGGAATGAAGCTTCTGTTTTCATAAAGGTTTGCCATTTAATATCTTATTATAAATATCTTGCATTGTACAAATTATCAAAAGTTCTAATAATAATAATAAATTAATTTAATACATCGTTTGAAATGTAATTTAGATATGAATATTAGAAACAATGAAATATCATTTCAAATAATTATTTGTTGAGATATCTTCAGAATCCTCTTATCAATTAGAAATGAAGTTTCATTCACTTTTTTTATTCTAATTCATTAATATTAGTTTAATATTTTAGCTATTTTTTTCTGTTTCTGTGTGATAATATAAACTTTAAAAATATTGAAAATTTTGATTTATAATATAATGAGAAAGACTCTTGTTGAAATAACTAATGTGAGATGAATATAACATTCTATACTTACAAGAAAGGCTCTAAACAAAATAACTGAATAACTATTATTTCTCTTCACAATTTCGTACCACACATTTTAATGTTACTAACTTTCCACACTTAATAATTTTTCGCGTTTACTAAGTTTCGATAATCAAAATTAGATAGCAATTTGAATCTAATTGATTAGTCAATCAAAAAATTTTTATGCTTCAAACAAGAATACATATTACTAGTCATTCTTTTAATATAATCCAAATGTATTCTAAAATTATTTTTACTTCTATTCTATTTCCCAAAGTTCACTTTATTCAAATTTATACTATTAAATGGAGTATTCCTCAACTAACTTAAAATTTGATATATTTATTTTTTAATATATAATACTTACATTCGTTTATGTGAAGCATTTATAATGATGTTATTTTAAATAAAAAAAGTTATAAAATAGCTGGATTGCTTTTGAGATATTTTAATTGTTATTTCTAGAAAAATGTATGAATATACTCGATCGAAAGAAACAAAATCTCAAATGCTGAAAATATAAATAAACAGAGGAAAACAATTTCATAATTTATAGCAAATGTAAGAAGGTTTGAAAACATATATTTTATTTCTTCATTTATTTGTTTATAAATTAAGTTAAAAAAAATTAAGCTCGAGTATAAGAAAATTAAATGAAAGAATATAGTTTTTAAAAATAATAATAACTGTAAACGTCAGAAATAATTAAGGCAATAACATTTGTAAATCTATAGATTTTGAAGTTAATTAAATATTATATATTAAAATATCAAATTAGAAAAAAAAGTACAATTATATCGATTGATCGTTATTCATTTAAAATTTAAAAATATATTTTATGGATTCTGAATAAATTTTTTAAAAATAATAACACTCAAAATATAAGCATATATTAAAAATATCAGTTGCCATAAAGTAGCAATTAATCAATTAAAGTAGCAATACTTAAATCAATATTAAAATGATATATTTTGCTATTTAAAAGGGACAATTTAAAGAATTAATTATCGAAATTAGCAATTAGTTCGAAACGTTTTGCAGTTAAGTCTGAAAATTTCTCCCTACTAATACCATTTTTACTAATATATAATAGAAATCAGTATCTTAATTCAGTCGATGTAGAGAGAAATAAACTGTTAAGTGTATAAAAAAATTACGAAGCAAAGATAATAAAATAATTTAATTTTTAAATGCTAAAAATAATGATTTGCTATTACAATTATTTTAAATTGAAATCTTTCTATTAGATAGTCATAATTCAAAATAACTAATATATAATGTATTTATTTTCTTAAGCAAATTTCGAAGATAATTTCATCAATTAAAGTGAGTCATGTAATTATTTCAAAATCATGAAAAAATATTTTATTCAATATAAATTCTAGTTGTAGTTTTCGATATAAGCATTTCATTTTAATAACTTTTTTATAAATATATCTTTATTTTAAGATATTTTTTCCTATTTTTATTCGCATACGCTATCAATTTGATAATGAAAAATAAATGTATAAAAGCATAGGAAGGAGTGGATGATTTTTTTTCCAGAAGTCAACTTCTTCATCCACTATCACAATACACTGCCATCTATCTTTCGTTTCCAAACTATTTTTGCCTCATAATAAAACTCTTATTTGAAATTTTAGACATATAGTACTCAGAGATCACTGCTTGCTTTTATCATTTGACAAAAATTTCTCCTACTAAATAGAAGTTGACATCGATGATTACGCAAACATATATGACATTGTAATTCTTTGCATGTCTGAGTTTTTCCTATTTCAAGTATATTTTATCATTTGCTGTTCCAATTTTTCGTATTTGAATTATATTTTGCATATTTCAAGATATCTATGAGAACTAATGTGGCCTTTTATTTAAAGTGTTTTATCACAATCAATATGTTTCGCCCATTTTTTTTGAAAAAAAAATGATTTATTTGCTAGACATAATATACAGTATCTACTACCAACCATTAAAAAACATGCTTAATCTAAAAATCACTTTAGCAGTTTCAATAGGAAATATATTACCCTGTGGATCAAGTGCACTAAATACTTCGAAACCAGAAAGAGTAAGAATTTAAAATGTTCAATTCAAGCCAGTAGAGCCTTTTCAAATGTTCACTGTGAACCACAAGAAGAAATATTTGTTAGCTTAACCAGACGTTACTAATTGTAATAGAAAACTCGTGGAATGTGATTTTCAGCTCATATTTTTGATATTCCAGCCCTATATTTTTAGCTTACTATAAATTACCATATGTCAGAAATTGTACAGCCCTGTTCGGTTTCTGAGTATATAAATCTAACTAAACCACTACAAGCAGTGATTTATCATATGGTTTTGCTTTTCCTACATGCATTGACAGTTTTGAATGCTGAATTTTATATCATCCAATATTCAAATATCATTTTCCACCCTTATAATGATACCATTCAAATATCATATACAACAAAATATGTATGAAAAATACTTCTCTTACTATTTTATTTACAAATCAAATCAGAAAAAAAAATGTTAAGATCGCCATATATTTTGTGCTTTTGTATCATGGGAGGAGAAAAGCAAAATATATTTCATGTCTCGTTGGAATAAAACACAATTATTGGATGCACAAAAGTAAAGAGGAACAGCTCCAGAAATTCTACAGAGATTTATACAGGATTAACTTCCGTTTTCTGATAAAAAAAAAGTCGAGTCAAAATTGACTTCATAATTTTTTTCAAATTATTTTGAATCAAATAAAGGAAGTTATATTTTGCAGGCCAATAAAAACTTTCCCAAAGTAATACGGTGTTAACGTATGGAATTCAAATTGCTAAAATATACATATGATTCACACAGATGAAAAAACCATATCTACTCAATTTTTATCATCACGCCCAGTTTAAAATATTCAAGATTATGAAAAACAGTAAGATATTTTTTTCCCTTAATAAAAGAGCAATTTTTCCAAAACTTAAGAAAAACTAAGCTTTAAGCGAAATACTTGCAACTCCTGAAAACCAAATTGAAAGCTGATTTGACAGACTCAGAACTGATATAAATTGACACATATTTCCACTAATTAGGGAAATTAACCGCTACCCTAGTTATTCTCATCAAGTGGCAGCATTTAAATTTATGAACCTCATTCCCAATTCCCGTTGCACAGTTTAAATTTGAGGCGTTAATGTAATAAAATAATTGTCTGTATTTAAAGCATTTAATCTTCTTAGAATATGCAAGTATTGCATTAATAATTTAATAAAAGTTTTATACACTGTCAAAATAGAATATATTTTCTCTTTCATCTCTAATTAAATGAGCAATAATTTACAAATAGATATTAAAAAACTGTTTCCAGATTAATTATATATACCTTGTTGTTGATTTTATAGAAAATAGGTCCAACTTATATTTGTTCCTTTCATACATGCATTGCCGATATGAAAGCGAATACCAAATTACAAATATTAAATTTTATAATAAATTTGTCTAATGATTGAACTGATTATTTTTACAAATTATTTTTACGAAGGGTTGCAAATATATTAGAAAGGGACAAATCTGGAATTTTATCTTATGCATGCCAACAAATGAATGTTGAAATATTTTTTATGATGAGAGGAATACAAAGAAAATTTTTTTCGAATAGAATTTGCTCATTCAAATCATATTTTTAGTTTATCATCAGTTATATATCTTATATGATCACTAAAATTATATATATATATATGAACAAACCTCTTAAAATATTTGATTTTTTCTGACAATTATTTACAGTTCGGAGAATGTTTAATCATTTGATTTTATCACATTATAATATCATTTAACACTTCATTCTACATTTTATTCTAATGGTGATTGGCATTCATTTTATATATTATAGAATAAATATAGAATGAATATATTTATTATCTCTCTATATATATATATATATTAGAAAGGTACTAATCTAAAACTGTTCTTATGCATGCAACCAGTCTAAATACTTTTTTTTATCAGAGGTTTAAAAAGACAATTTCTTTTTGGATAGAATATGCTCATTGAAATCTAATTTTTAGTTTATTATCAGTTATATATTTTATATCATCTCTGAAATTTAAAATCAAATATGAATAAACCTCTTAAAATATTTGATTTATTACGAAAATTATTTACAGTTCAGAGAAGGTTTTATTTTATTCTAATACACTACAAGAGCCTTTCATTTCTTCTACATTTAATCTTATTGCTATTCTTATGAAGCTTTGCATTTATTCTATATACTTACAATGAAAATATCCATTTCAACTGTATTTATGTTATTATAACTTTTTTCCGCAATATTAGATATACTCTTTCTAACTGCTATGACAAGAGACTTAGAGGAAAAAACAGCTAAGAAATCTAAAATAAAACATAGAATTAAAAACATAGAATGGCTATTATTTCTGATAATAGCCGCAAAAAATGTTATTCAAATAAAAAAAAAAGGCTTTAGATGGCAAATACTTGGATATAAAATCTGAAAGGATTTAGACATTAAAAGGTTTCTGGAAATGCGCTGCAGTATCAAGATAAACTATGGTACATATGCTTCCGCGAAACAATGTTTCAGGTAATGATAGCGTGAAATAGGAAATAAACATTGGAAGAGCTTTACAAGAAAATCCGAAAATTCTTTTTACTCTCTTAATCCTCCTAATACGCAATAATCCTCTTATTTTGGAAACTGTACAATTCAACACTTTTTCTTGAAAAGCGATTGCGCAACTTTTCATTCTATACAATCAAAAATTTTTAAAAGAATTTTCCAGTTTTTAGGCGAATGCATTTAGTTCCATAACTCTGCTGTAAAATGATTTTGAATTGGCGATTCTTCGAATAAATACAATATTTTTTTTTCTTGCTAATTCTACTTTTTTTGTTATTTATTGTTATTTGCTTACTCTTTTAATGATCTCCGGAATCACAGTTATTCATACCCTTATATTATATGTTATTAGTGTTGCGTTTGCTAGGGTTCAAAAATATTATTTTTTTTAACGTGATTATTTATCATTAAGTATCAACTATGTAGATTTCTTTTATCTGAATTTTACCTTCATATTGCTCTATACAAGAAATATGTTAGCATGATTTTAATATTAAAACTTCAATTCATATGAAATTTCAGACTGTTAAATTTTGCATTTAAATATGCTTTTGTAAATAGTGAACTCTTCCATTAGGAAATTTTAATCACTCAAATGTGTTCTTTCTGCTATGTTTCCTTAATCCCAAAAAATCAATAATGGAATTTTATAAAAATGAATCAAACACTATATGATTATTATGCAATTCCTATTAAACAGATATAAAGTACACGATTTTTTTTTTATATAAATTTCCAAACACAAAATATTTTGTATAATATTTTATTCATTCTTTTTTCATTACAAAAAATGATCCACATATTGTTACATTATATTATACAGCATTATTTATGAAAGATTTTCAAAGTACACACACACACACACACACACATATATATATATATATATATATATATATATATATATATATATATATATATATATATATATTGATATATATATATATATATATATATATATATATATATATATATATATATATATATATATATATATATATATATATATATATATATATATATATATATAATAAAGGCTGGCTAAGTTATTTATAGAAAATACAAATAAAAATAGAGAATATTTCATATTAAAAAGTGATATTTACAATCATAAAATGTAACACTACCATGAAGAAGATTTTGTTTTGAGCCAACATTTTTTAAGGAATTTGAAATGTCTTTATATATATATATATATATATATATTAATACTTTTCAAACCATTCTTTAATGTACAGATTTCAGAATCTGAGATCAATATAATAATTTACAGCTTATAGAAACGTCCTGAAGTTTTTCCATTTTTCATTTTTCTGAAAAGATTGGGTTTTCTTCGGGAAAAAAAAATTTGGACAGAAATCCATTTTTCAAATTAATTGATCTCACGATCTTCTTTTGTTTATAATAAAAACTCCTTGTTTTGCGAGGGTGTGTGTTTAAAATAATTATAGTACATTATAGATTCCCATTCTTACATTTATTTAATAAGATTTTTAAAAAAAGATAAAAATTCAAGTTAAACATAGTAGGAATTTTTTTATTAGTTTTATTTTTATACTTTTTATGCAAGCTTTTTTTATTTCATTAAATTCCAAATACTGCACTAAAAATTGCAAAAAAATTTTAAAAATGTTTTTTGGCTATTTTTGAAGGAAACATTTCAGTGCTCAGTCATTGAAGAATCTCCATGAATTACAGAATTTATTTGAATATTAGTGTGCATATAAAAATCTCAGTAATGATAAAATTCATTTAACTTGTTCAGTGAGGAGGATTACCAAGATTTTTGTACCCAAATGATATGCTGAAAAGCCTGTAATTATATTTAATAGATCATATATAATTATTATCGGAAGAAAAATTTTTTTCTAGACAATATATATATCCTAATTCAATACAATACCAAAAAAAAAAATGCAGATTATCACATTGTAGGGAACGAAAATATTATTTTTCCATTCTGTGCATGAGAAAAATCTCATTCTAATAAATTTTTTTTGTGTGTCTTGGATTGATTTCATTCCCAATAACTTTTTTGTGCTTTTTATATTAAATGGGGATTGAATACGTACATTTTTTTCACATCTAACACTAGACGATTGGTTAGCAGGAAGTATTGTTTATATTGAATTCCAGATGAATAGTTTAGTTCCTTTAATCTGTTACACAATGACAACTTGGCACATTTGCTTGTTAAATTACAGAGATACCTTAATATTCATTTCAAAATTTATGAATTGGTTTATCAACTAATAATGATAAAAATCATCATTCGTAAGTTTGACTCAAATTGCATTACAGATTTGATAATTGCCGTGATAAAGGAAATGAAATGAATAAAATATGAAATATTTGTGATGTTTGCATTTAAAATTTGAATATATTATTTTTTAATTTAAATACATTTCATTTTATTATAATTAAACTTGATGCACAGTAAAGCTAAGTAATGAAAAATACATTGCAATATTCAGACTCTAATTACCCAGGTAAAAATTTCATGCATTTTTCGCCGTTTATTTTTCACTTTATAAACATATTAAGTAAAAATGATATAGCATAATTTTTAGAGATACTTTTAAAATATATGTTTTGCTACTCTATGTAATAAAATCTTTAATTACTTTACAAAGAAAATTTCATCATATTAATCTAGCAATTTCTTTTTATTAATTTATAAGTAGTATTAAGTAATCAAATTATATATTTGTACATTTATTGTTATGCGTAAGATGAAATTCAAATGTTTACATTTATTACTAAGCTTATTAGGAATATGGACTAGATTAATATCTATTTAAATGCGCATACGTTTGTTAACCTTTCTTTATCAGCTATCACAATTTGCATGGCTTTTTTTGTGTTTTCAGAAAATATATATATATATATATATATATATATATATATATATATATATATATATATATATATATATATATATATATATATATATATTTAGAATGATATTTATAGTATTTTTTGTGATAATTGTTATTCCAATGTAAATCGTATCATGGCGTAGATTTATAGAACACAATCTTTGCCCGCGACTTTTTAAAATAATAATTAGAAAATTACAGAAAGTATGTGCTCCTGCTTCGTTTTTGTAGCAAATATTAGTAGTGCTATGCAACTCAGAAGTGAGTTACAAAATACCCGAAATTTGAAATTATATGTCAATGACTACTTCAATCTCTGATTAATATTTTTTTTTTATTAAACGTTTCGCTTACTTACTAAACTAAAACATTTAAAAAACCCACCAATGTGTAACAACTATATCAAATACTCACTGAGAAAAGATCATATTCAGTTCTGAATTATTTATTAACTCAAAATTAATTAATTAATCAACTGATAATGCCTTATTATTCAGTAATAATGATGGTGGTTGAAAAACGATTTATTATTTCTTCTATTGAAATAATGCAATGAATTTTAGATTTTTTTCTTAGATAAGAATTCTTAGGCCAGCTTTTAAAAGGATTTATTGATTTTTAAGACATAATAAGTAGAAAAAATTCTACATTTTTGAAAATATTTTATATCTTATAAAGAGTAAAATGACAGACTAAATTAAGAGTATTTCCTAACATTTTTTCTGATATCAATCATTTTATGAACATTATTTTAATAAAAAAATTTCGATGTTAATACATAAGAAGAAAAAAATTATTTTATCCCGTTTTTTTCGTTTCAGCTATTGAACAATTTATTTTATTAGTCTTTTGTTCATTAATATCTCCCCAGAAATTTATACTGACTGAAAAAAAAACATTATGCTAAATTCTAAATTTATAATACAATTTTTTAATATTCATTTTCACATTATTAAGTGCTTCTGATTATATGATAGTTTTTAATGATTCAATTGCATTTTGCAGAGTCTCTAGACAATTTTTACAAACCTTAATGCAAATTTTCCGTCCTCAAAAATTCATTAATGTGTTCTGTGGTGACATTAGAATATAGTGTCAAATTTTTCAAACTGTCTTGTGATTGTCATGGCTGTTCAGTTCTCCTTTACCATCCTGTCTGAAATACTCTTGCACTGAAATTCTGAAATATTTTTCCGCTATACCATTTGTTAAACTTGGTGTGCTTTTACCAAATAAACTATTACATAGCAAAATGCAGTTTGCTTTACTTCCCATTTTGTCTTTGAATAATCAATGTTACTTTATTTATTTAGATTGCAATCTGCCGCGTTTAATAAGAAGTTCTAATGAGAATGTATCAGTAATATTCTTTATACATTCCTGCTGATGGATGAAATGTTTACTATTTTATATTTTAATTAGTATTCAAATACATTCACTAGTTCAATGAAAACAATATTTTTTTTTAAATCAACTTTCCTATTCTATAAAAAGTTTTGAGAAGTTTTTGTAAAATGGTAGAGAGTCCTTTTCTTTATTCAGTATAATCATTTCTTAAAATTTAATAAATTGGCTATCTCAACTTCAGAAAGTGTGACTGTGTATATCTAATATCATTGGAAATGAAGTAATTATAACGGTATAGAAAAAGTGGTTTGTATTAGCAAACTTTGTTCATGTGTTATATTTAAAAAAAAAAAAAAAAAACTATAGAGAATCGTTCTAGGGAAAAAAAATATTAAACTAAAATTATTCTAGGAAACTAAAATTGGATTTTTATAGAAAAAAAAATTAGATTAAAATTATTTTAGGAAACTAAAATTGAATTTTTATAGAAAAAAATTAGATTCAAATTATTCTAGGAAATTTGAATAGAATTATTCTAGGAAAGAAATATGAGAATAAAAATGTATCGAAATCTAAGCAAAATTCGGGAAATATAAAAATCTTTGTTTTAAAGAATAAATAAATAATCCTACACCGAATGTACTTCATGATCATAAATTGTTTTGATCATAGAGCTCAGAATTGAAATATTATTTTCTCAAAATTTCTTTAGGGATTTAAATATATTAAAAAATCTCTGTCAATTAATGAGAAATTTTTTCGACACCGTATATATTAAATACTAAAAGTTCAAAAAAAAAGATAATTGGGCACATTTAAATTTAACTTTAATTGTAAAAAATGATAAAATACATTAATTATATTTGCACACAAAATTGCTATAAAATAGGAGAATTTTACAATTTTAAAATTGTTATCAATAAATTTCACAAAATAATCATGAATTTTAGAACACATTAGTTTTATTTCTTATTTGGATAAATTAAAATATTTTTGATAAAACTAAGTCAAATGACTTTTTTCTATAAATTCTTATAAATTTTAAAATATTTGTTTATTAATTAATTTCTTAGCACATTTTTCGACAAATATGTTTGTTAGCCTTGCAAAATGTAAAAAAAAAAAAAAAAAACCCTTGAAATTTTCGTAATAGTAAAATTGGCTCTAACCGAATTCAATCTGTCTTACTATCTATCTATCTTTCAATACAAAACTGATTAAAGTGACTTCGACATATTTTCGATTAAAAAAAACAGAATGTAAAAATAAATTAGTCTGTTTTTGCAATAAATGAAAAACAGCATTTATATTTATTTCTTATCTGAAGAAAAATCATTTATCATTATTAGTCTAGAAAATATGAGATGTGGAAAAATAAATAATTGGAATAAGTATGTTTCTTCTAAATATCAAAATATTTTCCTTACGACAAAGCATACAGAACCAATTTATTCAATGCAGTTTTTACGTTGCTTATTTTCATACATAAATATTTATTACTGACTTCTTTTATTACTTTTTCCGATTTTCTTCTGATAATTATAATCGCATATTTCTTTTACGACACTCACGCACGCAAATCTAATACTAAGTATGACATTTAAAAAAACATTTGTGTAATTTTATGTGTTTTTGTGTATATAAATCAGAAAAAATAATTTAATCATCATTGCCGGAGGAAAATGTGCAAAGAAAATGCTTTGGGTTTTAATAAGAGAAGGAAATTGTTTTTTTTTAAATTCAAAATTCATTTAATGACTTACAAAAATACATCTATAAATGGAAACTTTTTGTAAAAATAAATTAAAATTTGTCATTGCTTTCCTTTTAATATAAACACAAAACATATTTTAAAATAACATTTTGATCTAAATGTTGCATTTGATTACACCCCACGCACACTCAAAAATAGCTACAAAGGCCTATTTCTTATTTTATTTGGTGATTTAATCAACATGAAGTACGATACAATCCTTTTTAATAATAATACTTTTAAAAAACATTTCTCTGATTAAGGCAAGAAACCAATAAAAATGCAGAAAGCTCCTGGAAAGAATTCCAACTCATTAGAGATTAATTAATTCATTTCTGAGATTTCTTGCCGCATTAGAGTTATTATTATTCCAAGTTCTCAAAAAAGCTGGTAATGGGATCCTCCTCCTCCTCCTCCTCTTCTCAATGTAATCTTCTTAAGGGAATACATTTTCACGCAAACTTAGCATTGCAGATCTAAGTATACGTTAAGCATGTATTGATTTTGTCTTAGTTTCTGAAGATGTGTCATTTGCTCTGGGATACAAACGTTGAATAAAGATTTTAATTAGACTGTCTTCTAACCCTAATTTCTCTTTTTTTTGTAACTTTTTAAAGTAATCATATTTATTTTAGTAATTAGCAGCAGTCTAATAAAATCCACAGTATAAAAGAAGTTTGTGATGGTAATTATTATTAAAAATGTATATTTGAATAACAAAACGAAAGATAATTTTGTTTGCAATAAAATTTTATATGTTTTGAGAATTAAATACAATTATTTACCAACTGGTATGAAAACAGCCATCATAATATGCATAAAAAATTCAATGTTTTTGAAAAAAATATTTCTAAATTCTACATTATCGTTGAATGTTTGTGTAACTCAGGATTACACATTATGTTGGAGCCCAATGCATAAAGATTAATCGTACGTGCATTTAGTACTACATATATTTACATTTAATCATTTAAAATATAACGCTTCACGCTTTTATCATATATGCGCTTGAAAATAAAATGTAGTATTTAATGTCCAAATAAATGAAACACACATAACACAAAATAGATGAAAGATATTATAATCAATGTAAATATTTCTTTAGAGAAATATTGACATTAAATTATTGTAGAATATTTTTTTTATTTATTTATTTCTGTGTAAAGAATTTTATTTAAAACTTACAGAGTAATTTAAGGATTGAAATATTTCTTTCATTGTGTTAAATATTCAATTATTATTAAATGCAAGTTTAAATAATTTCGCATAACAATTTTATGAATATTTTTTTTAAAATAATTTCTCTTAAACTGTTCTGCATCAATTTCAAAAATCAAAGGACGAAACTGAAAAATATTCTTAGAAAGTCCTTCTTTCGCAATTTGTAGGCCAGGTATATATTCTTTTTTGGTAAAGTTGAAAATGAAAGAGTATTTTGTTAATTTGCTCAGTGTCACATAATCTTCAAAAGTAAACTTAATTTTAAATTTGGTGAAATTCATTCATCAGATTATCGAATAATGCCTGCCTTTTTATGGTTGCCCAAATTTTGATAAAAGAAAATACTTAAATTGCAGATTTTTTTATAAATTACTTTTAACAAAGAAACACCACAAACATTTGTGTGTATCCAAACCATTGAAGCTTCCTAAATTTTACCTGAAAATTTGTTATAAAATACAGGCGATACAGCAAAAAAAATGTAACATTAATTTTGAAGACTACATTTAAGATCTTTATATAAAACTAAATTTAATTTACTTACCAATTACTTACTAATTGACTTACTAATCTGCACTGCAAAAACCATATCCATGCACAAACTCTGTAAAGAACCGTCTTTAATTTTTGATATAAACATTTTCTAAGCTTAACTGATGAAGTGATAACAGTTCTACGTACATAGATTCTGCAGTCATTATATTTTCAATTGGTATAATGTGGCAATGCTAACTATACATTTAAACACGTTTGAAATTCAAATTTTTTCCATAAGCAATCACAGACGCTGACCTCATTGAATAAAAATTATTTTTTATTTGCATTTTATTGCATTTCCGTTAATGGATATTTGTTTCAAAAATATTATGTTCATAATTAACACTAAAATTATAGAGTATAAATTAACCCTGATTGCAGCTTTCCATGTTTGCATTTTTCTAAATGAGAAGCATCATTTCATAAATCTTTCTTCCTATTTTATTTATTTTTTTAATCTGAAAAAACTGAAAATGACTTGACTGATAGTGATTTGTAACTCTATCATAATTAATAATTATTCTTTTATTAAAAAATGAGATAATGAAAGTAGATTACAAATATTCAGAAAAAAATCAAAACTTTTTCTTAAGGTACTATTTTCTTCTTTGAAATGTTTAATTTTTTTAAAGATTTAGATTTACTTTAAAAGTTTAGAAATAAATATTCTTCAATTTCATGTGTAGCAAGTATATTTATTTTCAATCATTTTATTACATATTTTTTTTATCAAATTAACTTTTCTTGTATTATTAAATTAACATATGCATATAGTATAAGTACAATGCATATTAGTTTTCCATAGCATCAGCATAATATTGGCGAACAAAATGAGCGAGTTTGATTAAGAGACAGCATATCAACAACAATTATCATAAAAAATATTTCGACCTAATTTTAAATCAAGGAAAAATATTCAAGGTATCATTTCAAGAAATTTGAGAAAAAATAAACAAATTACACTTTTGGATAAAAGAATATTAGATTTGATTCTTAAATGTTGCCAAGAAATCTAACAATATTTTAAAAATAGTCTCAATATTCACCAAATTATGTTTAATGTTGAAAATAATATTTTTAGATAATAGTTGCTTGCTATTTTCAATGATGCATTTAATTTTTTACTCAAAACAAATCCAAATATATATAAGAAAATGTCCTACACTAAATTTTAAAATTGAACACCGAGGGTAATTTTTGCTCATTATACTTTGCCTTTACGATTTCCTGTGTGTCCAATATCATAATTATTAAGCGCAACGTATTTTTCTGAACGCTGTGCATGAGGATACAAATTATCCTTTTGTAAAAAACGATTGTGATTTTAGAACAATCAATTTTAGTAATATAATAAATTTTAAAACAAATTTCTATTTAGTCATAACTATTTAAATTTATAAATAAAACTTTTTCCAAAGATAATTTTCGTAAATTTTTATTTTGATAAAAAGAAATTAGAAGAATTAATTTGCTTATCTCCTTTTTATAAATATTAGTATTTTTAATAAATTCTAAATTACGATTTTTTTAGAAATAATTAAAAAAACATTTTGAAATAAAAATTTTGATAAAGTCTTTTTTCTTTGCTTTTTATAATGCAAGCAGTTATACCTATAACTTGGTCTTAATTAAAAAAAAAAAAAAAAAAAAAAAAAACTGAATACAACACACTATCTATTATATTACTTCAGTACTAAAAATGGTTTTATTGTATAAGAATTTTTTTTTTTAATTTTTATAAAATTCCTGATTTATTAATTTTTTTAATAATTTTGACCTTTATTTTACATAAAAAATACTAGTAATAAGCAAATAAGTAAGAAATATGCTACTCAAAAACATACTTTCTCACACATGCAATGAAAGATGGAGCTAACTCCATTGCATTTTGGTGTTGCCATCTATACTCCACAATATAAACTAAAACAAACTTAGTAATGAAGATGAACATATCAAAATTAATTAACTTTCTAGTTCTAATTTGTTTAAACTGATTTCAAATTTTTACATTTTAAAGAAAATTATAAGAACTAATTTACAAAAAGAAGTCACTGGAGAAAAAAATATCCTGAATGAATATAAAAATAACACCCAGTATTTACCAGAAATTCAGCATTTCATATTTATTTTTCACATTAAATTCTGTTTATAAAAATTAGCATTATACGATTAGCAAACGATTATTATCTCTTAGCATTATGTGGAAAAAATAGAATTTTTCCTTGTAATTCTTTGGGAAATACAAGGATGTCCAATGAATTTCCAAATGTTCGCTTCTGATGCTTGCTTTTGGATAAACGAATGAATACAATTTTGGAGAGGAAAAGAGAGATAGAGAGAGAAAAGAAAAAAGAAAGAAAATAATATGTAAATCATATATATATATATATATATATATATATATATATATATATATATATATATATATATATATATATATATATATAACCAATCTAAAGTAAGAAAAAGTTTGAAAACGAAACTAAAATGAAAACGAAACAAAATAGTTTCGAAATTGCAACTTTCTGGCCTTTTCGTTTTTGATTTTAATTTTAATGCTAGTTTTTGTTTTTATTGTTATTTTTGTTATTGTATTTTTACTTTGTTGTGGTTATTTTTTCTAATTCGTTATTTTGTATTTCCTTTCTTTAAAATGGTATATCTCTTGAGCATAATTTCAGGGCATTTTCGGGTCACGAGGAATAATTATTAGACAATGTCTGTTTGTCCTCACAGAAAAAATTCCTTTATTTGAATCCCTGCCTGAGGGTGACCCTTGAAAAAGTCTTCAGGCTGGATTCTTTATATATATATATATATATATATATATATATATATATATATATATATTTATATATTTTTTTACTAATTTTTTTGGTTTAATTTTTTTGATTTTTGTTTTTCCTATTAACTTGATTCTAATACTTTTGTATATATATATATATATATCCTGCAATAAATATATATATATATAGTAAGTTATTTGAGGAATATGATACAAAGCATATATAGATTTATTATTATTTAATTTTCAGCATTATTTTTAAACAGCTAACAGCTAAATTGAAATAAATGTAAAATGTGATTTACATTTTAATTTTGGAAGTAACTGCATATTTCTGAATAAGAAAAATAACTTCTTACAAACATCCTGCAATAAATATTTATAGATATGGGCAGTTGATTTATTTCATTCTGCTCATTTAAGAATGATAATATTTAATTATAATAAATAAAATAGAAGTAGGATGAAAATAATTCATCTTGAATGAATGCCATAAACTCAAAGTTTAAAATACTTTTCTAAGAAAACCCTATAAACAAATTTATGCATAAGAGATTTCACTTGAATTAAACATTAATATTATTCATGAAGAATAAATTGATTATCAAAGACATATAATATTCTTATAAAAATTTTAAACAAATCTATATTATGAATGTTACGTATTCTCAAGAATTTATTTCTGCATTATTATTTACTGTATGATTAATTCTATACCTTGAATTAACTGCATAAATTGTTTTTAACGGAAATCAAAACATATTTATTCTAATTATTTACAAGAGATATTTTTCTTTTAGCAATAAATTAAATACGTGTTTGTTAAATTTTCAATGAGTAAAGAGATCTACAAATGCCTCACATTCATCACTCAATAATGGAATGGTGATGGAATGGCAGAATAATGGCGATAACTAAAGTGTATCAGGAGTAAGATTTTATTGCAAATATATGTTTTTGTATGATTATATTTGTATTACTTTTTGTATTTTTATTTATTTCAATTCTAATACCGGAATTGCTAAATTAATTATTTTGAAATATTAATCCGTTTAATATTTAAATTTTACTGACAGAATATTTCAGAGTGAAATTCTTTTTATACAATATGTTTTATCCCGAATATTTAAATCTTCCGAGTTTGAATTATATTGTTCAGACAGAGATCCACAGAAAAATTTTGACGACAGATATAAAAGGAGGAATTCTTATATTATATTTACTTTATCAGGTCAATTATTAACAATTATTTCAACGGAAGTAATATTTCATATTTTAATAACAATTTTTTCGTAATTATATTACTTTCTTGATTTTGTTTGCTTTAGTATTTTTAGTAAAATTAAAGTCAAATGTTTATCAAGAATTCCTGTCTGTATGTTGTTGTGTATGAGTGTGCGTGTAAAAAAGAACATTAAACTATCACTGGATGATATTAATCAGTAAACATATCACGGGTTTTAACATTTAAATGCAGAATTAGCATATTTTAGAGAAATTTTCTTTGTAGGAAAATTGTCGAGACTAATTTGATTTAACCTCTGCATATAGATTATTGGACAAAGGTTTAATGATTTTAAAGATTTATTTTAGTGTGTATAGTCATGCAAAATGACAGATTTACCTTTACTTTTAGTTATTATATTTATTTGTACAAAAATACAGGCAAATTTATCATTTTGCATGGCTATACAGACTAAAATAAATCTTTAAAATCATAAAACCTTTGCCCAATAATCTATATACTGAGGTTAAGTCAAATTAGTCTCGGCGATTTTCATACAAAGAAAATTTATCTAAAATATGCTAGTTCTGTATTTAAATGTTAAAACCCGTGATATGTTTACTGACTAATATTATCCAGTGATAGTTTAATGTTCTTTTTTACACGCACTCTCATACACAACAACATAGTATTTTTAGTTATTATATTTATTTGTTTACATGTTTTTTACCACTCTCTTGGATCTGTATTATTATCCGTAATTTTAATTATATATATATATATATATATATATATATATATATATATGTTATTTTTATGCTATATATTTTTGTTTTGAATTGATTTTAATGTTGAAACATGAAAACATTACTTATACATAATTTATTTTCACAACAATTTACAATTGTAATTCATAGTGTTAAATGTGTGAGAAAATTGACTGAAGATTTCGGGATTGCGGGTGGCTTTAGGGTTTTATTATCTCTAAAATGAATGAAAACGAATGAACTTTAGTTTTCAACTTAGTTAATAGATGGCAGCATCACCGAACACATCCTTGATATCGATGCTATTTGCTTCCATTTTGGTTGGCTGTTTTAAAGTATAAATTCTCCACTTTTAATGGAATTGCAGTAAATTATTTTTTCTTTAACGTTTATATAGCAGTTGGAATATATAAATATATTCTTTCTATTCAGTATGTGACAAATACGGAAAAAAAATTCTTCCTAAAATAAATTCGCATTTTCATTTTGCGATTTATGCAGAATTTCTATCATAATTTTAAAACTGCTGATCTATAATGCCTCCATTAAATAATAACTTTGTAAATACTGATAAGTACTGATTTCATTATGTGTTTCTAAATGCAGTTTTACATTCAATTTATAAAACAGAAAACAGGAATTTACGGTCAGACGGTGACTTTGCCTTAGAGAAAAGGGAAATTAGAAGAAGAATATATGGAAATAAATAAAAGTGGCCTGTGTAATGTCTTGGATATCGCCTAACCGATTTATGGAAAAATTATTTGAAAGTTTCAAATTTTCCTTATGTTATTTGCAATTTATTATCATTCCATAACGCATTAGAGCGCAAAATAATAATGTAATTCACAAATTATAAAGGAAGAAAAAGAAATGCGTAATGGATACAATTCTTAAATAAAAAAGATCAATTAAATTGCTGAAGAACAGCTTTTCTTCAAAGACTTTTTATTCCCTTTTTTACAGAAGTCCAAAAAAATATTAAAACAGCACATATCTCTTGAAACATATATTTATTATAATATTTAAGAAACAGCTTAAAGAGTCTAATAAAACCATGTTTTGGTTGCAAATAAATAGTTTCTTAAAATATGAACTTTATTTATCTTTATCAACTTAACAGTTTAAAGATCTTATAAATTCATTATTTACTAATCAGGATTTATTTCAAATATTACTAAAGACTGATAGTATAATGTTTAAAAATTTATATTTAAAATCGTTCGCAAGATAAACGTTAGAAATAATACTGAGGAATGTAATTTATTTAGAGAGTCTTCCTTGTATGAAAACTTTTACGTAGGTGAGAATAAAAGAAAAGAGAGGGCACTCCCTTGCTAATTTCCTTAAATTTGTGAAAGATAATTCAAAAACCAAGTCCACATCTAAATCAAAAGAATAAGAAGCGCTGAAAATATTTTTTTTTTCTTATTGACTAAGGCACTAGTTAATCTTTTTAGAGAAATTTTAGAATAATTATAAAAGTAAGTACTTCTTTTTAAGTTTCCCATTATGCGGTTATAATTATTACTTGATTTCTTTTATTCCTACAAAATTTGTAAAAAAGTGATCAGGTTTTATGTGTTACCGAAATCGAATTTAGTTAATACTAAGAATTAAATAATTATATGGGGGAAACCTAAGTATCCCCTTATAATATGAGTTACCACGAATTACTAATTTAATATATCTTATATGCCATAATATCCATACCATCGTTGATTTTCATAGCTGTTAAATAATTAATTCTAAATTATTGTTCGAGAAGAAAAAGAAAGAGAAATTAAATAAATAAAAGGTGAAACTAAGATCCAAAAAAGAGTTTTATAAGCTTGGTATAGGATATTACCAATATTATAAAAGAGTTTTATGAGCTTGGAGTTTTGTAAGCTCTTCATATACTAGAAAAAAGCAATAATAAACCTAAAGGAAGAGCACTTTAAAAATAAGCTATAAAATAATACCAAAACTTGGTGTCAGATATTTTATTTTTCATATCTATGAATGATGTAATTTCTTCAATCGAAAATGAAAAGGTTTTAAAACAAATGCAATAATTGTTTCTAAAAATATATGAACTCATAAGGTTATTTTAAAAAAATTACTGTTGAATGAAATTATTATATGCTTGACTTATCTGAGAATGAAACATGTTTTGAGAAAGTTATTAAAGTTATGAATCTTAAGGAAAAGTCTGTTTCCTAATGATTCACAATTAGAGTTAAGGAAAAGAAATATTGGAAGTGACCAAGAAAAGAAAACTTTTTTCTAAATAATAAAAATAAATAGATAAACAGTTATTATTTAGATGCTGTTAATTAATTATTTCAAATGAATAAATTAACTTTTAGAAGTAGTGTCAATATCTAAGTTACTTGGAATAAATTGTGTCCAATTTTCGAAAATTGTCTTTTAATGCTTTATCTGTTAATTTAATGCTTTTCCATCTATGTAATAATTAGTATTTTCTTGTTTGATTTTATTTTGTTATCATGTGTTGCAAAACTTTCTTGGACCAATTTTAAAAAGTTTAACTTATTTATATAACCACTTATTTCCCAGATCATAATTTGATAAGTTAATCGGAAGGTCCTCAATAGATGTAATAACAAGATAAAAAATAATTATTTTATGTTATCCTGATTCACATGATTAAACATTTAAAGAAGTAAATACATTCTCTGTAGTTAAATAATAGATTTAAGATTTAATAATTTCCTCATTTTGAACTATTTAAATGCATGGCTTTCTATCCTGGACCTAAAATCAGCTCCTTTCGTCTACATCTATAATAAAGTTAAATTTTTTAATCATGGAAATATAATTTATTATTAAATAACAGAAAGATACCATAGAATGTTACAGATTAGTTTTATCTTTATTGATTTTAAATGTTAGAGGTGGGGTTCCCTCTCACCTAACAAAATTAAGAAATAGATGTATACTACTACTTAATTAACTGAACTTACTATGTAATAGGTAGGTATAATTCGGTAACTTATAAACTATTTTCAATTAAACAAGACGTGCATTTGAAGAATAGTAATGATGAATTGATATAAAATAGTTCATTGAACATTTTGAAATATTATAATAGAATAAAAAATGAAAAGTTTAAATGTAAATACTTCAGAAAAAAAATTGAATTCTTGAGACTTTATTCCCTTTCAATCAGAAACATTAATATGAATATTCAATAAAAGAAGTGTAAGACTTTTTATAACCTTGAGAATCTGTGTAAATCCATTGCTGGTAAACTGAAAAGAAGTCCTAAATGGATTAATAAAAGGAACGCATAATTTTCGGACATGAAGACTATAGGAAGATTTCAAAAACGCCTATATATTTAGAGGCGATAGTACCTAAATTAAGCCTACTATATAAGGAATACGTAGTGTTAAGAGAGAGTATTCTGGTCAATATCATCTCCGAATGACGACATTAGAAGTAAATGACATTGCTATTCTTTCAAAAGTAAATTTCTACATAATTCAGATGTGTTAAAGCGGATTAAAATTATACTGTAGTTCATTGACATTAATGATGTGCAGAATGATCAGGTGTAACACACATTATCGTATATTCCTGTGAAGCATGGTCGTGCTTCAACAGGAAACACGGACAGGTATATTATCCGAACTATGTCAAGAGATTAATACAACTGTGGGGATGCATTTTAGAGGACTAGCATTACCCTGTTCAGTATATTAGTATGTATGGGCACAAGTTGGTAGTGTAATAATTAGAGCGTACTACATCTTCATCTCGTATATGATAATTGCACTTTATGGGGATTTTCTACATGGAAAGGACTTATACTTGAACATGGCGAATAAGAAGATATTAAAAATCGGTTGACATTTCGATTTCAAAAAATAAATTTTATATATCACAATTTGCTTAATCAAGAAATGTGCCTGAAATTAACAGGTTAGATTTAAGAAAAGTTGGATTACTTTTCAATGTTCTATTAATATTAATGACGAATGTACATAGAAATTCTAGAATAGAAACATAGAAGGATATGAGATTGGATAGAAACTACTAGATGAAAATTATTGCATGGCACCCTGTAGACAAAACTTGCAAGATTTAAAATGTCTTTAAAAAACTGAATTCTTGATTTTGTTAATAATTTTGGAGATGTTAACGTATTTAGAATCACATGGAACTCAGAAGCATCAAGTATTCACCCGCGTTTCTTTTTCGTCATATGCTCTTAGGTATAAATTTCAAATTCGCCAGTTAATGATTGTATATTAAATAAAACGCCAACGAAAAGGGCAAATTATAAGGTAATATAATAAATTATTTCTTTTATATTATCAAGTTTTATAATTACATGTAATATTATAATTTAATCCATATATAAGAACATAACTAGTAAATCAACTTTACAACTTAACAATGAATACAACCCAGCAATAACAAATGAGATTGATTTTCATTTAACGAAACCTAGCCGAAGAAAAATTTGTATATAATATATTTTTTTAATGAACATTATAACATTTTTGCCTCTCCGTTTAAAATCATATATGGAGGTGTAAGATTCCATCTGCATTTCCAGCGTATACATTGAAACCTTATCGTTGCTTAAAAATAGATTTATGAAAATATTTTTGTTTTATTACCGTCATCTTAGAATGCGCAAAGATTTATGTGAATACATTTATGATATGATGAAGTGAATAAACATATTTATGATGCGACTAGCCTATTTTATAGTATAAAAATGGGTATAATTACATTTAAACAGATGGATTAATGTTGTAGTACAGCTAATAAATAGCATGAAACCTAAACGTGAGTGCACTGGTTTGCAAACGTGAAAGCTGATGAAATGTTTAAAGGAATTATCAAAAGCAAACTTCTTTAATCTCGATCATTATTGACCATATTTCGAAGGGGAAATTTATCTTTTGATGGCATTGGGAAATATATAAACAAATGAAAAATGTAGTCATTTTCATTTAACCCTTAACTGGGGACGTGCGGTCTTTGAGACCGCTAGAGATGGATTTTCGGTCACCCTATTCTATTTTTAGCTCACTTGAATGGATTTGACCTATAGCTTCCTGCTTTGTGACCTTCAATATACGTGCACTTTTTCAACCGATTTCAGCAGATGCGTTTTAAAATAATTCAGTTATTTCTTCGAGCGCGGTCTCTAAGACCGCACCTCCATGCTAGTGTCCAAGCGATAAACAAGGTTTAGCAGATGGCGCTAAAACTTGGGCCCTGAAATATCATCCAATTTACTGATCCTATAGTGAAGCAGTGCTCCAGACACTTTTAAATGAAGCAGAAAGTGATTTTGGTGATAAGGATAATTGTCTAGAAGAGTTTTTCGATAAAAGTTCGCATTCATCTGATTCTGATATGTATATTCAAACATAATTAATTTTTCTAGTGATAATGTATTTTGAAAAAATTATAAAATATATTAATATACCAAGAGATATATATACAGAATTTATAGGTTAATTTTTATACTTGTTCTTAACCTGTATGTTTAAAATGCCCTCGAAAACCGTGCTATAAAAAACACACAAGCTGATAAAAAAAAGGACCAATTTTACCCATTGTCATTTTTTTTTTATTTTTCATATAATTGTTGAATTTTACATTATATTGTCTTCTATATACCTTCATATACTATAAAAATAAAAATGATTTAAAAAGTAAAAAGTGATACGTTTTTTCCAAGAATATTATTTATTGTAACATGTAATTTTGAGAAGAAAATGCATGTTACAACACATTTACTTTTTTCAATGATAATATATTTTGAAAAATTTCTAAAACATATCTATATATCAAGAAAAATATCTGCAAAATATATTGTCAGTTTTTCGTACAAATACATTCATTAAAAAAAATTATTTGAGTGTAAATGAAATGCGGTCTCGTAGAACAAACCTCCCCAGTTAAGGGTTAAATAATTTTAGTATAACAGCGTATATAGAAAAAAAGAAACAAATGACATATTAAATAATTATTTTATAAAGTTTCAGGTAAAATTTTCTTAATTACTTTTTGAAAATTTTATTTAAAAAAATTGTTTTTAGCTATTTTTATGTTCTATTAACTACTTCAAAATATTTTGAAGTAATTAAATAAAAATTTATAATAATATAATTTGTAATCCTCCTTGACTGATTATTAAAAGATTGATCTAGTTAGTAACCATTTTTTAAAAAAAATCTACATGTATTTAAAATTATGAGTAATAGTATTTTTCTGTTGGAAAAATTGCAGTTATTATGTAATTGCCATTTATGCAGAAACATTAAAATCCTCTTAAGTTAGAAATTCTTTGAAAAAAATCAATATTTTTCAACTGTATTTTAAAATTATTGCATTGTTTTCACTATTTCACCTAACTTTGTCTCTTATTTTATCACTTCTCTACTTTATTTATGTTTCCAATTGATATCTCACGCCCTTTCTTACTGTTTTTTAGTTAATTTTATTGAGTAAAATGTTATTTCACTTTATAAGATCTTTCACTTTATATGTCACCTTTACATCACACCAGCTTGATAGTCATACTTTTAAAAGTACACCAACAGACATTTCCGATTTTTTTTTTCTTCTAATCACAAATTTTTTGCTCTTTCTTTGATTCCAAATTGTTTGAAATTTAAACATGTTTTTGTTATCTGTTAGGATTTCTATTGTTGCCTTTTATCAGGCTCAAAAATTTAAGTAACATGTTTTGAATATTAGATTAAAGATTGCTTTCTTATAAAAGTTGAATAATGATGCTCCTGGAACCGAACATATATGAAAATCTATCATAAATTCTACGACAAACCAAAAACCTTTTTACAAAAAAATAAATAAACAGACCAATAAAAAATATTTTCCATATATATGTTTATTTATAAGCTAGCTGGCATTCTTTAATGCGCACGTTACATTTTTACTTCTTGAAAATCATATACTTCCGACTTAGCTGAGTTTGTAAAGGTAGAATCTGTTTTTAGTGGCAGTTAATATTAAGACATACATGTGTTATTACATCAAGTATTCTTTCAAGGGACTGTTATCTGAAACCACAGAAATTTTCTTTTTTCCTCTTGACATTTTAATTTCATGAAATAAAAATTTCATCTCTTAAAAATGATACTATTACCTAGAAACTTAATGTTTTCCCAATGGCCTATGTAATTGGACTGAAACAGTTGCGAATAGTTATTAATTACAGTTGAGGTTTTTAATTTTTTTTAAATATTAAATATAATTATAGAACTAAGTATGTGCATTTTACTTTTTCTTACCAACATATAGAAAAGATGAACGCTATCGAAGCCACGGGTAAAGAAGCTAGTTAAATAATGTTCAACAATGCTAAAAACAATTATTCGATTAATGATGATTTTATATGTTTTTTGAAAAACTCTAAATTTAAAGTTTTTTCTCTCTATATTTTTTTAATAATTTTGCAGTGACAAATAGAATATATATATATATATATATATATATATATATATATATATATATATATATATATATATATATATATATATATATATATATATATATATATACGTAAAATTGATTTTGGTGTTACTTTAATTTGTTTAATATTTTCTATATATCAGTTATCAATTGAATCTGTAATTTTGTTGCATTCTAAAAAATTAACTTATGCACATTTATATTAACTTAGAATTGGAAACAACCGAACACATAAAATGTCCTTTTCAATAACAGTGTGATGCATAACCTGTCTCAAATGCTTCATTAAAATAATCTTTGCGTAAAGAGTTATTAAACTGATTAAATGTTTATTTGTAAGTTAAAACTAGAGATAAAATCACATAAAAATTTAACAAACAATTCAGTAAAATTGACTAACAAAAGATTCATTTTTTTAAGCATCTTTATGAATTTGAATTCATTTATTTATAATACTTTTGTTTTTTGAGTTATACGTGTCCGAAAGCATGCAATTTCATTATTAAAATATAATATTTTCTATCTGTATTCGTTAAAATTTAAGTGAAGTAAAAATATAGACTCTATTGAATAGATATTTAACTAAATAGAAGTCGTAAAGAAAGAAATGACCAAGCAAAGTAAAAAGAATGAAAATTTGTTATACACAAATTGATAAGTTTCTCAAGAAGAGAAAGAATAAACTTTTATATACACACTCAAGTAATAAAAGGCAATCAAAGATACATAGAAGCACAAACAAAAAAATAGAAACTAACCTCACAAGTAATATATAAGATCTAGAAACAAACAGACAACGCGATTACCCATAACAACTACAATTAACTTTATCGTTGAAAGATTTTACGAGTTGTCAAAACCAGCTAAGAACATGGAACATGAAAAACTAGGTTTACAAAATATATTATCGAATTCTTGCAATTAAATTTCCTTTTGCGAATGGAAGAAGCAATTATTTAACTAACAATAAATGTATGTCACATTATTTGATAAATTTACCATTTTCATTAACATAAAACTCATTAACAATTATATATCTAAAACTTCTTTTCCTTGATATTTCCTACTCTGGCTTCCTTGGTGCTTTGCCACAAGAAAATAACGTTAATTATAAAGGATAATGGAAATAATTTAAAATATTCGTCTCAATTGATGTGAGAAATTGAAGAAATTTCAGAAATGAATTTTCTATTAATACCTGAGGACGGAAAGTAAGCAAAATCTCTGATTCCTTTGATGTATAATAATTTTGTTGTAGCTGATTAACGACTCTATCACGTTGGCCATGCGCTTCCACTTGTTGGATTTCGGCACTTGAGATATTCTTAATGAGTGTGATTTCGGGTATTTCAAGTACCCTTATTATCGTCTGCTGCGCTTCACTCATTCAAGCAATTGAAAGATGGATAAGTCTTTATGATTATCTATCATATCATTAATTTTTGTACGTGGGATAATACACGGATAACATATCAATATCAAATACATATATAGAATCTTGAAAGTGCGTTTGACAATTAACGAAGGTCGCAAGTGTAGAATTTTGATGTCGATGAGGAAGTGAAACGTGATGATAACATGGTGTATAATGATGGTGTGGTACAAGGAGTGTACTTTTAATTAATTCAATTAAAAAATGTAGTGATAAAATGGAAACATAATGAATGTTAGAAGCTGAGTATTTGAATGAAGTATGATGAAAAGTATCTAATAAAACCAGTCCAAAAAATTCATAACAGCATATTTAGAATTAAATATCATTACGTTATTAATAGGGTTCTAGATGAGGATAATCTTTCGTAAGGTATTTTTAAATTGCCCATAATTAATAAAATTCAATTTTATTTTAAATCTGCACAAGGATTTAATTGGACCTTATGGGACGGTGTTTCCTACTTTTGGAATCTTGGGAACGAAAGATAGTCGATTAGAGAATATGCGTCTTGACATACTGCTATAAATCAGCTTGCCTTATGTTGAAAATGTTTTAGACCAAGCATACTATCATTGAGATAGTGCTTTCTTAATAAGTTATGCATTGATTATCATTGAGGCATCAAAATGATAAATCAATTAATTCCCAAAGCATACCATTAAAAATTCTTTTAAAATTGAATTTAAAACAAATAAAAATGTAAATAAGCAAAAATGACTCATTTAAATTGCCTGAGGACAGTTGTAGATTTTAACACACGCACACATACACACACAAACACACATCTAGATTAAATTATTGAAGAAATAATATTTGTAAATAAGATCATTGTTAAATAAGCAAAAAGTGTTTCATTTAAGCATTACAATGTTAGAGGACGACCTAATGTTTCGATACACACAAGACACACATTATAATTAAATTGTTGAAAGAAAATCTAACAACCAAAAATATATGGAGTTATAATAAACAGGATAATAAGGAAAAGGTAATTCCTTTCATTGTTTTGGTAAAATTTAATCATGGTTTTTTAATTATTTATTAACCAAGGAAATCTCTTTCTTTTCAAATGAGATGCTATTCATTTGTTATAACTAAACATTTGGGATATGTAGGCAAATTTGGTGATACAATTATATTAACTTTTTTCTATAAAACAAACTAGTACTATTCCCTGTAGCTATCGGGTTTCCTTTTATCTTTTGAAAAAAACAACTGTATAATGTGACATTGATCTTTTTTTGTAGAATTCTCAAAACTAACAAATAAAAAACAATCAAGTAATACTCCCAAAATCCAAAACATTAATGATTGACTTAAAAATAGCGGTAAAAACAACATTAACGAATTTTCTTTTTTCATTAAATATCTTTTCAAATATGAAATTAAAAGTGATTTCATAGTTTTGAAATTGGAAAGCCTTTAGATTATTTGGTAATATTTGAAAATATTTTCTTTAAATACTTTAATATTAGAATACTTTCAAATACAATTGACTATTTTTAAAGTTTCGAAGGAAGGCCTTTTTTTTAAATTTACTAAGCGTGCATTGCATAATCTTATTAAACATTTAAAAAAATAAGAGGTAAAAAGGAAAATGAATGAAAGCAATTTTCATGCATCGTTAAAGAAAATAATTAAAAAAAATTCTTCTTCATCTTTCAAAGTTAGATACTCGAGAAACTCTTTGTTGATTCCTGTTGGCAACAATAAAAAAAGCAATAAACTGGAATTTTTTTTTTTGAAATACCGAAAAAAAAGAGTACGTGATTATAATATTGAAAAGAGAAGAAAAAGAAACTACGTATATCATGTACAAAAAAATGAAGACAAGGGAACTGTGTTCGCCTCCACAATTAACTAAACAATGACAATATGAGGCTTACCAGATTTAGTTAGAAGAAAATATTATCATTTCCATATATGACGAATTTTCACTGAGCTAATAAATGAATAAAACATTTTTGGAATCATAAATTATATAATCAAAAGTGTGTTAAATATATTTTAAATGATTCTATTTTTTGTAATAGTTAATAAATTTATATTTGGCAAATTATTACAAAATTACTTATTTAATAAATGTTTTTTGTAAAATTATTCACACTTTCTCTTAATTTCGATATAAACTTTTGTCATATTGTTCGATTCTTGGGTGCACAATATTTTTTGATAATATAAAAAAAAGACGCATCATTTTTCTATGCAGTAGAAAAGTTTTAAAAATACATCAGCTTTTAATATATATAGTATATACATATAAGCTAAAATACATATAGTGGTGGCCAAAATTGTGCACACTTTTGAAAATCGTTTTGTTTTTTTAACTTTGAGTGCTTATAGAAAATGTTACATTTCACAGAAAGCAAACTCTTACATATCATTTTAAAGAGAATTTAATAGTGATTTCAATTAAAACAGTAAAATATAATTATATGAATTAAAAAAAGTTATTCGTACTTTAATCTGAAAAACAAACACAATGATGAAGTGGATTGTAATTTCTAACTTTCCTGACAAATCACTGTTCTTTTTCTTGGAACCAATCAAATGTTAATAACTGCTAGCAAAAGCTGACATCATTTTTAAAGGAACAAATCATTATTGTGTTTTTTCTATAGAAGGAAGACTGTTTTTTAATTGCAATCAAATTTCAAATTGCAAGTTAGAAATTTTGTTAAACTTTTTAATATATAGTTGGAATTTTTGTAAATATTCTGGGAGGGAAATACATTGATTTTTTAAAGGGGATGTTAGACATGATTTAAAGTGAATGTTAAATTTATTGAACTATTTTACCAGATTTCATTTTCAAAAATGTTCTTTTTTTCATTTCTCGTATATTTTCTTCCAGGGAGGAGGGAAAGCCAGCACGTCACATTTTGTTTTGTTGATTTACTAGTCCCCCGAGTACTGCTGCGATTTCTGGTGTAGAGAAACAACGCCCGTTTCAAGAATGTGACTCCCGTCAAGTCCCTTTGACGTGCGAGATCCCATCCATTTCCAGCCTAACCCAATAGTTGAGGGCAAATTTTTCACTTTCTGCTTCTTGCGGTGACGCCCTAGTCTGACAGCGACATCAACCTTTATTGTGGTGAGACGCCGTCACAGTAAGTGAGGGATAATAAAAGATCCCTGTGTCCTGGAGAGCAACTCGGGCACCGAAAGCCCTTGATGTGTAACAGTTGAGAAATGTCTTTCAAACGACAAGAACTTCACAGCGTCCATCGTTAAGGTTGTCAAACCTAAGTTAGCTCATGTGTGAACCTTTCCGATAGAAGATAGAAAGGCATGAAACCCGGAAGCTCAATTCTTTCTGGATAATGGTTACAATATCCACAATATTACTTGATATTTTCATTTTGTGCTCACTTAACTGTACAATAAAAGATGTTTTAGGATAAATTTTTCGAATGGATATTAATTTTCTAAAATGCTAGTTAATGTATTATAATTAATCTCAGTTATTAGAATTAGCTCTTTAAAATGACTAAATAATGCATTTAAACTCATAACTATCTTTTAATTCTAAATTTTATATTTATCAGGAAATCGTGGGAAAATCTAAAAATATCTTTTAATTATCTGCTCTTTAATTGAAAATGAAAACTTTAAAATGTCATTAAATTTAGGCTAATAAACTAAGTCATAATATCATGAAAGATAATTTTATTAAGAATAATTAAGGAAATACTGTCAGATGACTTTTTATAATTAAAATTTTCTTGGAAATTTGGAAATATCATAAAAATTAATTGTAGTATTATTAAATATTCTTCCTTGAGAATCCCCTTATTTACATTAGACACAATCTTAGTTCTGTTTCTTAATGACATATAAAATTGCAATCTTTAAACGCATTTGTAAAGTGATTTTCGACAGATGAATCAAAAATTATTTTTATCTGGACCAAAACCTCTCTTCTTTATTTTGAAATTTTTGAATAGATTTTATCTTATTGGTTTGTCCCACCTGGATGATCCTCATATGACAACTAAAAGCTTTCGGCATGGTTGTTAATTCTCACCACGCGATTGGGTAAAGAAAGTGTGGGGTTCGGCTACCTCCTTCCGATGATGGGACATGCTTCCCACGGGAATAGCTGTACCGTGGTCATACAGGCCCTTGGAGATCGAGTTTAGTTTCGCCAATGCGGTTGTGGTGATCTGGTCATTCAAATTTAGTACGAATCCTTTAATTAAGCAGGAGTGGAGTAGGTAGCCTTGTGTGGTTATCCTATTTCTTGTATTGGATTTATTTGACAATATGAATATACTTGATTTCTGTCTTTAACCACTTATCCTAATTTTTAAAAGTATTTAAAAATATTTAAGAAGATATTAGCAATTCTCAAAGCATCAATGTTTTCAAAATGTTCTATAAGTATCAATTTATCAATTTTTTTCAATAAAATTTAAAAAGAAATTAATTGAATTTCACTAATTAAATGTTAATCCAATATCTAACAAATTAAGTAAATTGTATGTTATTAAATATCATTGTTATTAAACTTCATTAACAAATATCGCAATTTTTTTAAAGTAAATTAGTGAGATTTTAGCTTGGGAAAAATAGTTATCAAGTGGCTGATGTTTTACTGAAAGTATGAATGAGGCACAATTCTTAATAATTCAATTAATAAAGATTTTTAATATGTTTTTTTTTCCTCAAAAATTCTTTTCTCTTAATAAGCACAAGAAAATTAAATAATTAAAGTGAAAGGTAAATAAATTTTCGTAAATTCTTTACTGCCAAATAAATTAGTTTCAGTCCATTGCTAGAAGTTTGAAACCGTTCTGCAGAAAAGAAATCTGGAGGAAAGAATGTTTTCCAGTTTATTTCCATTACAGGAAGAAAATGTCCATTGCATCAAATGTCAAATGCATCACTACTCAATATGGTAATTGCTACGGATTTGCAGATAAATTTATGAAACATAAATTTTCCTGAAATATGCTTAGCTAAAACATCCAACTGCAAAATTTATTCTAAAGATTCTAAAACCAAATGCTTTGCATTTTTACATTAAAGGTTCTTTTTGTATACAAATTTCTGGATTGCTGATCTGAAACCTCTAGAAAAAAAAATCACTTCATTCTTTTTTTTTTTTCTTTTTTTTTGGAATACAGAATTTATAAGGTTTTTTATATGTTGTAATAAAACAGGTGAAAATTCTCAAAAAGTCTTCTTGTTAAGAACGTAAAGCATTATTAATTTAACTCTCATTGTGGAATTTTCAGATTTCTTAAACTTTCCATAATAGCTGTATAGGAAGAATGGTGATTGAAATAAAATATTTGAAGTGCTTTATACAGATTTATTTAGCTGAGATGGAAAACAGTATTAAATATTATATTTCTGAGTAAGTTCCATGTTTATGATTTACAATTAGCCCAACATAGTCAAATGTGGTTTTTGCATCAAAAAATCTAAACAATCAGCTATAATTTGTGTCAGTCAATTAGTGACTAGTATTTCTTTTGTAGAGTTAAAAAGTAACAAGTAGCAACTAAATAAATTTAGAAATGATATCTTTGCAGACAACATTACTCAGTTATTTATCATATAAGCAAGACATCGTGAATTAAGTCTTTGAAGACGGTATTTACGAGTATGGTATATGTAAACATATATAAGATGTATATAATGATATAAGATATAATGCTCGAAAATAACTCCGACATCAAAGAGAGAAAAAAAAAATCACTTGAGTCATAGTTCAAAGAAAAAAATCGCATTTATCTTCTAAAATCACATTTTATTGCTTCCCCTCATACGAAGTATAGAAAAAGAAAGTATTGTAAAAATTCGAATACAAGATTGACGAATTTCCACGTTTCAGATTTCAGATCTGAAATCACATTTTTGACATATGTCTGTCTGCGTGGAACACAATAACTCAAAATGCCTTTGAAACGGATAATGTTTGATACTTAGTCTCTGCTTCAAATTGTAGATTTCTATCTACTTTTGAACGAAATTCATCGAAAGAAATTTATTTACCCAGTTGTCCAAATTTAAATTAACACGAGTAGCTGTGAAACGAAAAGAACTAAATTAATGAAATGTGGAGCACAGATTTAGATATGTATCAATTTTAATATGTAAGTTTAGATATGCATCAATTTTAGAAAAATATCTATCAGAATTGATCATCTATCGATTTATACTTTCATAAGCCGGCAATCACGATATTTTAAAAACGCAATAACATAATTATATGAAATTCGGCAAGTGATTTTGTGACTACAGTTGTAATTTTATATCTAAAATTGGTTTCTGTAAGTTGGAGAAAAGAGCGTACAAAATCCTCATTCGGTTTTTGGTATTTTTGTACTACCTATATCCCATCGAGAAATCTAAAAAAAAATGCCAAACATCGCCTCTTAATAGGCTCTTTCGTATAATTCACCAAAAGAAAATTTCTAATAATGCACAAATACATTTATTAGAGTAAGATTCGGAAAGATCACTCTTGCTAGCTTTCTTTTATAGTAGAAAATCCTTTTAATCAACCAATGAAAACATAATTATAAAGTTAAAAATTTGGACACCCGACGAATGAAACTTGATATGTCCTCTTCATTTTCAATATTGTGAAGACATCCATGTCTCGAAAGCATGTTCTGGTATATCCATAATAAAGCGAACTATGACTTGGTAATGACTACATTAATTGGTCATTGGTTTAAATGGTAAGTAGTGAAAAAAGAATAGATAATTTTAAGCATGGATCATTTAACTAAACGTATTAACCTAATAAGCATAGCTTTTTATCTGAAAGTATTATTTTAAAAACCATCATATAAATCCAAAACTGTTTTTTTTATGAAAATCATGATTCTAAAATTGGGAAATATGCATAATTAACATCTTTCAGCATTATACATTTTCTGAACACATTTTGAAAACCATGAAAAGCACTTCAAAACTATTTTTTCTGAAATTAATGAGATTTTTTAACAATTATGATGTGCATTAAATTTGTAACCTTAAAATTATCATCTTATTTGAGAAAAACAAATAAGCTTTGAAACTATTGAAGGCATTTTCATTTGGTGACATAAAAAACATTACAAGTAGTGCCCTTTTAACCTTAGGCAAGTGGTTGAGCCACTAATCACATCGGTGAGTTGTGGGCATTGGATCTAATAGAGACAGACTATTAGCCAATTGCGGTCGGTGGCGCACCGAGCATCTAGTTACAACCCATTATATGAGCCAGCAAGTGCACAACTCTTTTTTAGCTGCCCCCAAACAGAACAGGGCATTGTATTTCATGTAATCTATTAACCAAGGAAGAATGCTCTCGCATCTCATCCTCAGATGTAGTTACACATAAATTGAGCGCATATGATATTTCATATGCAGAATCATATTCATAAACTTAGTTACTAGTATTTATATGCCTAATTTAATATGTATAAAAATTGTTATTTTCAAAACGAAACAAATAGTTTAGCAGAAATAATTTCAAGTTTATAAAAATTAGTCATTTCAATTTAATAAAATATAATAACTTCACATTAATAAAATATCATAATTTCATGTTAATAAAAATCAATAATTTGTTGTTAATAAAAATGAATAATTTCATATTAATAAAATATAATAATTTCATGTTCATAAAAATTAATAATTTTCTATTAATAAAATGTAATAATTTCATGCTAATTAAAATTAATGTTCTTCTGATTAAAATTTAATAAACTTTAGATACAAATTCTGCTACATTAAAAACAATTATTAGACATTAAAAACAATTGATGAACCATAAAAGTTATTTAGCATTGATTAAAAATTTCAGATAATTGTAAAACAAATATATTTTCCTCTGATGGAATGCATATATTTAAAATTGTGTCATCTTCCGTTAAACTTTTTTTATGTATCTAAGCAAACGTAAAACGAAAATTTGGACATGTGAAGATAATTCAAAAATGTGATATTATCTGCATTTATACAGTTAGTATAATTCTCTAATCAGTCGAGAACAGGTATGGAATATTTTCACATTTTCCTACCCCTTTCTCGTTTCATCTTCAATAAAGAATAAAGAATACGAAATTCTCCATGGAATGCCATTCTATCGAATGACTTCTTGATATGAAATATTCAATTATTCCTAAGTTAAGCAACTGATTGCGAGATCCATAAACACTCAAGAAACTGACTTCGCAACCAGTTGAATGTACAATTGCACCACTAGTCAGTCGTTCACGGTTAATAGCGCCTTTAATCCTTGAAAAATTATTACAATTATTCATATTAAAGTTCTAACGAGTTATATATTATTATTAGCGAGTCTCCGCTAAGGATGATGGGGAAGATTTGTGAAATCTCTGGAGATATTTATGAAGAAATTCAGAGGAGGCTAGGATGACGGATCTGTGTCTTGGGTTGTTTGCAGTCTTGCTTTAATTGATTCTTTATTTATGTAATTATTATGGCACAGCTTCTAGTCGTTTTTTTATGTAGGATTATAATATTAAAAACTGTACATTTCTGTTCATATTCTTGACTTACATTTTAGTAATGCCTTTTTTTTATGTGTTAGCCATTCCATATCTGCTTTGTATTCTCACCTTGTATTTGTGTCATTCACCTATTTATCACTTTATATAACGGATAGATATGGGATTTTAGATATTGGTACATCATTTGATACTGCTATATGTCTATGTCTACTATACTACTATATCTACTGTGTCTTCCATCCTTTGGACATTGTGATAATATTTATGCGTATGTGTGTTACTGCTTTCTATATGTACTTTTCAATTTAATCTCCTAAACCCAGATTTGGTTTTCTCCCAAGCAGCAAGAGAAGTCGCTAAACGATTGGCCAAGCATCGCAGCCATCTGATATACGCCGCCCGTATTTTGCCAATGTCACCTTTGCATTGGCGCGACATCGGATTTTGACCATATTTTTTTCTGTCGCCTCTGAAGATCGCTTTTTCATCGGGGCGAACTCCTACGGCGACTTAGTGAAAAAGACCGGCTCAAAGCAATCGGCCCATAGTCGCCTCGATGTCGGGAAAGTTGCTTTTCCTAGGTGGCGCTATGCGAACATATTTTAGAAATTTCCCATGAATCACCTGGCGTGTATTGGATTTTGAAATTCAACCAGCAACGCATACTATCATTTCAAGAAACTTGGTAAGTGTAAAGTTTTTATTATTACATATTTGTAAATAATATATTATTTATTCTAAATAGTGAATAAAAAAGATTATTTTTGTTGAAGCCGTTCGAACTCGTTGCTTAACATGGAGTTGCACGTGATATTATTAGCGTTAGGCGTAAGCGACGATTATCATTTCTTTTCTTGTTTGTATTCTTTTCAAGTGATTTTATTTCCTATCTTTTTTTTTGTGTGTGTGTGTCTGTTCTTAAATTATTGCAGATATTTTTCCATTTCATTTACAATGCCTTTCCTTTTGTTAACAACAATTTCTAATGAAAAAAGTTTTTAAAAAAATATTAAATTGCGTTCTTATGTTTTGATTTTGCAATAACATTTGTGTTATTATTTTTATTTCGACATAAGGCTAAAAAAATAGATTAGCAGAATATATTTATTGTAAATTTCAAAAAAAAAAAAAAAAAATCTTTAAAACTTGCAATTATGTAGTTATATTTGAATACTCTTATGTGAATAGTTTATAATTATTTCACCTTTCATAAAATAGTAACATAAATTTTACACCCATTAGTTTATATTATTTTTCTCTATTGTCCTAAACATTATTATAATATTTGCCTATATAGTTCATTATCAGATTGAAAACATTATCAAGCTTATGAAGTTCTATATATCTATTTTACTCCTTAATTACATATCTCCAATTGTCAACAAATATTTTATTTGTACTTTTAAAAGAAGTGAAAGCTCAATCATTATTCTAATTAAGGAATATGTTTTTTAGGTTCATCAAATCTGCAAAAAGAAGCTCTTTTGCTTGTTAATTACTTATCTCCAATTGTCAACAAATGTTTTATTTGTACTTTTAAATGAAGCGAAATCTCAATTACCATTATAATTGTTTTCTAGGTTCAGCAAAAAGGAAAAATGAAATGTATAATTTTTTATATGTAGCTGAAGATTCAGTTATACATATATATAATATTTATATAAATGTGTGTGGATTTTTAGAAATTTCAAACTCTTCAAGTATTACATAATAAATAAAGTTTAAATAAATTTTTTATAAATTACTTTGTGTCAATATTATTTATTCTTCTAAATTATAAGTCATAGTTTCAGGATTTTGCTTGAATGTATAAGTCATTACAGAAAATTCAGTAAAAAATTTCAAGTAAATTATTATTTAACTTTGTATTTCTAAAATATTATTTAATGAAGGTCTTTGTAAATAAATTGTTTTGCATAGTTGTTTTTCTTTTCTCCTAAAAATAAAGAGGGGAAAATAATAATTAAAAAATATTTGTCTAAAGAAATTTTGTATAATTGAAAGTAGTGTTTACATTTTTAGGTATGGAGTTTTTGTGAAATATTCAGTGTTAATCATAGATCAAATTTGGTTCTTGTGCCATTAAACAAAACCAAACTAATCATAGATTTTTTTAAAAATTAGAAATTTGAAGTAAATTGTTAATTTGTGCTTTTAAAATGTTATCAATTGGACATTAGCTAACACTAACATTTGTAATGAGGTATAAAATTTCTACACCATAAAGTAACTTTGTAAGTTAATAATAAATAAGATTTCGCATAAGTGAAAGAAGTGTTCTATTTTTGTGCATGGAATTTTTGTGAAACATATTTTTCAAATATTCAGAGTTAATCATAGATCAAATTTGGTTATTTTGCCACAAATCTAAACCTCACTAAACATAAATTATGAAAATGTTAGAAATTTGAAGTAAGTTATTAAATAAGAAGTAAGTTTGTGCTTGTAAATTGTTGTTTATTGAATATTAGCTAACACTAACATGTATAATGAGGTTTAAAATTAATGCAATATGAAGTAACTCTGTAAATTAATAGTAAATAAAATTTCCTATAATGGGAAGAAGTGTTCCATGTTTGGGTATGGAATTTTTGTGAAATATTCAGTGTTAATCCTTAATTAAATTTGGTTCTTGTGCTACAAAACCAAACAACTAAATATAGATCAAGAAAATATTAGAAATTTGAAGTAAATTATTAATTTCTGCTTGTAAAATGTTGTATGTTGGACATCAACCGACACTAACATTTATAATGTGTAACATTTCTACAACTTGAAGAAACTTTGCATGTTAATAGTAAATATAAGGAATTTTGTAGAATTGAAAGAAGTGCTGCATTTTTGTGTATGGAATTTTTGAGAAATATTCAGTGTTAATCAAAGATCAAATTTAATTCTTGTGCCATAAAACCAAACTAATCATAGATAATAAAAAAAATATTAGAAATTTGAAGTAAATTATTATTTTGTGCTTGTAAAATGTTATCTATTGGACATTAGCTAACACTAAAATTTATAATGAGGTATAAAATTTTTTCATGAAGTAATTTTGTAAAATCAATAGTAAATAGAATCAGTAAAATTGAAAGAAGCGTTACATTTTTGTATATGGAATTTTTATGAAACATATTTGTGAAATATTCGGGGTTTAACATTGATCAAATTTTGTTATTTTGCTACGAATCTAAACCTCACTAAACATAAATTATGAAAATATTAGAAATTTGAAGTAACTTATTAATTTGTGCTTGTAAAATATTTTCTATTGAAGAAACATATAATAGGAATGATATAATTTAGTGTTTTAAACTATTTTTAACCAATGCATTAAATTTTAGGGTGTTAAAATAGGAATTTGTGTTTTATTCATTATTCTTTAGGAATTATTTGTTTATTGCTCACATTAAGCAATATAAAAGTGTGTATAGTAAAAAAAAAAAAAAAAAAAAAAAAAAAATTAATAAAAATTATATATTTTTCTGTTTCGAATTTTTATAAAATAGCTTTTAAAAACAGATGATATAGGCAATATATATAATACATCTACTTTTAAATTTCTAATATCAGGTAAAATCATACTGATTAATTATATAATTGAAACTATGATTATGTTAACATTTCTTCCCATGCATTAAACAATGAAAATAAATAGGAAATATCAATGAAGGAAATAAATCTTATATGTAGATAGATGTTGAGGTGATCAAATTTAAAATTATTTCAGATAATTTTAACATTTGTTTATTTTTTTTTAAAGAGCAGTAAAAAAATGTCATTTAAACATTTTATAGGGTAAGATTGTGGTAAAATCTATGCTATAATAATAGTTAAAAAAAAGTTGGAAGAATTGTTAGAATGACATTTTCCATGAATTTTTATCGAAAACAAGTATTTTATGGAATTTTAAATTTATCAAAATAAATAACAAACACTACTATTAATAGGTAAAAAAGAAAAGTAAACTATTCAAAATATCTCGTATTTTCAGTCTTTTGACAAAATTTTTTAAGTATGATAGTTTTAAATATTATGACACTAGTTTCTAGAGTTTGAGAAAATTGAATAACCATTAAACTAATATTTCAATTTGACACCAGCAAGTGTTCAGAAATAAATTGCCTATTGATTGGCATTTGGTTGCCCATTGCTAAAATACATGGGGAAATGATTGGTATTGGGTCGCCCATTGCTAAAATACATGGGGAAATGATTGGTATTGGGTCGCCGATTGTTAAAACACATGGGGAAATGATTGGTATTGGGTCGCCGATTGTTAAAACACATGGGGAAATGATTGGTATTGGGTCGCCCATTGATAAAACAGGTCGCGAAATGCTTGGTATAACGTCGCCCGTGATAATAACAAGTCGCCAAAGGATCGGCAAATTCGTCGAAAACAAGTCGGGGCGACCATCGCGCGGCGTACCGCCGTGGGACATGACCAATGTCGGGGCGAGATCGCCTCCGATCTCGCCCCAATTTCGCTCGTTCCGTGGGGCGATACTTGGCCAATGGTTGGCCAACGATCTTTTGCTGCTTGGGCTAACTATTTAATTTAAATATTTTATTTTAATCAAATGAGCTATAATGTATACCCTTAATTACCGCCCATATTCTGGCGAAGACTAAGCATTTTAATAAATAAATAATGGTTATCTCCATGGCGGTCTTTAAGGTCTTACGCCCTTTCGGATAGGCGGGTCGCTGTGGGAAATACCAAGACCCTATTAAAGTTATTAATAAAAATACATTTAAAATTTAAGCATATTTTAGTTAATATAGGCCATATTCAGAAAAATATATTTCATATTTTCTTATACACTAAGATACTACACCTAACACTGTATAACTCATTAAATTATTTGTATAAAATTGGACTCTTGATCTTGATAAAGATATTTAATCTAAATATTAACCTGGATATAAATTCCTATTTATGCATAATGTTTATAATTGCAGAAGTTCAAAATTATATTTCTTTTTACATGGAAAGAAATTATTTTATTTTAAGACATTTTATTTCATAGCTTAAACTTCATTCTTAGAAATTTAATCTACTGAAATATTAATAATATCTTTTAGAAATATATTTGCATACCTAGTTTGAAATTTGCTTGAATAGTTCAACAATTTTCTAACAAAAAAAAACCCCTACTAGCCAGCTTAAACAACAATTGTAACATTTTTTTGTTGAAACGTTTTGTTGAAATATTGTCAAAGATATATTATATTTTAAAGACTCATTTGGTCATTCAAAAGTACATATAAATTTGGTTTTGTTTGAAAAATATAGTGATCCATCATATGGATGAAATGCAGCTCTTTAAAATATCTAGCTACATAAGCGCAGGTTTTAACATTTTCACGATTTCTATCAGTGCAATGACCATTTTTAAAATTTATTAATACTAAGTTCTGAAAAGGGAAAAATATTTTTTTCCAGATTATATTGTAATTAAATGTTACTTTTAATAATTATATGATCCTCATTCACTTTGCTTACCAAAATATTAATATTGATTATTTATAAAATAAGCTTATTTACAATTGATGACTTGAAAATAAAGATTGTATTCTGTTCTGGACTAAGTTTCATTTAAGTAGATTTATTTATTAGATAAATTATGTTACAATAAAGCCTGATGATGTATGATTTCTATTAAATACGTTCTGTCAAAATTAGCAATAAGGTTTTTAAGAAATTCTTTATTTTTTAAAAACAATATCAGAATTCGAAAAAAAAAATATTAGAAAATTTATTTATGGTCATTAATCATATAAAATTAATTACTAACTTTTATATTTAAATTAATTCTTACTGCTTACTAAAAAGTTGATACAATAATGATCATATTTCATATATTTCTTTTCTTCATGACAGAAAATTAGCGTTATATTTTTAATACTTTTTGCCATTATATGAATCTTAAATAAAATAAATGTGTAACTGTTATAAGCTTTAAATTTCCTCATTAATCCGTGAAATTTAAATACATATTGACTTCTTTTGCCATCATTGCATGAGTGAAATAAGATATGTGCGAGATAATAATCCTTAAAACATTTTTTTTATTTCCCATTAATTGCAGTTAAAGTAAAAAAAAAAAAAAAAAAACATATTTCATAATTTTCATAAAGATAACCTTCATAGTTTTTCAATTACTGAATTTCGAAATATTTAAGAAGCTTAATTTAACATTAAAAAATTATTCATTTACATGTTGAGCGAATTGAGAAAAAAATAATTGCAAAGGAATTTAATACTTCAGAGAAAAAGGGGAAGCTAGAATTAAGTATTAATTTTTTTATGATAGAAAACAATACTATTTTTTTTCAATTTCTTGAAGTGCAATGTGTGCTAATATGCCCACTTTATTCTTTCCCTTTTTTTTTAAAAAAGTAAGTAAAAAAAAGAAGAAAGATGATTTAAGTAAGCTTTAATCAAGAGTAATTATTTCTCTGACTTTTTGACTATGCTCTATTTCCTTTAAAATTTTTTCTATTATGCTGCAAGAAGCTATTCGTACAATTTTATAAAAACAACGCTCATTTTATTTTTGAGTAAAATTTTAGAATGTTTATTTTGGCTTGAAAAGCCCCATTAATAGATTTTCTTTTGCCATTTATAATATTAAATTACCTATGTTTGAATAAGTAAAGCATAATAAAACGTGAAATATTTTTGTGTGAAATTTTGAGCAGCTAAAGAATAATCCATTCAATAAAAATAATATTTCTCACTTTAACATTCAATATATTATAACAAAATACTTTTTTTTTCTGAATTTCATTTTTAAAAAAAATGCTTTTAAAAATTGATTTTATTTAAAGTAAGAATCAATTTTTTGTGACAGAAATTGTATTTATACTTTTTTAGTAAAGAATACATTCTCTTTATTGTAATTGATAATATATATAATAGTTTTGATAATATACATGACAACTTAAAAAAAGCATTACTTAAGAATATAACGATTCAGTTATGATTTTAAGGTAATTATTTGTTTTTAAGCGAGCTAGATTTCAATGAATTTGTAAAAAAGAGATTTAGTATATAAACTTCAATCTATATCTACACCAAAAAAAGAAAAAAAAAATAATAATAGCATTTTAATTCAAAAATATTCATCCTTGTTTCCATATATAAAGAAATTTTATCTTTATGAGCAAAAATTGAGACTCATACAAAAATGGATCCATATTAACAGAAAAATGTGAAAAAAATATCATAAGAGGCTCTGATAGTTATATTATTGCATCGTGTTTATGACCGTTGTAAGTTCGTTGTAATTTTCTATATAAACGAGCACTTGATAGTGACTCCATCGTTTCATGCCCCATGTGGAACATAAACTAGTTTGAAACAGCTATGTAAATACATTCAGTTTTCATTCTAAAACCTTATGATTAAAACTATTTAAATATGTATTGACCATTGGAGTACAGGTCTGTTCACACGGGGAATATTTTATATTAAGCTTGCAAATCAATAGTGGATGCTGCTTGTATTCGAAAGATCTTTGGATGTCTTATCAAGTAGCGAACAACTGTGGGCAAAAATTGCTACTTACAATTGTAGTGTTTGCATGCTAGGGATTGCTCTCTTTCGGTGAATTTACTGACTTTCATTTTTTAAACAAGAACCATAGTTTGCAAATCATTAGTGATGATGCATTTGATCCTTCAATATGATCCTTATGTGTTAGCAATAATTTAGAAATCCAAGCAAACTAGTGATATTGTTATTATTTGAATCGTAAAAGATATTTGTGATTACCATTTACTTTCCTGTAGTCACATGCTCAATATCCCTACCCAAATAGCATCAAGAACACTTAAGACATCTTTTGAAAGAGTGCCTCTATGATTCACTCTTGAGACCCTTGCTTACCTCTAAGCAATTTGGCCATGATTACTAACATATTATACAGTAGAATCAACATCGTCTTATGAAGTGACTCCATAATTAATGTATATTACATATAAAAATCTGTTTCCGATTTTATGCTTTCAATAAATTTAATATATAAAAATTTACTCCAATATTAGTTTATGATGCATTAACTTTACTCTAATTTCCATACTCTTTCTTTGCTTCACTAAAATTATTACAAGGATTTTTTCTTTCTTTTTTTTTCACGTTAGTTCATCAAGAAATTGAAAAGGTATATTCACCCTTTCAAGAGCATGCATCTTTAGACGAAACTGCATTCTTTTCTAATCCAAGTGGTGATATTTTGATGATTTACTAAGAAAAAAAAATAGTTTTTAGTTATTAAAGAAAACAAAAATGTCTGCATCAATTCTAATTTCGAAATTACAAATCCATTAAAAACATTTAACAGAATATATGAAGACTGTTTGTGGCATTAAGAGAAAGCACACACACACACACACACACACACACACACACACACACACACACACACACACACACACACACACACACACACACACACAAACACACACACACACACAGAGGGAGATAGAGAAAGAATGTGAGAGAGAGAATATGAAAATGAATTCATCTGAAAATTTTAACATGTTATTTAACATGTAACATGCAAACTTTTAACATGTTATTTAACATGTAACATGCAAACTTTTAACATGTTATTTAACATGTAACATGCAAACTTTTAACATGTTATTTAACATGTAACATGCAAACTTTTAACATGTTATTTAACATGTAACATGCAAACTTTTAACATGTTATTTAACATGTAACATGCAAACTTTTAACATGTAACATGTTATTTTGTTCCGAATTTTAAATGCTGAATACGAATTCAGTTTTTGCTGCTACTATAGTTTAGTGCTGCTACTATTGATGGACCATAGTTAGCGTAAATATTTCTGATATTCTAAATTATCTCTGAGAGTATTGAAAATACAGATAATTTACATTTGTGTAACATGTCGCTGCAAGTAAAGCCTTTTGGGTAAAAGATAAAAAAACGAATTTTACTTCTGAAATAAAAGAATTATTTTGAAGCAAATGCAATTACCTACACACTCATCCCGATTTTATAAACCACTCAACATGTATTTTAAGAAAATTGTTATATAGTTAGTCAGCTAGTAAAAATTTGTATGCTTTTGAAAACCTTGAAGTAATAGAGCTAGCTCGTTTATTATGCATTGAAATGGTTTAGTTGTATTTTTTTCCCACTTAAAAGAAAATGGTAAAAGCAACTAGAATCTAAATCCCGAAGGGTTTATTTTTGAAAACAAAATGCTTTTTCTTCTCAATATACAATCAGATGAATGAAAAGTAATTTACCTCTGGGAAATATATATTCTGCCATGTTTCGAAAACTGAAACTCATTAAGAAAGAGATTTAAGTCACTGGAAATTCTCTCACAATAAAGTTCATTTTCTAAAGAATCCAACGAAATATGTGGTTCTGGAAAGTCGCTTTATACCTTTGAATGTGCATTGCCAGAGGCAATTATCATTTTGGTGTTAGTATGGGTAGAATGCTTGCTTTTATCTTCACGCCAAGAGAAGGTAGAATTCACGCCAAGTCGGAAATTTGATAATAATTTTGAGATTAACAAAATGCACTTGCTCTTCTAAGGATTTCCTAATGCCTTCTTTCTGTGATGATTTTTGAAATTTCTCCGACTCGTTTTAGAGACATTTTGCTTGAAGGCAACATTTTTACAAAAAAAAAAAAAAAAAAAAAAAAAAAAAAAACACAATTATGTAATCGTTATGTGAATATGAAATAAAAAATTGATTTTCCTGTTTATCTTTACCTTATTAATTCTTTAGATTTTTGAGAATGGAAAAAAAAATATTTGCTTGATATTACAAAATTTAAATGAATTTTATCATTAAGAAATCAGACTATCCACATATTTTTCAGAATTATTTTGAAAAGCTAATTGTCACGCATTTGATGTGAAATTTTAACTTTAAAAAATGTTTATGAATATTTTATATGTATTAGATAATTAAAAAATATGAGCTTATAAATAAATCACTGATATATTTCTTTACAAAAATATTAAGTGCATTATACAGCTTAAATTATCATTATACAGCTTAATTTTCTGGTTACTTTATAATTTCTTCTCTGGTTTACATAATGATAAGAATTAACATTATTTAAAGTGATAAGAATGATATTCAAATGATAAGAATTCACATTTAAAATGATGTGAATTCTTATCATCATGAATATCATTTTATCATCATGAATAATGCTGTAGAATTCACATCATTTAAAATTACACAAACTCTTTCTACGAATATTAGGAATTGTTTAAGATGGATTTATTTAAAATATTTCAAAGAAATGCAAATTATGCAAGAAAACTCATAAATATGTCATCCTACTCTCACGGTTATAAAGTCTTCAACTTTAAAATTGCTTCTTATATAAATTTCATATTCAATTACGAGATCAGGGGCATTGCAAATGTGGTTTCTGGTAGTTTCAAGTGAATTACTGAAAGTTCACAAGAAACTAGTGAAAAAAGCACTTTCCCGTATAATAAATTCTAAACATATGAGATTCATGATTTAATACAAGAAAATTGTTATATTGTATTTACAATATCTTATCAACTATCAATGTATTTATCTCTGTTAAGACGATAAAAATGGTAAATTTGTCAGCAATTGAAGTCTTATATTAAAGTCTTAGATGCTGTACTGTTTTTTTTTTCTCCAGAGCTTAACAAATAAAACGAAATGGAAATGTTGAATCTATTACCAGATATAGGAAAGAAATGTTCAAGAACTCAAATATTTTATTTCTAAACAATTTGGTAATAATTTTTTGGACAGTAAACATTTTTTAGCAACATGTTTTTGTGTAAAATGATTTTTGCATTAATTAAAGAGGATTTCTTTATTGACTTTTGTACTTTTATACTGTCGATCGAAAGAAAATCTAACTCTGAAAATCAAAACAGTTTTTAATTTTTTCGATGATAAATTTCTTGCTTGATTTTGCCAAGTCTATTAATCAAAAGTGAAATAGAAACTAAAATGCTTCATCCTGAACAACAAATACACTTGCAGGGAATTACTATTCAACTAGATTAAAAAAATCCCCTTAATAAAGTTATGCATATTTTAAATGATAATTTTAATGAGATAATTGCATGCATTTTAATTTTAAATAGTATTTAAAAACTAATGTTTTCGTGAAGTTTCTTATGTTATTTAAAATTAAGAATTTTGTTATTTACATTAACAACTAAAGAAAATTAATTATTGATGCATCTCAAAAATGCCAATTTCTTGCAGCCACGTAAATATACCTCGCTATAAATTATTTATTATTATTATTTTTTTCACTGAAGAGATTACGTCGATTATAAAAATTTCTGACCCTGTCAGAAACTTTTTTAGTATTTCTTGAACAGTAAAAATAGTATTTGGGAAATAGATTGAAACGTAATAGTATAAAAAGATTGAAAGATGTAAAGTTTTATGTGACTGTTATTGCATAATTTGAAATGGATTGCACACAAATTTTCATGTTTGTAATAATATGCAATGCCAATCGATTATTAAAAATATTGCTAATCACTTTTATTAATCATTTTAGGAAAAACAATTTAAAGAAATTATGAAATCTAGTTATTGTTTTAAAACAATAAATTTAAATAGTAAACAAAAAAATTATAGTTTATTTAATGAAATTCTAATAATAAATAGTAAATGATACTGCTCAAATTCGGTATGATAAATTAAATTATTGAAATCTTTAAAGAGGAACATAATTGCATAAAGTTTATGTTATTGAAAAGAAAAAAATGAGTAGTGAAGTAATAATGAGTTTAAGTCGATAAATTAAAAAATTTTATTATTGATCGTCAAACGCTTATTTTTGAAAATCTGAAGAAACAAATTTGAAAATTTAATTGCTTGTACCTTTTACCTAAAAATTTCTGAACACATTAAGATAATTTTTAGTATTAATTCTATTGTATTCTATTATTATTTCTGCTATTGAGTTTTTCTGTATTCTGTAGTGCTATTTTAAAAGTTTATTCCTGTATTTTAGTAAAATGTTATTTTCATGAATCGAGAAATTAATTTCACTTAGAATTAGCTTGAATTTATCTTGAATTTATTAAATTAGCTTGAACTCATAGAAAGGACCGAAGAGTAATTGATTCAAGTACCGATAGATGGCGGCAGAGTTATTTTTAAATGCAAAACAAAGCAACCTTTCAAAACGGAAGAAACGTGTCAAAATTTTTTAAAATAAGATATTAATGAACATCTTTAAGTAGTATATTGATATTCATTTCGAAATTAGGTTTTCGTATTATGATTACTAAATTAAAAAACACCTGTTTGTTTGGGGTGAATCCACGTGACGAAGCTGGAAAACAACGAGTGTACTATTGTGATTGTTATCATTGCGAGGTTGATTTTATATATACGAGAGCAATTTTAACTTCTTACTTGACTGAAAAGAATGATTATTTGTCATAAATGTTTCTAATCAGCCTTACCAAGCATCATTTTGTCCTTTCTCGAGAAAGAAAAAGCAAGTTATAAGTCCCGAAATTAAAAATAACTAATTCTTTATATTTAAAAAAAAATTGCTTTGGGGTGAGGAGGAGATTACTTTAAAAAAATAATAATTTGAATAGGTATTAGAAATCAATGAACGATCGTTATAATATTCTTATATTTAAAAAATGTACTTTCCAGATGAACAAAGCTTTTTTTATCTAATAGTACAAAATGATGTACAATATCTCTAGGATGTTTCTCTATATATTCAATGTTGTACAATATCATATCAGTATTGTACAGACTGTTGTACATATAAAGAGGTTACATTAAGAAAAAAAAAATATTTTTATTTCCTTTGCATGTTCTAAAGATAGTTGAATGCAAAGCAAGAAAGTTCACACACATTTAAACTATTCAAGTTTATTTTCAGTACTAATTCATTTTCTTAGACATAGTTCCGAATTTCCTGATTCATACTATAAGTGTCCCTTTTTTTCATATATATAGTGGTGAGTATTAATTTGAATATTAATAGAAATGCGATTATCCAAACAAATTTAATTGTTGTCGAGTCGAATTTATTTAACAAGCACGTTTATATATTAGTTTGATTTTGAATTTTCATTCTTTATTATGAAATTTGGGAAGGAGATGGAAATTCGCCGTACATGTAAGTTAACCAAAAAAATTGGGATGATTAAAATTAAGCTTACACTTGTGATCTGGTTATAGTGGCAAGAATGCTCTATAACTGAAAAATATCTATGGAGCACGTTGGCAGAATTTGCTTGAAGACTGACATGTTTTAACAGACATCCACATAAATGCGACATTTTTTTCTTAATGATTTCTATTTGTAATAATGAATGCAATAAACTTGAGCATTATTCACTGAAAGCAAGTAATAGTATAACAAAGAGGCTTTTACATATCAGTCGGAAAAAGTAAGCATTAAAATTTTCATCGTTTTTTTTAATGTAATCAACAATATAAATTCGAGTTCAATGCACTGTGTTTAAATTTTCTTTCTTAAGTGATTAATTGCTTAGATTCTTTTGTTCCTATGTAAGCGAATTTGTCATGATAGTGAGGGAATTAAGAACGACTAGAAAGAACTTTTTTCACTATTTTACATTAAGAAATAGGAAAATGAATATTGATAAATTGAGTAAAATGCATTTATAATCAATTATTATGTTATTAAATTATATCATAAATATTTGTCGAATGCATTTCCTTTATATATTACACTTTTTTAAAAAGGTTATGATTAAAAATAAGCACATAATAAAAATTATATGCTTATGAGGTTGTAAAATATAAGATGATGGTACACAATTTCTCATAGAATTACAATTTCTAATTATATAATAAAAAGAAGTACTAGCGTCAGTACTTTATACTTTCCAGCTATTGTACTTGTTTATGTTATTAGGAACAAATTGATTTTGTTAAACGATTAAATGTTATTGTTGCAAGTTTTGCCTAAAATGTACTTATTGAGAGTCACATTTTTCAAGCGATAATGAACTGAAATAAGGAATTCAGTAAGTTTATGTCAGTTAAATTTGAATTAAATTATTTACCATTTCTTATATTATTATTAATGATTGAATGAAGGTGAATTAACTGGGTTCAAAAACTGATATTACTCATTGTTTCTCTTTTTTTTTTATCTATGATTGTTCTGACATAAATTGAATTGCAATTAAAACTTGAAACCTTGCAGTTAAGGATATTAACACAGACGTTAATAAAGAAAACGGATATGTATACAATATGTGAAAAACATAAATGTTTCCTTTAAGAAATAAACAAAAACAAAGCATTAGGACTTTAAGTACACAGAGTAAAATTACATGGCCCATGTGAATGTAAAAGAGTTTTATACAATGAAAAAGAAATACAAAATAATAATTGGTCAAGTGTAAAACTTGACTAGAATGAAGTATTGTATAAATCTTTATGTTTGAAAGGAAGAGCTGTGTTGACGAAAATGATGAATAGTTCTGCGGTTTCTTTATTAAAATTAGGGGGTCTCATAATTTAACTTTTGTGTTATGTGTGAATTAATATGCGACGACGTGGACAGCACTTTCGTGATGCTGAAGCTATCAACTCAGATTTTAACACAGACTTATTATCTCATTAATTACTGTCTCATAATTTACCGTCTCCCTATGTATGCCGGTTACAGTCACTGTAAGAATGTATAATCATTGTTGTAGGAATGCAATAACCATCGTACAATTGCACTGCATTTATTCGCGTTCTATAGATCAAGAACCTTAATTTTTCACATCAAGAATGTGTGTCGGGAAAAATTGTAATCTGTCAAAGAAAAATGACATAAAACTATCAATACTATTACCATTTAGAAAAAAAAATGGATAAAAATATCATTCGTATTTTTTAACCCTTTATTTATCGAATTATTTTACCATCAATATTTGAAATTAATTTTTGAAGCGTTAGTTAAGTTTTGGTATAGAATAAACCAAGGAAGAAGGAAAAAACTTTTTTTATCAATTACAATAATTTAATTGATTAAATTAATAATAAAAGTTTTTTAATATTATTTTTAGTTCAGATCTACTGCTTTCTATTGGAAATACTTTCTTCTTGTTCTTAAAAATATTGTTAGCAAAAGTAGTCATATTGTTAAGATACCAACCGGATTTAAACAGTACTTTAAAATACTATCGGTAAATAGATACTTAAACTTTTTCTACCGATTGTAAACTGAAGTTTCTAAACTGGAACTTAAATTAAGTTTCTAAACTAAATCCCGAATTAAATACCATAGGAGCTGAATAGAGTTTCAACAGTGCGATTGATTCAGATAATTTCATTTAAATAATTCACTATATTGCTTTAAATATTCATTTGAGCAAATATCATATAAATAATGTGTCCTCATAGTTGCAAGACTTGCAGTTACTAATTTCATGTTCATTTTAAATTTTAATGATTCGTGTTTATTCTAGGATAAAATATTTTTAAGATTTTCTAAATTTGATTGAATGTAAGAGTAGTACTTTTATAAATTTTGAAACAAATTTATGTAACTGAAATCTTCCAAAAAAAAATAATTAAATATTCAGAATGCTGAGGGTATTTTAAGTGAAAACCAACCAACATACAATCTCGTACTGTTAGTTAAAAATCATAATACATAGAATCTTAAGTATAGTAAATTTAGTTCGGAGAACACTTTTCTATTTATCAATCCAAAAATAAATTGTATGAAAATAACAAAGTAACAACTGATCGTTACTTAAATTAACCAAATACATTTCTTCGAAAAAAGCGACACATTTTAATCCAAAAGCTTTCATTGCTGAATGTGAAAGAAATGTAAAATGGTTATGAACACTAATCATAAGAAAGAAGATTAATGCATTGTTAAAAAAACAAATAAAATGATTTTTTTTTTCAATCTTAAAAACATGCATTATACAAGAGCAATTCGTAAGAACTTCTGATTTCTTTCTTTTACTCCGCATAATCCCATGAAATGAAAAAAAGCACAAGATATTTCCGCGTCATGTTTCTTTTTGTCATTTCAATCCTTACCTTCGTGGGGAACCAAAGTTTTCATTAGAAGTACTCATGGATTATGCAAAGTGTTTCTTGGAGAAGAAAAACTGGTAGGAGAGAGATAAGAGCATTAATTTTGAAGAATTCACTCACTCAAAACTAAGCCATCGTGGAAAATAGACAGATTTAGCAAAAGATAAAAAAATAAATGCTTAGTTTCAACTTAGGAAAATGAGTACCTTCATGAAATCCCGAGAACATTATTGTATTGTTTTATTATTCCATTTTAAATTGCGATAGTATTTAAGTACTATAATTTAAGTGCTTTTTTTCTGTTAAATGAAAAAAAAATATTATTCCCTCTGAAACTTATTCATTTGAATAGAATTGTATTTTTTCGTTTGTTCTTTCTGATGTAAGTAAAAGAACTGTTGAAAATCAAATATGACCGAACATGAAGGACTTATATTTAAAGCAAAAACAAAAGGTATCGCATATAAAACGTTATAGTCAAGTTAGTGACTGCATATTTAAAATGAAATTCTTACATGATGAGCTTTGAGCTTTTTGAAAGAATATTTTTAATTATTAAATTAGAATTTTTATAATGACTAATTCAACTACTCATTTTGAATTTGGGTAATGCCATTTATTCAATTTCAATTTGAAGATAGTGTTTTTTATAGCCGGCCAGAATTACGATAAAGTGAAATCTAATTTGGATGAACTTATTGGTCATAAACTTAGTGATTGAATTTTGATGAAGATCTTTAAATGAATTATAAAGAAAAAATAATTGTTCGGAAATGTTTAAATAAGAACTCCAAATGAAGAAAATATGAATTTAACATATATCCACGATTCATTGACTTCAAATGAGAAAAAGAAACTACAGATAGCCAAAATCTTTTATATTAATTCTTCACATAATTTGAAGATCCGCTAAATAACAGTTAATTATTCATGGAACTGTAAAATATAAATACATCTACATTATTTACTAATAGCTTTTAAATGAGTAATAATTCTGATGATTGTAATCAATTTAAAAACAATAATTCAAACGCTAATTTAGATCTTTAGTTAAAAAACTTTATATAAAAGTTAACATTAATTTCCAATTAAAAAAAGTATATTTCAGTCTATTATTTCTGATTATTTATTATTTATTTAATTGCTTCTGAATGGATATAATAGAAAAATTTTAGTACCTGCATCACACATCAAAGCGACATCACAAAGTGAAAATAATATTCAAAAATTGCAAAAGACAAGATAAATACAAGAGAACAATGAATCACAAACTAACCACTAAAAATATTTATTCTCTCTGATTCAATATAAGAATGAAATAAAATTATTTTTAAAAGTTAAAAACATTTAAACTTAAACATATCGAAAGGCAATAAGAACTTCAAGATGTTTGGAATGGAATGTTTATTAAAAGTTTATAAAACTTGTTTAAAGGAACCTGATTGGTATAATTACATTTTAATAAAGACATTCTATAATAATTTTCAATCTCTTAGATTAAACCGACACAGCAAAACAAAGTTTTCAATGCAATCTGTCATGTATAAACAAATCCAAAAAAATAATATGCATTGAACATTTATATGCAATTTAAAACAATGAATATTGTAATTTTTCCTGTCATAGGCAAAAGATACATTCCGGGAATAAATATTATTAATGCGATAAAGCATCTTCTAAACTTTAAAAGATTAAAATTTTCACTTTCGTTTAATTTTCCAAATGTTTTTAGATTTGGAAAAAAAATAAATTTTGTTGAATCTTCAACATTTGTATCAAGATGAGTGCATTAAACTTCCGAATCAAATCATTCTATAATGTCGCTTGTTAATCGATATTTTCGCCAATAGTTTCATCGTATTTGTATCACGATCTAATGCTTAACTTTTTGCATTTAACATAATTATATTTTGCATAATAGGCTAACAATATATATAAAGTTTGGTCACGAATACTTTTTTTTCCTACTTACGTTGATCGGTTTGAAAGGAAATAAAGTAAGAGCTAGGATCAAAGACACTGGGGGACCACAGCTGAAATTATGTCGAATAAGGAGATGAAATCGTATTCTATATGTATTATATTTTCTTTGCAATATTATAAAATATTATTGCATAAAAATAATTAATATTATTAATATAAAATCCTTTTTTCACTGGTTGTTTATGTTAATATAAATAATGTTTTAAAAAGAAACAACTTTTAAGCATTTTAAAAAAAGTAAAATTGAATAAAAATGTTAAAAGATGAAAGTAAAGTTTTCGAAAAGGAAAAGATGTGCAAGAATAAATTCGATTTAAAAAGGCTGCATGATTTAATCCAAATCGAAACTGATAGAGAATCTGGAAATTTTATTTGGCTATATAATTACAACCAAAATAAAATGGTTACTATTCTGTTAAAAAGAAAGAGAAAATCACGAATTCAAAATTTATTAGCTAAAATCAATCACTTTAGCAGGCTGTATTCATAGTTACAAGCCGATGTCGATTTGAACATGTTGAAAAAAAATGTTAACTATGAAGCTCAATTAACATAATGATCATCATCATTATCTCTATATTTAAAACTCCATTAATGCTACTCGGTAAAAGTTTTGCGCTTTTCTTTTTTACAATTTAAAACTGTACCATTTAATTTAAATTTTTCGTTCTCAAAACTAGACGAAAATATTTTTGCAGAATTTGTTTTCTATCATAACGGATATCAGAAATTAATATTCAAAACTATGTGCAGTTGTGAGCTAAATGTTGCAGATTGGATAACTGAATAAAAATTATTTAAAAATCGTAACCATATTTCACTTTAAATCAAAGTTTTTTGAAATCATCATTTATTTATAATATCATATACCCATTTCATAAGTTAAAATATGCTTTTAAATCTAGCTGTTTAAGGAAAACGATAAAATGACATCGATTAAACATCATTAATATATATATCTTCAAATACGAGTTTCTTCTTACGGAGTATCAATTTCATAACATTCTTTTAAACTGCTTTCACTCCGCATATTTTCATTCTAGGAGATTTCAATATTATTTATTTTAATTACTTTTAATTAGATTTGAATATATTTTTGAGCTAGCAGATTATATTTTTTCTGCATATAGTACAATAGTTTCGGTTTGGCGGGTTCTCTTCTTTTATCTCGAACACAGATATTAAGATCAATACATGAGTTTGATACTCCATATTCCATTCAAACTACACATTCCACTCAAACAATAAAGTCAACACTCCACAATACCTTACTACCAATAGAGAAATTTTAATCATCACTAAAAATTCAGCATGCACAAAGGTCAATCGAGATTTGGTTTCAAATGCGAATTTATTCTCAGTTACTAGTGGTAAGGAAAAGGATGAAATTTATCTTTTGATTATTAAAAGTAAAATTACTATATATAATTATTATATAATTCGCGTTACCAGAAATATTAAAGATTATATAGTTTTTTTTCGATTGAGAAATATATTTCCATGAAGAAAACTTTAAGACACAATATCTCTTTTTTCTCCTTAAAACCAGGAATTCTTTAGTAGTGTACCATTTCGTGTCTCGCACACTCTAACTCAAATTCGAAAAAAAGCATAGTTTGTTTTAAAACTGAATATTAAGAATTTTAAATTATGCCTTGCCTGACCATTATCTGCTTTGATGTTATTATTTTCTTATGCGACATCCAAAATCTTAACACATCAAAATATAGAAGAATTCCACTGAATTAAGAAAGCACGCATGCTGATTTTCCCCTTCTGTTTCTGAAGGTGAAAAAGACAGCATCCATCAATGATAAATTAATGACGTTTGAAAGTACACAAAATTAAAAAATATCAGACAATGAAAGTATCGTTTGGATGATTTTACAAAGCTGAATAATACTACTACAAGTTTCATTGATGGTTAATATTGCTGATGAGGAAAAGAACAATGTCATATATGAAAGTGTCTTATGTGAAAGGCAATGAAATAATTAGTTTTAGAAGATGAAAAAAATGTAGATCCCCATAATAAGAAACCTTCTTCAGATGTCGTAACAGCCTATTTTACATTATAAGTAAAAAATATTGTACTAAATTACAAAAAAAAAGCATCATAGGAAAAGGTAAAAAAAAAGCAATATTACGGTGGAAATATCAGAAAATTGCAAAAGAGAAATTGGAAGGTTTTACTCATGGAAAGAATATAAAATTAAATATCCGTTTAAATTTTTGACACAATATTAAATTGTGATATGATATAGAAAGTAGAGAATTTCCAATATATATAACAGATATTTCTTACTTTCTCTTACAGAAGAACTATCAAGTCAGTTCCGATGGGTTTTAAGGACATTTTATTGTAGACCAGCCTGTATTTGGACTTCCATTAATGGAAGCAAGTTTCTTTTAATGTATTCTAGTTCTAAAGTGTTAGATACTATGCAATAATGCAAAAGAAAAATGGTAAAATATTGCCTTCAACACAAATCAATGAAAAATAGAACAAGTTGCTTAATAATAAAAGATAGGTGGTGAAGCTGTCTAAAATCCTAGCATTTCTTTTGTTAGCTAGCATGCAAAATGGATAATTATTTTCATTATTCTTTAACTCATTGCTATGAACATTGAGAGGAAACAATAATCCTCAACCTTAAGTGGCATTTCATAATGATTTTACATGTAGCTGGGCTCATCGCAGCAACAATGTCAGTTCTTTTATTAAATCAGATATCATTTCGATCAGTTACAAATTCGAAATCATCTCTTTCAAATTAGGATCGCGCAGTGGTCTGGAAGATAGAATAGAAATGCCTTAATTGATACATCAAAACTTTTAGACGAGCCTCCTGCTTGTACGGATAGCGGTATCCCATTGCAGTTTTAGTCCACTTTTCATTCTATTTAGGAAACTATTGAAGATTTTTAGGGCATCATTCTATCGTTTTTTTTTAATTCCAGCAAATATTTTTTTTAAATTTAATTTTAATCATTTAATTTAATTTTTGACTAAAATATTAAATTTTTATATGACATAGAAAGTAGAGAATTTCCAATATCTATAGCAGATATTTCAAGCTTTCACTTACAGAAAAGCTATCATGTCAGTTCCGATGGGTTTTAAAGAGATACTATTATATATTGTACTATTATACTATTGTTGCCTGCAAAGTAATCATTCTTTTAATGAAAACTAGGTTTTTTCTAAAATTTCTAAATGCGCTACACCGTGGATTGAAAAAAAAATGAAAATGAATTTTTTTTTCCCTATCATTTGCCTCCAGAACATTTGCTTATATACTTTGAATAAAAAAATCAGATCACATATCCATTACCAATCGTCTCTACGCACTCATTCTACATCAAAAGCTGCATGCACTAAGTTACAGAATAGTGCAGACGTTTATTAAAGAAAATGTATATCTTCTTTCAGTTTATTAATTTGCATCAATATCTTTAAATGTAAATACGTATTATAATGTTTAAACATTATTATATAACAATAGACTGAAAACAAAAGCTGAAAATAAGTAGACGATACCTAGCAAATGACTGGAAAATATTTTCTACTCTTAAGGTGTTAAGAAACATTGTTTAGTCATATTGAAAGAGGCAAATCAATTTTATTGGTGATATAAGGTATTAATAGAAATTTGCTTTTGGAAATTTAAAATGAAAGAAAGAAATTAGGTTCCAGATATCAAAAGTAAAGTCAAAGTTTAAAGTATCACATGTGAAATTATACATATTAATTCGTAGAAAAGCGTTTTAGGAAATGATGTTTTTAACGTCGTTAGGCTTGCTTTTAAGCATAAATATCTGCCTATGCAGTACAAACTATCTATGGAGTATTATCTATAACATGTAGTACAAACCATCCCGTACTGCATGGGAAAAAGATAAATTTAATTGCGAAAAAGATACATTTTATTTTTTTATTATTATTTACGCACATTATTCTTGGATTCAAAATTTAAAGGCTCCTTCCATTTAACGAATGCATAATCAGTTTTGAACCACCTTCCATTTCTTACCTGTTCGAAAATGTAAGCATTAATTATTATAAAAAAAGTCGTGTAAAAAATATACAAAAAAATTTAAATGCTGTAGAACGATAATAGTTTAAAAAAAGGCAATTAGGGATTTTGCTAAAAAAGGCAATTAGCGAAAAGAGGCAATTTTTTCTTGTTTCTTTACTTATTTATATGGGGATAAAATCGTCATCACGAAGGAACTGTGAAAATGCAATTATTTCCAATCTGCAATTAATTTATGAGTAGGAACAATTTCCGTAACGGAGCTAAGAATGCACATTCATCAATAATTAAAAGACTCACAATTTTATATTTAGGCGAATTTGTTTTTAAGAATAAATTATTGAGGTTGCAGATTTCTCTTGGCAATGGTATTTTCTATAAGGAATGGTATTTAATAAAAATTTATGTACTCAAATTAAATTAAAATAAATAATAAATAACGACAAAATGGTTAAATACTTATGCTAATAGTAACTGTCTTTCATTAAAATTGCAGTTTAATTTGCAGTAATTTAAAGCCATTAGAGTTGAAATAAAATGACAAAATGTTATCCCATAATAAAATATTATTATCTAGTAATTTTTAACATATTTTTTCTTTCTATGACATATAGCCAAAGATATTGTAATTTTTGACAGTTTTATTAATTTTCTTAACGGGTTAGTTACATTTAAAACGTTATTTAGTTACTTAAGTTTACATTTAAAACGTTATTTAAACAATCTATCTAATAAATATAGTTCAGTTTTTAATGTTTTTTTTTCCACACTCGTGGAAGTGTTAAATTTTACGACGTTTATTTTAGTACTTTGGGAAGAAATGGGGATAAAAAGTAACACAAAAATTAATTTTCATTAAAAAAGGAAATATTTATTTTAAAATATAATAATTTCTTTAAAACTAAATGCATTTATTATTATAATTAGCTTTTTAGTACTTTGGGAAGAAATGGAGATAACAAGTAACACAAAAATTAATTTTCATTAAAAAGAAATATTTATTTTGAAATATAATAATTTCTTTAAAACTAAATGCATTTATTACTATTATTAGCAGTTCTGACATTTTTGAAAAGGTAAAAACGTAATATATATATATATATATATATATATATATATATATATATATATATATATATATATATATATATATATATATTCTTTTTAAAGTAAAATATTTGAAAAAAGATATTTTCAAACTATGTACACCATTTTATGGTTTTTTTTTGTTTGTTACATAGCGAGAAATTACGGGTTTGTAATAAATATAATGTATTCACGGGTAACTGGTCACTAGAACTTAACCTATATTTACATAAATCATATATAAAAATTATAACATTTTATTATTATTATATAATTATACATTTTAACATTAAATTTAATTAACAGTATCAAATTAAAATATAAAATTTGTAATGTCGTCAAAATATTTACTTACTATAAGGTCGTTTTTAATATTTCTTAAAAGCGGTTATAAAACTTATAGCAGGAGCGCCAGCATTTTGTGCTTTGAAACCTTTTGGCACTTTTACTGCAAAATGCGAAATGTCTTCTCATCCACTAAATGACAGAGAATGAACTTTTTCCCAGGATATAACTGTTTCAAAATATACTTTCTAATCATGTTTTTTCCTTGATATTTATTTGTAACTTCAAACAGTTTTATTGGGGTCTTAAAAGAATTTTCTTTCTAACTATAGAACTATCAACATCTAAACTTTTGCAATTGCAATTATGTATTGTCTGATGTAAGTGAAAATTAAGCAAAATGTCATCAAGAATTCAAATTGGATTTTTTTTGTTTGGAATTCTTTATTAGCACGGTTGGTTAAGTTGGGAAGGATATATAAATACTATCATATTCTAAATTAACGTAACTGGTCTATACGGTACGTTCTCGCACAAATTTTAATAAATGCGCTTTTGTTTTATTAACCATACGTCATTGGCAAATAATAGCGTCTACTGAGCATATTTGACTGTGATCTGTGGTGACTTTTTTTGAGATTTATCGCTGGGTAGATGTTAATATACAATTATGTATTATGATGTATTATGTATTATTATGATGTAATATGTATATTATGTATTATTATGATGTAATATGTATATTATGTATTATTATGCACTATAAAACTGAATGCATATTTTGAGCACGTTTTTCCAGACCGATAAAAATATTTAAAAAAAATGACATGGTACTACAATTTCAGTCACAAAATCATGCACCGAATTTCAAATGCTTCTGAAAGCACAGACCGACAGACGGTCTATCTCTTGATGAATATGGTTCAGAATTTGACACATATGTTTAATTTATGTACCAAATTTTATTCATGTATCTCTTCGTTCTGTAATTAGCACGCTAATGTATTCGGATAGCGGGATAAACAGAATGAAGAGATCCTTTGAAGAGATTTCATTCAAAATTTTATAGAGAAGTACAAATTTGGGGTTGAGGCCAATACCAAATTTCATATTTTTACCTCGAATCATATTTGAACATTATATCTCGAGTTTGAATTTTTTTAAGATTACAATAATTTTCCTTGTATATTTTGTATATGAGAAAGTGAAAAAAAAACCTATTAGCTAAATACCTTAATATATTAAACTGTGTTTATAGACATAAATAACTTAAATAACTAAAATGCATCGAAGTCTTTTCTCTGTGTAAAATAGAAAACTCCCCGAAACTTATAGTTTAATTTTTAAAAACAATGTCAGATATTTATAAATATTTTCTTAGCACACAAAATTGCCTGAAAAATATCTCATTAATAAATGGGTTCAATATTAACATTCAGCATTAAAATTCGATATTTTTTCGATATGTTTCGAAAGTTTCTATGTTTTTGCATTTATATCGAAAAAGCATATTTCTTCATGAAAGCATCAGTAAATATTAAAATGAAAATTATTATTTTTGTATGTTGAAATAATGGAGTTAGGAATAAATCAATAATTCTAAATATCAATTAATCGTTAAATCTTTATTGACATTTAAGCATGTATAAGCATTTGTTACTACTTTTTGCAACCTGGCTTATCATTATAAACGGCCTTTAAATTATTCAATTGGATCTTTCATTTTTAATGGTAGCCCTTTTAAAATAGTAAATTTTAAAATTTTTGCATTTAAAGAAAAAACGATTTTTTTTCATTATCTTTGATTTTATTCGTTTATACTTTTTAAAATTCTACCTTTACCAATTTTTTTCTCTTACATGGCTTTATAATTTAATTTCTGAAAAAAAACTGCAATTATATTATGAACATTAAGCTTCGCCACGGTTTAATCTCAAACGGATCTTGCACCAAAATAATTCCCAAATCATACCATCATTATTTTAAAACTTTTCAAAAATGCAAAAAAATACAATTTTGCAATAATTAGAAAATATTCTTTTAATTTCATTTCCATCTTCACCGCCTTTTTTTATTTTGATACATTTCATTTTAAATTAAAATTCTGAGTGTAAAAAACTATCCTTACTCTATCACTATTTACAATTTTTTTTTTTAAAATTTGATTGAGGCTCCGAAAAATTTTTTTAATCAACTAATTATTAAATGTCTTCATATAAACTTCATCGCATTTCTATAAAAATTTCATGCCCCCCAATGCTTAGGTTTTTAATAGTTTTAGAAAATAATAAAAAAATATTTGTTTTCATTTTATTGATAAAATAATATAATAATAAAGTTTTTTTTTTTTATAAAAAGTGTTTTGGGTAAAGTAAAATTATAGTAAGCCAGTTATTTATTTAAATTAAATTTCCTTTTGAAAAATAATTTTATTATTCATTTGGAAATATTAGAAAATGTATTGGTCAATACTGATTTAGTTTCATATTTCCTTTGGACTTTACCTAATAGGATTACATCATTCATCTAAGTACTTGAGTGGATCAATGTAAAATTAATATGTATGCAGTTTTTATCTGATAATATCTAAAAATTATGACATATCTACATAAATTCGGCACGTTCATACTGTCTAATATATACAAACCTTTTATACAATATTTCATAGTTATAAGCTGCTTTAAATATCGCAGAATACTGTGAATTTTTAGACTTTATATTTAGGATACACTTACATGATTTTGTCTATATATTGAAATTACCAAAGGGTGGCCTAAAATTATGGTTCTTTATAATTTATTTCCTGTTAAAACGATAAAAATCGAATTATTTTCTATTTTTTTCCTAAATAATACTGATACTGCGAAATGACAACATAAAACACTATAATGTACTCTAAAAAATCGTTTCTGAGTCAAGGTCCCAAATAAAAATCTATAAAGCTTATGTGTGATATAACATTTTTTAATATATATATATTTTTCGGAAAACTAGTAGTTTTTTTAAATTTATTTATAAGATAACATTTTATTGAAAAAGAACTTAAAAAGTAAAATAATAAATTTTAATAAGTTTTACAAATTTCGAAAAAATAGAAAAGAGAGAAAAAAACAACATATTTTTTTTAAATGTAATTTGGACATACAGAAGCATTTATTGAAACTGATGCATTACTTAAATATTGAGAATATCTGAAGTGAGTAAAAAGACGTAAAATGCATTTATAAAATTCAAAACTGAAAAAAATCTCTTTAAAAATAGAAATTAATTACATAGCGAAAAATTCAGAATGCATATTATTTATAGGGTGTTCAAAAATTATTGTCGGTGTTTCCGTACCTCACAACTTTCGAATAAAAAAATATTACGCAAAAACCGATTACATATTCGTAAATTACAACTCAAAGAATTTTATTAATTATATTAAAATGTAAAGCTTGCACAATCACTTTGCATGCATTCAGTTGAAGGCGGTTATGGAGAACGTTCCATATCGTCGTATGTGCTCGGTCTTCCCTCTCCCTTTCGGTGTAGAGCGCTACCAGTTTCCTGAAATTGTGTATTGTGAGGAGAAAATAAACCAATGACAGTTTTTTCCTATTTTGAATTCTAACTCAAATCGAAAGAATTATTACTGATAAATAATATCGCTGATAATTAAAAATGAGATACTACTTCAGTTTTAAAAGTCGTAAGACCAGATCTATCATACAAGTTAATGGAATGATGTAAATTTACCAAGACGTGTAAATTTTATAAATCCGTAATAGATGATCTTACACTGAAACTTATTATCCAGTGTTATTGTAACACTTTCAGTGTTGTTTCAATAATAAAATTAAAGATAAAATGATATTTAACAATAATATTGAGCAATTTAATACGTATTTATTTTTGTGCCATATAACATGGTTATGATTTACTTCTATTAAAGTAGAGTTCTCCGAAGGGCGTTTACCACTTTTTAATAAAAACATAAGAATAAAATTAAGCATTTTGGTGCAATAACTGAACGTGCCCTTTTGGGCTTCTCCATACGATTTGTAGAAATGTGTGAACAATAAATGCCTTTCTAACTATTTTCTTTCCTTTCTAATTATTTCTAATTGATTCCTATACTCTCACAAGAAATAATTAGCATCACATGTGAAAACATTTCTTAGCATTTCTTAAGACACATATGCATTTATCAGGCAAAGTGAACTACTCATGCATGTGGTTTTGAGGAAAATCGCTATTCAACATCAGTAATTCCACCGTGCTTAGAAAGGATTTCTCTTTTATTTCGATAAAAATTTATTTCTGTTCTGCATGCTGAAAGCCTTTCAAATTAAAGTAATCATTATTTTCCATTTGCGGATAAAGAGTAAATATATATCATGCACTTGCTCACCAACACTGATCATTTCTTTCTTTCTCTTGCATTATAAAACAACAAAATGAATACCTAAATACATTAAAAATTCCAATAACACAGGAACCTCAAATTTATTAAGGTTTTTGGATAAAAAAAAAGATACAAAATAGTTTCATTACTCATTTGCAATGATCTTTGTTATCATATTTCCCATAAAAGAAGACTTATCGGAATACCTGTAGCAAAAACTAATTAAGAAATTTGAATAAAGGGACGAAATTTAATTTCTAAAGATAACTTGAAACTGCAAAAGCCATACACTATTTTATACTATTGTATTCATGTATATATATAGAGAGATATATATATATCCTTCTCTCTTTCTCTCTCTGTATATATGTGACGAGACCCAGTCCTTCACGTCCTTGAATTCCTCACCCGAGTAGAAGCGCTTCCCTTTCAGATGTTTTTTCAGGGGACCAAACACCTAAAAATTGCAGGGAAACATGTCCGGTCTGTAGGGGAATGACTGTTCCCACATGAACTTGGACTGTTCCGTTTGTGTGACCCTGGAGAAGTGTGAGCATGCGTTATCATGGAGCAGAACCACATCCTCCTTGAATAGCGTCGGTCTTTTGTTCTTGATGGACCTGCGTAGTCTTCGGAGCGCCTCACAGTACACATCGGAGTTATTGGTTCTTGTGCTCCAGGAATTCAACAAGTAGCGTACCTTGGGAGTCGAAAAAGACGGTGAGCAACACCTTTCCTGCTGACGCCACAGCTATGAACTTTTAGGGGGGAGGTGACGACATATACTTTCACTATTTACCGAAACAAATGTTGAAGTGAAGCAGCTGACGGAACGACAGTGGGTTCCGTCAGCTGCTTCGGAACCCACTGCGGCTCACCTTACGATAAAGTAAACTGTCGTGAACAATTACCCACGCAGTCCCAACGCTGACATCCACCTTCATCTCCAACATTCGCAATGTAACACGTCGATCACTTCACACTAGGTCGTCCACCTTGTCAATGACATCGGCCGTGTTTGCCTGGCTTGGTCTCGGATCATCAACCAAATTCTCACGGCCTGCACGATAGCGGGCACTCCATTTTCTCACTGTCTTGTCTGGCACACAGTCTTCCCCTTACACGGTGACCATCCAGCAATGAATGGAGGCCGGTGTAACACCTTCCACGGTCAGAAATCGGATAACTCCGCGCTGCTCCTCAACCTTGGAATTTTGCGATGTAAACGTCATCCTGTCTTCACATGCACTACCACGTCAATTGAACTGCTCTCTTTATAAGAGCCTCTGCTCTCTCCTGCGCATGCGGATGTCCGCTCATGCTCCGATTAATGCTGGCGGCTCAAATCTCATCCATATATGTCTCGTATACTTTCACCCGCAGCGGCATAGGCAAATATATTAACGATTACGCTGTTACGACGTTTCGTACTTTTTCATTTGAACCCCCTTGTATATATATTCTAAAAAAAGAACATTTCGATATTTTCATATTAACTCTATGCCAATTCGTTTGAATAACGTTTGATTGATTTTTTTATATGGATTACCAAAAAAAATTGTATAAACGTTAAGGAATATTTTGAAATACTAAAATGGGGGAGAAATCAATTAATACATTATTATGAAAACACAATATTTTAACCAAACAGTAAGAACATAAGTAAATAATTATTTTAAATATAGATATAACGTGTTTAAAGCATATATACAAAAGCACTTTCTTACATTTGATAGTATAATCTTTGGAAAAAAAATGGCATCTGGAATGAAGAAAAGAAAGAAGAAATAGAAGAAAAAGAAAGTAGAAGTACAACATCAAGATTCTCTTTTAAAAGAATACGCCCCTATAATTTCCCTCTTTTCCAAACATTTATGTCTAATTAGCGTAATGTTTTCTACTTTGTGAAAAAAAATGCGAAAATGAAACGCATCAAAATAGAAAAGTAAAAGTTTACGGTATTTGAAAAAAATATATGTATTTATTTTCTTTTCTATTTAATGCAGAGAGAAAGTGTACCTAATTAAAATATTCATGAAGTCACTTAAGTATTTTTTTAATGTAAAACAGTCTCTGCGTAAAGTATATATTTTAAATAGCTTTTCTTCCCCATTTTTACCATTTCTCAAAAAAATAAAATAAAATAGTTAATGAATAAACAGAATTTAAATAATAATCAATAATTGTTTAGAAACTTAGTTTAATACTCGTACGCTATAAATATCAAATTTTAAGAAGAAAAGTAAAAGGTGTCTACACATAATACAGAAAATCGCTTTTATAATGAAACAATCTAATTATAATTGTTTCTCGTCAATATTTTGGGAAACATTTCGAATATAATAAACATATTAACGCTTTTCTTATAAATATTTATTAAAAGTATAGTATGCAAATAATGTTTCTGTATTTCATATTGCATGAAATTTAGATACCAATGATTATTCTTATACAATATTTTTGATAGACAATCATAGGAAACTATGCAGTTGTCTATGGTGTGATGAGATTTAATTTAATAACATTAAATTATCATAGTAAATTCTTTGCTATATATACAAATATGTTGTATGCGTATCAAATATTTATTATTTGTTAAACAGAATCTAGTAAAATTAGTTCTTTTATGTAAATAGTGTGAGGATTCTTTAAGCTGATATTAATATTTGTGAAAAATACTGTATTCATCGAATCCATAAATGTTAGTTTAGGATAATAATAATATTATATTTGTCAAATCCATAAATTTTATTTTAGGATAATTGTTTATTTATATTATTTTGATATATGCATACAAAAGTATATTTGTCATCCAAAAATTTCTTTGGTTAATACTTTATTTGGAAAAGGAATAATTTGTTCAATTGATTTCAGATAGTACTTCATGATAAATGTTTTTAATTTTATATATGAATATACGATTTTATTTTACCAAATTTAAGCAATAATTTTATATAAGATATTGAATAATAATTAGTTAGTAGTAATTTTAAGTTATTATAACATCCAAACAGAAAAATGTAACAAAAAAAAGAGAAAATCCTTCAACAGTATATAATCAAATGCATCCTTTAATGTAGTTTCTTATAGTTTCTCAGAAAATTCCTTAATGAACATCACTTGATTCAGTCTGAGCTAATTGTGAATATAATTGTTAATTCTCTAATTGTGAAAATATATAATGATTATCCATACACTGATGTCCAATGCTTTTCACATAAGGAAACTACGAATTATCAAAACTGGTAATTATTGCATTATGCAATCAAATATTTTAATAAGCTTAAAAAAAATGTAATTATAAAATTGTCTTTTTTTCTTTTATTTGGATTTATCTGAGAAATAGTTTTTTTAAAAGATATATTGGAAAATAATTAGTGATCTAAAAAAATTACTATGATAATATTTAAAAAAATTATGATGCCACTTTTTTGATTATGAGTCTTATTTTCTTTAATTTTCTTGGAAATTTTAGGCAAGTCACTTACAATTATAAGGCAAATAACACTAATTTTTTTCACAGTATGAAATGCATGCGAATAAGAGCAATAATGAAAATCATACATAATAATAATCAATTGTATGAAAGGGGAAAAAGGAAAGAAAAAAATAAGAATTAAAAAAAATGGAAATAATAAATATTTGGAGAGGGGGCCGTAAAGGAATAAGTGAGTGTTAAAATGTCTTGAAATGGAGGATTTTAATCATTAGGAGCAATTTAAATATAAACTAAGCGTCTTAAAAACGTTTATCAAACAGTTATTTTATTTATCTGAAACATAGGACATATCTAAAATTTTGATATGAAAATATAATATTCCGAATTACATTCATTCAGACAGTTTCGTGTTTGATTTATTATATTAAATCACAGATTAAATAGACTGTATACACATAGAAGGATAGACTCAGAAATTTTATATATATCTAGTTTCGATAAAAGTCTATGAGTTGCATTTTACATAACTAGTTTGTTGCATTTCATTTTAAGCGTTCATAAGTATGCCTACGAATCATAAGCTAGGAACCATTAAATAAATTTGATCCAAATGTACAAATGCTTTTTCAATAGAAATTTCTTTGCTAAGATAAAATTTAGTGTATATTCTTTTCTCAAAAATTATCGCCGCGGTAGAAAATCAAAAAAGAGAAAATTCTTATCTCATCAAAAACAAATTTAATTTTTCCTAACTGTTGCCAATTGCTTGCAGATATAGTAAAAGTGTTTTTAAAAGTTTACAGATAACAACTACTGTCGATGTATTTTAAATAAACAAAAATTGAATATTTTTTTGAAGTATATTTATAATTTTTGTAAAAAAAAACTGTTTAAAATTTGAAACATATAGCATTATATGTTTGTTTGTATTGTGTCTACAGACTTCAGAAAAGTACGTATGCATATGTAATGGTAATTTTTTTCTATAGACTGTAAGCATTACTTCAAAGTTTTGAGAAAAGGTTATTTTATTTGATAGTCACAAAATCCGCCCCCACTGTTTGTATTTGTTTGCAAATTTCCTTTATTTCTGAAAAATGCTAACCGTATTTTTATTTCTAATATAATCTGTAAAATACCAAAGTCATTTAAGCAAAAAAAAATGTCCAAGAGAAAATATTAAAAAATTTATAAATAATAAAAAAAGGAATAGTTTTCACATATACCTAATTTTAGATTTAAAAAATAAAGCATATTCCCTTAGAGTATTCAGAATATGAATTAAAATCAAAATTTTTCATAATACTGTATCTCTAAGAGAAAATCTCTTATTAATATCAATTCAAAAACCCTTTCTTTAGCATTAATTTCAAACGATATGTTCTTTAATTCAATATATGAATGTGAAGCTTAAAGCAATCGATTTCACATATAAAATAAATAATTCTATAATATAAAATAATGCTAATAACATTTTTTTTCTTATAAATAATCTTTCATACTTTCAGGAAGGAAATAAACAAAGAAATCTTTTTTAATGATCGATTGGTAACAGGAAAAAGAACATAAGACTGAATAAAAGCAAAGAGACTGCATACAATCAAATAAATCAGAAAATATTTATATTAGAACTATCGAGAAATGATTGTTTAAATATGTAATAATATGATTTAATAACTACCTGTGGAAATGCTCTTGGATCATAAAGTACGGATACTTTACGTGATCAAAGCACAGTGTTTGGTCACGTTTTGATCGTGACTATTATTCGATCTCAAACATTTTTAGCCTATTCATCTCTTATATTCTGTCCTAGCATTGTGTCTTGAGCTTTATAAAACTAGATTAAAATATATATATATTCATCTAAAGATGTTTGTATTTTGATGCTTTTAGGCACAAGATCCTCACTACACTTCAGTGATGGAATCTTGGAAAGTACACGAGATCAAAGATGGTATTTTATATTTTCGTTTTTTGGTGGGTATTTCTTTTGTTTAGCTGAATTTTTTCGCGTACTAGAAGAAAGTGTAGCTTTGTTATTTAAGATCGTGTTTCTTCTCTTTTTTTCTCCTCTTCGATGAGAATTAGGAGATCTCGTTGACGTGATTTCGAGTGATGTCTTCAAGACCAGATCAATATATTTTTCTATTTATTTATTGTATTTTCACTCTGTTTTTTTATAAAAATATGAGAAAAAATAACAATTAAGATAAATATTTTTTTAGAAAATCTGTTTATATATATATATATATATATATATATATATATATTTAAAGCCACAAAACGTTCTTCGTTTCTCTCAAACCTAATCATCAATTTCATTTTTTTTTTCTTTTCGAAATGTCTGGACTTGGCTGAGATTTCCGATAAACTTGTGCTTTTTTATTCTAAGACGTTTAATATTTGTAAAATGTTTTAGCTTGAAATACTTTTGGAAAATACGTGTTATTGCACAAGAAAATTTAATCCTACATGCAGATAAAATATTTAATATTTAATATTTTAAGAAACATGTTTAATAAAATTATTAATGCATTCAAAGTTTAAATTGAATTATAAATATCCACTTAACGCATTAGAGAAATTCTTTTGTCTTCTTATTTTAAAAATAAATAAAAGTCTTCTTTGTATTCTTTTTTTAATAATAAGAAAGAAAATGAATTATCTGTAAAAAATTTAATGTTTATTTAGGACTCTGTTGTAAATTGTTTTTTTTAAATATTTTTTTTGACTATCGTTTATATATTACGTACATTTTTTCAAGTACATCTTTGAGTTCATTTTCTAACTTCATCTATTAAATGCCTATTTTCGAGTAGGGATTTCATTTGGCCTGTTCAATTCTTCGTGTATGTATGTATATATATATATATATATATATATAGTTTTGACTTTTTTCATTAAGTAAGTTTTCGATTGAAATAATAAGATAAATTCATAAATGAATGTCAACTCAAGGCAATTGCACTAACGTTGTAAAAAATTTAATGTTTATTTAGGACTCTGTTGTAAATTGTTTTTTTTAAATATTTTTTTTGACTATCGTTTATATATTACGTACATTTTTTCAAGTACATCTTTGAGTTCATTTTCTAACTTCATCTATTAAATGCCTATTTTCGAGTAGGGATTTCATTTGGCCTGTTCAATTCTTCGTGTATGTATGTGTATATATATATATATATATATATATATATAAATAGTTTTGACTTTTTTCATTAAGTAAGTTTTCGATTGAAATAATAAGATAAATTCATAAATGAATGTCAACTCAAGGCAATTGCACTAACGTTGTACATTTAAATTCAAACCCACATGATATCTCACTACCATATATTCAATTTCAATACACTTCTTATTAGTTTCTACACTTGAAGTATTAATTCTTTATTTCAGTTGTATTTTTTTAACTTTCTTGATGATTACAGGATAATTAGGACATAATAACACATTTGTATCTAACTAGATTAACAAATCCCATCAGAATTCAATTTATTGTAATGATTCTAGCAAATTGCATTGTTACAAGCATTTAGCTAACGACACTTCTTTAACTGTTGTACCTCATTCAGAAAGTTTTCTGAATGTTCCAAAAGAACACCAATGATAGAAATGTTTGCAATTTTTAAGAAAAGAACAATACATTTCATAAAGGGAGGTACAAAATGCATACAGCAAACTGAAATATTTTACTTTGCATAACTTTATGCTATATTTGATTTGTTCATGCTAATATTCCTCTTGCGACTAAATGCTTTCTAATTGATGTATAATACTTTCGCTCATTTTCTGAATCCCTTTATTTAAAGAAAATTAGATGCAAAATATAATTCGACATAAAATAATTCTTACTTCATTTTAATTTGAACGTTTCGCATTGCCCAATTTCAATAATTAGTTATATATCTTCTATGCTGATTTCAAAAATGCACAAGAATATAAGATTAACTGCTCTAGTTTTCAACTTTTGATGTAGATTTTTTGAAAAGCTGTTTTGATTGACTTTCAGTAAATTCTGGTTTGGAAGAATAATTAGCATATATATTTGAAAAGATGTTTCGTAGAATAATGAAGAAAGGAATTAATGCTCACTTCTAAGAAAATATGAATATATTTCTTGAACTACAAATGAAGTCAGTCTACCGTATGCGTGCAAAAGGTCATAATAAATTAGTATAGGTAATCAATTTATCAAAATTTACCAAAGGTAATTTTGTTCTTTTAACACATTTTTATCTGCTGGAAATTGTGGAGTTTTTCGAAATTCGATAAAGCTTTATAATATTATCAAAGAATATAGGCTTGAGAATATTAACCGCTGTTCTGTGCAATAGCTTTATATTCACCAGTTTAACTGAATGGTTTATCATGTAATGGGAATAAAATATTTTTGTTGCACAAAATCCAAAAATGTTTAGAAATAAATGTTTTCCAATATTTGTTTTGTTGGAGTATCTATAAGTTTAATATATAGAGTTATATTTTTATCATTGCGTAGAAGTAAAAGCATTTTCAGAACTGATTCTTGGTATAAACGTACGTAATATATACTGAATTACATCCATCTCATCATTTTCATTTAAAAAAAAATTATAAAGCGCTAAATAAATTTCCTTTATTTATTTATTATTTCTTTTTTTTGTAAATTGTAGAGCAACTTATCAGTGATTTTCTTATAAAAAGGCCAAAAATTATTTTTTGTACATTTCGAAGTCTTTTACTTTGTTATTAATATCTAATGGAATTATTTTGAATTAAAAAAACATAAGAAAATGGAAATAAAAGATTAATACAAAATTTCTGCATTGTATAAACTGCATAATTAAATATATACAAAATGAGATTTCAAATTTTCATCCAAAATCTGTGATTTCTTTTAAAAATATTTAATAAATCTGTGTCTGTATTGAAAAAATGTAACTGAAAATAACTGGTTTTAGGAAAATTTATATGATGTTTTGTATTTAACATTTAACTCTCAGTAAATATCCAATATACACTCATGTCCAAAATTAAGGTCACAAACATAAAATCTGCGAAAACTGAAAAACTATTCACTGTGTAACCACGAAATTTGGCACAGAGGTAAACTACAATGGAAGAAAGAACATAGATACATAACAACATGGAAAAGATTTTAATTGGGAATTAAGAAACAGGATATATCAAAAAGTGTTCCATTATGAATCAGAGATAAAGCCTTTATCTCGGGAAAAACTTGTCTAATATGGAATGTGAGAACCGTGCACTGCTATACTGGCTTCACAACGAGCTTTCATACTGTTTATGAAGGTTTCAATAAATGCTTGGAGAAACAAAGCCCATTCTTCCAATAGCGCGGCTTTTATCTCCTGGTGGGTGTTAGGAGGGGGGTTATGCTGTGCAATGGCTCTTCTGAGATCATCCCAAACATGTTTAATAGGATTGTGATCCGGATTCCTCGAGGGCCAGTCCATACGTCGAATACCCTCTTCCTCAAGAAAATCATCAACGATCTGGACTCAGTGTAGAAGCGCGTTTTCATCCATAAACGTGAACTCTGAGCCGAAAGTACCCCGGAACAACCTGACATAGGCTTCAAGGATCTCATCCCTATAGCAATGTGCATTGACAGTACCCGCATCGAAGACGTGCAGTGGCGTACAACTGCCCAACATTATGCCACCTCAGATAAGGATTCCTCTGCCACCAAATCTGTCAATTTCTTTTACGTAGGAGGGATGATAGTGAGCTCCTCGTTCTCTCCAGATGAAAATTCGACGAGTGTCACTCTGTGTGGTAAATCTAGACTCATCACTGAAAAGAACACGCCCCCCATTCTTTCTGTGCCCAAGACTGCTATGTTAGACTCCACAACAGCCGGGCTTTTCTGTTGGATGCAATCAAAGGGACGCGCTCAACTGGTCGCCGGGCATAAAGAGCCCTCTCTGCTAGACGTATGTATACTTTTTGTCTGGAAATTCGTATTCCAGACGCAGCAGCAAGGTCACGAGCAAGTTGAGGAGCCGTTGTCAGCCTATGCCGTCGCGCGCTTAGTGCCAAATAGCGATCCTGTGCAGGCGTCTTTGCACTGTGACGGTCTTGGCCGGCCTTCCTGGTTACAGTACCACTTGTTTGGAATTGATTTCTCAACGTGGACTGCCTAGTGTCAAGCCTACCAACGGTTCTTCATCTGAAGGCATCGTCTTAACGATTATGAGAACTAATTCTCACTGAAAACAGTTTTTTGTTTTGTTTTAATGCAATATTCACAAAATTGCAGGCAAAAATCCCAGATACGTAAACGTTCTAATTCAGTAGTTCCCCAAAAACAAATGCTAAACAACATTTTTTCGCACAAAAAAGGGTTAATATCGTGGAAGCGGTCCTTCACAATATATAAAATAAAATTTGTTTAAATTTTACTGGTAGCCATTTAGAATTATTCTGAAAAACATTTTTGTTACCTTAATTTAGGACATGAGTGTATATTTGTATTCATTTTAATGTATAACAAGAATCCTTATTTTAAGTTTCAGATAAATGTAAATTAATTCTTAATCTTAATTCAGTCTTTAAGTTAACACATTGAATGATTTCAAATATATTGGATTGCTTTTTTGCAGCTATTCAAAATAAGAAGAAATGTAAATTAGGCATTTTTGAGATATTTAATTAAGGTTTAGTATGCTGAATTCTTTGAATAAAAAAGAATCCTCGATTATCGAAAATTAGATTTAAATTTCATACAAATTCCAGTCATGTATGAATTAATCGCACAAAATAAGCTCAGCAAGAGGAACCGAATGCCTAAAAAAAGTAATGCAATAAAGAATTGCACTAAAAAATATATTCGCATTCATGCTTTAATAAGCATGGACTCTTCCATTCGGAACGGACGCCGATGCGAAATGAGTCATTCCCCTGAAAGCAGAGCAGACAATCCATCTAGAACTGAAGTTATACAAAAGTGAATTTCCTTTCTCGTTCCACTCATTTATTTCCCCTCGTGACAACTCTAATGAGCTTAGCTAGTGTTTTTGCGCATATTTATCCTTCAGGACAACTGCATGACACGAACGGATAAGCGGATCACATCGTGCAAAACAATCGTCATGAGAGTTTTTTCAGACACTCTTGAGCAGCCATAATTGCTTTTCATCCCAGTGCTAATTTGGGCGCCAAAATTAATTTCCAGCTCTCGGCTGTTCAATTCCGTTTTGGGCTGTCTCGTTTAATGATGATATATATTCTGTCTGAATGCCTCCAGGGAGAGATATTGAGCTTAAATCAGTCGGACACGTCCATAAATTTTTACTCATTCTTTTCCTCATAGAATTACCAGTGGTTAAAAGATTACAATTATCGTTTTATTTGAAATATTTTCTCTTTAAGATGTATATACGAAGTGAAAAGTTTGTGAAAATGAATACCATTACACTAATAGAAAGGACACTATAGTCCGTTTATTGTTAAGATGTGTAAACAGAATTTTATCGAGTATGTTTCACCTAGAATATTTAAAAGGGTTTTTCTTTTAAAAATTTAAACTCATTTGCAGCATTTATTAAATACATGCTTTTAGGACGTACTATATCATTAAAACGGTACACTTTTGGCGAAATGAAATATATTTCTATTGCCTCTTATTTGCAAATAGACAGCAATTCGAAAATATGTTTTACTTTAATTGTATACTAATTTCTCAGCTGTTTTTCTAATTGATTTTAAAATGAGAGAAATAAAACTGGAAAATGTCTGAATGTTAAAAGAAACATTTAGTTGTATCAATAATGATTATGACATTTGGACAATTGTGTAAATGTTATTTTATAATAGTTTACTATTTAGTTTAAGAAATGTATAAAATATTATAAATTTGTGAAATGTATATATATATATATATATATATATATATATATATATATATATTCTGCATAGAACAAGCATTTGTTTCAAATGCCTGAAATATTGTCAGTAGAATACTTGCAATAATATATGGCTAATTTTGAATTAATTTAAATTTTATTTTATTTGTGTCGCATATATGCTTCTCTTTGATGTCAGATTTTCAGTATTTTAACGCATTGATTCCTTAACACAACCAACATTAGAGTATAATTATTTGCTTACGGACATCTGAAAAGGACTTTTCTTTGTCTTCTTACCTTTCTTCTTCGTTATGGGCTGTGAAAAGCCCATAATAGAGTCGCCAATTGATTGATAACGGTAAAAAAGGGGATGTAATTAAAAATTCATAGTGGATATACGAAAGAATTTATTTGTGTATTGTTAATTGGGCTTTGTTCAAGAGAATATAGACTCTATTATAATGCAAAACACTTATTTCTATTTAAAAAAATTATAAGAGTATTTTTTCATGTAATATTATTATTCCTTTCAATAAAATGTATTCGTAATTTACCAGTTATTTTTACGTATATATTTTTCTCTTTTTTTGTAATTTTGTAATGATTCTTGTAAAACATTAGACTTTTATTAAGGTACTTATTGTTCCTATACTTCGGATATCGATTTGCACACCCGAGGTATTCATTTTCGTTAGTTAACAATAAAACTGGATAAAAAATTTAGATACAAAAATATAGCAACCATTCTTATAAAGAGACATATGTTTATCACATCTATATTCTTTTTGACGGACTCAATGGCCTTTTAAGGTTTCCATGCGATCTAACAACAATCAATCACTGTCAACTAAAATTGGCGAAATTGAGTAGGACAGTCACTCAAAATCTTTTGCCAATGCAAAAATAAAATCTTCCAACTTCTACATAGCGTGAATTGGAAAGGTGGGTATCCAATCCCATGTTAATTTCATCTCAGAAAATCCATCCTGCCATTTGGATTGGCGGTTCACTGAATGCAGATGGAGATAGGAAGCTTTGTGTGTATGGGGGAAGGAGGACATGCAGTGTGCTGTTTTAAGGTGTTCACTGAAAGGACAGCAGTGAAACTGGCAAGGAATTATCACGAATACTTTGCCTAAATGGATCTGTGAGAAACAAATATCAAAGTGTATCGTGATGGGAATTAATCGTGAACGGCTTAACTCTCCATCCACGAAGTATCTTTGTGATCATTCTCTTAATTATTCAATTCTCTTTTGCAACCGCGAAATTATCCGATAAGTATTTAATTTACCAGGAAGGACTGTGGTTCCTTTAAAGTCTGAATTTTTAGCTCTAGGTGTTTAAAAGTTCAGTAAAACAAAATAGTGAGAGAAAATTATTATTTCTGAAAAAAGAATTAAAATATAAATGGAATATTTTATTTTCAAATCAAAGTTGCAATAAAACTTCAATGCTTTTTTTTCTTGTAGCTTTGAATAAAAAAGTTATTAAATTACACTGCAGTTTTGGTTTTTTAGGTGCTTGTTTTTAATTAAGATATTAGTATTATAAGTACTAAATACTAACACTATTAAAGAACGCATTGTTTTTTCACTGCATGCTATTTAATAAAGAAATTTTAATTACATTTATAATTCACAAATCTAAGGAGTTCTATATTTAGGACATGTAATCATACATGGAACATTATTATTAAATACAAAAAAGCCAAAATTATTTTTATTACTGAAAAGTATTTAGAATTATGAATTATTTCTTATATAAAAATCTTATTATAAATCCTAATTTCTATATGTTCACCATATTTTCAACCATATGTTTGCCGCAGCATAGCCAGATTTGGCTCTTTGCCACAAAATCCGAAATAACTAACTAACTCAACATTAAAAATCCTTCCTAGATTTATCATTTACAAACAAAAGTTATTTACAAATTCTAAATAAGAACAGAAACCTATCACATGATATTAATCATGTATATAGATACTAAATTTAGTCAGAAGTAGTAACTTCCATAAAAAGACATTATGATGAATTGACAGTCATTCTGTAATTTGACCTTTGTATGTTGAAAACAATTGTAGGATTTCGTTCGTTTGCTAAATGATAATACGTCTGTTCTTAGAAATTTATTCTTTTGTTAACTGCAAATCCAGAATGAGCTGAATACTAATATATATTGAGAATTTCACCCTGTATCTGAAAAAAAAACAACAACACTTTTTCTAAAAATTTAAATCGTACTTAAAACGTTTTTCTTTTCTTCAATGTGTTAAGAAATTTTTATTATATCCATAAATATTTTTTTTATATTATTTATAACATCCCATTCATTCATTTGGAAAATATGTTTTGACCCGCAAACATCATTTATGAAATAACATATTGATTTCTTGATCTAGATCTTAAGACATGTATATCTTGTCGAGAAATGAATTAATGTATTTGTGATTCAAAAATCAATTCTAATCTTTTGAAAAATAAATTTCTAAGAAAATTATTCTAAATTATTTCTGTGGCTAAAAATGACGTTTTTTTTCACTGAAAAATAAAGATATCATTTTTTGAAGAACATTGCCAATATTAAATTAGGCCAGGCTTATTCAAAATAAATCAATATATTGACTTAGAAATCAGCATTATAATATTTCCGAAATAAGACTCACTATTTTACATATACTGTAATTTTGCCTGAAAAATGGGTTTGTGAAAATGGGAAATTTCACAATGAAAAATGGAAAAAAGGGGTTTTGTGTCCAACGACTAAGCATTTCAAAAAAGTTTCACAATTTGAAAGAAAGTGTATTTAACAATATTAAAAAAAATAAACTTAAAACTCAAAGCCGTTAAGAAAACTGCTTTTAAGTACGTCATATTTGAAAACAATATTCCAAACATTTACTATGAAATGCGAAATTTTAGTAAAATGTAAATGCTATACATATAATAATTTAACACATAGTTATATTAAAAATTTTATTATTTAATTAAACCATCAACAATTATAAAAAAGAATAATTTATTATCTAGAAGTGCAAAAGTGATTTTATGACATACTGGAGCAACATATTTTGAGAGAAAATAAGAAAAATGAAAGATCACGAGGTTTTATTATTTCTTTTTCGAGCATCGTTCATTCAACTCTTAAATTATTTCAGCGAACGATCACACGGTCAACAGAGAACTACGTTTCATTTTTTCTCCTGCGGAGACAAGCACAGATATCCATTAATTATAATGGGCTTCGTGTACAAAAAATGCAAAGAAACTTGTAACGAGCTAAATTACTAATACAGAAAAAGACAATTAGAGAGTCTATTTTTTACGCGTTTGAGTGTTTATATATATATATATATATATATATATATATATATATATATAAATAGAATTGTCGACGCAAAGGAACTATCAAATTGCAATTATTTCTCGTCTACAAATAGTTTATCTGTGGAAACAGTAACTAAAATACAATTAACGAGATACTTGTTCCTATTCCTAGGGAGACTCGCAATGTTATTTCAAGTAGTTTTGTTTCGTAGAAGTTAATTGTTAAGATAACTGAACTCCCTGGCTATTTCGTATTTAGATCGATTACTTAAAAAAATATATATATACCAAATACATTTAAATAAATAAGTCTTAGGGGTGAATACATAAATCAAATTTTCTAACTTTTGTGCTATAAACAATAATTGTTTTACAGCAATTTTGTAAATTTTTGCACTCTCGTGTATATATACAAAGATATACATACGTATACAAAGATAAAGTAATTATAACCTTACAAGAATTCAGATTTGAACTAATTCCACGCTTACAATTTACGTGGAATTTAACGAACTTCAGAAACCCCTATATCCGCTTAAGTTTCTATGAGCACGGTTTCTGTTTCAAGCTAGATAGATGAAATTTGATATGTGGCTTTTACATAAATTTATAGATGTCTATTCCATTATGGACGAAATCCATTCACTGAAAATTTGTCAGATTCTCCGAGTGCAAGTGATATTTTATAAATGCCTTACATAAAATGTTAGTTAGATAAAAATGGATTCATAGTTTTAACATCTAAAATCAAGATTTATATAAAATTTTAACTAAATCCTCCAAGGAATCTGACATTTCTTCTGACTGCATTTTCACATAAATTTAAAAATAGTAACTTAAACAAGTATCAACTTATACAAATGTAATTTAGTAAGTAATTCTGGTATTACCCTCTCAATCGTGTGTCAATTTTTAAATTTAATAGGTCGAAACAAAAGTCACAATGTTTTCTTTACTTCATTATGTAAAGACTAATATGAGTGACTGTGAAAATAAAAATCTAAGCATTTCACGACTTTGTACCCAATCCAAAATTTTATAAAGGGAAGGAGTGATAGCAACATTATTCGAGAGTAATGGAAGAAAGTTACGAGGAGACCAGTCCCACTTTGAAAGAAATTGTTAGCATTCTTACAAAATTAAATTATTTATTATGAATTACATTTAAAATTCAAATAAATTTTTTATTCCTAAAATGCCAGACTCACAACACAGATATATAAATGATGTAAAGATAGATTTACCATTTCTCACAGTTTTGAAGAGAAAAGTGTATTACGTTAAAGCGACAGCCAAATGTCATCTATTTAAAAATGGTGAATTTTCTTTTTTTTTTTCCGATTCAAAAATTGTTAACTTGCATTTTTTTATTACAACTTCGTTTTATGAAAAGTTTTACACAAAATTAAAAGGCAGTTTTTGAAAACCAGATATAAAAAAATGAACAAGATTAAATTAATCAAAACGTTCAAATAAAAATTTTTCTACAAAATTTTATTCACTAAATATAATTTTCACAAGTTTTAGTAATTAATAAAATGTTTGATAAATTTCATGTTTTATTATAAGAAGGGATCTACAAAAAATAAATTAGAAAAAAAAATACCGAAAAAATTAGAAAAAAATCCGTATTTTCGATTTCATAAGCTATTTCAGTTATATATTAATTAATTTGTATTAATACCAGCGCATTCCAAATTTTATACTATTACATGTTCAGAGCTTTAGAATCTGCCAGATTCTATTCTTTTTAATGTTTGCACTGAAAAGTTTTATAGTACAAGTATATTTGTATTGCATGCAGGTATATATATGTATTTACTTTCAGGAATATGTAATTTTACGGGAATATGAATATTTTTTTCATTTCCCGTTCAGAAACGGTTGCAATGAGACTTCCAATTGTATTTTTCAATTTCAAAGACAAGAGAAATATCTTACGTTGCCTGCTTTACTTCATCGAGAGAAAATATTAGAGGAGTGCAGATACCATATTTGCGTTGTGTTTTTTCTTAACCCCTGCAATTGTTTTTCCTTGAAATATTTGAAATTTATTTTCTTATGGTTACATTTACTACCGTGAGTTTTTTTTTTAACGTTATTTTCAAGTTAGGCCATCACATCAGCGAGTTTCTCTACCATGTCATCTTTCTATTTTCGTTGATCTTGATATCTTCTTTATTACCTAAAAAACAATTATTTGTCTTAAACTTGTTTCTTCAAATGTAACTTATAGAAAAACGCAAGACAAAATACTTGGAAGGGCTTTCTTGTAATAACATAATACATTTCCCATATAAAGCAGAAACATTTCTCTTTCTTTAATTCATATAAGTGATGACACTGAGATTTGAATATTTCTGACAAATCCAGCATTTGAAAATTATTTTTCTTTGCTTATATTATTAGAATGGCCTTTACTTGCGCTTTAACTAGCTAAAAAAAATTTAATTTTCATAACCGAAATTATTTTTCTACTTTATTTCTAATGTCTAATCATTTAATATGTAAATATCTAATATTGTAAAATCTAATATAATGTTTTCTTTTAATAATGCAAAACGTTATCCTTCCTTGGAGTAAAATGATCCTGACCACGAGGTAAGATGTCAATCCTAATAAAAGTTCAATATATTTTTATTCTTAAAAGATCTAAGACAGTGAAATAATTAGTAAATATTGACTAATGCATTTTCTGAAAAGCATGTAAAGATGGATATATTTGGTTTGAGATTCTAGTTCATTGTAAATTAATATGACTCAAAAGTGATTTTTATTTATTAACAAAAAGCACACTTTTTATTCTTAAGTTTGTGCATAATTTGTGCGACCGTCTGTAGCTTTTACAGGATATCCTAACGTTACTCCTGATGAAAGGTAACATTTACATCGAAGAATTTCAACGAACTTGTTTAGGAAGCTCATGTCATAAGAGACAGGAAATTTCAGTAGTTCATTTATAACACATCCTTTCTTTACATCCCGAAGTTCTTCCTGTTATTACTTTTAAATTGCTAGTCGTAACTTATGTGCTTCCCTTTGAGCTAACATATCTTCTAATTGTGTGATTGTTAAAATATTACTGGATGTTTATGCGAATTACTTTATGGCTGGAAAGAGTTTGAGGAGCATGTTGATTAAGAAAACAATAAGAAAGATTTATAGTAAGATGACGAGTTTATAATCTTACTCTGATTATATTTTCCGTAATGGAAACGTTAAAGAAATTGACTGTTTTCGTAGGATTAACAAGAGTGAGTTATTATTAAATAGTGTTTATAAATTATGTAATATTAAAGATAAACATGTAAACCAAAGGAGAACGAAATATATCACCTACTAGTTAACGAGATCATGCAAAAAATTTCCAACAACAATGAGTGACTCAGAACGTGAGTGAATATAATCTAACAAACAACGAAATGGCAGAAATTACTTCATTATGCAAATTTTTAATGTTTAATAGCTTAGATCATTAGCAATATCCATAAGGTGGTGAAATTTGAGTATTATGAAATAAAAAATTAAGTCATTCATTATGAACTTTCCCGAGTCTACCCTATGTATTCCTTTTAGATTTTTTATAGTTTCACTTAATAATCATTAAAATATTACTATGGTTTTTCATTTTTAAATGGCTACATAGGAGATTTTTTTTTAATTTTTTGGAAAATATTGATTTACCGAAAATTTTAGAAATATAGATTGGATGTAAAACAGCTTATTTTTGAAAACATCTTCTTCTAAAACTGATGCAATTTTTAATAATAATGGCGGATGGCATACAAAGATGAAATTCGGAGGAAAATTTAGTATCAAAGAATGCCAACGGGAGGCATTTTGGAGAAACGGAATTACTTTGCCAATGATAATAATGGACGTATGGAAAAAGGATTCTGCGAAATTTCAGTAACATTCAAATGATAAAATCTCGCACATATATAAATGTATATGTTTTGATATACCAGTATTTTTTTTATTGTTTAGTTTTATGATTCTTTGAACCAAGAGTAATATTTTCTATGTTCTGCCCTTTCCCTATATACAAAATATTATATAGGCGAATTTTAGTTCTATAATGTTTTCGTGGGGAAATAGAATTTATTTCTGCATAAATTATACGATCTATATGCGAACGACGAAATGGTTTCATTCTTTTCATTAGTTTTTGCTGCAGATCTGTCAAATGGAGAAAGCTATTTTATATCCATCTAGCATTTTCATATCTAGATGGATATGAAATCAGGCAACGCGTGGGACGTTTTTGGTTTATATAAAACAGTATTATTCGGAGGTACATTTGGGTTCCATTTTCTACATTTTTCACTTATATCAGTGAAACATATAGAAACTAGGTTTCTAAACTGGAAAGCATCTCTTTTTTAACATTATTCTAAAAAAAGCAAATCGATTTATTTTCATTAAAGGGTTACATGTTTTAAATTATCAGATTTCAATATGCTAATCATTAATTTTCACAATTTAAAGATCATTTATGTGGGATACTGAAGGTTTGTGTTAATCCGGTTGTGAAAGAAATTTTCATGGCAAATCGCTTTTTTGTAAAGATTCCAATCAGAATTGTTTAATTAAGATTTTGATCAAAATAATTTCTCCTGATTTGAAATTGTTTTATTAAATTTGAGTTTTCATATTCAGCCTTTGAAATGAAAGACTTTTGTACTCTTTAATATTTTCCATGACTTCATTGCGTCTATTCGTCAATTATCATTGTATTTTATCTTCAATACTAAATATTTTTTTTCTTATTGTTTAACAAATTTAATTAATTTGTCTAGATTGTCTTTATTAATTTGTCTGCCATTGCATGTAATTATATTTAAATGTATATATAGCAAGCAGTAATAATCCTTTAACATTGCACAAAAGGTAACAAATGAATACTTGAAACCATATCTCTATGTTTGAAATAATAATAAAAAAAACCTAATATAATTATGAGCAAAATTTAGATCCAATCAAAAAAAGATTTTTCTATTATTTAAATCCGCATGTTGAATTAGGAAATAAGGGCTATAAACAAGTGTCTCAACTTCCAAAATAATATTCACAATTTTAACAACCCATACGAAAGTAAGAAATTTTTATACATAGATGTCCTTTAAAAAATGACAAATAACAAAATCAGTGATTATGTAATGTAGCATTTTACATTTAATTCAGAAAATAATTTCGATATTTTGATCTTTTTTATCGAGAAAAATATCCATCGATTGTATTTGAAAAGCTTCCTTCAAGTTAACAAACGCATAATGAACAAAGATCACGTTTATTCTTAATTTGTGAGAAAACAAAACGGTGTTACCCAGAGCGAGATTGCTGATGTTAAAAAAGGTAATTAGTGAAAGCAATTTTTCATGCGCGTTTGTACTTATTGGTACAAACAGAATTGTCGCCAAGGAGGATCCGTTGAAATGCAATTATTTCCCTTCTGCAATTGATTTATTAGTGGGAGCATTCCCAAAATGTAGCAAATAAGATATTCCGCCCCATGGAGGCTCGAAATGCTTTTACTAATCAAATTTGTTTTATCTATTTAGTGAGATATCTGATTTACCTTCGCGACAGTTATTTTGGTGTTTGCATTGACATTTTGTAGCAAAATCTCATTTAAATTAAAATGAATAAACAATAAGCAACAAAATTTGCTCAAAAGGCTAGAAATTTATTTCTACTGTAAATAATAATAACTTTGAAATATTTTAGCAAATATTCTGCTTTTTTTATATATAAAGTTGACACTTCCTTAACTCTCTCTTGACTTAAATTCTTCCACTCTCTTAACTTCAGAACGACGGTAGCTAAAAACTATAAAATATATAAATCATTGTAGTCTAATAGATATGCGCTAAGCAATGAGACCCTTTGTAGCTCCAAATGGTGACAAATATTAAAGTTAACATTCGAATCTCTGAAATTATATAAGGAAGGACACAAATTAGTTACAAAGTAGTGTGGTTTTATTGATTTAGTCATCATTTGCACACCAATCCAAACCAGGTAGCCATGCGAATAGTGTAATAATGAGGAAAAAAATAAAAATAAAATAAGTAGCAATCGAAAGAGTAACGTGAAAACTTTTTACCAATCAATTCGTTTGCCTTTTTGTTCCTGTTATCGAGATATAAGGTCTTAAAGTCTGACGTCATTTTAAGAAAAGTCGCTAAATTTGGCGAGAAACAAACTTTTGGCGAAGTTCCTCCAAAATCGTTATCACGTCTATGATAAATATTTAGGTATTTGGGTTTTGGAACGAGTACTTTGCTAAAAGTTATATATTTTACAGCAGTTCTCTCTTGGGTACAGAAATTTAAAAATCTGTACAACCTTATGTCACGAAAATTACAAATTTCACCGGAACGATTACTACACAGAATAAAGCTCAACTAAAATTTTATTGGATAAATTGCTTTCCGTCCCATACAAGGTGCTTCTGAACTCCACATACAAAATTAGAGGGGAGGAAAAACACCGATAAGAATCAGAATCGCATAGGAAAGAAAAGTATCAATGCCACCCTCAAGAGATAAAGACATAAGGAATAAACAATGATACAATGCAAAAAAGAAGCATTAAGCGCTTTATTGCACAAAAAAATAGTACAATAGAAACATCAGAAGAGTTGTTCAATTTCCACCTATCATGCACTCTTAGTATTTATGGTGCCCGGATTGCCGAACATTTTCAAAAATACGGAACTTCTCGCGGAACGTAGCAGTAGCGATTGTCATTTATGCAATAAGGTTCATTAAGAATCTGCTATCGCTTCGGAGACAATGGCCGTTATGGCGCTCTACAAATGAAATTCAAAAAGCGGTAAGTCAAATAATGTTGGAGGCCATGCGGTGAGACCATTTTCAATCCATCTACCTATAAATACCTTGTCCAGATAGTCACGTACGAAAACTCCATAGTGAGTAGGATCCCTATGGTGCTGGAACTACATTCGGCGTCAAACTTAGGCGGGAATATCAGTCAGCAATTTGGGAAGAACTTCCTCATGAAAGATGAGATACAAATGAACGTTCATTTGAGATATTAAAATTAAGGGGGGGACTAAAGAATCGGCCTGGTTTCCATTCCAAATATTAGTATCAAAACAGAGAGGTATGGGACATGGTCGGGCCCCTTGTGAATTGCCTACTATCCATTTGAGCGTGTTGTGAGTAATGAATACCCCCTCACATGTAAAGGATGTTTCATTAACATGAGGGTACTAGTCGGAGACATTTTTTTTTTTTTTTTGAAAAAACATGTCATAGATAATTTTTCCTCTTGAAGTATCTGGACTCTTTGAAATGAAAAAAGACAAAAGACTTCACTGTGCATGCAGTTGTTCCAGCGGCAGAAGCACGTAAACCAGTGTCCGCAGTTCCGCCTATTTAATTTATTAAATTTCAAGCAAAACATATTTATAGAATAAAACACATTTATAATATTGCATTTCGTTCTGGACATTTTAATATCCAATTATTGTGGTTTGTAAATCTAATGTGATTAATAGGTTTAAAATAAAGGCAGTGAATGAATGAGAGTTGAAGAATAAAGTTTTCAGACATTAGAATATATTTAAGTGTTTTTATTTCAATTCATGTGAGCTTAGAAAATTTAGATTTTCTTAAAGTTGTTAATAAAGAGAAAATGGCTCCTTTATGTAACAAAATGGGAGAATAAATTTAAATCAACAAAATCTTTCTACACTGAAACACATCCATAATATTTCATTTTTTACTATACTTTTTATATCCATTTATTGTGGTTTGTAAATCTAATGTGGTTTCGAGGTTTAAAATGTAGGCAGTGAATGAATGAGAGTTGAAGAATGAAGGCTTCAGACATTAGAAAATATTTATATCTATTTACTTTTCCCTTTTACCTAACAAAAAAAACCCTTCATATATTTAAAATATTTATGAAGACGCTTAAGAGTTCCTTTGCTGAAAAGCAAATTTCGAGAAAAAAAGTATCTTTTAATTAGCATTTTTCTTTTACTATGCATCCTTTCAGAGCGACGAAGAAAAATCGCTTCTTCAGTAACAATCAATAACTGTTTCTTACATTAATTAAAACTCTTGTGGCTCATAAGTTTTAATATTTCTAAAATAAAAGTATTCAGAATAATATATCATTCTGTAAATGTTTTTCTTAAAATAAGTACTTAAAAGTAAACGAATCATCATCAGTATTTTACATACACAAAGGAATGCAATATTATTACCGATTTTCCTCAAATAATCTCTAAAACAAAAACAGGAAAAAATATTCTTATAGTTTGTTTACTTTTGATATAAAATTACTATTAACTGTACATTCTTTATAAAAATTCGAATTGTAAGTGTGCTATTTTGATTTTATTTTTTTTTTTCTTTGTCCTAGTAATAATTTTGATTCAACTTTGGAACAGATTGACAACTTTTATGTAAATGTATTTTACCAAAATTCGAATTATTTTCAAAGTTGTATTTGTGTCTCAATTTGTTGAAGTACACAGATAGAGACAAACAGACTTAATGTTGATGAATTTCAAGGAAAATATAAATAATGAATTAAAATTTAATTGAAATTTTGGTTAATTTAATATTATTAAAATTCCATTAATACAGCTCTCAAGCGTTTTGAAGATAGTATAATGGAAAGAATTCGATAATTCGATAGATAAATCGATGGATATATACACAGAAGTAATAAAAAAAGTGTGATTGAATTTAGAAAAGTCAGGATTAGAGTAAATAAGTCATTAGTTAAAAATCAATTTTTCTTACTTATTTGAAATAATCACAAGAAAATAAAATTCTTACATTTAATGAATGTTCATTGTAGAATTTTGATTATTTAATTCAAAGCAAACAAGATTAGAAATTTCAGATATGAATTCCATTTGTTCAGATTAAAATTTAAAAATAAAATTACGATGTTTCCTATTTAGATATTCTTCTAGATAAGGAAAGGAAAGTAATTTACCTCTTAGAATCCAATTTGAACATAAATTTGAATAATAATATCACTTCGAAAGTACGAATAAAATTGTTAATTATTCATAATATAAAATTCGAAATGGTTGCTATTAAGACTGCTAATTTAAAAGATATTGCAAATTTATGATGACAAAAATGTGATAATTCAATGATAAAGTAAGATAATTCGAGGAAAAAATAAATATTGCAACACATTTTATTCCAGCGGTTTTAAAATTAAACTTTATAAAAATCCTTTATTACATAAACTTTTAGATTTTTGACATACTGATAAATTTTGGAAAAGAGGAACTGAAAAAAAATGCAATGAGTTTATAAATCAGTCCATATAAATCAGAAAATATTTATACTTCAACTCTAAAAAACTAAATAACGCTATGTATCAACAATTCCTTAATAGCTACCTGTGGGAGAGTTCGTGCTTCCTAAAATCCCAGAACTTACGTGATCAGAACACTATACTCCGTCACGTTTTGAACGTGTCTTATGTTCGATTCTGAACATTTTTTACCACCCCCCCATATATTCCCCCCTTTACCCTCCATCTATATTTTGAGTTCCGAGTTTTTAAAAAAGGATTTCGTTATATTTATCCACAAGTACATGTATTTTTGTAGATGCTTATTCAGTTTTTTTCACTTTTTTCTGTTTAGAAAAAGATGAAATCAGACATTCTACAATGCTTTGGGATCACAAGCACAAACACTTACACAAGCTATTCCACTCAAGAATTATTTTTAATTGCAGTAGACCACAAATGATTTCGTTATATTATTATTATTATTTTAATTCTTTGGCTGGTTTTTTCTTCTTCAATTTACAGCATTTGTAGCTCACTTCATATTTTTTTGCTTTGATCTATGTCACTTTTCTTCTACTTTTAAATGAGTAAAACAATATATTCAGCTTCGTTACAACCTTCATCATTCGGCAACATTTCATATCTCCTCTTGTTTATTTATTCAGTAATTGATATTTGTTTTGTAGTTTCATCAGTGCTAATGCTTAGAAGGTGCAAGGCAAATTATATTAACAATAGATAGCGCAGTAAAGGAAGATATTAAACGATATTAAGAATAAATTATTAATGAAAAAAATAAATTATATTAGGTAAAAGCACAATGGGACAGATAGTAAATTTAAGAACCGGTGGACAAGCAAAACTTGCAACCAATAAACTACAAGTTACAAAAAAATTTTTGTAAGTATAATTGCAATTTTTTTTTTATTCAAAAGTACGTAACTAAGTTTAAAAATACTTACAGTTCTTTTAATTCAAAAGCTTAGTGAAAAAATTATGGACCTCTGGTCGGACAAATGACCTAACTCTATGAAAAGTAGAATTAGAAAGAAATTTTCTCGATACAATAATTAGGAAATGATCCCATTGATTGGCTACAAACTTTGCTGGCGATCATTTTCTGACTTGGCGGAGGATTTGGAGACTTTGCCAACAGAAGAGAAAATATTTAAATCTTCCAGAATTTTGGAGATAGAACCAATAGGAACCGATATATGCCTGATTGTTCCAGAACATTCTCTGTCCGGCTCTGGGAACTATAAAAGGCCGGCAGTCAAAGCTGAAGACAGTCGTGTATAGAGTCATCGAGAGGTTTAGAGTTGCATAACGAGTCAACGGTGAATGGTTGTATCAGTCCAGCGAAACGCAAATATTGAATGCAGCTCAAAGGTTTGGTAAATTGAGCTGTGTGTCGAGTCCCGTTGTTTATTATAGAAGCAGCATCGAGTAGTTTGAGGAGTAGCTAATCGTGTAGTAATTTGTTGGCAGTTGAATTCAGGTAAAGCGAATAGACAATTGCCGACGTTTCGTGAGACCACGACTGTTGATACGAAGATTCCCTTCTCCTGCTGAATTATGTCTGGCCGCTTTGTGTCCTGTGGTTGTTATTACTACGATTAATACTTGTAGGCTACTGTTTATTGTAATGTGCTGCTTTGTGCTGTCTATGTACTTTTCGGTTGTGTATTAGTTGTCTGTGTTTCGTGTTTAATAAAAGTCGTTGTTTGTTACTGAGGCCTGTTTATTGTGTTTCTTCATCGGCCAACAAATCACAAAGAAACTCCAAGTTCCGCAACAATATGTAACAATAATTCAGATGATACTTCGCAAGTATCTCACTCAACCAAGCTAGATAATTAAGTAACAATAAATACCTTTTCTAATTTGAAAGTAAAAAAAAAGAAAAAAAAAAAGAAAAGAAAAGAAAAAAGAAAAAGAAAAAAAATAAAAGATTAATGTAAAATATGTACGCGAATGAAACATATTTTATTACAGTTTTTTTATTAAAATTTTACAATTCCTTCCCAAGAGACCACTTCAATGAAAACAAAATATTAACATGTCTTTGAATTATAAATAAATTCAGCTTTCCGATGTGAAATATTTTGGCAAATCCGTATGTGTTAAATAATGGTTAAATAGTTTTATTTCCTATGTTATAGCACTAGATCTTTATTGCACGTTTCGTTTTCCTTCTTTCTTTTGTACTATTTCGTTCATGATAATTAGAACACAATGCCTCAATAGTATCTCGTTAGATTAACAACTACCATTACACTCCGATTTATTATAATGCTTTTGTGTAATCGTATCGTTGCAAAACATTTGGCTAACGACACTTATTCAACTACAAAACGATGTTAAGAGTGTTTTCTGAATGAGCTAAGAAAATACTATCAGTAGTTATATTATGTTCCCAGAAAACGAAACTATTATTTCATTAAATAAAAAGAAAAGGAAAGCACAGTTCACAAAATGTATTAAAATCCTTATACAGTAGGTATCTTATTCATGCTGTAGTTTATGTTTAATATTGAGTTAATAACCAAATCGTGAGATTTGCCTATTAAATACTAAAAGATTAGCCTATTTAAAATTTTAAAAATGTTTGAATGATATGTTTTTGTAATTCCTGTATTGTTAACTTTTGAAAAATTAATTAGATAAATAATATTCATATGAAATTTTTAAGCAATGCAATTCCTTATGAAATTTATTGCTAATTTAATAAAATTAATAAGAAAAACTTTAGAAATCCCTTAAAATAGAAAAAAAAATCCACATACAAAACTGTTAACATTAAAGAAACAATTTTTGAATCTTTAAATAATTTAGAATCTTGTATTTTGCTATAATACTTTTATCATTTATTGAAATAAAATACTAAAAATTCACTATTTTTTTGATTGATTAAAATTTAAATAAAAATTTCAAAAGTGTCAAAAATTTCAGAAAACCTAAAATAATTAAAGTTGTATTACTGATATTAATATAAAGCAAATAATTATTCCACTTTTTGAGTTTATCAGCTCTTATTTCTTAAGGACAGAATTGTTATTGCGGTGTAATTGTCGTCGTGTCATTATTTCCTGCCTGAAGTTTATATTGCATCGATATCATTTCGCAAAATCCAGGTTGATAACATATTTTCGTCTAATCCGGGAGAGACTTATGATATTATCTAAAATTGCTTTTGTTGTTAAGAGTTAATTAATAAGGATCTCCCTTGGAGATAATAATTTTTGAGCATAGATTGTTACATATTAACATTACATGCTTATAAATGCAGCTGAAATAAATAAGCCATTAAGAGTAGTAAAGACATGAATTAAATTTTAAGACTTTACTAAAGTTTACAATAATTCTGAAAATGCGGTTCAGTCTTGTTTAATTTTGTATTTATTTGCATTAGTGGAAATTAAGATAGAATTCCGTAGAGTAAATCATTCAGATGGTATAAAAGTTTATACACACTTACTTGAAATTAGGAATTTATTTCAAATAACACAGGAAGACCATTTATTGAATATATATATATATATATATATATATATATATATATAGATAGGTAGATAGATAGATAGATAGATTAATTAATTAAAAAATCATTGTCGGAAAAATTTTTACATTCGAGGTTCAGTTGATAAATATGTATGTCGTTCGTTCCATTTCAAACAATGGAAGATGATATTTTTTTAGGAGAAAATTAAAATTTTTTATTCATCTATATTAATCAAATTGAATAAAGATAAAATAAATATAACTAGTATTTCCAATATATAAATTTTTTAATGATATGATTTAAATTTAAATTACCTAAATCATGCAATCGCATTTTTTATTATATTATTAACATTAGCGCTTTAAGCTGCATAAATTTTTAGAAACAAAACGAATTTAAAATATTATAAGTTTAATGGAATATAAAGAATTCACATTGCATATAATATTTAAAACATTCTTTGAATTTCTACAAATAATTGAGAACAAAATACATAATAATTTTTGCATCTAATTGACGTTAATAAAATGCACTTTTTTAAACTAATATAATTAATTTTATATGGTAATTTTCGCATTAAAGACAATTTGTTTACTCAATACCATCATCTTACATATTAAAAATAAAAGAATATTCTGTTATTCTTACAAATATTTTAATATTTACCCAAATGTAATAATAATAATTTTATTTTTCATACTTAATATCATGTAATAGATCAATTATGAATGTTAACTCATTTTTTTTACAAAAATATAATAATTATATACAGTGATTAAAAAGTACAATGCACATTTCTATTATTTAAGAGTTTAATCCAAAATTTTTAATTTTTTAATGATTTAAGCTTTTATTTATATTTCAAACGCATTTTTCAGCATTTACAGTATCCTGCTCTTTAAGAAGAACTAAAATTTCCGCTTTCATCAGAAAATCATTCCGCTTTCCTTCCGCTGAAATCAGAAAATTTATTTTTTGAATTCATGAGAAATTTCAGTTAAGTAAATTTCAATTAATATCTACCTGTAGAAATTATTGTTTACTCAAAAATATTTAGACAGATTTCATCAGCATAAGTTACTCTGACACGTTTCAAAATAAACACACGTTTGAACAGAAAAAAGGCTTAGCACACTCTTTTGCTCTCATTAATCTCTTTCGACACTTAGCATTTTATATCTTGTATACCATCTTGTATCTTGTATATCTTGTTCCAAAGAGATATTTTGATGTACGGTTATTTGCTTAGCGAGTTTTATTTATCCGTTAAGAAATAAGATTTTCAATGGTTCTATTCCGCCGTAAGCAGAAAATATATTCAAAATCTCCTTTCAACTTTGCTTTCTCTATTGCATTCCGGAATTCTTCGTCACAGAATACTTTAGATGCCATTTTCATGCTATGCATTTTCTTGGTCCTCTTTTTTTTTTGTTCTTTTTTACAGTATGCACTGTATAAAAAAGAAGGAATACGTAATTTTTTATGATCATATTCAGTTCGTCTGTCCTTTACTTTTCCCAACTTCTTTTCACGGTAGGTGAATTAGGTGACCTAGCCAATATGCGTCTCGGCGACGCCGTCTTGGCGCAGCTCTGATATCAGCATTTTCTTATTTATTTATTGCATCATGAAGCAGCTACAATTCTTCTTCCTCGCTTTTTCCACTGATAAGAAAACTTGTTCAAACTGACAGAGCTACCTCTCACAATAATATAGTTGTAATTTACTTATATATTTAATTCATATTTAGTTATTTTTTTATTATTTTCCTCTTAACATTTACCATTTCAGTCCTTAAATAATTGTTATTGTTTCAGAATTTTATTATTTTATTTGAGAAATAAAAAAATTAAATTGCTTAATGCATTGCCGGGATCATGCAATTTCAATTATTTTATTGATCTCATTGCGAAACTATCATGTCATAAACATCTTTCCTTTTATTATTATTAAGACCAATATCTTGAAAATATTCTAATAAGCATTCATTTTAACGAAATATCTTATTTAGTTCAAAGACAATTATTTATTCTTATTGAAATGATTTTTATATTATTAAATTGTGAAGATGCTTGATATTTTCATAAGCAATTCTCTTCCTTTATTTTAAGATAATGTAGCGTCAGTTAAAAACCTTAATTCATATTCTTCATTAAATCAAAATGTATTTTATATTTAGGTCGCAATATCTACTATTTTTAAGAAGAATAAATGTATTTTAAAGCCATTTTTACCAAAATGGGAAAACACTGTTTGTATTTATATTAAAATAAAGGTGACATTGTTTATTTATTTAAATTCCATAATATATCATTCTGTTAATTTTTTTATATTGCATCAAATAGATTTTTAAAGTATCAATTAAATCACGAAAGATATCCTGAGAAGTAATTAAACATATATCGATGACAAAGTATATTTTTTGCACGATAATTGTTCGATTTTCTCTTTAAAAAACATTTGTTTCTTATCGAAATTCATTTTTAAAGTTTAAATTTATTGATTCAGAATTCTATATAAAATTCGTTTAAACGTGTAAAATATACTATAAAATACCTTGTATACACCTTGATGGCAATTTGTATTCATAACAAAGGTTTACCAATAATTTATTTTTAAATAACTAATTAATCAAATTAATTTATTAATTTATAACTTATTAAATTTATTAAAGTGATTAATAAATTAATTTAATCACTTTAAGCAATTTATTTTTGATGTAAATTAAGCAACAATACACTTTAAGATGGCATTATTGAAGAAAATGCTTGAAGGTGATTAAATTAATTTCCTTGAACACATTTGAAATTACATTTCTTAATATGGTTGCAAAATTTCACCTGCGTTTGAAAATTTTGAGTATATGAAATGCTTTGATTATAATTAACTGATATCGTGTTTGACAATTTTCTATACTCAAGAAGATTTTCCTTTTTCTAAAGATTCAATATTAAGAGGAAAACAAGAAAAGGCATATACTACTGATTAATAATTTTTAAAATTGCGTAAGTGATCAAGAGTTATATCAACAAGTCATTAACCAAGATGACTTCGTGTTAATCATTTAGAAAAATGAAAAGTGAAGTCATCAGTTTAAAAGATAAGACAACAAGTATAACAATTAACTCATTTCGTTTTATTTTTAAATGTTTGAAATTATATTGTGCATCAAGTAACGCTTTCTAAAATTAAGAAATATTTTCCTGAATAGATTTATGCTAAAAACAAACTGGTAAGAGAAATATATTTAATTCGAATTGCGAATTTTTTATGACAATAAATGTAGTTTCAAGTAAATTGTTTTGTTTTCGGCATTTCGAGTAAAAAGATACAAAACACTTGCTGATATTTTGAAGAAAAAAATAATATGAAATAATATAATGTTATAATTATTATATTAACCATGATTTCGGTTATATAAAAACTTATTCCAACTTACCCCAGACGAAAAATACACAAATAGAGTTACATAATACTCTTCTACAATTTCAATATTTATATTTTAATGCCCTTAATAATCAAAAATAGCATTTTCAGTTCCCGGTCAGCTTAAAACACTCATGTATTGGCAAGTAAAAAATTTCGGGGTGTTTAAGAACATCGGAAAATTAAATACAAAAGAAATATTATGTTCAGTTAGATCTGTAAAATTAGGTTTAATTTATTTATAATACGAATTACACTAAAACATTGAACCTGAACTATAAAGAATAATTTAGTTTTCTTTGAATATATCTGTGAATAGTTATTTATGTATAAATATCATAATGTGTAAAAATAAATTAACACAACTAAAAAAATTATTCTTAAAAAGAATTATCACAACTTCTGGGCACATCCAGACAAAAGAATATAATAATTTTGATCTTTATGAGGTAATTTTGTTTTTAAAAAATGAGATAAATTCAAAATTATAGAAAGCTGAAATTCAAATGAGCCTAAATCTGCCTATGTTAAATACCTAATTACATAAAATACGAATCTAAAACATTTAATCCCCACGGTGCAAGAGTTAAATCTTTATTCCTCTTAACGTGGTTCCTTCATGTTTTCCCTTGTAGTTTGCAGGATAATTAGAACATAATGCCTCAAATGCATCCCACTAGATTAACAACTCCCATCCGACTTCAATTTATTCTAATGATTGCGGGAAATTGCATTGTTACAAAGCTATTACCTAAGGATAATTCTTCAACATTAGTGTCTCATTTAGAGCTATCTTTGATCGAAAAGCAGTTCAGGAATGGAAATATTCCCTTTTAGTTTGAATAATAAAATTTCATATGAAATCGAAACCACTAAAGTGTGTCACAAAATTAATGTAAGATTTGAATTTGCCACCATTCGTGCAGTAAAGTGTTGGCAAGCCTATTAATAACCCTTTGATTGCTCAGGGCTCCATTTGATAGCTCAGGATTAGTAAAAATGGAATGTCACAGAGTTAGGAGCGTTAGAAAATATGTTAATGCATAATTTAAATTAAATAAAGAAAACAGCTTTTTTCCTTTAAATTGTTATATTTTTATTGATTTGTAAAGTACGTAGGGCAGAGTTATATATGGAATAACACATAGGACAAACGGACTTCACGGCTTTGCTGGCACATACGCACTCGTTTGTCGAAATTTTCCATGACCATTTCGTATAAATGTGGCTTAATTTCCTTAGTATAGCGTTGAATTTCCTCCTTCAATGTACGCGTGCTTCTGGGCTTGTTGCAGAGACCTTTGACTTCCAATAATCCCATTAAAATAAATACATCGGTATTAATCAAGGGAGTCAATTCTTCAATTATCGAATTTTGGCCACCAGGCATTCATTATTTTTGAAAATTGTTCAACTATGAAAACATATTGTATCATGTAACGCTCCATTTTTACTAACCCTAAACTATCAGCCGGCAAAAAGTTTTTTTAATAGGATTGTCAACACTTCACTGCACGAATGGTGGTAAATTCAAATCTTGCGTTAATTTGGGGACACTCTTTATAAATCTATATAAAGTGTGAATTTTTTAGATTGTAAGGATTTCTTTATTTTTATTTTTAACCCTTAACTGGGGGGGGGGGGCGTGCGGTCTGTGAGACCGCACGCGATGGATTTTCAGTCACCCCTATTCTATTTTTAGCTCAATTGAATGGATTGACCCTGTAGCTTCCTGTTTTGTTACCTTCAATAAATGTGCACTTTTTCAACCGATTTCATAAGATGCTTTTTAAAATAATTCATTTATTTATTTGGATGCGGTCTCTAAGACCGCTCCTCCCTGTTGGTGTCCCAGTGATAAACAAGGCTAAGCAGATGGCGCTAAAACTTGGGCCCCGAAATATCATCCAGTTTATTGATCCTATTATGAAGCAGTGCTCCAGACACTTTTAAATGAAGCATAAAGTGGTTTCAGTGATAAGAATAATTGTACAGAAGAGTTTTTCGATGAAAGTTCGCATTCAACTGATTTTGATATGTATGTTCAAACATAATTATTTTTTCTAGTGATAATGTATTTTGAAAAATTTATAAAATATATTAATATACCAAGAGATATATATACAGAATTTATAGGTTGATTTTTATACTAGTTCTTAACTTATATGTTTAAAATGTCCAAGAAAACTGCGCTATGAAAGTCACACAAGCCGATAAAAAAAGGGCAAATTTTACCTATTGTCAATTTTTTTATTTTTCATATAATTGTTGAATTTTACATTATATGGCCTTCTATATACCTTCATATACTGTAAAAATAAATATGGTTTAAAAAATAAAAAGCAATATGTTTTATCAAGAATATTACTTATTGCAACATGTAATTTGAGAAGAAAATGTATGTTCCAATGCATTTTCTTTTCAATGCTTATACATTTTGAAAATTTTATAAAACATATCTATAGATCAAGAAAAATATCTGTAAAATATATTGACAGTTTTTCATGCTAATACATTCATTAGAAAATTTAATTTCAGAGTAAATGAAATGCTGTCTTGTAGACCGCACCTCCCCAGTTAAGTTCTAAATTTTCACCTCCCCAGATAAGGGTTCAAGCAATATTAAGAATATTTTAGATCAAATCTCGTAATTTTGAATGGCCATCAAATTGCATAGATTAAATCCAAGTTGACACTTCTTTCTGAATTTCTATACCACCTCACTGCCGAGATTATTCTACTTGTCACAGATTGATCTCGCACTTAAATTTTTTACATAGTTATTCTTCGGTAGAAGCTGGAGTCCTCCAGTCTCCAATCCCAGACAATACTATATGGCCAACCCACTAGTTAAAAAATTCTTACATTTTGAAAATAATTTATTATTAATCATTATATATTTTGAGTTTCTGTTTTATATATTATTATCAAAAAAATTTGAAATTTTCTCAGGAAAGCCATTTGTTTCACTGAATCGCCATGTTTTCTTGAAAGAATGTAGAAATATTTAATACTTGTATGCTTATTAAAAGACATTTGATATCGAAAGAAGAGTTGTAAATGGAAAATGCAGTGTATTCGTAGGAAAAAAATTGTACAATTTTTATATTTAAAAAAATGCATTTTGTTGTTAAAATTTAGGTGGTCAAAGAACTATTTCAAACTATAAATTATGGAACTATATAAAATTCTCATAATGAACACTATATTGTTGCCATTAATTTTTTAGTCAGAAAAACAGTTATAATTTTTAATATATTCTTTGCCGGTGATATATGAAACGGCGATATTCTACAGAATATCTGGCAGTTTTACAGAGTGCCTGCCATTGTGGATAAAGATTGAAATATGAGATATACTATATGCTGTCCCCAGTTATTGAATATCATATTTAGGCATTCTGTAGAATGACACATAATATTTGGGGAAAGTATTAAAAAAAGTTCAAGAGAAGGCTATGATTTTGAAGACTTATCGTTCCTCAAAAATACAAATGTTATTTTAAAAGAATGTCATTAAAAAAACACATTTATTCTTAATATATAAAAAAGAAAATTTATGCTCTCATTAAATGAAACAAAATAAAATATTAATCTACTATTTATACCAAAAAAGAAAATATTTTGATTTTAAAATATATTTAATTTTATTTAATATTTTGGAGTTTTAGTGGATAAATCTAAGATGCATTTCATTCTTTGTCGGTTTGGCATTTGCCATTCCGTAAAATGTCTAGGGAATGTGAGAAATAATAATAGTTTCATGTATCCCCCCCCCCTCGGTTTGGGCAATCTCCAAATTGTTTAGGCATTCTATAGAATGCCGGATTTAAAATAGTTCAGGTGACCTATACAAAAATTAGGATCATATGAAGTTAATATTACACCCATTTATAATTAAACTGATTATCAAAAAACAATGACTTTTGAAAAACACTGACATTCCTAAAGGAAGTAATAATATTATTTCATATCAAAATTACCAATCAAATAATTTAACGCTATACTTATACAAATTTATATAGTCTTTACATAAACATCTAGAAAATAATTTACACGAAGAATATTATCCACAAGTTGTTTCTAATAAGTTGTTCTAAACGTTTAATTACAAATCATTTACCAATTTAAGAGTAAATCTAAAAGTGTTACGATTTTTCCAAAATTCTAATATAATCTAGATTCTTGTAAAAAAATATTTCTTGCGAAATCTATCCTAAAATGATAATACAAAATAATTTTATATTGACGAAATACAATAAATGATAATGATTTGCAGTGACGGTAAAGAAATATATTTCACTGTTCGAGAAGTTATACGAATTTTTAGAAGAAGTTGAATACGACTATTTAGAAGAATAGGTCTAATAATCAAAATTTTTAAAAGAAAATTAGAAACTTTAATAAAATTTCTTAAAAATATTTACAATCAGTGGTTGAAAAAATTTTATTTGAAAATATCAGATGCAGGTTTTTAATATTAGGAAATATGAAACTTTTAAATCCTTATATTTTACAAAACTCTTTTAGTAATCTTTTCTATATTTGAAATACACACTACTCTAAATTTTCATATTTCAATAATTAAATGATCATATTTTATACAATATTTTAATATTCAGAAGTGAAATTAGATGACATTGAATTATTTAGAAGACTTTTTTGAAAAAGAATATATAAATTAATTGGAATATACAGGATCATTTGAAGGAGAAAAACTCTTTATACATCTATTGGCTTATCTTGTCACGAAAACCTACTTTCATGTAATTTTGTCTCATGTTTCTTCATCAGTAATAGTGGAGAAAAAAATAGTAGAAACCGTTGCTACATCTAGATGCAATAAATAAATAAACAAGCAAAGATATCAAAGTTGGAACGTAGTTGATGTCATTGGAATCACGCCGTCTATTTCACCTAATTTTCCTGGAAAGGAAGAAAATATAAAAGAGAAAGAAAATCTGATGCTTCAATACAAAAAGAATAAAGGTACGAAAACAAATTCCGTAAGTAGAGGAGAAAAAGAAAGAAGAAACAAGAACAAAAATCATAACATAAAAATAACTTTCTGTATCTTCGCAAGTCCAATGGCTGGAATAGAGCAAGAAGAGAGAGAAGTGGAATTTTCTCCTGCCATTTGAGCTTGTGATGGAAAGATTCTATTGAAAATCTTGTACTTTTCTTTTCTCATTTCTGAAATAAAATAACAAAATAAATATGTCTATATAAAAAAACATATATAACATGTACTATATGTTCATAAAAATTTGGTCTTTAAAATAGATGTCGGGTACAGAGGGGAAAAATGATTTATCAAAATCATATTGGTTTGGAAATTAGACATGTTTCTTACATTTTTGTGATAATGATATCAAGAGATCATAATTTCCAATGATAGATGTAAAGAATACAAGTATCCTAAATAATAATTTAAAAATTATTTAAAATAAATAACAAAAATCCTAACAACACCATTTGAAATGGCTGACTGACATGGTTGAATTTGGGGATTTATAATAATCATACAATGTTTGTTTTAAAAAAAAAAGAAATAGAAAAATATGTTTGAATGTCTTCTTTTGATAATTTTTCTTCATTTTTCTTTAATTATCTCTTAAAACTTCAAAATTCCTTTCAAAATAACATTAGAATGCTTGAACGTTTATGATAAAATCGAAATAAGGATCGATTGTTTTAAAATGTGATATTCAATTCTTGGTTCTATATTGTTAATTAAAGTACAAAGACAGTGTAAGATGAGATTGGAAAGTCAAATAAAATACTACAAAGAAAGCAGAAAATTATTTCATATAATATGTTATAATGGCTAGCATTTTTTTCTGTTAACAAATATTCTCCAAATGGACAATTATAGCATAATGTGAAGTTAGGGTAATTCCAAAGCATGGACATATATACAATTAAACTTTAAAAATACAGAGTTCAATAAGTTTGTTTCTTCTCATTAAAAATCAAGAAATCTACATTAAATCCGTTAATTTCATTATAATCAAATTATAATTATATTATAATCAAGAAAGAATTTTCAAAAAATATATTGCTAGTAGTACTATTAGGCTTTGGGTCTCACTTCAAATGTAGAAAAAGAATGTGCATTTAATGAATAGAAAATGAGTGCATTTAATGAATAGAAAATGAGTGCATTTAATGAATAGAAAATGAGTGCATTTAATGAGTAGAAAAGAATGTGCATTTATCATAAATCTTGCTATTCTCAGAATTATTATGGATACGGTTCTGAACCTGCGAAATAGTTTGGAATAGAAAATTCATAAAATGAAAGATCCTCCTTCCTGAAAAGTTGCTTTGGTAAGCTATTTAAAAACTGATTTTTTAAGGCATAAAAAATGTTGGAGAAAATTTCTACTCTGTTTTATTGGCTGTATTTTAAACTATTTACTCTATATATTTAAAAAATCTTTTAAAGATATAGCATACGGATTATGGCGTAAACAAAGATGGATGCTTCCCGATAGGGGCATCTCATACCTATACAACTTTTCACAAGATTCATAAAATCTCTATAGCAGTGAGTCTGAGTAAAGGATAGTTCACTCACTATCTACCAATATCTGCTATACAGTAAAATATCAGCTTAGTAGGTTCCTAATTCTCATTATCATTCATTACAAGAAACTCCAAATGAGCCTCAATCTAAGAAATTTGAGCCAGTTTAACCCTCCGCCAGGCACAAGCGATGACAGGGATAACTTATTAGAGTTTGCATTTTCCTCCACTTCTAAGGAAGAAAAGGAGGATTTTTTTTCTTTTTAATCCTTCGTTACCAAATCTTTGAAGTCTTTCATGACTTGACTGTTTCTTGGAAGAGAGTTATATTCATATTAATCTCACATGCACATTGCGATCAAAATTGCCAGAAGTAAAAAGGTTCGTAAGATTTTTTAAAAATCACGGTGGTTTATTTCACTCATTTTACTATTGAATCATGCAAAATATATTAAAAACATGGAAATTGTGCAGCCTAGTCTTCTGGATTTTCCTCTAAAATTGATTACGAACTCTACTATCTTTCTAATTTAACTCAATGTATATTCTGCACTTGCACTGAATGGGATAAATGATACATAATGCTACCTAATTGCAAAATTAAATCGATTTTCTATATTCACTAATTGATAGGTATCGATTTTCGAGTATGAAAAATTTACAAAAACCAATATCCTTGAATTTTTAACTTTAATTATTAGAGAAGAAGGCCTCTGGCAATATAGAAATTACAGATGATTTGGAATTTACACACTGTGAGGATGAGCCTTTTCTGATATTATTAAAAATATATCTTAATTTGAGAAAGGGTAGCACACCATTCCAGAAATACAAATACTAGTTCATTTTTTTGTTTTGTTTATTTCTCAGTTCTGCATTTATATAATTTTTTGTTAGGTTTTCTTCCTTTTCATAGATTTATAATTTATTTTCAGTTCAATTTAGATCCATTTCGTCTATTTCACATTAGAGAACCAATTGATCTATTTGCTTAAAGAATGGTTTTACGTTTTAGAATCCCTTATTAGAATATTATTTGGATATATGTCATAATTACAAAATCATCATTTACTCTAGAAGAAAGAGAAATATACTTTATATTAAAAATTGCTTTTGAAGTATTCTGCTATTCCCAAGATTCTCTGATTCTAGTACAGCACGCAGCAGAAGAAGTAAATTTAAAGATAGTGTTTTTTACGGCGCATTTTTTTCCAGAAAATTTTATTTAAATTTTTTTTCGGAACAGAAAAGAAAAAAAAAATATCTAAATAAATAAATCTGTACGAAACATTGTACGCCTACATATATGTTTGCATAGATTTGATGTTTTGTATAAAACTAGATATCGAAGTATGGAGGACGAGTTAAAAAGGAAGGACGAGAAAACAAAATGTGGGCAGAACAAATCTCGTATTGAGCGAAAGACACATTTCAAATGAGTAGCATTCTCTGATCTCGTAAATATTTGAATTTTAAAAAAAAAGTATGAACATTCTGACAGGTTTGTATGTAACTAACTATGCATTGATATATACCAAAAAACTAATTTCACAAAATCTGAGTAAATTATTTTTGATAATTGGTTTTCTTTAGTATATATGAGAAATTCGAAAATAATGACACAGGGAATCAAAAGAAATAATTATTTTATTGTTTCAGCATTTTGAAACAGTGCTTGGAAAATACAAACAAAATAATTTTAAAAAATAGTAAGGATGCATAAATCAAAGTCCATTTACAAAGTTCTAAGATGTTTTGTGTATGGTTCTATAAGAAAATGACTTCTTAAGAATGAATACTTGTTGGACTTAATGGTATTTTAGTATATTATAGTTTTGATGAAGCTTTAGAAAAAAAATTGCAATAAGGGGATCTATATAACTAAGGAAGAGGTCTATCTTGACGAATTCAATGGTAAACATAAGAATAATTATGATAGCATCCGAAGTTCTTGCTAAAGAAAATTATCTTTAATTCGCCCTCCAAAAAATTATTCGTTTGTACACTACTAAATGAAGATTTGAAAGATTTTCCAGCGATAAATCTTATGATGGTATTGTACTTGCAGCAATCGACTAACAAAATAAAATGTATGGTTAAATTATTGGATGTATGACTCCCCCATTTTTAATAAAAGGCATTTATAATACTCTTTATCAGCAAATAAATCGGGTAAATTGTATTTTTACATGAAACTTTTCAAAATAACCTTCACAAATTAGTATGATTTCTGCTTAAAATTTAAAAAAAGATATTTTTAACATATTTTGTGAAAAATAAGCAATATTTGTGGGAACTTGCATTATTTCATTGCAAAGAAAACTGCAGCAGAAATGCACTACTAATGGAGATTTAAGGTTAAAAACTTACAAAGCTGCTTCGGTAATTTCAAACTAACGACTTCAATGTACATGACAAAAATGCCACCAAAAACTGCAAGATGCAAAGTTGTAAGCATCATTTGATGAAAACACAATGGGTAAAAGGTACAAGAAAAAATTATTCAGTTGAAGCCTTGAAGAGGAAGCATCAAGATCATAAAGGGACCCATGACAACTTTCTTCTCCAAATCTACAATACTCGACCACATGTTGCCACATACGAAAAAGAAACTTTAGAATCACTTTGTCAGAATGTGTTGTGCACCCGCTGGTGTAGGTGTTGCTTCAACCGATTCTGATCTATCAAGATAATAGTTGTTTTGTTCCATGCCGAATATCTTTTTTGGAGGGAGAATAATTCCCACACATATATCAACAATTGGTTTCTGATTGCGTTGTATTGAATTTAAAGGGCATTTCGCCCTCAAATGTTTCTCGAAAGATGGATAAATATTATAATTTCCCAGAGTAAATATTTTGAATAAAACCAATCTATAATTTTTCTAACAAATATTTTTTTTAAATTTAAAAATACTTTTTTATATAAATAAACCTAATAATTAATTGCAGGGCAAGAATACCTTAGTAGCAAGGAAGAATATTTTGTATCGATATGTGAACTGATGTTCCATAAATTACCATGCACTCTAAGACGATAAATGATGGTGTTAAACTTTCCTAAATATACGAAAGAATCTACATAAGTGATAGCATTTGCTTTTATAGCGCTAACTCTGTACTCTTCTAAGGCAAGTGTTTCAATACCGATTCTCAGCTATTTTTCGTTTTTGACAAAATATTTTTGAATAACATTTTGGCAAAATATTTTTGTGTGTATTGAAAAGAAATATTACATTTCAGAGTTACATTCGTAAATATTTTCAGAGTGCTGAATTGTGTGAGATATCGGTTTGTTTAATAAGGGTTTATTGATTCTTGGTTATTTTCAAAAATTCATTTCGAAAACAGCCACGAAATTATTATGTTGCTGGATTTTATTTTACACTTTTGCATAGATATTTACCTAATTGAAGATAGTTACATTAATAATATCATTTTCAGATTAATTTGCACAGCTTACTTACTTGTCCAATAAAAAAAATTAAGATTTTTGTTGAGAAAAATTTGAATTAATATTAACAGAGTTTCCTCATTATATTTTAAATTCAGCCATTTTAACATTTTTGGAGAGGAGGCGAATTGAAGAGAAAAAATACTTTTCATATGGTCTGATTAACATATGAGACTTAGTAATCTGACTCTATGAATATTTTAATTAGATGAACTTTAATATCTGATCTAAATAGAATATAAACAAATAAACAACTTCTCCTCAGGTACCCGAAATATGTGCTCTCCTGCGTCAACATTTTTGTCTTTTTCCCAACAAAATGCAAAGTTTGTTAATTAGTATAAATATATGGTAAAGAGAAGTATTTACGTGCATGTCTTGTGCCATAGATATCTGAGTGCTTTATGTTTTCTATATATATTTTCTTCGACGTTTGTGGAAAAGGTTATGATGTAAAGTGGTATAAATGCAATAATTGACAAACAAAAAAAATGAAAGACAACTGGACAAATGTGTTATATTCAAAGGATAATAAAGATAAGATAAGCGAAAAGTACAATTGCTTAGACATTTAAAATATCCTGCAAAGAATTGAGTTGAATAAAAAAAACACAAAATGTGAAAAAATAAAATATTTTCACTGTAAACTTGATATATTAACTTTCTTTTTTTTTCTTTTGATTTTAGGAGGACATTTTTTAGAAGCAATTATTTTGCAATAGACAAATAATGATATCCTTAATTTCGCATATTAACAAAAAAATATTCTGAAGTGGATACGCCATACATAGAAATTTGATCTTATACAAAAGGCAAAAGATAATATAATTTTCTATGGGAGATATGATTAATATACGAAATATATTTTGACTTCAAAATGAGAAATATAGTTAGATATAGATAGATATGAATATATAGATGGATGGATATAGATATATAGATGATTAGATATAGATATAGATAGATAAATATAGATATATAGATGAATATAGATATAGATAGATAGATGAATATAGATGTAGATAGAGAGATGAATATAGATATAGATACATAGATATTACATAAATATCTAGCATAATTTTACAGATGTATGGCCGCAAAGAATAAGATTCGGAATTGATCTTTAATTTATTTTAGCACGAGAAGGCATAGCTTGTACATAACAATAAAGACGGTGTGCATCTGTTCGCATTAGATTACAAGAACAAAGTGAGAGAAACTTTCTTTCTTTTGGGTTTTACTGAGAGATTGTTTGAGGAATATCTTTAACATGTGTGGATTTGGGAAATGGAGTCTTAGGTATCTTTGGAAAGGATGCGTGGGTGTTAGGGATTATTATACCCTCATGTAGAACCTGAGAATTGAGATAGTCATCAACTTCTTAAACAACGTGTTAAAATAATTAAATAAAAAATGGGATTAGAATCAAGAAATAAGAAAAAGTTTGAACCATGATGAACCTTTATGTTACAGAACATGGTAACATAAAGTAACATAAATGTTCTGTAGAATAAATTCACACAGACGCACGCACGCGGACATGTACGAACAGAAAAACTATAAAATAAAACAAATCTAAAAAAATACAAAATATGTCATGCAATATTGCTCATCAGGTTCGTTAATATTGCATTAATTACATAAAATGCAGTTTACTCTGAGTAGCACTCAATGAATAAAATTTAACAAATAGGCTACCATACCCACCAAAAAATTAAAGAATTTTTTTAAAAATATTAAATTAAATAACTGTAATGTGAAAAATATAAAGTTATTACATAAAATTATATTCATTTTTAACTGTTTTTCTGAGAAACCTTCATAAAAGTTTAAAACCCAAAAATCTTCCATTTGTTCAAGTAATGAACTGAAAGAAGAATTTAAGCAACCGTATTAATGGTTAATAATATAAATGTCTTAATTTAAACAACCAAATTAATCTTAAACCTGTTTTAAGGGAGGTGACACAAACTGTCTTAATAACTGCTTCTTCTTTTTATGCAGTTCACACATGAAATACGATTATGCTCGTGAAAATTTACACGTACAAATATATTTGTTGTTTCACCCAAATTTTATGTTTTTTTTTATTCTATTCTAAACAAAAATAGCTTTCAAAAAGTTACTGTGACTCATTTTCCCCTCTTACAAGGAAATAAATTAATCTACTGAATCCGTTTTACCGTGAATGTTTGATTTGACTCTGATTAAACTGTCTGTATCTCTTTCTCTCTTTTTATTACAGATCAAAATACAGAAATAACCCGATACCAAGGGAGATCATTAACCAAACTAATTAACTCCTAAGAGCTAAATGGACTCGAAATAACGCTGAGTGTCTCTCAAGGAATTGAGACAACCATCTCATTAGCAGCCTTTTGGTAACTGTTTCCCAGATAAAAGAATTGCAGACGGAAAATAATTGTGCCGAGATATTTCCACAATGATGACAATTCTTTCCAGTGTATTAATAAGCAGTGAAACATGGGAAAAATTTTCATCGCTAATAACCTTGCTAGTTTTTGTGATTAACCTCATTACAAAAGACTCTCGATATTTTTTATGCATGATTACTGATTATAATTAATAATGGCTAAAAACGTGGAAAAATATTAAAATATGTTATTAAATCTGATTTATAATATGAAAGCGTTTTTTATTTCTATCATACAGCTTCTCTTGGCAGCAATTTATGTAACATCTTTAATATATTTTTAGAAAAACAGAGAAAAGAAATAAAACAATGAATTCGAAATAAGTCGCAAAAGGTCGTTTGGCATTTTTCATGTAGTATATCAATGTAGTAAATCTAATCAGAAGTTATGAAAAATCAACTTAAGAATTTGAATTCTCTTTTATTTTTTCGGCAGACAGTTTAAATTCATTTTTGGAACCAAGTAGCTGTCAAAATGCTTGATTATGCTCTGCAACTGACAACTTGTTTTCAACTTCTTCTCTTTCCTAACACGAGTCAATTCTATTCCCATAATTTCAGAAGAGACTCATGGAAATAAAAGTTCCTGTCTTTCTTTATGCCAACATGTCTCGAAATGACAGAATTGACGGTAAACAATTATTCATCAGAACTCAGTTTCAAACTTTTTATGGATGGCATAGATTCTTTTCTCAGTGAGTAAAGATCTCCTTCTATCTCTGGTATCATTTCTTGTCTTTGCATTAATTTTGCAAGAGCTGTCGTTTCATGGGCTGTTAGTGCGAATGATACTGTCAAAAAATATTTTCAATGAAGTACGACGAAAAATTATAGTACGTATTCTTTGTAATAACATTTTACAGCTTTTCGCCCTTTTATTTTAGAACCCTACTACAGGTAGGCATATATTATTTGTTTTTTTTTCTATGCAATTTCGCCATTTTTTTTCGTACATTTTTTTTGTATTAAGTTTGTGAATTTTGTTGAAATGTTAGACATTATTAACATAGTAGTTGTATATTAAATTGGCTCTATTTCCTTCTTCAACTAAAAATGACATAAAATCTTTTTCTTTTAAATTCTTTTGTCATTTAATTTTTGTACTCTTTACTTTCAGTTATTTATAATAGAAATAACTTTATCAAGCCGGACGGTAATTTAGTGAGCCGGACGATTTTTTCTGCGAATTTATCTTTTAAAGGAATGAATAATACAGACAAATAACGGATCGCATAGCGTTAAACATTCACTATGGGTGTTTTTTTTTCATAAACTTTCCGAACGGATTTTGTCATTTTTTTTATTTTTTTAGTCGCTGGATGTAATATTCGATTTGGTTTGCCCAATATATTGATCATATTTCTGTATCTGTATGATTTCCGCGTAAAAGGAAGAATACACATCAGTCAAATTCACTCACATTTCTCTTTTCCACTGTTTCTAATCAAAGAATATAACATGTAATTTAAATGGCGATTAGATCAAAAATAAAATTAATTTAAACAAATTCGAAAATTTTTATCTTAAATATTAATTTTTTTTTATTAACAAACTATGCAGCACTCTAACCTCAATCGGAATTTGAAAATGTCTTCATATCAGACATTTCTTTAATAATAGAGCCTAAGGATTTTGTGTCTTTTCAATACCTTAGTACTTTTTTGACTATTTTCCACAAAGTAGCCTGTGGAAAGTTCTTCCTAATGTTGATTCAAGTATAACCCATAAAATGGGATATCTAGTCAACTTTCTAATAATACTTGATTTAAGATGCCAATTAGCTCACAATAAAATGGATTATAATTTCTTTTTCCATTACTACTCATCATTCATTTGAGATCTTTCTAGATCCTTCTTAATCCTCTTTTCTTGAAGAAGTTTCATTGTATTATTGTTTCTATCTATTTCTATTCCTATGTAATTATTCAACTCTGCTAAATTTTCACTTATAATTAATTCGTAAATAAAACTATAGTAGCCAAAATTTATCCTTTTTTTTCGCCTGTCTGTAAAATGTCATCAATATAAATTAACATAATAAAATTTTATTTAAAATAAACCCAGAAATAATTTTTCATTGTTAAAGAATTAAATTGTTTATTCCACCAGGGTGAAGCTTCTTTTAGTTCTAGTTCATACACAACCTTCAATTTGTTCTTAACTTTGAGATAACTTTTTTGTAAATATTAACACTCTCAAAATATATAGACACCATGTTCCAAATCTCCGTTCAAAAAATCAGATAGAGTTTTCAACCACCTAACAGACCACTCATCTTGTGAAGCAAGAAATATTAAGATTTTAACAGTAGATGACCTAGCAGCTGGTGATGATGCTTTCTCTTGGGAATCTCTAACGACTAGGCATGTTTTCGTCGTTCCATCATTCTTACTTCTGATATCTATTTGGTGTCAGGAAATATTTCATTTTTTCACGATGAACTTCTTTCCAAACTTTGATCTTTTGTAATAGATTAAATTCTCTTCTTAATTCTTCTGTTCATTCAAGACTTTGCAGAGTTTAGTTGAAAGTAGAAGCAATAAAACTGTAAACTGTATATAGTTTAAAATAATTAATTTTTATAGAATTTTCATTGCTTTTTTGGTGTTTTTGTTTGTATATTTGATTTCTTATCATTGGTGTCAATCACAGTGTCCTCTTCTTCTTCATTCATGATTCCATTTTCCGTCTCTTTATCACCAATGAGACACTTTTCTTAATTTTCTTATTCATTACCGAGATTTTCTCGAATATCATTTTCATCACAACTTCCAATATAGTGTTTCGAAAGGTCATTTCAAGTAAGTTTCTGTGACTGGTTACCTTTGAGTATTTTTGGGGATTTGAATTTTTCACAAGAGGAAAATAATTTTTATAATCTTTAATGTCATCTTCATAAGCAAGAAATATACTTTTGCCTTCCATTTTCTTATATATCGCTTACTTCGTTTGATAGATTTCCTTAACATTATATATAACATGAACTTTTGTTTAAAAAAAAAATTCTTCATTTTCATTATTAAATAAATCAGAAGTTACATTTTATCCCTTACATAATCTTTAAATTTTATTCCTCAACTGCAAACATTATCTATATTACCACAGAATACTCAGTAACATTGTTATGATATCATCATTATATTTTCTAGTATTCATAAAATCGAAAACATCATGCAAATATCACAAAATATCTTATAGTAATATTAATGGTTCTTTCAATGACATACCTACAAATTTATTCACAGATTTATAGTGATGATCTAACATAATAATATTAAAAGCTTAAAACTCTCTTTAATACTTCATTAATAAAAAAATTAAGCTGAAAAGACTGATGCAGAAAATTTTTCTAATATTAAAAAACAAAAAAAAAAAACAAAAAAAAAAAAACTCTACATATATATATATAAAAAAAATTCTACAAATATGTTTAACTGAGAAGAATAAAGATAGAATTAGAAAAGTACTAAATAACGATTTCACTATTATAAGAAATAAAAAACGTTTCTGTAATTTTAAGGAAAGTAAACTTTGCATTGTAATGAATGAATCAGCTTGTACTTACTTAAAAATCATATATTAATGAGTCTGTCCTTTGGCTAAAACAACAGAAACAGTTACAGTATATAAACATTCACCAAATAGGAAATTTATCTAATGCTTAATAATAAGCCAATTAATTTCTTGACTCATTCCATTCATTCATTTTCCCTGGTGACAGCCCTAATGAGCTTTGCAAATGTTTTTGTGCCGTTTTATCCTCTAGAACAAAATGCTTGAAGCTAGTGTGTAAGTGGATCATGTCGTGCAACGCGCTCACCATGAGAATTTTTGTTAACACGCTTTGAAATATACCTTGTACAACTATAATTGCTTTGCATCCGGACGCTAATTTGGATGCCAAAATTGATTTCTAGATTTCGGATGTTAAATTCCATTCTGAACTGCGTTCCTTAATGATGATATATGCTCTGTCTTAACACTGTGCATTTAGAAGTTGAAGAAAAATCATACAGACAAACCCACCATTTTTTGCACAGTCATTTCAGATTACCAGTGTTAATGATTAAAGATTTAATAAACTAAATTAAAACCAGTTTTCTTTTTACTATTAAAGAAAATTTTAAGAGAATAAATAAATTCATTTTCACTTAAATTGTGGTAGAATTTGACTGATTGTAAGCAACGCTCTTAGTGCATCCTTTTAGAATTGCATAATAATGTTTTGAATTCTGAAATTCTTTGATCAAGAATTAGCTTAATTTGAAAAAAAAAATATTAGCATTTTACATGTTATGAATAAGAAATTTTTATATTTTTACAAATAATGAAAAACGAAGTAAATGCTCAATACCTAATAAAATTTGCTATAGATAAAAACATGAAAATGAATTTTAAAATATCCTAATTATCATAAGAATTATTTAATGAATTAATTTAAATATAACAGGCATCAAACACAGCTATTGTTAGAAATTCTATATTGTCTATGAAGACTTGATAATCCTAATGTCTTCAAAGAAAAAAAATAATTTTGAAATTTTCTAGCAATACATTGTTTAATTTTCCTTAAGTCAATTTTCTCTTGTTTTAAACTAGATACTTTAAACTGCAACTGTTTCTAAAAATGTCTTCGCAAGAATGAAAAGCAAAATGTTCTGTTATATGTCATAACTTTTAACTGACATATAACAAAACATTCTTTACTTCCCATGCCGTAATTTTTTGTATACAACAATTTTTTCATTTCATAATTAAAATACTCAAACTGTGGTTCAAATAGCTGGATAGTTTTTCAGACTAAACAACTGAAAAAATTAAAATACTGTTCCCTCTCTTCTTATTACTGAAAACTAAAAACCAGTTAAATTCAAATCTTTAATAAGTACATAATTTTTTAAATATATTTTCTAAAATATTTTATTCCACATTTATATTTTAATTTTTTTTTTATTTCTATACTAGCCGCCTTTGGCGACCAGCCGGTTCGCCAATCTTAATGTTCGTTAAAATTTTAATAATTAAATATTTTATGCAATTCCAACTTTAATAGATTCTTCAGCAAAATATTTTAAAACTTCAAATTTTGATAGTCATATAATTCATTCATAATATTATAAAGGCCTTCAGTCATAACGTGATATGTATCTCTCTAATTTTCTGTTACCCCTCGTAGAATTTATGCTTTAAATTAAAGTGTAAATGATTCATCTGCAATTAATATAATAATATTTTTTACTGAAACAAAGCATTTTTTTAAATAATATGATTACTGATAATAGAGTCACTGAGCGTTTATACTTTATGGGCACTAAAGAATATCTTTCTTAATTTATGTAATATCTCAAGAATTTGTCAACAAAGTTTTCTCAGATTCATCATGAACAGATCGATTAATGAACAATGTTTCATTTTAAATGCATTAAACACTAAGAAAATAAAATGAATCGTTTAAAATAATCGGTCTAAAACAGGTTTAAAAAAACTACTTAAAAAACGATGTACTTAAAACTATAAGCATATACCAAAAATATATAACTAACATAAATACAATTTAATTACAAAAGCATGCAACTAACCTAAAAATAATTTAAATAATTGAAAACAGGTTTAAAAAAAACTACTTAAAAAACGATGTACTTAAAACTATAAGCATATACCAAAAATATATAACTAACATAAATACAATTTACTTACAAAAGCATGTAACTAACCTAAAAATAATTTAAATCATCTGTTGAAAGTGGTTGCCATGAAACAAACAGAACAATGCGCATGCGTGAATTTTCTTCGGAAACTTCTTTTCCCTTTCCAGCTGTGTTGCCATAGAAACCGGCGCACAGCTGTTTACACGTTTATGTTTATCTATTCAGATTTTATAACATCTAATCAGAGTAACGGTGAATATCAGTGTGTTCGTGTTCGTCAATAAATGTTAATTTTTTTAATAACATGATTAACGAAAACAGTGTCACTGAGCATTTAAACCTTATGGGAACTAAAAAATATCTTTCTTAATTTATGTAATATCTCAAGAATTTGTCGACCAACCGGTTCGCCAATCTTAATGTTCGTTAAAATTTTTATATTTAAATATTTTATGCAATTCCTACTTTAATAGCTTCTTCATCAAAATATTTTAAAACTTCAAATTTTGATAGTCATATAATTCACTCATAATATTATAAAGGGCTTCAGTCATAACGTAATATGTATCTCTCTAATTTTCTGCTAGCACCCGTAGAATTTATGTTTTAAATTAAAGTGGAAAGAATTAATCTGCAATTAATATAATAATATTTTTTACTGAAACAAAGAATTTTTTTATAATCTGATTAATGAAAATAGAGTCACTCAGCGTTTAAACTTTATGGGCACTAAAGAATATCTTTTTCAATTTACGTATTATCTCAAGAATTTGTCAACAAATTTTTCTTAGATTCATCATGAGCAGATCGATTCATTAACAATGTTTACTTTTAAATGCATCAAACACTAAGAAAATGAAACGAGTCGTTTAAAATAGACGGTTTAAAACAAGTTTTAAAAAAACTACTTAAAAAACGATGCACTTAAAACTATAAGCATATACAAAAAATATATAACTAACATAAATACATTTTAATTACAAAAACATGCAACGAACCTAAAAAAAATTTAAATCCAGTACGCATTCGTTGATAATAATTCGTCAACACAATGCGGAATTCAGAACACAAAGCGCATGCGTGAATTTTCAACGCCAGTTACGTAACGCAAATACGTGATTTTTTTCCTACGCCAGTTGGGGTAACGCTATGCGGATTAGAAATTTTTAATTTCCTTTATTCTGTTTTATTTTAATTCAAAAGTACTTCAGAATGAATCTGAAGGATCGATTAATTAACAATGTTTAATTTTAAATGCATCAAACATTAAGAAAATAAACAGAATCGTTTGAAATAATCCGCTGAAAAATACTAACCCTAGCCTCATTACTGTTGGGAGAAAAAAACCCCGGAAGCCTTACTCATTTGGCGGTGGCGAAAATGGAAGATTTTTTTTGGCGGAAAAGTTGGCGGTGGGGAAAATGGAAGATTTTTTTGGCGGGAAAGTTAGTTTTTAATTAATAATTAAAATTCTAATTAAAATTTCAAAAAAAGAGACCCCAGGTGCACATTCCCGACCTCTAAGGTATACATGTACCAAATTTGATAGCTGTATGTCAAATGACCTGGCCTGTAGAACGCCAACACACACACACACACACACACACATTGAGCTTTATTATAAGTATAGATATATCAAATCTGTACCACTATATAATAATAACTAGTTGAGTTAAAAGTAATTATGAATACTCTAAACCAATAGTACCTAATTTTAAATGAGGAATGATATGGAATTATATTAATTTTGTAAGATATTCTCTTGAGTTAAATTGAAACTACCTGCTTCTCAAATGAATAACTTTTATGATATTACTTCAGGAGAAATCCCTCTATAGCTTTTGTGTATCTTTGTTTTTCTTCAAACAATGTTTAGAGTTTAAATTTCAAAAGTACACATTTATAATTATTGCTTAACACTAATTCCTTAAATAGATTATTTGTTAAAACACTGTTAATCTGAGATATTTTAAGAAGCATTGGTGTACAAGCTTTTATTTATATCACTCCAGGTCATATAGGAATCTATGGCAATGAACATGTCTTTTAACTTGCTAAATAAGCAAAATTAGTTGAATTAATTCATGTGAACACTCAGAAATTATAGTATAAATGCCTTTAAAGACAAAGATATATCTGAATGGAATAACTCATATGAAATATTGAATAATGTACAATTCACCAAGTAATGTATTCTGTACAGAGAGTTTAAAGGCAAACTACTTTGAATCTAATTTTAAGCTTACACAGTTTATGGCCGAGAATGGAATCTTTAAAGTCTGTTTCAAACGATTTAATTTGTCACTAATATCACTAATATAACTATGTCAATAATGCCAGTAATATAATTTTGCTAATATCTGGAAATCTTTCATAGTATGTCATTTTTTTTCAAGATATAAAAAAATAAATCAATTTTCAATCAAATTAAATCAATAGGAAAATGTATCACATACTATTAAAAAAATATTTTTCTCAAATGCATCATTATCTATTTTTTAAAAACTTATATCAAAAGTTGACGTGTCTTTCCTCAATTTTATAGAAAATTCGTTGAATACGGTGGCGTAAACTGACTATTTCCGTGAGCTTACCAATAATAGAAGTCCTATAGGGAGTAGCGGACATTCAGTTGCATGTGATTGGTGGAGACGTTTGACACGACATTCTTTACAACTTCTCAGTTACTTATAGAAGGAGTTAAAAAAAAGCGGTGAGGAGATAAAAAAATAAATAAAAGGAGGCATTTTTCAGCAATAATTTAAGCTCCGTTCTGTTGATGTACTCTGTTGCTATACTCGGAAAAAAAGTGCAAAATAATAAAAGGAGTACAAAAGAAGAGAAATGGGTGGAAAGATGAAAAAAATTGAAGCAATATCACCTTAAATAAAATATATCTTGTTACATACGCCATTGCACTTCTCAACCTTATTTGAAATAAAGAATTGCATTTAAACTTTCCAATTGCGATTTTCAATTTAATTTATTCTTTTTCCTCTCCCTAATGGGTAATTAAGACTATGATCGCCAAATTTAGTTGCAAAAATAAGCATTCGAATTTTATTAATATGTAGAAACGTAAATAATATTATTTTTATTTTTTAAAAAAAATCAACATTTGCTTAAATGCAATCTCTTCAAATCATTAAAATTCTAATTATAGAGTGAACCGAAATTCTGCTGGAACAGCTTGAATCAATAGACACATTTATTGCAAAGTCATTCATTTTCTTGTCATTGCGGGAATAAGATTTTGGGTTGAGTGATTTGGATTGTGGGAATAAATTCATAAAAACTTTTCAGGTATTCGAAATGTATTTCAATTTAGTAGCAAACTGAGATACAATTTGAAAATGCATTTGATATAACAAAATGAAAGGAAATAAGTAGTACCGTAGATGTTTGATAATTTTAATCTGATACAATACTAATTTTAAAAAATGAATTTTTTCATAAATATTTGAATTTTTGTAGCGTAAAATATCAGAAAATGTCTAAAAAAGTTTTATCTGTGAGCATGCGTTTATTTCTGAAACTATGTATTCTTTTTTCGATATGAACATAAATTAATCTTTATATTATTTTTAAAATACGATTCAAATTCAGAAATCTATATTGTGCATTGATATAAACATTTTCTGTTAAACGATAATTAATTTCTTAGTAATAAACCAATAATTTCTTAAACACCACCAAAAATATTTCTTTAGACTAAAGAATTCATTGACTTTAAATATGAAATCATTGTATTTAGTTAATATTAACAATAAAATTTATGTTAAAAAAAGTTAACAAAAATTTTACATGCAACACATACAATGAAATTCGAAGCCATAAGTTGAAAGTGTTAATTTTCTTATAGTGAATCTAAGTCTTTTTATCAATGACATATGAATTAATTTAAATGAGTCAGAAAATTATAAGGCCATATTGTAAATGAAAGCACGCGATACTTTTTTAGATTTATTTTGATTAGACATAGAATAAAAAAAAATAAAAAAAATCATAATCATTCACAATGACTCTCAATTTATTTTCCTTTTATTTATTAGTACATTATTTCTTATTATATTTTATACATAAATTAGCCTAACTTGCGATTTAATTATAATTATTTTATTGAATTTTCTTCAGAAAGTTATTTTAAGAGGAAAAATAATTAAAGAAACTTTCGAGATGTACAATAAAATTTTAAAAAATAAATGTTGGAAATTGATTACATCAGAATTCTCTGCTGGATTTAAGATCTATTGCTGTCTACTTTTCTTTTTTATACTATTAAAATATATTAAATTATTGAGTAAAGATTCCATTTTAAATTGATTTATAAATATTCTTGAAATTTGTCAGTTCATAAGGCATAAAAATATAATTCTAAATATGTCTTCCCTCTCCCAAATCTGAGAATGAAAAAAAAAAAAAAACAACTGTGGAATTGGCTTCGATTCTAAGACAACATAAATAGTGATTTCATTGTGAAAAATTATACCCTTAAATATTATTAAGATACACTTAAGAACAACAATGATATCTATGTGAAGTGAAATCTGAAATTTCCCAAATGTTGAATCATGAGAAGCAAATACGTTTTGTAGAAATATTTATACGATTATTGTACAAGATGCAAATGTGCTCATGCATGTGAATATGAAATACCCGCAATATGATAATTTTTGATAGAAGTTTTACTAAATTGTTCTGTGCTTTAAATATAAAAAAAAACAATTAAAATGTCCGATTTTATCCAGAAACCACTGGAAATTAAGTAGTAGTTCCTTCTGAAACATTCTTTAAATACTAAACAATCTTTCCAACAAAATTTTTATTTTTGTTATTCAGGACAAAATTAAACAGAAAATTATTTAAGGAAACCTAATAAATAGTATGCAAATTTAAACTTCTTTCAGCCCTAAAAAATATTGGATTAGAAGAATCTACCTGATGTTCGAAGACTGAATACCATGAAAGTGAATTAACATAATTAAAAAAGATGACATTATATAAAAACTGTTATTGATATTTAGAAAATATTAATTAGTTATATGATGTTTAGAAAACTTAATTTACTCTTTGAAAGACTTTGTCATAATTATAAGCTAGGGACTTCATATATCATAGAATAATTTACCAGTTATTTCCGGGCCAATCTACAGAACTGCCTTCATTTCCAACATTCCTTTCTCATATATTTCAAACTGACTTTAACGTTCACTTCTTCAGAATATTTCAAATTCTATAATAAAATTAAAACATTATTATTAAACATTATTGATTATTTCTATAATTATCATTTCTATGAACACCCAAAATTCCTTGATGAGCATCCTTATTGATTACAATCTTACTTTATTGTTTTTTTATGCAAAGAATAAAATGTAGTAATCATATTTATTATGATTATAAAATTTCATAAACGAGAATCAATTGAACAACACAACAAATTTATAGATGTAAGATTTTTTTCTTCCCTTTATTTAATAATTTAATAGCTCTTATGCTACTGATAATCTTATCATATGTTTTATAGATAAAAAAATAACCATTCTTGCTCACCTATAATTTAAAAATTAATTTCTTACGTATAAAGAAACATACATTCTTATATGGGTACTGACCCGTTTAAACTATATCATGCTTATTCTTGCGAAATTGATGTATTGATGAGAATATGAAACATGATCTATAACATTGCTGAATTAAATCATATTCATTTTAACGAATTTAGATAAGGAAATTTGGAAAGAGAAAATTTAGAAAAAAAAATCTTCCGAATTCCAATCTTAGTCTATCACCAAGCAAATGACACCTGCAATTGAATGCATTACTTAGAATACAAATGATCCTTACAACGAATGAGATTAAATTCGAAATAAAAGATTTCGTTAATTTTCGACAAGCTTATCAGTAGTAATCTTTCGGTGTGAGATTGTGATTGCTTAAAATCTCTCTTCTGTATACCTTTTACCATATTTCACAAACTAATTGAAATTCAAGAAATGCGAAATTATAAAGTTCAAAGCAATTCATGATTGAAAGAAATGAATAGATAATTAAATTCTAGAATGGAAAATAATACCTTAATTAAAAACAAGAAATGGCTCTTAAAATTAGGAAGTCAAAGAATTATAAGGAAATTCGAATTTTAACTGGCATTAGTTGAAAGATTAATGTAATAAAATTTTCTACACGTTTAAGTAAACTTATTTTTGCTAGTCACAGAGATCTTTGATTTGAAAGAAGTATCTATTCAGATTTCTGAATCCTAGTAAAATTTTGTTGGTGATTGTAGCAATAAGAATTCTCATTCAGTGATAGTTTTAGTGTTTAAATTAATAAAAGAATTTCTTGATTCTTCCTTGCATGCTATTTTGAATAATGTTCAGAAAGAAAGGCAATTTTTTTAAATAAATTCTTACAAACATTAAAAGAGAATACATGATACACGAAAAGTTTTGGAATTAAATTGATAAAAGAAAAATGGTTAGAAATAATAGAAATTGTGGCAAACAGTTTTGTCAAGGTTGTTTTTATAGAGTAGGAAAAAATTAAAAAACATTAATTTATTTTTTCATTACATTAATTTATTAATTATTTAAAAAACGTTAATTAATTTTTAATTTATTAATTAATTTTTTCTCTTTTACATTTATTTTACTAAATAAGTATGATAAAAACTGAAAAAAAAAATACATAAATAAATCTTTAAAATGTGTAGGAAAGTAATATTATAGGAAATCGGAAAAAATCGCGAAGATTAATTTACGATTTAGAAAAACTATTAAGAACTTATATAGTATATATATATATATATATATATATATATATATATATATATATATATATATATATATATATATATATATATATATATATATATATATATGTGTGTGTGTGTGTGTGTGTGTGTGTGTGTGAGTATGTGTGAGAACCCAAATATGCCTAAAAAACACTCTAATAGAATTTTACATTTTTCGAATTACAAATAATTAAAACTGCCTAAGATCCCTCCATCTGTCTGGAAACCCATTAAGATAAAATGCAAAATTAGGTTATATTATCATTTTTGTCATTAAATTATGAGCTTCAGCGAAAACATATAATCTTATGTATCGTATTTTAAATTTAGCGGGTTATCTATTACAACTGTATAGAAACTTTTTAAATGAAATCTACAGCATTATATTTGAAATTTAAACAATCCTTGAGAAAAAAATCTCATTAACGATTGTCTTATTATTAGTGTTCGCATATACATATATTTTTCTTAAGTTGATTAGTTTTTAATTCTACGTTGAAAGTATAGTTCTATAATCGTAACAGGCATTAAAATACCTTAAGGCGGTTGTAATTTGATATAAAAATTCTTATTAATTAAGTAAATAATTTATACATAAATGCAAATAATTGAAAAAAAAAAAACATGGGAAAGTTTGCAGATAGAAACTTTCCTGAATACTGTTGCGAAGAAGGGAATCACACATATCTGAAAGGTAAAAATTTGTCCTATCGTTAAAAAAAACATATTTTGAAAATAAGCACATTCTTACGAAGATGTTCAATTTTGCACAGTTTCCTTTTAAAACTATACACATTCTTGCAATTATATTTTATATAATTTAAATGCAATAAATGGTTTCTTTTTTAGAAACGGATTGGACAAGATTTAAAATAGGTATAAAAGAATGAGAGATAAGGAAGTGTAAATAAACGTTCTCGGCATTCAAAAGACATTTATCCTGTTTCCAACCTTAAGGACAGCTTACGCATTAAATTTGGAATTTAAGTAAATTTGTTGGGAAATATATTGTGATTACTTCTAAGCAGTTTTTTTTAACAAAGTATAATTGATTTTTTTTTTTCATTTTTGACAAAATGTATATATTTTTCATGCTACTTAATGCTATTTAATTCAAAAGTTATTATGAACACATTTGGTCGATAAAGTACGATAAATTTTCCGGAAAATGGGTACTTATTTTTCCGAGAGCAAAATAAATTTAATTTCGTTGGTAGGCCTAGGCTTCAAAAAGCAATTCTTTTGATTGTATTTTTGGAGAAGTAGATTCGAAAAAAAAATTGTTTATGACATAAAAATTATTTATCATAATTTATCATACAAAAATATCAATAAATATTGATTAGATAATGAAAATACATAAATTAGCCTTCATAACAGTCAATGAGAATCAAGTTTTATTCATAAAAGAGTAATGTTAGTATGGATTTATGGCCAAAACATCGTAAGACTATTAGTCCCATAGTCAAAAAAAATTTATGAACTCTAGTTTTCTATATTTTAAAGCTGCTGAAGGAAAAAAAATCAAGCAATACATTTGTTGTATTTGTAAATTATTGTTTTCATTAATTTGAAAAAATAGGGAAAATCATTATTTAAAAAAGGCATCTTTCATTTTCACTTTTCTCAATCCATAATCAAAGGGTTGCAAAAAGTAAAACGGTGTTCTACGTCTGCTTAAGTCTAAGCAAAAATATAACCACGTGATTTCAATTTGGAAATTACAAACATTTTTATAGCCATGTTGGCTTGTTTTCATAAGATACAGATAAATTACAATTGTATGTAATTTCTTACTAGCAAATTCTCGATGAAAACTGGAGCATTTATTAGTGGAATCGTATTTTTTTTGTTTTAAATGAATTAGATCTAATACTTCTTGTATTTTAGAGTGGCGCGAGAAAGATGAAATTTATATTTCTGGGACTTTAATAATTAAATGAGAAAAAAAATAATAAATCTATTAAAAAGCAAAATTAAATAAAAATGTTATTTAAATTTGATTTGACAACAAACTTTTATCGAGCAATGAGTCTAAATATTAAAAAAAATGAGTTTCAAAATTCATTAGTAATTTTTTTAAAGTTTTACTACTCCTTTTTTAATACTATTGTATAAAAGTTGTATAAGAGAAAACATATTTCTACATTTTAAATATCTTCCGATCACGAAATATAAATAATATTAATAACACCAGTTAAATTTATACTTCAAAATACATCCACTTTTTTTACCCTTATGTTCGAGACTTTATTCGATAAATTAAATTGTTTCCCAACCAAGCGTTCAGAGAGATGATATAAGAAATATTCTAAACAAAATTCAGTAGATCTTTCCAATCAATGTCTACACAAGTTAAGGAGAACCTAAAATATAATTTGTTAATTTACTTTTATTTACTTAATATAAAGATGAATAGAGATCATGAGTGAATATAAAATATTCATCATGGTTCTTAAATCATTTAATGTTAGTTTATTCACATTTGGTTTAAGTCCCTTTACTAAGTCTACATTGCAAATTTTGACAAAGAGTTTTTAACAAAAAATATAGAATTTCAAGGACGTTGAAAAAAAAAAGATGTTCTAGTTTATTAATTAGATTTCGTTGCTTCTGAACAGTATCGTTTTGAAAGTTGTTGCAGTAGAAGATGAGAAAACACATGAGGAAATTTTTCTGATTACCTAAAATGTAACTTAAATGTTTGACGAAGAAGAAGGTTCGTGAACTCAATGCGTGTTCAGTGCTTAAAAGAAAGTAACACTAAATTATCTGAAATGAAAGATATGAAAAAGATTTGTATATATATATATATATATATATATATATATATATATATATATATATATATATATATATATATATATATATATATATATATATATATATATATATATATATATACACTTTGATTTATTTTTATTTAACCTTCTTTTTCTTTTTTTTCCCTCGAACTAAAAGCTTTAAAAGCTTCACATTAACTTTTGAAATGTATCATTCACTTAGAATTTATTTTAAAATTATTTTTCACTTAAAATTTATTTTGAAATTATTTTTCACTTAGAATTTATTATTTCAACAAGAAATTGAATTTAAAGAAAAAAATTAAAAAAACTGTTTTTAATACTATATGAAATATGATTATGATACATTTTCTCGTCTTGTATTTTGCTTATATAGAAAATTAGAAATATAAATGAAAGTTAATAAATAAAAGTGAAATACTTGTAAATTCAGCCAGATACCCGATTAAAAATATTAACACGTATTTAGAAGATAATGTTTCCTTTCTGAAATTAACACTCATTTTTATTTTTTGGAAAGAACAGTAGCTATGCCTACTTTTTTTTCATTTCATAATTTTTAAAAAAAAAAAAATCAAAGGGAAATGCTTAAGAATAAGAAAATAACTATAAGAATGAACACACACAATGTTTAACACACACGTTTAATCACAAAGAATAATTAATCCAGAATTTACAAAAAAAATGTAAATAGTATAATTTTGGAACAGTAATGTTCCCTTTCTGAAATGAACACTGTATTTTTTTAAAAAAAGAATATGAGCTATGTCTACTATTTTTTTTAATTTCATAAAAAATAAAATTTTTATATTTAAATTCTCAAATTCACTCAAAGCGAACTGCTTAAAAATGAGAAAAAAACTATGAGAAAGAAGAAATTATTATTTAAATATCTATGCATTGGCGTTTAGCTACAAAGAATAATTGACCCAGAATGAAAAAAAATATATATATATAAATAGTCTAATTTTGGAACAATCATTTTTTTTGAAAAAAAAATTCGGAATTTTACACATTATTTAAATTATCTCAGTTTATGTTTTTTTTAATATGAATGAAAGCAATTTTATCAAAAAAAATAATTACATTAAGGTCCATTGTGATGTTTAGTAAATGTTGGAATCTTTAAAAAAAATTGCATTGAATGGAATCTTCAATAAATAATTTACTTCCTAAAAAATTATATTTTAAAAGAAAGGAAATGCTAAAATTAGTATTCTTACTTATTAAAATATGGTGAATTTTTTAAAATTAGAACAAAGGTAGGTTTAATAACTCTTTACAATAATTAATATTTTAAATTAATGCAAATAAAATTCCAAAATATCTTTGTAAAATATTTTTTTTCCTTTCTTAAAATCTATTAAAATGAATACTTGATTTTGTTTTGTTTACTGTTAAACCTATAACTTAAAATAATTAGAATTCTATTTTTAAAGTGGTCAGATAAAATATTTAATATTAATGTTTTTTAGTTCTAAATTTAAAGATAAATTTATTAGAATCTTAATTAAAAAATAAAATAAGTTCATATGGTTATGTAATAAAATGACATTTTTCGAGAAACTAAATTTCTATTAATTAAATTAATATATATATATATATATATATATATATATATATATATATATATATATATATATATATATATATATATAAGTAATCAAAAATAATTTATTAATTTATTGTTAATTAATTTTTAATGATTGTTTTGTTTCATTTCTGTCAAAAAATGATGCATCTCTTAGGCCTTAATTTTAGGGGATTTTCGGGTCACGAGGGGTCATCACTGTGGGTCTAAAGTCAGACTGCTCACAGAAAAAAAAATCCCTTATTTTGAATCCCTACCTGAGGGTGACTCTTGAGAAAGTCTTCAAGCCGTATTCTTATTTTATTTGGTTTAACTTTGATTATATTTTTTTTCCTTTTAACTTGGTATTTATTATTAATTAGTATATATATATATATATATATATCTTCGAAATGACAGTTAATTTGATTATGTTAATTCCAACACAAAGTATTAGTAAATATTTGGAGAATTATAATAGGGAACGCTCAATAATCCTGAGACAACCAGTGTTTAAATGATATGAGAAAGAACAATTATTGAAACTTTTATTTTTTGATGTTTTTTTTTTTTTTTTTTTTTTTTTTGAAAAATTGCAATAACAATTTGTATCCAAATTTCTTTAATAGCTATCTTTGGTAAAGCTTGTGTTTCTTAAAATCTCAAGGTTTACGTGATCGGAACATTGTGTTTTATCGCATTTTGAACATGTCGAATACTCGATTCTAGGCATTCTTCCTTTTCTTATGTTTTTTTTTTCTTTAACCAACATCATACCTTAAATTCTGAGTTCTTTAAAAAGATGTTTCTAATATTTGTTTGTCAGCAGATGTGTGTATTTTCGTCGAGATTTATTTATTTAGTAAGCATTTTCCGATAAAAAAAAAGACGGAATCAGATTTTCTATACTAGTTTTCCATCAAAAGCACAAAAAGAAGAAGCAAAATCCTTTTTCATTGCTTACTCTACTCCATTCAACGAATCTTACAACATAGAGTAGAACTCAGATGATTTTTATGTTATTTTTGTTGTTTTTTTTCGTTGAGCTTATATTATTTTTTAGTTTACAGTATATGTAGCAGATTTATTGTATTTTTGTTTAGGATAGTGTCTATTTTTTTCCACTTTCGCAAAATAAAACAATCTAGATTGCATGATTCCTACCTGTGTAATCTTGGAGTGACTTTATATCTTGTTTTCTTTATTTATTTATTACAACAGTAATCAATCGCAGTTTGTTCTCCTGTTTCTTCAATGGCTCTCACATGAAGATACGAGATTAAATAAATCTGAGTTAGATATCTGTGGTAATATACTTTTCTTCAAAAAGAAAATACTCAAAATATTATCTAATTTATTTAAATTTTTTGTTCGTTTCTTTTAGAATTAATGCATTTTACTCAAGTATTTTTAAATAAATAAAGTATTTGAGCGTTTTATGATTTTATACATACCATATTGTTTAATGCGAAAACATAGCAAAAATGCATATAAAAAATAAATGGACTTAAATTTTTTGTGCTGCATATTTGAAGGATTTGTAAAAAAGACAGTTTAATAATTTCCAATGTCACACGTAACAGATTTGTATGTACGAGAGCAATTTTTTGTGCTACAATTTATGGATAGAATATTTCAGCACCTTGTAGCAAAAGTAATGTACTTTGTATATTATTTTCCACTTCCGTGTACTTTTAACTTTATTATTTTAGCTTATATATTCTGTTCAAATTCATTATTGTGAAAAAACATTTGGTCAGATTTTTTTTTTATTTATTTAAATCCATTATTTGCTTAAATCTCAGATGTTTTCAATTTCAATTCATCTCACAGTCTCTTTAACTTCTATCTCTGCGATCCTCCTTTTCGTGGTTTAATATTAAACATATTTAATAAGATAGTGTTTATAGGTTAGATATATTTGCTATGGAATGTGAAAATCATTTAAAATATTCTGTAGATTAGATTTTTTAGATTTAGAGCTATCGGATTTAGAAGAAATAATTTGTGAAGTGTATACTCATCAATATAAGGGTTTCAAAATTTTGCTTAAGGGGATTTGAAAAATATAATATGAATTTTTAAAACATACATATTTAGACGGATGCTTTCACAAAGAAAACTTGCAGATCTACAAATCAGATTCATTGATTTAAAATAATTCTTAAACTTGTATGCATGTAGAATTATTATCATTTAACTAAACGATTAATCAATTTTATAGTCTCGAAGAAAACAAAATGCAATTAATATTTGAATAAAAATGATTTTAAAAAACTGTGGTTGCAATTTTTTTTTATAAGAGTGAAAAATAATAAATTAGCAATAATTTGCAATGACACTAAAATTAGTTATTTATTAAAGTTAAAAAATCCTTAAATTTATATAAATAATAACTGTTTAAATGTTCTGAAAAATTTTAGAAATCTTTAATTGAGGAATTTTTGGAAAATTTTTATTTGCAATATTTTTATCTGAAGTTTGTATTAAACGTTATGCATTGTATCTACAATACACTCCTTGTATTTTGAGAGTCAATTTTATGTGCCTTCACATTTGAAATAAATATTTATATAATCATGTGAATTGTACTTCGCACCTTTTAGACACACTACAAAAAATACCATTGAATTATTCTGAAGTTTTCTTAGAGAAAGAGTGGCGAAATGAAATAGAATATACAGATTGTATCAAAAAAATATTTACACCTGAGATGGCAAATGTTATCAAGAGAGCCTATTTCATGTTATTTTACTTCATATTCTTCTATCCTTAATAGTGGAGGAAGAAATAAAGCAAGCTTAGTAGTTTCTGGATATAGCAAACAAATAAAATATATCACATTTGGACCTGTATGATGTTTTAGAAATAAGTCGGTTAGATTGTCCAATTTTCTTCAAAAGAAAGAAAGTAGTAAAAAGAAAAGAAAATATATAATTCTAAAAACAACATAAGAAAATGGAACACATTTTGTAAGTAGAAGAGAAAAAAATGACAGAAGAAAGAAGGTGACATAAAAAAACGCGGCACAAATATGTTATATGTAATCTTCAGTACCTTCTAAAGTTATGTCGTTAGAGCATAGCAAGCAGTGGAAGAAGATTTTGCTCGTACTATTTAGATTTAAAATGGAGAATTAGGATCAAAATTTTTTTTCTAACCATTTATGATGAAAAAGATGAGTTCACTTTTCAAAAATATATATGTGCTGATGTTTAAGTGCATAAAAATTTCCGTATGTAAAACTTATTATAGATAGATAGTAAAAAAAAAAAAAAAAAAAAAAAAAAAAAAAAAAACATAAGGAATTTCCGTTAATTATATTATATTTATAGTCTGAAAACAAAACAAAACTGAAAAAAAAAACTAATTTTTTACAATAAAGTATATTAGTTAATATAATTAGTTTCCTGCAACAAATGCAGTTCAAATGGACAAACCAATGACTATGCGGAGTGTAAAATTCTCAAATCCCAAGTTCAAGTAAGTAAAATTCTCAAATCTCAATTATCAAACCAAAAGAACTTTCTAATGGATAATTATATAAATCTGCAACATCTTATCGAAAGTAATGGAATGTATATTAAAAGCGTTTGGAAGAAATATTATGAAAGAAAAATTATTTGTTGGTAGTACCACTAATTGTGTATTAGAATTACATTGTAAATAAACAAAAAATTCTATAATTCTGATACATTATTTCTATCATATTTTTCAATACATGAAATTCATATTAGTCTCTCAACAGGGATAACTCAGATAAGGGAATGAGAAACTTTTGAAAAGGTGATTGGCTCTCGCCATCCTGGTGGGTATAATAACACTGCGAGGCTGGTTATTCCTTACGGATGTAGTAAAGTGGAGAGTAATACTGTGGACTGTGATGGTCTTTAGAACTCAACCATAATTGTCGTCATATATGCCCATCGGGTGTTTTGGGTGCAGCTCTCTTGCTGCTATTCAGAATTATGGACATTGTTCTCAGTTAGTCCCCAAAACCTATACTAATTTTCTGAAAGTGTTATTTGATGCAAAGTATTTGTTCGCATAGTTTCTGTTTTTGCAGATAAATAAATTTAAATATATTTATTCTGTTTTTAAATTAGAACTCACCGTTTCTCTATTTTCAAGGAATGACAAAGATTGAGTTTTGCTTTTTAGAAACATTAACTGGATGACTTTGGATTGGTTGAAATCACGTTGGCAAATTGCTTAATCCTCTGATATTCAATAAGAAAGATGAACGAAGCTTAGTTTAAAAAATACAAGGAAAAGCAGTAGAACGAAAAATTAATGATTTCGAACGGTGTTTGCATTTTCTAATTTTATTGAATATTCTTTGACTGGAGGGAAACTAGAAGCGAAGAAAGAGATTGTGTTACTGTCTTTTAAGTTTTATTTCTTTCGAGACGGAAAAGCGATGCTCTCTAAATCTCAAAATAAATAATTAAAATCTCTCTCTCTCTCTCTCTCTCTATATATATATATATATATATATATATATATAAAGAAAATATATGCCTTATGAAATTTCAATTAAAATTAAAATCTATTTCTCAAAAAAAACTAAAAAAACTAAAAATTATTCCTGAATTAAACTTAAAAAAACATGCAATATTATTTAGAGAACGCTAATGCTGCTATTACTAAAACACAGATGAACTTAACTGAACTAGTAAAACAACCAAGTACATTCTAATAGATACAAAAATGCATTGATTAAACAAAGGAGTTAACTTTAAACGAAATAGAGTTTTTTAAACTTTAAATGGCAACAAATTTTCAACAACATAATAAGACTGAACTAATACCATATTAGAATAACAATTTTTTATAATTTTGTTTAATCTATTAACTTATTTTATTAATTGATTGTGTTTACAATTTATTCGTTTTAATATCACAACTGCATGGGTGTACTAGATGATTATAAAATGTATAAAATAATTTTAAAATTCAAGACAGGCCAAATGAAGCACAATTTTAAATGGAATGAGTTAATTAAAATGTCCCGCTCAATATGAAAAAACCTTAAAAATATATGACAAAAATGAAAGAGATGATGAAATCTAAATGAAAATTAATTTCTGTCATAACATTCCGACTTTTTAGGAAAGTGATGCTAAAGTAATGTGAAAGAGACAAAAAAAAAAAAAAAAAAAAAAAACAAGGAGAAGAGATGGCAACAGAGAGAGTGGAATTAACTATCAAAATACTTATCAGATGCTTCAGGTTTGTTTAATGTAGCAAATAGCAATCAAGCAATTACATAATCATTAGATAAAGGACACCTTCATAGATTATACTGCTAAGAAGAAAAAACATTCAAACAGTTTTTTTTTAACTAAGGAACTAGGGCTTCACTACCCACTTCCTTAACCCACTGGTAATCACATATTTACACTATAGTTCGTTTCTAGTATTCTTCTGAAGGAAGCTGGCATTCCTTCATTCTACTTGTGAAATATTTTCTTGCAAAATATTTTTTTTTCTTTTTCAAAAGAAGTAAAAAAAATCCATCAGATACCCGAAACTTACGCTCTTATGCTTTTTATGCACTTTTTTTTTCTTTTCCAGGGTAATATAAAATTGTATAATACAAATATTATAAAGAAAATTGTTATGTGGATGTATCCTGCATTGTACAAGCTCGAAGTTTTCGCATTTTCTATATTTATTTTCTTTTTTTTTATTTAATTCAAAATCCTTTCCCAATTATGTCATGTTTAAAATCTAAAGAATAATCACAATTAGTAATATATTTCAATAAGTGCAACACATTCAAACAATAAGGAAGAAAGAAGATTGACCTTTAAAATAATGTTCTATCAAATGAATTTTTCAAAGAATAAAAAATAATTAATATTATTTTCAATGACCATGTCATTTTATCTGCGTTTCTTCTTTCATTCCATAGGAAAAACCTGGTTGGTAGCAATTATTTAAAAATCGACACAGTATGGAGAATATGTCGATAATTTTGTATATTAATTAAAAAGATATATGACTCAACGAAAGCAAATTTTGATCTTATTGAGAAGACAGATAGTATATTTACAATACTGATAAGAAAATCCATCTTGTGAAAGTATACTGAATATATATATTCTAATAAATTGGATAATGGATACAGAAAATTTAGTCCAGGAATAATCCAGAACATACTATGCAAAGGTAACAAAACGCAGCACCAAGATGCACATTAAAGAAGTGCATCTTGCAAAATTCAACGTGAAACAGCATCCATTTTGTATTATGAATGAAATTCAGAGAAAGGGTGCTTTGATTTTGTCGGATACTTATAACTTTCCGAAATATTGTGAGATCACCAGAATTCACCAGACGAATCCTTAGGTTAGGTCCTCGGCTCTAATTGAGGTAGGCCTATAAATCTTGTTTTTTTTTTCTATAATCTTCATTTTTTCCAAAAGGAGTAAATTATTTCAGAGTTCACTTTTATGAAAGCTGAAAACAATCAACGTACAATCTTGTAACTATAAATGCACATATATAAGTGCCAATATATCATCAATAGAATACCAATTATATTTAAATAATAGAATATATAAATACTAAAATGTGATTATGAAATTGTTCTATTGAAATTGATGTGAATTAACAATTTGGTATAAAAATAAAATTTTCTAAGAAATAAGATGTCTAACACTCGCTCAAACATCCCCACACACTCACACAAACACACACACATAATCAAAATCTTTAAATATAAAAATAAACTTGTAACTCTTATTTAGTTCTATTTGCAATTAAGGAAGTAAGATAGCGGTTTGATTTAGTTTGCAAAAGTCTGTCTCTTCTAAATATAGTTCAAACTGCAGAATTAACTCGACGCCAAGGAGGATCAGCTACCATACCAATTAATTCCTAAAAGCTAAATCGAGTCAAAGTAGCGCAGAATGTCTGCCAAGGAATGGGCTCAACCATCTCATTAGTTGCATTTTTGGTAACTGTTTCTATTGATAAATGAATTGCAGACAGTAAATAATTAAGCTTGTATAACTCCACTGACACAGCAATTATTTCCATGTATTAATAAGCAGTAAAGCACGAAGAAATTTGCCTTCACTAATTACCATGCTTTTATCAATGATCTATCTCATTACAAAAGATTCTAGGCATTTTTTTTTTCTTTAATACGACTTAATAGATGTCTGAGGTTTCGTTTCCCCGAAGGTAAGAAACAAAATTTGGCGATCTTTTGCTATGTATTTTTCCCCCTCGAAGAAAGCTTTGAAGAGATGAATGGTTTGTACTAGTTAAATAATAACGTATTCATTTAGTTTTTCTTTCCTTTTCTTCTTTTTGAAGACGTATAAATTTGGATTAAGTATAGTTTATCTCCGTTATCATTAAAATTGGCGTAAAGAATAATATGTTTACTCTTTATTCTTTAATAGTTCAAAATTCACCATAAATTGTGGATAAAAAAGAAAGATAAATATTTCATTTCTCAAGAAAATCAAGCTTTATATGTAATATTTTAAAGTATGAGATATATCTTTCGAACTTAATTTACAAAGAAATTATATTCATAGTAATTTAAATTTGAAATTTTCGTATAAAAGGAATACGATATTTCCGATTGTACTTTTTGGAAATTGCATTAATTCTACAATAATACTTATATTTTTGTGTGTGTGTATATATACTAATTTCAAACTTTACATAGTAAAACATAATGTTCTGCATAAAGCTATTTTAAAATTTCACAATACTCATTCACAAATCCATAAAAATTCATAATAATAGTTTAAAAATAAATATATTTAAAATATTTTTTTATCGAAACCTGACATATAAAATGAAAGTTTTTCTTTTATTTCTAAAACATTAGTTTACACTGCAATTCAGAGCAGAAAGGAAATAAAATTATGAATTTAAAGCACCTTTTAGAAAACTATTCCATCTAAATCAAGAATTTCGATGTAATCAATCTACCCGAAGTCAGAAAAAGTATATTTTAACAATTCTGCTCTTTTCTAATTTAGGCTGACTATTTAACTGCATTTGAGATTCTGATTACTCTCAAAATGTTTGATTACCTTCTGCATCTGACAAGTTGTCTTCACTTTTTTAATGTGAACCTTTTTCATTTGTTTAGTTTCAGAAAATCTCAATCGAATTAAACTGCCCTGTGTTTGAATTGCAAATGCATAACTTGAACTGATAATGTTGACAGTAAACAATTATTTGTTCGCATGCAGTGAAGTTTCGTTTTCAACATTTATTTTATGGATTGCATGGATTTATTTCTCACTGATTAAGGACATCATCCATTTTTTATAGTAATATTTCTTTCCTTTACATTAATTTTCTATATTTTTTTTCTTTAATAATTTATGAGTGCGAACGATGTGTATGAGTTCGTAACGAAGATCAATTTACATTAAAACAAAGCATAGGAAAAAAATTTCAGAATGCATTCTTTGAAGCAGTATTTATTTTAAAAAATAGAATTTTGTAATATTTCAACAACAGCACCCATTTGAATTTTCTTATATTCTATTGGGTTTGTAACTAAGTAATTGCGGATTTTTTTTTAGAAAATCAAAGGCAATTTTTTCTTGGAACTAAATAACTTTACTCTGTAATGTATTCCCCATTTTGATCAATGACCTTTTGCCATCTTTCAGGCAGCATCATAATCCCACGATCATAAAACTTCTGGTTTTTATTAGCAAAAAACTGAATCAGGTACGATTTGACATCATCATCATTATTGAAATTTTTACCACTCAAGGAGTTTGTAAAGATCGACACAAAAAGTAATCAGATGGTGCAAGGTCAGGACTATAATCAGTTCCAATAATTTTTGCCGAGTGACCAAAGATGTGTGTGGCTTTGCATTGTCATGATGGAATACAACACCTTTTCGATTTGCAGCTTTTCTTCAACTGCATTGTTTAATTTCGTTAGTTGTTCAATGTAGACATCAGAATTGGTCGTTCGGTTGGGTGGTAAGAGTTCAAAGTAGACAATTCCTTTGTAATCCCACCAAACTGATAACAAAACCTTCTTTTGATGAATATCAGCTTTTGATGTTGTTTGAGTTGATTCACCTGGCCTGCTCCACGATATTTTCAGATTGATATTGTTGTAAGCAACCCATTTTTCATCGCCAGTTATCAGTCGTTTTAAAAATGGATCATTTTCATTGCGTTTCTTTATCAAATCGCAGCTGTTAATGCGTTGCGTTAAATGCGTTTCTTTCAGTTCGTGAGGAACCCATGTATCGAGTTTTTGAACATAGCCAAGTTGTTTTAAGTGATTTTCAATGCATGTATGTGATACATGAAGCTTCTCTGCAATCTCACGTGTTGTACTGTGACGATCCGAATCGATTATTGCTTTGATTAGGTCGTCATCAACTTCAACTGGACGACCAGAGCGTTTTTCATCTTTGAGTAAAAAATCACCAGAACGAAATTTGGCTAACTAATTTTGACACTGCCGTTCTTTTAAGGCTTCGTCACCATAAACAGCACATATCTTTTTATGAGCTTGCGATGTGCTTTTCCCTTTGCGGAAATAAAAAAGCAAAATATGACGAAAATGTTCATTTTGATTTTCCATTTTTCAACGAACGCCAAACGAAAACTACGCAACCGATCAAAAAACTTTTTTTACTGATTGACAGCTGAATTGCCAACTATCAAATAACAAAATGTGTTTTACATTTGTACTACGTCTGCAAACCTAAAAATTCAACTGAAGCCATCTATGAGTGAAATCCGCAATTACTTAGTTGCCAACCCAATATTTAGTTCTAATAAAATTGACTCGAAGATATAAAATATCTTCACTTTAGATTTTTTCGTTTGTTACTTCTAAACTCATTCTTTTTATTCTTTTATATCAATAGAAAAACTAACGAGTTGAATAAGTTTTATATCTATTCATATTTAAGCGCGAATGTATGATATAAACGAGTAAGAAATCGTGCGATGCAGAATATCCAGAATTATAGTTTTTAGACACCTTTGCAGAGCTGTATTTGCTCAATTGGTTAATTTCTAAACCAACATCCATAATACATTTTAATATGTCTAGTTTAAGGATGAATTATCTTTAATAAGAATTTATGCTTTATCTAAATCCATATCATTATACAGCATGAAGTCAATAACATCTTCAATTTTTCCCATTGTTTCTCCTTAGTCATGTCTACAAAATAAATATTTCAAAAAATGAGCAAATTTAGTACGAAAGAATTCAGTTTCATATATTAGATATAGAACTTCGCGTAGCAACTATTTATGGATATGTCAAAGTATAAACTAAATGTTATATAGAGAGGTTGTAAATTATTTGCTCTTTCATTGCAACTAAATGTACAAAAGTGTGGGGCAATAAGCTAAAAATCGTTCTATATTGAATTATTTTGAAAATTTTTAAAAAATCTATATAAAAAAAACAAAAAAAAACCCTTGAATTTCGGTAATGATGGTAGCTTATAGACTGCCCTATCTTAAATCGTTATCCTAACAGGGGATGCAGAAATGTTAATATAATATAAATATAAAGTAAAGAATTAATGTAGTGAAAGAATAGCGAATCCATTCAGTTATAAAAGTATTGCAATGCGAAAATATAGATACAAAATTGTACAAAGATCCATTGCATATAAATTTTTCTTTGATTCTGGATATTAATTAAATATATCTTTAAACAATAAATGCATTTCAACCTGTTTCATTGAAATTATGAATAACGATAAAATTGAACGTGAAACTAAAGAATGTGAAAACAAGCAATCATAAGCAGGAGTTAACTTATGATCATTGCTGGATCCCAAATGAGTTTAAAATGACAGCCGAAAAGAGAAGAGAGCTAAATTTAAAAATATTTTTCTACGTTAGACTAGATTTATCACATTGGCATGTCGAAAGTACATCAAATGAATTCCTCCGAGTAATTTAAAGTTCATTCTTTTTCTTCCCTCCTCCCTCTTCTTTTCTTCTGGTCTGAAAGGAAAAATAAATCAAGCTTCATAAAATGGAATTGGAAAAGATAGTTGCTAGTTAAAATGTTAATGTACATATTTCATGTAAAATATTTTAAATATATGTTAAGCATTTAGCTGGATTTTTCTAAGGGATTTTCAAGGCATTAAGAATGGAATATAAAATAAATTGTGCATATTGTAAAGCTAGCTGGAATAAGTAAAGTCAACATAATTTTCCTCTAAATTGCAAATATTTTGACTCTTTAATCTTTCGAACCGTTTTAAATTACATTAAATTTAAACTATTATGAAGATATATATATTTTCATAAAAACAAAATATCACAAATATCTTTAAAAAATAACATATAAGTAAAGTTTTGTCATTAAAAATCAAAATTTGCTTTTAAATTTTTTACAAATTAATTATTTTACTTTTAGGATTTGATAAAAAATGAAAGGGAAAACCTCAAGTTACAATTTAATAAAAACTAGATGGATTTTTTTTATAATTATAGAAGGCGTGTGAGGCAAATATTAATTTCTAGAATTGAATTAATATTGCTTTGCTTGAAATTGCTATCCGTAACTAGTTTTGTTATATCTTGTTCTGTGAATTTAAAAATCTTAATCCTTAAATTCGCTTAAGAATTTGAAATTGTAAAAAGAGTTTTTATCCTTAAATAATCATTTTAAATAAACAATAAAGTTTATTATATATGACATTTTGATAGATTACAACCGTAAAGGATAGATTCAACCGAAAAGGTTGAAATGAGAATGTACACCTTCCAGCAGAAATATTTGGCCGCCTACAATCTCAGGAGGATTGTAGGGATATAATTCTAGTTTTAAAGAATACACTGTCCAGCATTGAAATTGCCCGTACTTGTGAATGAAATCAAAATGAAACAATATTTTACTCATGTTACATGAATTTAACATTCACAAGATGATAATTTGCAGCTTCAATAAAGATTTCTCATCTCTTACCTTTTAATATAACCTTACAGATTTATTTAAATTCAAGAGTTTCGAAACTAACCAACAATGACACGAGTAAAATATTAAGTAATGAATAAACCATTTATCCTTGGAAGGGAAAGAACATCTAACTGAAAATAGGAATAATAGTCTCTTCAGGCCGAAAAATCAAAGAATTCCTAGGAAATCCGTGCTTCAGATGAATTGAGTTGCAATAGTAGTGTAATGGAATTTACTATAAGTTTAAATAATGTTAGTTTTACTAGTCGCAGTGATCTTTGATTTGAAAGAAGTATTTATTCAGGTTTCCGAATGATAGTCACGTTTTGTTGGTTCCTGTAGCTATGGAAGTTTCTATTGGATTTAAACTTTAATGTTCAAATTAGTATAAGAATTTCACGCTACAACTCTGCATGTCTTTTCGAACAGTTTTGAGAAAGAAAAGCAATTTATATTGAGAAATTCTTGCAAACATTTAAAGATAACAAATAAGTGCTCCGAAGCAACGGTTTTAAATAAAAGTAACAAAAAAATGTTTTCGAATAAAAAATGTGGTGACTGTCAGTGTTTTCGAGGATATTTTTAAGTAGCAGCAGAAAACTAAAAGTCATTCAATTTATTGTTCACCGCTTTCTTTATGACAATTTTTCTGTATATTTTTAATGAAGGAATTTAGAATAACATAATAAGAATTGTGAAACATGAAGAAACGGGATATTTAAAAAAATTGAAAATATATATTTATGAAATAAAGAATATAATTGAAATTTAGGGCACTCACTGCTATGAGGACAAGATATAAAAATAAGTTCTTATATGTGAAAAGACAAAACGAAATATAATCAAGTTTATTTGATATTAGTTATAACTATTCAGAAAAAAAATAAACTCAACAAGACTTCTTATTATTTTTTTGTTATTTAAAAGACATATAACTGTGTAAAAATCAGTTTATTTAATTAGAAAATAAGAGACTGAAAAATTGCTAGATATAAATTAATCCATAAGTTCTAATTTTAGCCATAAGATACATAAGATGACATTCTTAACTGCAAACAGACGACTTCAACTTTTGTAACTTAAAGCTTTGTACTTTATTTATATAAATTTGAAAAAAAAAATAAGTAAAAGGAATCAATATTGAAGTGATCGGTATATATATATATATATATATATATATATATATATATATATATATATATATATATATATATATATATATATATATGTATGTATGTATGTATGTATGTATATATATATATTCCATGAATTTAGAAATAGAATAAACATAAACTAATTATAGACATTTTTTTTTCTTAAACATTTTCAGTGAACGTGGCATTTATTACTTCTTCATTTTAAGAATAGGTTACACATTAAGTTTAGAATGCATGTAAACAATTTTGTTGGGAAATATATAAAAATTACAAGTCTTCAGTCGTTTGAAAAAAATAATTTTAAATTTATGTTTTTCATGCAAAAAATATTTTTCTTACTTGATCCGATATAAGAATGTTTCAACCTTTGTTATGGAAAATAATCAAGGACCCATTTTTTGAAGAAGCATAATACAGTTTTATTAAAACGGGACATGAGCGGGAGAAAACGGAAGAACGAAATAAATTTAATTTCGTCAGTTGATTTAGGCGTTAAAAAGTACTATTTTAAATTTTATTAACGGTCAAGAATATTCGAAGAAAACGCGCTTTAGAACATTTCTTACTATGTGTGCTTTCAGCATCATTTTACAAAAGTGAAAATGGAAGAAAGCTTACTTTCAAACTGCTGAAACTTCTGATATAAAGTTTTTACTTCGTCGCATTTCTGCAATAAGCTACTTTTCTATTCCTTTTTCGAATTGAACAATGTGAATAAATAATAAATTGTCGAGGCATTCACTTTTTTTCATGCTGAAAGAACTGACTTTACTTTTTAATATGTAATGAAAACTTCCTTTTTTAGTTATTCGTAACTTTTCTGATCGAGACGCCTATTTAGGATTAGGATTGATTGTGTTTTCTTAAAATTTGGCATTTTTAGAAACATATTTAAGCAGATTCTTGTATTACGGTTTTTTTTTTTAATTTATTCATTTGTGAATTTTAGTACTTAAAAATATGTAAGAATATGGGAAAATATGTTCCAAAAAATTGTTTCCAACGTATTTTAACTGTGGTATGAAATATATTGGAAACATTGTTATTTATATCCTTTAATAAGATCATATTAAAGGGAGTATAATAAGCACATTATATGATCAGGATTGATAGTGACACCGTTTACTAAGAATTGCTTTATTACTATAACTGTAATAGAATCGATTATTTAATAATACATTTTATTTTCTATTCAAATGTGGAGTAATGTATTGGAAGAAACATTTATAGGAACATCCTGAAGGATATTTAAACATTGTAATCAAAATATTTGATATAAATATTGATTAGTGAAAAATTTTATATCGCACCGTTAAAGTCGAATTCATCTAAGTATGATTAATCCAATTGTATGTAATTGTAAGTATGACTGATTTAAGTAATATCAGTAAATATACCATTACAATAGTGCTGCTTTCTGAAAACGTTTGTACTTTTTCAGGATCTGTGTCAATTATATTTATGCCAAAGATAATTTTCTTCTGGGAGCAACTATAAACGATTAGAGGAGTAAAATAAAACAGAAAGAATATATTATCGAGTGAACGAAGATACTGCCGATTATCTAAGCTAACATACTTGCTTCAGCTTATATTTAGTTTAGACCCTGATCTGAATTTCTGGATTGTTGTTGTTTATTAATTAGTTTTAAAAATTTTCTTCAATAATATCAGAGTACATTATTTTACAAAATTTATATTAACTCACCATAGAAATTTTTAAAAATAGACATCCAGATTTCATTTTCATTTGCTTAATCTTTTTTTTTTTCATTGCAATTTTTCTCTTACAGTTTAAAGTCTATTTCTCAAAAACACTTTCCTTTGTTTTGAGAGACTTAACACACTAAGAGAAGTGACAAAATCTATTTTTCAAATTAGTAAATTTAATAGAGTTCAAAATGTGTGTTATTTGCTTATGAATGGAAAAATAGAATTAAAGAAATACACATGAGTATATAATTCGTCCAAGGAGTACAATTATTGAAAAAAATATAAGAAAACATCAACATTTCCCTTTATGCAAATGACATAGCATTAAATACATTAAGTGTTTCTTCATATTTGTTTATCTAACCAAATGAAATTTTTGTAAATAAGTTATGATTTCGAGAAATTTTTTTTGGAGATCATAACTTGATTATCTGCCATAAAAGTATTTTTTTTAATGATACTATATATATATATATATATATATATACAAAATCAGCAAACGTATTAAGTATATTGAGTAAAAAAGTATATTAAGATATGATTACTTCTCGGGTATAATTTTCATCTAAGAAACACTACAGTATATGCTGCAATGGAAACATCGACAATATTTCATATGGTAATTTTATTTATTTCAATAATTTACCAACAAATAAGTACATAATTCATTTTTACTTAACACTGAATTAATAAATAATTCACTTTTTTATTTAAAAAAATGTTACTCTTTGTGAATAGAATAAATGTGCAACTCATACTTACTAACTATATTATTTATTGTAAGTAAAAAGCAGGATTTGTAAAAACGTGTTACATAAAAATGAGGAAACGACAAACTGCTAGGCTATTTTACCTCTGAAGAGTGTTTTTTTCTTTGATCTTTTAAAAGCTTTTACGGTTTTGATTTCTTTTTCCCCCCTAGAATTAAAAGTTGTTCAGATAAATTTTTGAAACGTATGGATTTGTTAAAAAATTTTCCCCTTCTATTTTTTTAAAAATAAAATTTAATCCGAACACGAAATTGAATTGATATAAAAGATTTGTTCTAGATATTTTTTAGAAACAAAATTATGACTTTGTACATTTTTCTTTTCATAGATCTTTTGTAAAATATCTGGCCTTGACCTTGAATTTGTAATATAAGTGATTTTTTTAAAGCAGAAACGAAGTTTTAGTAAATGTAACTAGTTACAATCTATACCACATTAGTAAGATTACTACAGTTTTCTTTCTGAAATTAGCAGCGCACTTTTGAAAAAAAAATATTAACTCTATTTGTGCATTTTAAAATTTATAAAAAAAATATAATACCCTGTTCAAAAATTAATGCAGATTATCAGTGGGCTTTTAAACTGCCAAAAATAACAACAACAACGAAAATTAATGCTCTAAAGTGAAAAGATTATAAGAATGAGAAGAATATAATAATAAAGCTTCTGTCTTTGCTACTTGAATAAATGACTCAGAATAATATTAAAAAAAAAAAAAAAAAAAAAAAAAAAAACCTGAGCAGATTAATTTTGGGCAAGCTTATAAAAGAATTATAGGATGTTCATGTATTATTTAAATTGCTTTTTTTTAAATCATTAAAAAAAGAATTTATATGTGAAAAAAAATCGTGTTGTAGGTCCATTGTTATTTTTACTGAATGTTAGAGTGGTTAACTGAAGTTATATTCAATATAAATTTAATTATTTTGATATATTAAAGAGGAAATATCCATTTCTTGTAATAAGAAAAATGATATTTTGTATTTGATGTATTATTAAAAGAGTAAATTAAAATTTTTAGAATTCCCTTTTAAATTCTACACATTAGATTTATGGTCTTAAAATTATTTTAATTATAAATTTTCATGTACAATTATTAATTAAAAAGTTAATATAATTTCAATAATTTTGAAAAACATTTAATGAAAAATATTAATAAATTTTGATAGTAAAAATGTGGAATTATTATTTATTTATTTACTTTTTGATTAACTATCTGTTCATCATTACGATTTTGGTTGAAAAAATATTTTTATATTCTTGCAATATTTTTGGTAATATTTTTTAGTGCAGAGGCGTAATTTTGCATTTGATTAATATCAGTCATTAGAGGTAAAAAAACTCTTAAAGAATTATAATCATCTTCCATGTTACGTATGCAATGTGCTCTCTTACACGTAGATAGACAGCCGAACTACATATTGACATTCTACATTTAGCAATGTATATGCTCTTAGGAAAGACAGACATATAAAAGTGATTCAAAAAGTATCTTTTTTATTCAGTATCTTATTTTATTTTTTATTATTACTTCTTCCAATTTTTAATGAAAGTTTGTTATATTCAGGTATATCATACATTTAGTAGAAAATCGAGGTTTAAATCTATATTCAATTTCAGTCAAAAATACTTAAAAAATAAAAGGATGTTATTACTTATAAAAGCGTAATTAATTCTTAGAATTCATTTTGGATCAAAAGAAGAAGAATAAAATCACTTCTAAATTATAAGAATTTTTTTAACTATTTATACATTTAAAATTATCCGTATTGAAACTATATGTTATTCTCTGTGAAATCATGCAAGTTTATGTTAATAGAGTTAAATTCCATTTAGAGATAAAAGAAAACATGAAAATAAAATGAGATAAAATTGTCTGCACATTTTAAAGCGAACGTTTTTTAACTTTAACTTGAGCATGTTTACGTTGATATATATATATATATATATATATATATATATATATATATATATATATATATATATATATATATATATATATATATATATATATATATATATATATATATATATATATATATATATATATATATATATATATATATATATATATATTTTAAATCTGTGAATGGATAACTACAGTGAGAATGTAGACCGAATTATTTAAATCAGGAACTATTTAAACACCATTACTAAAAATTTGTAGTAACAATATGTATCAAAAATTTCTTTCTTGTGTTCGTGTTTCTTAAAATCTCAAGAATTAAGTGTCTTATACTCTATATTCTTTCAAGTTTTGAATGTGTCTAATGTTCAATGTTCAATTCTAAGTATTATTTAATCTTTTATGATTCACGTCCATTGTCCATCATTATACCTAGAAGTTTCTCTTTATTTGGTAAGCCTATTCCGTTCTGAAAAAGATAAAATCAAACTTTCCACAGTGCATTTCTTTTACAAGAACAAGAAAAGAGAAGCAAAATCTTTTTTTCCCCTTTTATTCCCTCTACTCCATTCAACGAATCTTCTAAGGTAGAATAGAACGCATATGTTTTTTTTTTTTTGTGTGTGTGTTATTGTCATTTTTTTCTGTTTCTTTGTGCTTGTGTGTTTTAGCTACAGCTGACTTATTGCATTTTTGTTTCAAGTCGTGTCCTTTTTCTTCAATTTAGAGAAGTAGATGTTTTAGATAGCATGGTTCCTACTTGTGTCACAAAGAACCGACCTTTTTTCTCTATTTGCTTATTTGTTGTATCAAGATGCAACTGTAATTCATTTTGATGTTTCTTCATTGACATTGGTATGGAGACTCGAGATGATATAAATCTGAGATAGATATCTGTGGTAATATTCTTTCCTTCAAACAAAAAATAATCAACATTTTCTTTTATTCATAAATACGTTTATTAAATTTATTCTTTGTTTTATCTTAAATTACCTAGATATCAAATAAAATTTTATGTAATGGATTTTTAAATCAATAAAGTACTTGAGAATTTATAATTTTAGGAATCAGATCCAATTTTTTGAGAGGGAATCCTCAATTAAATTAAAGTGACAATGGAAATAATAAAAATTAGAATTGGATATGTTTACTAAATTTTTCTTTTATATCTATATTTTGAGTTTTTAAATAAGACTCCAACCATTTTAATTTAAATAAGGCAATTTTTTATTACAAAAACTAAAGATATATTTTTTCTAAATATTTCCCTTCAGAAATTATGACATTTGTCTGTTTCTCAGGCAACAAAATGTATGTTTAAAACAATTCAATCAACGATGCAATTTTTGATACATGTGGGGGAATTACTTTTCTATGTAAAAAGCACTCATTCTTCACAGGGTGAAAAAAAGTAGTATTCTGAAGGAGCAACATACCCCTGCAAAGTGATTTTAAAGTTTCTTTCACTAATCTGGCAACATGTGAATGAATATTGTCGAGTTTGGGAGCAACCTTCATACAATTTTCGCAATACTCTAGGCATTTCTCTTCATTCCATAAAATCAAATGTAATTTGTTTGCTGTTAATGGTTTCATTATTGGTTACTCCAACAGTGCTTTTCCGATTCTTTTTGTGGTTTAGCTAGCTGCAATCTCTTATCCATTGAAATTATTATTTTGAAATTGACGAAGTAATTTGGTAAGTTTTATTAGAATTGGATATATCCACCATAAATATCAAACTTCAACCGTTTTGTTTCGGAGACAGGTTTCTTTTATAATAATGTAACATAACTTTATGCAAATTCTTTTTGTTTTATGCAAAACTCGACACGTTTTCTAAGCTACATTTTTTTTTAATTTACGGGAGAACAACCCTAAATTTTAAAGATATTTTATCGTAAATCTCATATACAAATTTTTCCCTTTAGTTGCAAACAAGCAGAACTACTAAAACCATCTATTAAAACAGTTGAGTTAATATTGATGCAGTCAATATATAACATTGATCTGGCCCTCTTAAATGACATTTTTTTTTATGGAATCTTATTAAGAGTCAGAAATAACTGACATCGAACAGCAAGCAGATCGTGCCACATTGCCGAAGTTTTCTTCCACATTTTAAAAATAATTTTAATTATGAGAAAAAACACTGTCAATGATTAAATTACATTATCGAATGATTAAAAACCTATTTGAGTAAAATTGCTGAAGAACATATATCATATCAAAGTATAGCAACAATTTCTGATTAGCAAAATCCTTATTCAACATTCTGGCATTTACTGCAGGTACTAAAATATTCTAATGAAAAGAATATAAAAATATCAATGTGTTGATTCATTTTGAGTTTACCATCTACTAATTTTGTATAAAAATTTATTTAATTAACTCATTATCAAATGTTACATTTGATAATGGTTTAATTATATTGATTATATGAGTTAATTATATTGATAATGAGTTAATTATATTGATTATATGAGTTAATTATATTGATAATGAGTTAATTATATTGATAATGAGTTAATTATATTGATTATATGAGTTAATTATATTGATAATGAGTTAATTATATTATATGAGTTAATTATATTGATGAATCTCTTACAAACACACCCGGAAATTATTGGAATAAGTAAAATTACAGATACCAATAAAAGGCAATGAACTATTCCATTTCCTCAAATTTTCCATTATTTACGAACATTACTAGTGCCATGAAATAACTATGAAAGTGCAGTTATTCCCTGTCCTCAATTCATTTATCGGCAATATCATTTACCAGAATATAGCTAAGATGTTTTCTCCTAATATATAGGGGTTTAGTGATATTTCGAATCAGTTTTTATTATTAACAATTAATTAATAAGGAGAATGAACCTCTTAAAGATGGCAGTTTCTGTACTTATATATCAACATTTATTAACATGATGCACACATATTTACACATGAGGCAAACTAGCCATTAAGAGTAATAATCATTTACATTTTATAATTAATAATTGATAATTATGTCACTATTATAGTGTAAACGATAATGTATAACGATAACGTTTTGAACAATAGTGTATAATGTAGTTCAGTGTACTTTTAAAAATCTATTTATATTAGAAGAAGTTAAATTATTCTAAAATCGTAGCATAAATTATTGCATTATGGTGATGTGCAAATTTTTACACAAACTGTTATTTGATACTATAACCTAATATTCGATGTAATGCAGAATTCTTGTATATCATGAATCAATATTATGAAAGGGAAATTTTAGTACTGTATATGAATTAAATTTTGGCATCTATAATATTTTTAAAAAAATATTCAGAAAAAGATACTCAATTTTTTAAAGAAAAATATATGTTAATTTCAATTAATGATAATAGGTTCTATCGATTCAATTGTTATTTATCTATAAATAAAAATTGCATTAAAATAATGCAATTTTATTACCATAAATTATGTTGTAAACTATGTTAAAACATATGTTGTAAATTATTCACTTGTACTTTTTATTGAATTATTAAAATTAGAGTTTTAACCTTTAAGAAATTTCTTCTACTCTAATTAAACATGATATGTATGATTTATTGATTTTATGAATTAAAAATATGCATTTTTATTAATTTTATTTTATTATAATTTTAAATTGTAAAATTAATAAATTTAATATATTTTATAACGCCATGTTACGTTACATCCTACTTGCTTGTTCAAGACAAATATTTCAAAATATAATATTAAAAATGTTTATTGAAGAATTTAATGCATACAAAATAATATTTTTTAAACAAAATTAAATTTAAAACAGTATGTTTCAGAAGAATATAACAATCATATGATATTATTAAATATGGGTTAAAATATATAATTCAAAATTTTAATCCTACGCTGCTGAAAATTTTTTAACAGTATTTAAATTCCAAATTTTTTTTTAGTTTAAATTTTTTTGAGTTTCATTAATTTATGATTTATGAAAAACATTAATCTAAATTTAATATTAAATTTATAAATCCATCTAGGTAAATCAGAAAAATATACATTTTATATTCTTGAAAAAAACAGCTATTTAGAAAATCATTGACGTTTTATTTCATGTCTACCTGTAGGAACTATGGCAGTTTCAAAAGTTTCTAGACTGATGCGACCAGAACACGGCACTCTGGCACGTTCTGAACGTGAACTCACGTTACAGCAGAACCATATTTGAGCACTCTTTTTCTTTTCTTTTTTTTATCCTTTTTCTACTTCTTGTTCTATGTCTTATACTCCGATGTATCGACAAATGTATTTTTATATAAGATTATTTATTTAGAAAGCTTTCCTTTCCCGTTCATAAAAAGATGGAATCAGATTTTCAATAGCACTTTTCCATCCAAAACATCAAAAATAGAAAGAAAATATACTTTTTTCGGCGCTTGCTCTACTATAACCACAAATGTTTCGTCATGGATGGTTTTTAATGCAGTATTTTTTTTTCTTCTTTCCTTTTTTTTCCTTCAATGCAGAATTATTAGTTAGATCGTCTGCTTCTTTTCTATTTTTTTTTCCTAACTAGGCGCAATACTGTACTTAGCCAGTGTGATTTTTATCGACTTCATCAGAGTTGTGATATCTTAATTTCTTAATGTATTTATTGAATTAAGAGGCAACAGGATTTTGTCTGTTAATTTTTTCAATGGCACTGATGTAAGAACCAGATGAAGAATACACTGAAACTCTCTGGCATTATAATTATGAGAATTTGCAAATTTTTCGAAATCTATTTATTTATTATTCTCTTTTAAACATTTTTCCTTTTAAAACTTTTATTATATCGATGGCATTTATCTTTGGGTTTGGGATTGATAACAAGTGCTGAGGAATATTAAGCTTTCTGGAAGAATTTGGTATTGGTTAAAATGCAAGCATTTTAAAAATGGAAGAATGTTTCTATATATTGATAATATCCATGGATTGCAAAATAAATTGCAATATTCTTTTTTTTTCAGTTTAATTATGTTTTAAAATTTTTATATCAATAACAAAAGATATCTCTTTGCATTTCAATCATTCGGCATTTCGAAAGAATATTTAGTTTTATATATACATATATATAGAAAATAATTAACTCTAAATTTAATATACATTTTCTCACAACAAATGAAAAGAACAGATTTGAAAATGTTTTGCGACACATCTATTTATATATATTGTTCAAATTCATAAAAACCTTGAGATTCAAAGACATAAAAAAGGGGATAATCAGTTATAAGCATCATTTTACAGTCAGCGACGAAATATTTTTTAACAAATTTTAAAATGTTAGACCACAGATATTAAATTAAACCTAGTACATAACTTCTTTAATGTTTTCTTGATGGGCAGTGAATTAAGCACATCGGTTGTGGTTTTAGAAGACAATATTCTTACAATAAGCAAGTATTTATCAACTTGTTGCGTATGAGAAGACCGATAATATTTGATGAATGATACACTTATTAAAGATAAATATTATTGCATAAATACTATCATAAAGTGTTTAATGTATGACATTGCTGGATGGAATTCTAAATTCATGCTTAAATTTTTATAATTTATTTTTTATTCTTATTTTAAACATTGATATGCTTTGTAAACTATTACTGTTTACAGCATGAAAAATTATTTTAAATTAAAAATTTTTAAATTATTTATCATTTGTTTGGAAATAACTAATGAACTCGTAAGCAAACATTTTTTTTTTTAATTCTTAAATAAGAAGTGGGTTTCAGTTTATAAGAATTACTGTGAAAATATTTTCATGACGATTCGGAACAGAATCAATCAATTGTTCTAATTTTCATTTAGAAATGTGCTAGAAATATTATTTACGCAATTTAAAAAGGATATTAGCTGCAGAACGTTCCATCATATGATGAAAATTCCAAAAATAGTAAGTAAAATTTCAAATATTTTTTTCATTACATTTTCTATATATTTTATTTGAATTACTGCTTTTTACAAAATCAACGATTGCATCACTAAGTTAAAGAAAAGAAATGAAATCTGGCTAAGAAATAAATTCAGTTATGAGTAACTTCACACGATGAATAAAAGTTTTAATTAATGAAATAGTGATCAATAAATTTGCTTATTTCAAAAAAAATCCTCTACAAAGCAAGCTTATAGCTAGGTATACAAATCAGATTCATTTATTACAAATTGTTCTTCAATAAATCTGAAAATAAAATTAATACCTTTTGAAGAAACCATTAATCCATTCTATATTCTGCAAAAATGATATAAAACAGTGAATATCTGAATAAAAACTGCTACTTTAAAACTGAGTATGCAATTTTTAGAGGTTAAACACAATAATTTAGGAATAATTTTTTATAACATTAAATGTAATTACATTTATTATTACATTTAAATAAATATATTTCGACATGATTTAGAAAATTTTGGCAATTAGTAATAAATACATTTTTATGTAAAGATTTCAGATACAAATCTCTATTAAATATTCTGTAAAACTGCTGAGACTCTTAAATCTTAATGCCTTCCTGTTTTTCATGAAACTTCCTGTTTTCAAATATTTTTATAATCAGTATATTATGGAATTTTTGAACATTTATGACATCCCAGAAAAAAAAAACTATAGAATTATTCTGAAGTTTTATTGGTGAAACAGACGAAATGAAATAGAATATACAGATGTACACAATATACAGATCGAAAAAACAAAATCTTTACACCTGAAATGGCGAAAGATATCACAAGAGTTTATTTTGTTTCATGTTATTCTATTCGTAATATTATAGAACCAAATAAAGCTATCTTAGTTTACTACAGGATATTAAAAATAAACAAGAATATCATATTTAGACTCGGATAATATCACTGGTATTGCGGTTTGCCGGTTTGATTGCCTAATTTTCCTTGAATCAAGGAAGAAAATATTAAAAAGATAAAGAATCGGACAATTCTAACAAAATAACCGAAAAAAAATAGAACAGATTATATTTATATAAAAGAAGTATAAACAAAAGCAATAAGAAAAACAAAATAAAAACTCAGCATAAAATGTTGTCCACAATCTTCAGTATCTTCGAAATTAGAGTAGTTCTGGAGTAGAGCAAGTAAAAAGAAAATTTTGCTCCAACTTTTTGAATGTGAAATGCAAATTGTTATTAAAAATTCTCTCATCTATTTCTGAATGGGAAAAGAAAAGAAAATTCAGATATAACTGCAACCATATATGTACATAATAATTTCCAAGAATAATATTTATTAGAAAGATAATGGTAAGAATATATGGTAAAATAAAAGGAGAAACAATGCGCTCTAAAAATATGTAATATATTTCTTGCTTTTTAATTCTCAATTCTAAATTCACAAAGTTTAGATATCAACCAGAATTTTCTCTGGTATATTTAAAAAAACAATAATGATAAATATTCTCATTACTGTGTCTCTGAAATCTGATTTAGGTAATTGGGTTTGTGAAACTGTTCAGGGTTTGAATTCTTTTACAAAACGTTGTCTTTGTCTCTTTGTCTGCATTCCGAAATGTTTTTAATAAATTATTTCTTATAAATTCAAAGATCATTTAGAAATGTCATTCCTATTCTTGAAATTGAAAAATAAATCTGAAACAATGATTGGGATGTTAAATGTAATACACAATTTTTAGTTTTTGCATTCTTAGTTAAAATCAAAATACGACTGTAAATATAGATTGAAAACTAAGACAAAAATCTAAAGGAAACAATTTCGTAGAATAATGTAAAACGTAAATTTATGTATTTTTTTTATCTGTAAATGTATAAATTAATAATTGTATGGTTTGTAAAAGGATGAATTTAAAGATATTATGAATAAAACTTATTAATTCAGATTTATGTAAATCTCTTAATAGCTTCTCTTAATGAAAATCCTTCTATTTATATTGAAGGTATTAGTAAGCAATATTACGAAAAAGTGGTGTAGTATTAGGGTTACAACGAAAATTAGAAAAATATATATTTTATGTTATCATTCCTTTTATCTTATTAAGTATCAGGGATAATGTTTTCACTTATTCCATAAAAGGCTATAATGGCGAAATTATCTCTTAAAACTGTTTACTTGTTTAATTAAGAGCTTAGTTAAATGCAATTTGATAAGTCTATAAATCTTATTTTCACATCTCTTCAAGTTAAAACAAAATTAATTGTATTTAGTATTCACTTAAATTAAATTTTGTTAAATTAATAATGATTTTTTAAATAAACCTAAACTTCTCAAAACGTAGTTAGAAAGACTTATGGAAATGTCTGCTAATATTCCAAACAAAACTAAACTACATTAAGAATTATGCATAGCACAATCTATTTGCAGTATAATAATCACTGTAGATTTTTGTAAATTTAAAATTTTAAAAAATGTCATGTGTTTTTAAAATGGATTTTTGAGAAAAAAAATGTTGAACAGATTGAAGAATATAAGATTGAGTCGGACTCCGAATCTGGAAATGAAATTTAAAATCCACTATTGTCGTGAGTGAAACCACTCCATTTACTTTTGAGAAACTAATAATTTTTAAACGAATGTAATGTAGGCAATTCTTTTTTCAAAAATATCTTTATTAATTATCAGATATGATAAATCAAATGAAATTTGAATAGCTGAAATTTGGAAATAAAAGCTTTCAGAAAATATGCCTCTCATCAAAACCAATAAAACAATAAATTATTTATAAACTCATATTCAGTAACAACATTACTGAAAGTTGTTTCATTTATAAATGATATTTGTTGAAAAAAGAGTTTTTAGTATCTCACAAAAATAAATGCTTTTAATTATATAAAATTAAGAATATTCATATTGCAAATGCTTTATAATTCTCATCAAATAAAAAATGATAATCATTATATATAAATAGGTAAATAAAAAAATAATTATATTATTGATGTTTTTTAATTATATCATAATTTCTTTATCTTTGCATGGAACGAATGAATTTTACCTCATAGAATAATCACTACTCGGTTGATCTTCAAACATAACAATTTTGATACTGTCCAAACGAAAACAAAAAATCACATATGTTCATCTTTTCAACTAAGGACCTGTACAATATTATTTCGTTCATTCTAATAAGAACCACATGTTTTCTCTAGAACGTTTCTGATGTCCTTGAGGAAGGAAGCCACAGTTATTTTATACTTAAAACACATTCGTTTACGAAATGCTAGCAAAAAATTCGGAGGAATTTTTATCAATATATCTTTAAAAACATATGTAGCTTGAGGCTTCAACTAACTAAATAGAATGTATAATTGAATTAAAGAGTCATGTGCAGATTTTCCTCATTATAAATTAAACGCCTATTCTCATAGGCCTCCATCTGTTATGTTGCTTCATAAATTATTAAGTATTTACAAATAAAAACTGACAGTTCCATTCTTGTGTCTATATGATCAAGAAGGATCATTAAGGGCAATGTTTTAATCCTGCTATGGGTTTTCATTTTTAACCAGGAAATTTAGACTCTATTTCCACAAATTCATTGTTCTGTGCAATGACAGCTTATATAGTAGTTTAAAGTAATATTATTTTCTATATTTTGTGTCATTTTAGTAGGGAAACTCTGTAGATTATTTCTTCTTCTATTTCTCCTGATATTTTTATAAACTCATTTTGAAAATAGCTGAGAAATCGTTATAATACTCTTCACTTTCTTTCATATTGTTGCACTTGACCATAAATGATTGAAGGCAATTACAAGAATTATGAACTTTTAATAATAGTGTACACATTTTACTTACCGTTTTTACAGAAAAAAGAAATGTTTCTCCTTATACTGAGGGAAAACTTCAATTAATGTTTTCAGCGTTTATTGATAGCATTTTAAATTACGTCATTTCATCATTTTTTAAACATGGGAAAATGGAGGAAAAATAATTTTCTTATAACTTGATTTACATATGAAAAATATGTAAGTGACTTCATGAATATTTTAATTAGATGTACTTTGAAGTCTTTTTTAGAAAAAGAAAAATAATATTTTTACTTTAGATATCCGAAACTTCTGTTTTTATACTTTGATGCACTTCATGCCTTTTCTTCTTAAATGAAATACAAAATTGTATACTAAGTATACGGTGAAGAAAATTCTTATGCAGATGTGCTGTGTATAATGTAGATATGAGTACTTAGCATTTTCGGTATATATATATATATATATATATATATATATATATATATATATATATATATATATATATATATATATATATATATATATATATATATATATATATATATATATATATATATATATATATATATATATATATATATATATATATATATATATATATCACTTTCCGATAATATCATGATGAAATTGAAAAGTGTAATTAATTAGCTGCAGAGTATCATATTCAAAGGATAATGAAAACCAAATAAGAAAGAAGTCAGACCGACCTTGAAATAACTTTATATAAAATTGTTTCTATAAAAATTCTGTATAAAATCGTTTACATAAACTTTCTATAAAATAATTATATTTTGCCCATGCCCATACCATTTTATATCTTCCTTCGATCTGTGAGAGAAATCTCATTAAAAACAGAGAGAAGATGTCAGTAATCTTGTATATGAGCATGAAATATTTATTAATCAACGAAATTGCCATATTAAAAGTAAATTTTGATCATGACGGAATTGTTGAGAGCATGTTTATAATATTGTCACGAAAATCGACTTGTGGATGTGTAGTGAATGGATTATTTTAAACTGAATAGTAGTGCAAGGCGCTTTATTCAACGAATTATTTAGAAATCTCAACACACAGGTAAAAAATAACCTGCAGAAAGTAGACCACGTATTAAAAGCTTTTTACATCATTCAGAATCTATAGGTCCCAATTTGTATGATGGATGGGCTTTGTAGATATATTATCGTTTGAGCATGTTGGTTAATTATTATTTACCGAAGCAGGTGAAGTCACTGGAGTTCTACATTTCCTAATACTAGACCTAGGTTACCGATAGAGATTAAATGATAAATCTTGTATTTTCAAGAAACTTCATTTTTCCTTAAAAAAGAGTAAATTATGGACAATTGATTTGCCTAGGTAGGAAGTTAACTGGCATACTATCCACGAAGAATTTCTGTCAACCTCTATTTTTTACTATACGTTTTAAAGGGCGAAGAAACAGAATTATGGATTCGTAGTAATATTTTTATGAAAATTACTGATGAATTAAGGATATTTTCGCTTAGAAATCAAATATTTAAATTACCGATGTTCAAATTTTATTTTGAAAGTATTCTTTTTTTTTATTTAAAAAAATGTTTTCATCAATAAAGTGTCTATCACGTAGCTTCATAAGCCAAAGTGTTTTTGAGAAACATGCAAATAACGAAATGTACACATAAAATTGATGAATTGAAACTGATGGGAATTAATAATTTCATATAAAGAATTGATTTATTTAAGAAACTTGTAGTTTTCCCTGAATTTTGGAGTTATAGATTATTGGATTTACAACTTAATATCTTGGGCATAATTACAACAATTTAATCAAAAAGAAAATTTATGTGGATGGTAAGATTACCTAGTCCTTTTACTCCCCCCCCGAAAAAAAAGAATTTTAAGTTAATGCTAGAAACATAAAGAGATTTAGTAATAACATTCAGATATCTTATTTGATGAATTTAAATAAAGTCATTGAATAAAAAATTTAAAGAAAATGTCTTTTGTATTAGGAATTATGAGTTATATAACTCGTTTTTAGAATGAATTAAGAACAATAGATATCTAAGAATGCAATTTATATTTAATTATTCGCAGAAACTTAATGAAAAACTAATATATGTGTTTGAATAAAATATTTTGAATCTGAAATTAATAATCGAGGTTGACTACCATAAAACAAAGAGAAATATTAACATTAACTCCATGTTTTCATTTGTTTTGTTATTTCTGGATTTAGTATTATATTAATCTTGCAAAATAGCATTTTATACGAATTATATGAATTTTAGTCATTTTTGAGATATTTTTATCTGCTCCTAATCTACTGATACTTCTGTATAAATATATTTATTCCTAAAAATAAACGACAGTTTTGTTCCATTTAGAATTAAGGTAGTAAATTACATCCTTTATCCTTTATTTCTAAAGATTGGTTTGAAATTGTGTGTATGTGTCTTTTAAATATATTTCAAAATGCAGAAATAACTTGACTTCAAGGAAGGTCAGCTTTGATATTTATTAATTCCCAAAAAGCTAAATCATGTCGAAATAACGTTCAGTGTTTTCCAAGGAATGGACGTAATCATCTCGATAACTGCCTTTTGGTCACTATTTTCACTGATTAATGAATTGGAAAAGGGAAATAATTACGTTTAGGTAATTCCACTGACACAACAGTTCATTCTGTGTATTAATAAGCAGCAAAATAAGAAAAAAATTGACATCGCTAATTACCGCGCTTTCATTAGTGATCTACCTCATTAGAAAGATCCTAGACATTTTTTGTGCACATCTCCTCATTCTAATTAATATGATCAAAATAAAAACAAAATGTATCTCTATTGATATACGTTTATTATACTGAAGAAAGCATAAAAGAGGGAATAAATGGGTAGTCTTTTAAATAAACATGCATTCTATTTTTTTTTCTTTAGAAGGCATGGAAAGTAGAATGAAAATGGATTATTTCCATTATAGTTAAAATTCGAGTCAAAAAATATAATTTCTACTTTTTCTTTCTTAACAGATCATATTTCACCTTAATTTTTAGATGAAGATTACATTTTCTAGCATATATATATATATATATATATATATATATATATATATTGTCGAAGACAAAGATGATGATATGAGAAAAGACGGCAATGACTGTGTGAAAACTTCTTCAAAAAGAAAAAAAAAAGATCTTGACAGTAAAGGTTGCTACTCTGCAATTGCGTTAAACAAGTTTTGGCTTACTTGTATGAACCGATTTTTTTTTAAATTATCATTGTCTGCTTATTGTATGTTTTTATATACCTTTATTTCTGTCCATAAAATCAAAATTAGAATAACGTATAAGAATCAAAAGAGAACTTTTCAACACAAAAATAAAGTTGAAAAATTGAACGAATTTATCCTAAATATACATTCTGCCAAGTGTCGCAAAATTCCTATAATATGTAATATAGAGACTGTTTTAAAGTGGTCCAAATTTTAAGATATTAGAACTCATATTTACTAAAATATTGAATATTTCTGAGATTTCTAATAAATATTTCGATAAAATGTTGCAACAATTAATTGGGCATTAAAGGATTTTGAAGCAATAGAAGCATGCTTATTTCATTTCATTTTGAGATATGCTTTGCATTTACTAGAATTTGATTTATCCAATTCTCTTTTTGCTGCATTTAATTGGTATTAGGTAGAATTATCTAGAGAAATATTTAGAAAGGGAAGTAAAATATAAAATTTCGGAAAAATAATTTAATAATTTTACAATAAAGTTTGAATATATGGTTTTTAAAAATATATTAATTTTTCCTTTTTAGTTATGTATATGACATTTCATTTAAAATTCAAATTTTAGTAATATAATAATTGTTATTGTTGCACTTTTTTAATGTAGCATATAAGGCTGAAAGAGTCACGTGCAATGTGCATCCTTAAAAACAATTAAATTTCTTAAATTATGTTAATACCTTTGCTCTAAAATACAGTTAGTAAAATTAACGAAAAATCTTTGAAATTTAAGTAACAAAACATTCGTAAAAGAATGATAATATATATATATATATTTAATTTTAGGCAATTTCAATAAAAAGTATAAATGCACTTTTTGTTCTGATCATATCACTCTATCATCAATTAAATAACAGAAAATATTAGAATAGACTTTTAATTAAGCTTGACATATTAAATGAAGGTTTCTTAACTCTAAAATTTCACTTCCAATAATAATTTCTAGCAGCATGTTTAATTTTATATTTTAGAAGAAGAAAGGAAATAAATAAAAGTATGATATTAGACCAGCTTCCAGAAAGTTATTTCATATAATTCAAGATTGTCGATGCAATCAATCTTATCCAAAGCCAGGAAAATACTTTTAAATTTCTCACTTCTTTCTTCTCCTTTATGCTGACAATTTAAATTTATTTGGGATCGAAGTTGCTGTCAAAATTTTGATTGCCTTCTATATCTGACAAGATGTCTTATATTTCTTCAGTTTCCCATCGTCAGATTTTTCTGTTTCCATAGTTTCAGGAAAGCCAAGCAGAAGTAAAAATACCCGATTTTATTTTACATCTTCATGTTCGAAACTGACAGAACTGATGTCAAAAAATTTGTAATGCTTGATATGGATTTATTTCTTACAGAATAAGGACAGCATATATTTTTATTTCGTATTAATTACTTTTTTACATGAATTAGTCATGATTTTTTTTAAAAATCATGAGATTGAAGGATCCAAAAACTATGTACTGTCAAATGATTACTGAAATAATTTTACCAAACACAAAGAAGCATAAAAATTATAGAATTCAGTCTTAAAATAGTATTTAAAATATTTTTCAAATATTTTATTATATATAGCAACAACAATACTATAGCATGCTTGTTGGACGTTTGGAAAATATCCATGCAGAAATTTTTTTTCAGATCCGTATTTTTATGGTGTCCTTGTGTTTTTCCATTTCCACGCCATGATCTCAAGTAAACAAACCGATTCGAACCCGACCATTTTTGCAAGTTTCGTGATTTGTGGTTGGAAACAAATTTGACTACTATTTACAGTCACCTCGTGTAAGTATTTTTTAGACGGAATATGAGAAATGGTTTAAGCTCTTCGGTCGAGGCAGAAGAGAAGTTAGCTGTGTGCAACTGGTTTGTTACTTCACCATTTTAATATAGTTTCTTTCAGTTCGTTTAAATGCTAGACATAAAGGATGAATGGTTAGAATCTGTTGACCAAGGTCTGGAAATGTTAATTTGAATTTTGATATTAACATTTATCGTATTATTTTGATGGCTGCAGTAATCAGCACATTGACTTTATACTTTATAATCAATGAAACTTATTTTAAGAAAATTGATTTCAACTTTATGCCTCCTCGACATAAAATTTCACTGTCAACTTTACTAAAATTGGGGTAAGTTTTTACTTAGAAGAATAATAATGCTGAATTTTAGTAAATAATTTTTCAGTTTTTGTTTATTAATTCAAATAAATATTACTTCAATGAAAATATTTTCATTTTAAACATTTTTGTGAGTATCTGCTGAATTAATACTTTTATTTAAACTAGAATGAAACTGAAGAATTACTGCACGTTTTATGCTTATTTTTTATCAGCAATAATAAATGACGATAATACTAGAGCTTTTAATTTATTTTTATAGAGCGTTATTTGCTAATTTGGTGATTTCCTAGTCACTAGCTTCTATTGACTACTTTAATTTGTCTAATTTATTGGTGATTTTTGCTTTATCTAAATCCATCCCTTTTTACAGAATGAATGCAAATCTGCACAGAATGTCCACCTTAACTTTCTAAACTGTTTTGATAAGATAAATATTTCAAAAAATAGATTATTGTTAAAATTTTTCGTTCCACTAAGCAAATTTGGCACAAATAAATTCAATATATTTTTCATATAATAAAGGTGCTTATTAATGTTTTAGTTGATAATATATACCCTCAATTTGTTTTCAAAATCACAGTCGGGATTTCTAACTAGAGAAAGAATTTGATAGTCTAATTTCATAATCATAAATTTGCTATCCACTTTTGGATAATATTTCACAAAAAATACTTAAGAACAATTAAAACTCTAATTTTCAATGAATTTATGATAAACATAGAAAACTTTCGTTTTCCTCATTGATTTTCTTTTTTCGTAAAATGTCTCTAATTATAAAAAATAATTTTGCAAATATATTGCACACATAATTTTTTTAAAAAAAATCGTTATTAGCATGAAATATATGCTTAAACAAACATACAGATTTTTAAGCTATTTCAGATGAAACAATTATCAATAGTAAAGCAAAGAAGGTGAGAATAAGTAATGAGATGCAGGAAGTAAATTTCTAAACCTAAGATCTTAAATAAATTTATAAAGCTAGCCGAAGAGAGAAGAGCTTTTTTTTTCCCTCCATGTTTCAAAAAGTTTTTTCCCCCCAAAGTTCAGTCTAGATTTATTGCATCGGCTTGTCTGAAGTACATCACATGACTTTCTAAGAGTAATTTAAAATGCATTCTTTTTTCTCCTTTTTCTTTTTCCTGCTTTCTAAAGAAAAATAAATCAATGTTCATAAATTTGTATTGGAAAAGATATGTTGCTAGTTAAAAGGTTAGTGTTCGTGTTTTAAATTCAAGTTTCACATAAGATGTTTTTGGTCCCTTTTTTAATTTAAATTATACTTCACATTTCAGCATTATTCTCACCAATTTAGGAGATTTATTTTGTATTCGCTTTTTAAACCTTAATTCTATTTTCTTATTTTTAGTTTAATTGAATTATTTTTAATTTATTTTGTTTCCTTTAAAGATATTTTCATAAGGCTACTTTTAAAATTTCAAGATTAAAGATAAACTCAATATAAAGAAATTATTTTCTCATAATATTAATATTTTTTTCTCAAATTATTTTTTTTTATCTTTTAACCAGCTGAAATTACCCTTTAATAACTCATAGCAATTATCTAAGAAATTGAAGCTTACTTTTTTTGCAAAGAGAGATGTGAAGAGGCTAGCGTGTCTTCTCTCAATTTTAGTAAATTTGTCCGATATGGTGGTATGAATTAGCTGTTTCCGTGCTTCGACCAATAATAGAAGTCTTATAGAGAGTAATGGTCATTCAATTGCATTTGATTGGTGGAGACGTTTGACACGAAATCCTTTACAACTTCCTGGTTAATGGTAGAAGGGGAAAGATAGATGAGCAAGAGCAAAAACCGGAAGGTGGTTTTCTTTAGTCCTTTATGCTTTGTTCTCAGAGAAATTTTTTGCTTCTAAACTCAGACAAATGCTATGAAATAATAATAATAATAATAATAATGATAATAATAAAAATACAAGGAAGTGGAAAGTTATAGAAAATTAATCCGAAATTATCTTAAAGAAGCTGTGAATAATAGACATTTATGATTCCACTTTATATCATTGTATATCAATATATATGCCATTAAACTTAACAAATAAATATTTATTTTTTACCAGTTGTAAATTAATACTAATAAAAGATGGATTTCTATCTCAAATTCAATACACTCACTTAATACATTAAAATAAAATGTTGTTCGTTAATTTATGACATAAATATTGGGTACTATTATTGGTGGGCTCTATTAATTCCCAAAATAATAGCAAGACAAATATATCTTTAAATAAACTATTTTTAAATACTCGGCAGATATCATGCAAAAATAATTAACCTTAAATAAAAATAAAAAAAAAAATCGAGGAAATTTTCGAATTTGAGATAGAATTTCGAAAATTTTCTCGATTTTTTTTTATTTATTTAAACGATGAATTTATCTAAAGTTCAATCTTATTATAAAAATGGCATAAATATATATCTTGTTTTCGTAATAAGCATGTATTATTTGCATTTCTAATTAATTTTCAACAGCCCGATTAAATTCACGAATATCTTTGACTTTCAGTTTCTGAATAAGAGAGAAATCAATAAATCAATATTATATTTAGTCCCAAAGGACCTTATACCTTTCAGGTAAAAATCACTTGGTTCACTTAATAAATTCCAACAGATTTACCACTGATGAGTATGTGCTTATAGAGGGCAGTCATTTGTTAGGAATACTTTCTTGCTTCAGTAAAAGGCATGATATTTGCTTTCGATAGCTTTTAAAAAAAAATTATTATTATTATTTTCGAGCATATCCTGAGCTTTCTTATGCCATTTAAACTCATTTCAAGCTTGTTCTTTTATTTACATTTTTTTACAACTTTATTTCTCTAAATACCCCATGAAATATTATTATTGATGCGATGATTGATAGACTAAAGCAAACAAAAAATAGTTAAATAGTAATTCGTAAAAATGAATATTGTATGTGTCAAATGGACTTTTTAAGCTCAAAACCCCCTGAAGTATACTCCAAATCAGTTGTGTATAAAAATATTTATATACCATTTTATTCAGATAAAAATAATTAAAATAAGTGTCAAATTTAATTCAGGATTATTATAAGTTTTTCGAGTCTATAATTTCTTGAATCGAGAAGTTAAACCCTGTCACATTACCTTTTTTATCTTAATGCTTATGATATTCATGTACAGAGGATAAATTTGTTCAAAATGGAATATAACATTCTTATAAATTTTGAATGTAGAAGATAAAGGTTGTAAAGGAAAATTTAGAGTGCATACTTTTGAATGTAAATATTTGACACTATCATCTCAAACTAATAGCAGTGACATAATGATAATTTAAAACTCTATACTGTTTAGCATTAAAAGTGCCTCTACTTTCTTCAAATGAAATCGTGGTCAAAGTGGAACAACATTTCACCCACGTTAGGCAACTTACCATTCAAAAACTAATAAATTTCAAGATGAGACAAATTCTCATCTTGATTCTCTTTTCTTTCCTTTTATTTTTACTTAAAAATTAATTAAAATTAAGGATTTGCAAAATAAAAGAATGAGTTCAAAGGCTGACATAAATGAAAATAAAGAATATCTTCAACAAATGAATATCAGACTTATAATAGAAAAGAATATCAAACTAAAAATAGTAGCAACGGTCTCTTTAAGCCAAAAAACTGAAGGAAACTCGAATTCTATATGATTCGAATTGTGAAAGTGATGTAATAGAATTTATTGCATGTCTAAATGCTGTTTTTCAAGTCATAGTGATATTTGATTTGAAAGAAATATCAGTTCAGATTTTTGAATCCTAGTCGCATTTTGTTGGTATTTGTAGCAATGGAAGTTTTCGCTGTATATTTAGTGTTTAAATTAATGTAAGAATCTTTTTGATTCATCCCTGTAAATCCCCTAATTTTAATTCTAAAATTAAAATTAGGAACATACCCTGGAAAATTTCGAAAATTTGAGCGCAAAAAGATGGCGTCTAATGGAAACTTGCAGTCTAAATACAAGGATTCGCTTCCATGTTTGCCAATTCTGCTTTCCGAAAGAGGATGATTAAATTCTTTTTCTGCTACTCCACATTTGCTCTTTTCACTGTTACAAAAGAATCTCTTCAGCTGAATTTTGAAGAAAGTTTGTCCAGTAAAAATCTAATTAAGGAAAATTCACCTTTTAATCTCTTCAGATTTACTTTATCTAAAAATTCTCTTGTAACTTTATCTTTTATAGAGTTAGACCATATATCCTGCCAAAGATTCACAGCTTTATTCTTTAAATTTGTTTTAAACTGAGCTTCAGAATAAAAAGAATTGTAATCCAGGAGTAGTTTTTGATTATGAGATTTGCAAGTTCATCGGCTCTCTCACTTTCTACTGGGCCAAGTGGGCTTATATCCAAAGTTATTTAATTTCTTTCTCATATTTTTTTTTTCCTTTTTAATACCTTCTTTTTTCTTATTCAGATTTTCTATAACCATAAGAATGGATTTTGAATCTGATTTGGATGTACTTTTATTCATTGTTATTCGATTATAAACTCTACAGCAAATTTTAAGATCAGAGATTCAGCTATAAGGATCGAATAATTATCTAACAGCCTAAATATTCCTTTTTCAAATTCGTTTCTGTCAGTAAAATTTACAAAGCTACAGCCGACTTTGTCATCTATTTTTGACCCACATGTGCAAATCAGCTTCATATCTAGATATGTTCAATTCATTCTTTGAACTTTTTATTTCTTAATCCTGAGTTAAAATTTTAAATTTATGATATTATTCTTGAATTTAATAGATTTGAAATGGTGAATCTTGCGGTTCGCTTTATAATGCTAAGTTTTTATTTTTATGTCGAATGGTACGCATTCATTTATAACTTGTAATGCTTCATTTCGTACCGTCTGTTATGATTTGGTAATCTTAAGGAGAGAATGTATTTAAATTTACATTATTTTACAATATAGTTTTAAACTAGTTTAAAACTTCCACTCCATGAAAAAAAAAACCTTTTTAAGAGTAGTTAAATACATTTTTTCTATAATGGCAGTTCTCATTATTTAAATTCTTACAATTCGTCCGAATTTTTCCTAAATTTTAAGGAATTAATTGTTGAACATTATTCAAATGTGGAATGAGGAAAAATTTACTGTCAAATAAAGTTCTTAAGTATTTAAATTCATAAGAGTTCATAATTTTTTTCTTTAACTGAATTTCTGGGAAGAACGTATCTTTTTTGTAACCAAGCAAGTTAAATTTTGATTGGTTTTACTATAATTTTAATCAAATCTATTAGCCTATATTTCAAATTTAGTTATAGTATTTCTGTTCTTTTCCGTGAATTTATAGGATGAAATGATATTAAAGAATAACAAAGTTGTCTGCAAAGACCTTCAAGAATTCGTCATCAAGTTGCTTATGTCCCTCGAATTCTCGTTTGATATTAAGGAGCTCAAATACCGAGGGACTTCTATGTTGTGGTATTGCATTGTCCTATTATAGTAAAAATTACGAATTTGTCCTTCTAAAGATATCGAAAAATATGTTTCTTTGAAACCTTTCTTCAGAAGATGAATAATATCTTCCGATTTTATTCTATTGAAAGGGCTTTTAATGTCTAATAATGCCATAGATATCATCTCATTTTCTTGTTTCGCATTCCAGATAAAATCCCACACTTCCTACAAGCTTATTAAAGTGATTCTTCCTCCTTTAAATCCACATTGCTTGTCATCTAGTTTCGCAATTTTTTTTTTCGTTAAAAACGCATATTCTAAAAATATGCACATTGTGATAATATTATTGTTTGTTAAATGTGTATTTGTAAAAGATTTTATTTTCTGCAATGGACATAAAGATATTAAAAACAGAAATTAAGACAGTTTTCTACTTTTGACTGTAATAGCTTTTAGAGATTGTGTAAAAATTTATCTTGTTATTAAGCTTTAAAATTGATAAGCAGTTATTGTGATAAAAAATGTTAAATATGAAATTTGTGAATTATATATATTTTTTAGCATTCACAATATATTTGTGATATGCTCAATTTTAAGAGCATGCTGTGTGTAATATTTTGTATCGAAGTATCCAATTTGGATAAGAAAAAAATTGAGATTACCGTAAATGTTATATGCTTGAACAATAATTAATTTTAATATTTCCTTTCTGATGGATACAAATTACATCTTACTATTTGCGAAATAATAAATATTCTGCCAATTTCATCTGAAAGTCATCATAAATACCTTTCTTTGAGAAAAGAACTATAAATTTTCAACGAATTGGAAATGTTATATCGAGAAAGAATTAATTTTCTCAGCAGGTCCATGCATCAAAATGAAATGTTCGAAATTGTATTATGGAAGAAAATGCATGATAACATTTCTAAACATTTGTGTTATTAATTTTATTTCACAATGCGAAGTTGGCTTAAAAAATTTTATCAAATGAATGAAATCTATTACATTTAGCGGCTACATGGTCACGCTTCCCTCAAAGTTTTCTTCCCTTTGTTTTCGAATTTTGGCTGCCGTAGAAGTTTTTGAGAAATTCTCATATTACTCTGAATAATAAACGATATTTAATTTTAAATAGGTTTTGCAAAATTCCCCTCTTAATTATTAATAACTTTTCTAAGAAAAACAAGTCTTATGATTTGATTTCAAAATGATGGGGAATTTCTAAAAATCTTTTTTTTTTTCAAGCATTCTAAGAAATCGATTATTTTCTACTGAATTTTATTTGAAACTTTTATGTTCGTGATTCTACATATTTTAAAATTTAAATCAAAATATTTTAATATATGCTATACGATTTTTGCTAATATTTTTTTTTGAAATTTAAGGTGCCTCCATTGAATAAATTAGACAAAAGCGGCAGGTTCTTTTTACCATTATTAAATATGTAATTTAATTTTTTTTTGTACTGTTATGTGTACTTTTATGGATTTGTGTGAATTGTTTTTATGTTAATAATTAGTTTAGTCATACTACAATAAGTGAGCTAATAAACAGGTGCATAAAGAGTCGGAGAGTTATATCAGCTATGTTTAGTTAATTCAGGTCATTACTTAGAAGGATATTGAGTTCTGAGAGACTACAAAATTGGCTATCTTAGAAGAGAAGTTAGAATAAACATAATTTGCCAATATGATGCGTCATGTTACATTTGAAATGGAAAGGTGTAAATACAGCTCGCTATAGCCCCTTTATTAGCTATAACCTTTAGACATTTACAGAATAAATATTGACCCTGAATTACGATATATAGCTTATTTTATACAAAAAATCTTTCCAAATATTCTATAGGTAGACCTAATACTCTATAGACCCAAAATAACCAAAGTTAGTATATTGTTATTTTTTAAACATTAGGAGGTTTCTAATAAATCCCAAAATTTTCAACCTTTCCCATCATAAAACGCCAGAGCATATTATTGCGGAAAAAGTATGTTTAAACCATTTTAAAACTCAAAAAATTCATTTGATATTGATGGCATTTTCATATATATTCGAATTATTCTAACAATTTTTTACTGCACCCGATATAATAACGCATATTTGAAATTAAAAAAAAAATCTTATCTTATTTATTGAACTCGGATACATCCGCATTGCAATAAATTTAGAAGTAATATTTTTGGTATAGTTAAATATATATTTTTTTTAAAAAATAAAACGAATTTATATATCATCACTTTGATTAAAGTTTTGAAATTCTTTTATAGTCATATTCTCATTTTTTGCATATGTCGAGTTATGCTTGATACTTTATTCAATGAATACAAGAATTTTACCTCTAATAATCAAACAATCTAAATTTTGAAAAGAAAACTGTCATATTTGATTACGTCTGATGTGTGAAATCATTTATTAAGTGGACATCATACATGGAATACGTTTCAACAAAATTAAACAAAATATTTCCATGAGAGAGTTAATCAAATTCCGATTCAAAAATAAATTTGAATCTTCGGACTATTTATAATACTTTCTGAACAGCAACATTTGATTTATATATTGCATTGAATATTTTATTTAAAGCAAATATCCGTAAATATAGTTGCAAATATTTTTAAAACTAAAAAAAAATTAGTAATTGTAATTAAGTTCATTAAATATAACAAACCCCATTTGGATTTGTAACATTTATGTATTTCGAGATAAAAGCTCAAAATATTTTCATGATTTCTCCTCCGATTTCTTTAAAAATTATTCCTCTTTGAAGAATATAACAGTTCGAATTTATAGTTAAAAAGAAATGTTTTTCTTTTTAAAAGTGTATTTCCATTCTTTGATATTTACTAACAAATTTCCTTTTCATATTTTTATTTTATTGTGATTTTTAAGACCATTGTAAGTATAGTAGAAATTTTTATTGCCCTATATATCTGATTACCTCATAAATCTCTTTATTGCACTTCACTAATACATAGATTTGCAACATCTCATTTCATTTGCCTTTCATTCAGCTCATATTTGGATTTATTCTTTTCTTTTAATTCCTATAACATAATTTTAGTGAAAAACCAGAATGAAAATATTTTAGACATTATTCAAGAATTTGCATAATATAAATAAAAGCATCGTAACAAAAATTGAATTTTTTAAATATTTCATATGGATATTTAAATACAAATGGAAAAAAAATGATTTTCAAACCTCTGATTATCTTACTATATAACCAACTTATGATACAACAAGAGAAAGTAGTAATATTTCTAAAATATTCAATCATAAGCAAGAAAAATGCTTATGATTGTTCATATTTATAGTCTCTTTAAGATAACTATTATTAATCAGCATTGAAATAGAATGCTATGTTCGCAGACTTCTAAACAAAAAATGGCGAACGAATTTCATTTAAAAAGTTACAATTATTTTCTTTGCGATAAATCTCTGTCTAGACTGCTTTTAAAAATCGCACATGAATTATAATTATAAATTATTTCATAGTTGCAATTCTTCTGAGATCTCTGAAGTAATCATTGGCGTATATCATTCGTTGTTTAAACTAAAATAATATGAATTCAATACTATTATCTATCTATATTTCATTTGAAATACTCAAATATTTTGTTGAATATTTTTGTGAGGTATTCTTAAATCTATTTTAATCAAGCCATATTATGTTGTCTGAGCATTAATATTCTTAAAGGAGATTTTTATTCATTTAAAACAGTGAGAAAGATAAAGAAAATTCTCTGGTATGTTTTTTTTCAAATTTTTATCTTCTCCAACACATAAAGAAACTCAGTATTTTATATTCACATTCTCAAAGATTAAAATATTTTAAAGATGAGTTTGAAGTGAAATTCAAATATATTTATTCCCAAGCAAGGAATTATTAGGCAGGCTCATGCAATTTTAAAATTCCAATTCGTCGCAAACACTGTTTATAAAAATTGTAAAAAGTGTCTAATATATTTATTCAAAATAGATTTTGATAAATACTTCACTAAGCTCATCTACTCGGCTTTATTCAATAATTTAAAAGTAGCTTGTTTTCCCTTCATATGTTTAGAGTTGACATAAGAAATTTTTCCGAGCAAGAGCAGTAAGTCTTTTAAATTATCAACTTCTCTACTTAGGGAAAACCAGGAACCTTCTTTAAAAAAATTCTTTTTACACTTCAATGCATTCGACTTTTTTTACAAAAATTCTGAAATGTTAACTTCATTTAATTTTTTTTTCTGTTAAAATTTATAAAAATCATGAGTAAGCATAATACATTTTTGTAGGCTTCAAATCGTTGAAAGATGATTAAAGTACCCTTCATTGAAAATCTCTTGCAATTCTGATTCCTATAAAAGGTTTTATTATAAAGACCATGGGTTTTCAAGAGCTATGAAAATAAAAGGTGCCCTAATTTATTAATTAGATTTCTTTGTTTCGTAACAACAACTTTATAAATGCGTCGCAGGAAAAAAAATGAAACTTATTCAAATGCTAAACTTAAATATTTGACAAGAAGGCTCTTCATAAATTAAAATCCAGTTAAACTATTTGAAGGGATTAACAGTAGTTATTGTATATTAAATGTATTGAAAAAAAATTTATAAGACAAAAAAAAAGGAAAGGAAATCAAAGGTTTATGATTTTATTTATTACGTAAAATATTTTATAAATTCATGCTGCTGTCCTAGATATGAAACCAAATGAATGTTGAAAATTAAATATGTATCAAATATGCACAAATTGCGAATAATAATAAATTAATATGATGTTGAAATTCACTAGAGAACACTAAGTATAATATCCAAGCTCTTTGTAATAATGTAGTGAATTTCAAAATCCTAGCCCTGTAATATCATATTTACTTTTAATATTTAGTGATTATCTATTCAAAACGAATCGATTCAACACGATCAATCTTTATTAATATATTGATATCTTCCAATAATACTCGAAAATTTCATTTAAAATTTAATATTTATCTATTCAAAAAAGTTCTATTCAGAAAGCATTTTTTAAAAATAAATGTGTTATTTAAGGTTTCAAGATTTAAAAACTATCGTGTTGAATCGACCCCTTTTGAACCAATAATCGTCTAAGTTTAAATGCAAGCATTTGAACTCTACTGAAAAAGATGAATGTATTACTTAATGGTAGAATACATTTTTTAATATACTATTAAAATTGGCGTGTATGAATATATCATTCACAAATGCTTATTGATAAGTGCATTATAGGCTTGCATTTAAAGCGCAGTAGGATTTAAATATATGGATGTTTTAAACGTAATTTAAAAGCATTTATTTTGAAAAATATAATATAAATCAAAAGAATGTCTCTTAAATTTACAACTTTCTTTCTTCTACAGAATAAGGAAAAATATTATAATTATTGAAAGAAAATAAAAAAAAATATTGAAAAAACTTGGAATTAGAGCTAGAACAAGAAAAATTTCCTTCAGACATTCTATTGTTTTAATCATATTATGTACTTAACAGATTCATTTTTCATAATTCACTATTCTGTATTTTTCCTAAAGAGGGGTTTTCAGCTGATGCTCAGAAGAGAAAATTGAATTTTTTAGAATTTTAAAGAAAGTGCAGAAATTTTCTATCCTAAAGTATGTTTAAGTTTAAAGTTGCTTAAGTAAGATTACTTAATCATTTAGCTTGCTTCCCGTAAATTGAAAAACACTCCGATGCACTAACGATAAAATAACATCAATAATATTTTAAAAGTTTTTTTTCTCTTTTTATTTCGTTTATTTTGTTAGAACTGATATTTATTAGTTACAAGAATATTTCCTTTAAGAATAGAAAACGTGTGAAATGCTTAATTTTGCAAAAAGATTTAAAAATAAATAAAAAAAATAACTGTTAGAAAGAAAGCAAGACATATATTACAAAAAAAAAGTTGTAATGGCCAACTACTATTGTAATGTACCTTTTAAAATGCATTATTTACCGAACTTAGGAGGGTTTTTATGGTTTTGATTTATTATTATTTTTGGAATTTTAGCTTAAAGATTTTTTTTTAAATTAGTTTTTGAAATGCTGTGATTCAAGGAGAAATTTTATTATTTTCTAAATTTTTTAAAAAGATAAATACTTATTTTGGTAGGAAATTGAATTTATACCCTAGATTTATTTTAGTTATTTTTATGAAACATCCTTTTGATGCGCTTATTTTGATGACAATAAATTGTAGCAATTTTCAAAATATGGGTAGAAAATAGAAAAAGAAACTAGAAGATACAACTAAAATAAAATAATGCAACGCTATTTTTCATGAAATTCAGCTAAAATAAAAGTTTGTTGTTGATTCTTTCTGAAATCTACAATGCCTTTTTGAATTAAATTTTCGCCTCTGTTAAATGTATCTTTATAATCATCATAAAATGTAAATATCCTTCTCAGAAATAAAATTCAGACGTGTAAAAAACCATTTTAATAAAAATAATAGAAAACTCTTGACAGCTATGCATAAATGAATAAGACATTCAAAATTAAACAGAAAAGAAAATTAAGCAGACTTTTTTGAACAATTTGTATTATTTTAATCATTTTTTCAGAAGAAATTCATACATTTCATGTATTACTTTATATCAATTTTTATATTAATAAAGGGAAAAAAATGCTTAATTATCGTTTTAAATGCTTATAAAATATCTAAACATTAAATGAAATTGGAAGAACAAAAATTATATAGAAAAACTATATTTTTGAAGAAAAATTTCTTAATTGGGAATAAGAGAAATTCTCAATTTTATGTTATTCATTAAGAAGGTCTCTTAAAATATAATTCTTGAATACAGTTTTTAACTACTCATATTTAGACCTTGAAAATTAGTTTTTGGTTCTAAAATACATTCTAATGTTTTTAATTAAAATTTTCATCCACTTTCATATTTTATAAAAGAATGCTGAAATATACTTCTTAGAGTAAAACAAACAATATGTTTTAATGTTTTGCTTTAGAACTTATATATATTTCTTCTAAATCTATTTGTCATGTTATATATAAATTTGATTTTTTTAAATATTGATACATTTTTGGACAAATATCGTAGAAATGTTTAATAATAAATAAATAATAATAATAATCATTACGAGAATAAATATTTACTTACGAGAATAAATAATTAAGCATAACATTATATGCATTTAAAATATAATGCTAAGACAACTGACTTTTTTCTAGGAATACGAATAATGTCAATTTACAGTTTAACCATATGATATATAATGGATTTGGCATTATGAATTTTCATATATACGTATCATATGTATTAAATGCATGTATACATATTTAAAAATGTTTGATTTAAAACATTAATAAAAATCAATTTTAATAATCATTTGAAATTTAAAATATTGTTATCTTCATTATTTTGTAAATGTGCTTATTATTTCCGTAAAATATTCCATCATTTTTTTATATTAAAAGTATCAGAATGATGTAATCATCTCTTTCCTCTACTTAATGTTCCAAATTTGTATAATAATAATTAATTGTATGATTTGAACAAATCTCGAGGAATGGGATACAATTTATTTTAATTGTAGCCCTTATGCATTCTATTATATAAAGACATAATATTTATGAAAATGAATGTAACTGACACAAGGAATCAAAGTTTGTTATTGATTTATTCATATAATGATTCTCGAAACATTATAAAAACATATTAAATGAAATATTATTTAAAAATATAATAATCTAAAAGAATGATTCAAAAATTAAAATAAAATGTAAAATTTTGGAAGTTCACGTCAGATTATTTACTTTACATATAAATTCTAACTTTATTTGAAATACTTTTACATTGTATCTACTTATCTCTATTATTTAAAATAACAAACATATTTTCACAATTTTTACATATTCTGTACAATTTCAGTTTGAGATAACTCTTAAAGTTCTTCCGTCAGAATGAAAGTTTTAACTAAAATCGTCTACAACAATTGTTTTAAGAGTTTTATAGCTTGATCATTATCGTAAAAGTATGATAATTTTTCTATGCATAAATTATTAGTGCGTCAAGATTTGTTTACTAGATGCATGTTATAGACGATCACTTGCAGGTATTTGCAGGTATTTAATACTTGCAGGTATATTAAATATTGCAGGTATTTAAGACTTGCAGTAATCACCTTGAACACTACAAAATGTACTTCTTTTCTATATCTGAAACAATTTTCCAACTGTCATTTTAGATTTCATAGAACACTCTCTATATTATTTTGAAATGCACTACCTAAACGTTTGCTTTAATTAAATGACATTTAGAGTTTAAAAGAGATATGATTAATTTAATTCGATCCTGACTGAAAATAAAATGCAATCTTTGCAATTGCAGATACCATATTGTAAGTTTCACAACGTTTCACTCTGACACAAAAATTCACTAGTAGTTACAATAAATTGTAATGCATTGTTGAACCTCTAGTAATATGCATCTGCACTTTTAAATTTTGAATCAGTCTAATTCTATCAAAGGACCTATGTATTCATTGGTAGAGGAAACTGACAATACCCTAATTATCAAAGACCCATCTGCATGAAGCAGTATTTTACCGAAGGAATTTGAAGTTTTCGGACAATATTCCCTTCCATCTGAAATGACTTTATCTGAAGCATTATTATTAGACTACTTATAGTCATTTATTTTCATCTTGAATTATGTCGAAAAGATCTGTGAAGGTTGGCATTCACCGGAATGGCGACTATGTGAATATTGTCATTCAACGGAAATATTGGCATTCGTCACATATCAGTCTTTCACTGTAATTTATATACATTTAAGAATATAAAAGTCCAAATTTTTTTTCAGACGGTTTAATCCTGAAGCTATATTCGTGCATTTCTTTTTACACACATTTATTATGTTGCAGTCATCTTCGCCTCCGGTGTTCTTGGTTGTACTAGTTCGATTTAGCTATAATAAATGATTTTTTTTTTTTATAGAAAAAAGCAAAAGAAGTACTTTGTGTCTGTTGTTAACAATTACCATAAATAAACCACAACTATATTATCGTTTAAAACTTCTGTTTCAATCCTATGGGATTACTCTAGCACAAACATCATATACTTGATATTTTATTTTTCAGAATCATATATCAGAACTTGTTTCGATTCCGTATATAATCTATTGTTTATTATAAAAAAAAATGAAAGTCCATTGCAATCCCTCAATTATTTTATCTCGAACTAATAGAAATATTGATTTATTAAAAAGCAATGTTCGAGTAGGCGCCTCATGTGTTTATCCAGCCTAAACAATTAGAAAATGGCAATGACTATATGTATGCAGAATAACGGAATAATTTGAAGAATTGGTCTATTATATCTCTCTATGAGAAGAAATTTATTTTCTTTGCTTTTCGAATTTCCCTCATTGTAATAATTATAAGCTATTGCTTTAGTTTTTCTCTCAATTCCACCTACAAATATGGAATAAAAAGGCAGAAATTTAGTAATTCATAACTAAATACAAAAATGATTTTCTTGCTTTTATAAGGCAAATTTTATTAAAACGGCATAAAAGGCAGTCTTTTCTTCGGGAGATTACGCAAGAGTAAGCCAACATCATATCTGCAAAAAATGAATTTGCAATAAATTAATACATGTTATATGTATATGTGTGCTTAGAGTTTGCAGTTCTTTATAATTTTCGCTCTATCATGTGCAAAGAATATAATGTTGTGCAAATCAATATTATGAGATGCCATATTTTAAAATCCTAATTTAAGAATAACCATTAAAATTGAATTGAACAAAAATAACAATTTTACTTTTATTATAACAATTAAAAAATTTATCATGTAAAATAACATTTTTCTATAAAAGTTGTGTGTCGTTTGTGTTTGTAATAGCAATATTAATAATTTATTGTTGTTGTTGTTAATTAATATACAAACTCTTTAATGTAAAACAATATACAAATCCTGTACAACTATCTTCATGTAAGGTATCAATCTAGTATACATTCATTTTCAGAAAAGGAAGAACAAGCATGAAATATCTCTACAAAAACATATATCGAGATAAGAATCAATTATTTTATATTTTAATTAAATTAAAAGGGAAAAATATTACGAATTCCCCAAAATAAAAAAAGGCTTTAAATTTATTTAAAATTATTCATATTATTCTTTTATCATATATAAATGGTACATAAGAAACGGCTAATTAATTCTGAAAACAAAACTTAATTAAAATAATTTCTTTCACAAAATAAATCCATCGAAGCCAAATTTTGTTTAATTAATATCATGAAAAATAAGTAGTTTAGACAATAAAGAAAAAAATCAACACCTACTAGTTCAAAATCGTATCTAATATATTGAATTTGTATGATAAAAATAACATTTCATTAACCACAAAAGTAAAATAATCATTTCTTTGATAAATAATACTAGCTTCTGTATTTTGCCAGCTAAAGTAAATACAGATAAAAAAAAAGCTGCTAGAATGATACTTATAAACAGTGGAAAAGATTTTAGATTTTATCCGTAACCTCCATGATTAATCTTTTGAAGGAGTTATAAAAACTAGAATTTTTATTAAACAAACGCGTAAGAGCGTGCATAATGCAATTATTGTTTTTATGCATTTTATTTGTCTTCGTGTGGTGCAAATTAAAAACTTACATAAAACATTCGCTCTTATTTTCCTGACAGAAATTTGTTTTTATTCTTATAATTGCGTTTTTAACTGTTTGTGCACGCATTTGAATTCTTTTCGCATGGCTTGATTAATAGCATCAGATGGATACATGGTCTATCGGTCTAAGCATAATAAATGCATTGTATGCAGTTGTGTGAAAAAAAAATGTTTTTTTTCACACTAAAAGCTGATGAATGAATGGTTACAACAGCGTATTAGAACGGAAATGTATTGAGGTAAGAGAAAAAGAAAACGTGTAACAGTTGCATTACTCTTACCTTCCCTTTTGGATACTAGATGGCGATGCCTGATTAGGCCATCCCATATGCCATCCCATAGTGCATTGCGATTGTAATGAGAATGAGATGTGACGCTGAACTGTGAAGTCGCGCGCGTGAACGTTTTGTGTTTGTGCTTGTTTAAGTGTGTGAATGTGATTATTAAAAGAAATGTTTCCAACAACATTCGTTCTGTTGCTTCCTGCACAGATCATAATAATCTACATACCACCACATTGGCGCCCAACGTAAAAGAATTTCTGATGAAACGGAAGTGAAGTCGTCCCGACGATCACAAGAAAATTTTCCCGCCACCACATTGGCGGCCAACGGAAAAGAAATTCTGATGAAATGAAAGTAAAGTCGTCCCGACACAAGTTATAATTTTTCCCATCCCGGGAACAGTTCATCATTGTGTTCCAGTGAAATGATGAAACGAAAATGAAGTCGTCCCGACGATCGCAAGAAAATTTTTCCGCGCGCAGCAAATTATAAAACGTGTCGTCCCGACACAAGTTTTTCTCATCCCGAGAACGTGTCATCCTGACACATGTGATTATTCTCATCCCGAGAACTGTCTATCATTGTGTTCCAGACATCAGTCCTAAAAGATGAACCAGCGTCTGCCATCTTCGCTTACTTGATGTCCTAAGGAGTATTCCAGTATTCAGTTTTAAATCCTAACTCGTACGGGACGTCGACCCCTGTACCGAGTATAATTTACTATTTGCGCATCTCCAGCAAAAATCTGCTTTTAAATCCAGTGAAGAAAGTGTGTTTCTGTTTTTCAAATTTACAGCACGGAAAAGTGCATCAGTTTTGTTTTGGTGGTTCCTGTCCGTATCTGTTCTCAGATAAGTATCATAACACTTGTACATTTTTTTTGTTGTTGTTGTTTAAATTCAATAGCATCCAGCATTTGTTTCGTTGAAATACATTCTAGCAACATTCTTTCATGTTTGAATACACCAAAGTGCTTCGTCTTCTGTGAAATGTTTTCATACTATTTAATAATTTCTAAGTTACTTCTGTTTTTATAGCCTATTCATCGTTGCTAGTTTGCATATTGAAATATCTGTATGGTTTTGTTATTTGATCTCAATCATTGAAAGTGCGTAATAATATATCTTTTAAATATTAAGATATTCTATATAGTGAATTTCAAGTAGTTGTTGTATTTCTGTATTTTAATTAAGTACGAAGTAATTTATCGTACTTGATACATTTCTTGGTCCGTAAATTTGCGAACCGAAACCAAAGCTGTTCTCGTTTACTGATACCACTGTATGTGCCCTTGAGTGACGCGCCAAGTCTCATTAAGTATTCATAAGCTCAGTCGCTCTCAAAGTGATTAATCTAAACAAGTATTGAATATGTTTTCTTTTTTCAGTTGCATGGTGTTTTGGTATGAAAAACTGTTCTGATAGATTTATTATTTTTTTTCAGAGTAATGATTCAGCATGTAATCGTATAAAATGTGCAATTTTATTTCTGATTCTCAGAATGTTATTTTTATGGTTAAGAATGCTTCTTAATTTAAATTTTACTTGGCATTATTCTGAAAATATTATTTTCTGTTTTGTTTTAATGATAATGTTTACGTTTTTTTTTTATTCTTTTGGAATTTGAGTAAAGGATTTAGATATGATGATTATGATATGAGTATATGATTTGATATATTGTTATTTTGAGAAATTCCATAATATATCTCAAACATAATTTTGCTTTACAAATGTTAATTGTGAATTTTTTATACATATTTTTGCATATTGAAAAGTGAATTAGAAATTGTGTATCAGTAAAATGTTAATATTGATTATTTCTTTTTTTAATTAATTGCAACTTTTATTGTTAGTATTTTCAATTTAAAGTGAACTTTTGAGGAACATTGACTTTTATTTGAACGTTTTTTTCAACTGACTGTGCTTAGAGGAAAAATAACTTTTTATTTGGTTTGCGTAAAGATAAACGTTCAATATGGCATTTATGTCTAAAGGCAGGAAACAAGATTTAATAAAACTTGCCACAGAACTTGGTGAGGAGGTGGAAGGTGATCTTAAAGTGATTGAATTACGCGAATTAATATTGAAAACGTCGATTTACAAAGAAGATTTAGACTTTGTGAAAGATACCCTAGAAAACATTATAACTGAAAGATTAGAACGTGAGGAACGAGAATGTGTCGCTGATGAAAAAGAAAGAATAGAACGGGACAGAGCTTACGAGTTGGAGAAACTCCGTCTGCAAGTGGAATCTCAGAAATTGGAGCAGACTCCTGGTCTTGAACTTTTGCCTGCAGACCAACAAGCTACATTTAACTTGAAAAAGTTGCTCCCTGACTTTGACCCGCAGGATGGAGACATGACCCTATTCTTAAATCTATTCGAACGTCAAATGAAAATTCTAAAAATAGGTAAACAGAACTGGGTTGCTCATCTTCTAGGGCTACTACCTAATAGTGTGGCACAGCTCATCGCTAGAGAACCAGAACAGGAAGCACATAACTTTGATTATATTAGATCCATGTTACTTCAACGGTTTAAATTAAGCGCTGAGAGGATGCGACAACTCTTTGTAACTCACAAGAAAAAACCTGAAAGCACATGGAAAGACTTCCATTTTGAACTGCGTAGCTATTTTGAAGCATGGCTTGCAGAATTGAACATAACGAAAATTGAAGAATTGAAAGATCTAATGATCCTGGATCAAATGAAGAAACGAGTTCTTCCCGAAGTCAAGAACCATTTTATTGATGTATGGAGTGAATGGGTTACCCCAAATGATCTAGTGGAGAAACTGGACAGTTATGACAACTTACGCTCTGTAAACCTAAAGCTTGCCTCAAAACCACATGAAACAAAAGCTATTTACCCAAAAAGAAATCAATATAAATCAACCCGATTTGAACAGAGAGATGATAGACAGGGTCTGCCATGGATTCCCAGTCAAAGTAGGCGGAATCCCGGGGTCCCCAGTCAAAGTAGGCGGGATCCCAGCTACAAAGACAGACCCCCTCTGTCATGCTATGGTTGTGGAGAGCCAGGAGTTGTAAAGGCAAAATGTGCGAAATGTAATCCTATGGTTCAAGGAGACCGCACTCAACCTCCAACCCTTAATCACATGAACTTTTATAGTATCTTAATGGAAAGCCAGCCATCAAGCATTATTGAAATTACGATTTGTGGTTCCCAAGCAGCAGTGTGTGCCGACACTGGAGCTACACATTCGGTTGCCGGAGAAAAACTTTACCATTTCCTCAAGAATAAAGGACTAAGATTCGAAAATAGTACTGTTGACATGGCCCTAGCCGACGGGCATGTACAAAAAACAGATATACTCACAACGACGGTAGATATTGGTGTGGCAGGAAAAGTTATCCCCACGAAACTTATAGTCTTGAAGAATTCCAAGGGAAACCGAACTCTTCTGGGTACAGATTTTCTGAGAGCCGCAGGTATCGTCCTGGATCTTCAGAAAGGACTTTGGTATTTCTCAGAGGCTCCTCACCAATCGTTTAACTTTATTGAACCTCCGGCTGATATTAAATCTCTCCTGGCTGTACCTGTTGCATCCCATCCCTGTCAACTTCGAGAAAAGGACGGTACCCATCTCTCGGGCGAACAACGGACGAAATTCAATTCCCTGCTCAAAAGGTACGAGAAATGTTTCCAACCAGGGGGAGAACCAACTCCTTTCATCGAGCATCGAATCAACACTGGTGATCATCTCCCAGTCGCCGTACCACCGTATAGGATGTCTCCAACTAAAAAAGAAACATTGAAACAAGAAATTGACCGACTCCTTGCTGAAGGAATTATTGAAGAGTGCGAATCACCATATGCCTCTCCAGTGGTCCTAATTCCAAAAGCCAATGGTACCATGAGACTTTGTATAGACTACAGAAAACTGAATTCCATCACTATTCCAGACTCTTATCCATTGCCACGAATGGACGATCTTCTACATGAGGCAAAGCCAACCCCTTTCATGTCAGCAATTGATCTGAAAGCCGGTTATCATCAAGTAAAGGTCCATCCAGATGATCAAGACAAAACAGCGTTTGTTTGCCCTTTTGGAACATACCGCTTCAAAAGGATGCCATTTGGACTCAGAAATGCACCGGCAACATTTCAAAGATTAATAGACCGCTTCCGCAATGGTCTGGAAGATATCTTTACTCTCGCTTACCTAGATGACATTATCATTTTGTCAGAGACATTTGAAAAACACCTCTCAGATTTGCAGTGTGTCTTTGAAAGACTGATCCTCTTCAAACTTCAAGCCAACCGCGAGAAATGCTGCTTTGCATCCCGCAAAGTGAAATATTTGGGTTTTTGGATAACTCAGAAAGGAATAGAAGTTGATCCTGAGAAAATTGCCTCTATCCAGAGTATCCCACCTCCGCAGAATGTTAAACAGGTCCAATCGTTTCTACAGACTTGTTCCTGGTTCAGAAGATACATACAAAATTTTGCCAAGATTTCACGACCCCTCAGTGACCTCACAAAAAAGAAATCTCCTTGGAATTGGGGATTTCCCCAGCAGACCGCATTCGAAACCCTTAAAAAGTGCCTTACAACACCCCCAGTGTTGAAGCAAGCTAATGGCACCAAGCCATACATTATCCGGACTGACGCAAGCCACTATGCACTTGGAGCTGTTTTACTTCAAGGTACCGGTTCAGAAGAACATCCAATCGAATATGCAAGTCGATTGCTCACTCAAGCAGAACGCAATTATTCAACAACAGAACGGGAAGCACTGGCTGTTGTTTGGGCTTTAAAGAAATTTCGTGGGTATTTAGAAGGTTCTGAAATCACTGTGGCATCCGACCACCAACCTTTACGATGGCTCTTAACTTTAAAGTCTCCGACGGGTCGACTTGCTCGATGGGCTTTAGAAATTCAAGCTTTCAACCTGAAAGTTTTGTATGTTGCTGGAAAAGCCAATGTAGTTGCAGACATGCTCAGTAGACCTGTATGTGATGAGAAAGAAACTCCTTATGAAGTGTGTAACATAGCTATTGCTGACCTGCCTGTCAGAAGTGCTAAAGATATGCGTGAAGCTCAACTTGCTGATGAAAATCTGAAAAAGATTATTGACAGTTTCGAATCTACTCAGAAAACAGAAGATTATGCCAACTGGACAGAACGTGGGTTCTTAATGAATCAAGGTGTCCTTTACAGATATTTGCCAGATGCTGATTCCGAAGAGGCACAACTGGTAATTCCTTCTTCAGAACGTGATTCTATAATGGAAAAACACCATGATGATCCGATGGCCGGTCATTATGGAGAAGAAGGTACTTTTCAAAGAATTGCTAAGCGTTACTATTGGACTGGTATGAGAAAATACATAAATGATTATGTAAAAAATTGTCCAGAATGCAACAGATATAAAGCAAACAACCAGAAGCCAGCTGGTTTACTGCGAACCCCAGTCTATTCTCAAAGATTTGAGATAATCTCGATCGATCTTTTTGGTCCATTACCAAAGACTGAAAATGGTAAGCAATGGATATTTATTATTGAGGATTGTGCAACCCGATGGGTTGAACTATTTCCACTATCTCAAGCAACTGCTAGTGAGTGCGCCATTACACTCATTGAGGAGATATTCCTGAGATATGGAATTCCCAGACGAATCATTAGCGACAATGGGTCTCAATTCGTCAGTGCTGTTCTTCAACAGGTGTGTTGCACCCTCAACATTAGCCAAAATCTCATTCCTGTTTATTTTCCTCAATCAAATCCTGTAGAGCGAAAGAATAGAGATTTAAAGCCTCGACTGGCCATATTGGTTGGAGATGATCACGGAAACTGGCATTCGAAGTTACCAATGATTCGTTTCGCCATGAACACCGCAGTTTGTGATACCACTGGCCATACACCTGCATTCCTCCAATTCGGAAGAGAATTAAGGACTGTTGATGATGTTGTACGAGATTTCAAAGCAGTTGTCGAGAATGACAATTTTGTACCTGAGATAACGCCTTATCTTAAAAGGTTTGCAAACATCATGAACGAATTAAGGGAACGAATAGAAATGAAACAAGACAGAAGGAAGATATATTACGACAAAAACAGAAAGCAAGTATTTTATTCTCCGGGTGATAAGGTTTGGGTAACATCACATCCCATTAGTAACAAATTTAAACGTAAAACGTCGAAATTTGCACCACGTCGAGATGGTCCATACATCATATTAACGCAACGTTCTCCAACTACCTATGAAATTGCTAGCCCAAGTGATCCATCCACCTCCTTAGGAACATATCATACCTCAGCTCTACGTTCGTACAGTCGAAACATGGAAGCGGATACACCACTGCATCCGATTCGCAAAAGAGGCCGACCACCAAAACTTAATTCCCTTTCCTCAGGAACCAATAGACTTCCAGACAATTCAAATTCTGTCTCCTTGCCGAGACGTCGTCGGAGCCAGAGGGGGAGGATGTAACAGTTGCATTACTCTTACCTTCCCTTTTGGATACTAGATGGCGATGCCTGATTAGGCCATCCCATATGCCATCCCATAGTGCATTGCGATTGTAATGAGAATGAGATGTGACGCTGAACTGTGAAGTCGCGCGCGTGAACGTTTTGTGTTTGTGCTTGTTTAAGTGTGTGAATGTGATTATTAAAAGAAATGTTTCCAACAACATTCGTTCTGTTGCTTCCTGCACAGATCATAATAATCTACATACCACCACAAACGTCAATTCTTCGTGACTATAAAACGTAAATAGTAATTTTACCCATCGCTGAAACTTAATTGAGTTTCTTTTAAATTAATTTTTAAAATAGTTTTATTTTTCTTACTAATTCTTTCTTTATTTGTTATTTTCATCCTAAATATCTTTTAAAATATTTCGCTCTAACTTGAACTTTTTATTTATTTACCTCTTCAATACTTTAAATTGTCTTTAGATTTTTGATACATATAGCTTTAGGAAATTTTTCTTGAATCAATTAATTTGATGAATAGTGCATTTTCATTTTCATAAAGAAATCTTAGCACACTCCAGTGTTCATAAGTATGTGACAAGCTGCTATAATAAGAATGCTTTCAAATTGTCTGTATGTTCTGTTATAAAAGCTTATAAAATTTACCATGCGATAGAAATGTGACTCACTTCTTACCATGGATCAGGAATTTAAATTATATGTCAATTTGTGAAGGTAAGCGAAATAAAAATGGCAGGAGAAGAATAGCTATTTACGAGAAAGTAAGCTGCAAAAATAAAAAAATAAATATAAAGAAGACAAGTTTTTCAAGAACGACAGCTTTCAAAGTTACCTCGATCTCTCAATTCTTTGTACCCTACATTTGTAACGTTTTTAAAAATCCGAAAAATTTTAAAAATCGTAGAATTGAGAATTATATTTCCAGTCACCTGTATATTGTAAAAATTTATGGGCTGTGAGACATATTAAAAAGCAATTTTGATTTTTTGTAGTGATTAAACATTTACCTAATAAGGAAAATCAGGGATTAAAAGTTCGTAAAAGTTTTCATTTAAAATTATTTTTTTAAAGTGAAGCCCTTTTAAATTACTTCAAAATAAATAATATTTTGATAAAAATATTCTTGATTTATTTTCTACTTTTTTTCATTAAATATAAATATGTATACTTTAATTCTGACTCCGCATTTAAAAAATATTTATTCAATAAAAAATCAAAATTGAAAAATATATGATCTAAAGTTCACATTTTAATCTTCATTGGTTTTTGACATAATAATTTAAATACAAAAAAAATTATGGCAAAAACTCATTAAAAATATAAGAGACAGTTTTACAACTATCAAAAAGCTAAGTCTACATAATTTAAAGATCTCCGATTGTGTAATGATGTTTACAGATGATTGGTATGTGAACAAGGAACAAAAGAAAATAAATAAATATCTACGTCTTTATTTCATTATGAAATTTTGTCATGAATCTAGCAGCAGCAAAGTCTGCTCTTACTTTTGAATAGTTGATACATTTTATACAACATTCAAAATCATGTTATGAATCTTTTTTTCTTTTTTTTCTGTTTCAAAAGTTCGAGCTATTTGAAGCTATTCTTTGAAAAATAGGCATCACTTTGGTAATAGTAACTTCTCACAGACAGATTTTGATGGCTGTTTTCTGAACAGCTTTGATTTCAGAACGAAGACCAGATTAAATAATTCTTTTACAGTAGGGGATATAGTATTTTGAGTTTAGATTCTGCGGAACTGTAATGATGAAGACTTGCATAAATATCTTTTCTTATCTTTCTGTATTGTTAATTATTGAATTTCGGTAAAATATTGTAAATTTTTTTATTGTTGTATCACTTAGGTGTCCATGAATTTTCCACCGAGTGTTATACCTGACAAGTATTGTTTGAGGGCTATATTTTCAAAACAATGGACAACAAAAATAATTTTATATCCCGTTCTAATTAAGATAGAAACATTATTTAAATGTTTTTTCCAGAAAAAAATAACAAAAAAAATTTTAAATGAATATTTTTTTCGAAAGTGTATCGTATTTTGTGTCCCGGTCTCTCTTAAGTTTGACATATTGATATAAAATATTGCTCTATTCTATGAAATAATTCTACGTTGTTTAGAAATATATGAATGAAATCATTTTGGATATGACATTGATAATATTTTAAAAGAAGGATAAAATTTCACCAATGTCATTAACAATTCATGAAAGTCTTTATTTCAGAGTGTTTCCATGTGACTTATATATCATTCTCAATATATAAATAAGAAAAAGGAATATTTTCCCGGAATCGAATTTAAAATAAGCTGTACAGGTCATTTGATTTGAAATAAAATGCATTTCAGATTAAGAAAATATATTTATTTTGAAGACATTATGTATAAAATACTTTTAAATAGGTTGAAATAACATTTTTATGAATAAAGAACAAAGGAAAATTTGCAGAAGGCAACTGAAACTTATCAGACATTATTTCTAAATGCATAGAATTTATAATTCCAACTTTTGACAATACATATTCTCACTTGAAAATGTTCCTATTCAAGTTTTTTCCAATTTATTACTTTTTATCGTTTTAGCTTTACGACTTTTATTTTTCTATGATATTCATTTCCTGGTCAACAACGGATAGATTAATGTTTCTTCACTCATGATTAATTTTTTTAAATATCTATTACAATAATTTAAATGCATTTCAGTGTTTAAAGAAGATTGCAGGTTATATAGAAATGTATTAAATTAAAGAACAACTCTTAAATTCTTGTTCCCTGGAGAAATATTATTCATAACTCATAAATATTTTACTATACTCTTTCAATATAAAACATACTTTCAGGATTATTTAATTAGCCCTTTCTACAAATAATGCAACGGTATAAAAGGCATAAATAAATGTGTAGTCATGATTATGATAGATTGATTAATATATTCGTAATGACAATTTTTCCAGATTGTTCAGTATTTGAAACTTTTCTAGAAAACATCAATATCCATCAAAGATAGCTGATTTTTTAACGTAATATCCAAGTCAATGACAGAAATCTAAAAAAAAAAATGTTTTTATATTATGTTGACTGCTGAAAGTTATTGCAAAAAAATTTTAAATCTGTTTGTAGATTTAACCTCTTCAGTCCTGATTTTTTTAAAATTGGTTATGTGTACCACGGGTCTTAAGTAAGTCAAAGCATCCTCAACAACAACAGAAAAAAAAATAATTTTCCTGGTTAATAGCTAAACTTTTCTTATTCTAAGGCCTTATTAATGAAAAAAATACAAAATTTATTATATTAATAATCTATTAAACCTTATTTTGAAGGAAATTTCCTTTTTTATATATATTACGTAAGTAGATACTGCATTTTGAGCACTTGACTCTTCTCCTAGAGTTACATCCTGGGTGCATGCATTTCTATATTTACTTATTTCTATATATACTTATCGTATCGTACTTATCGTCCATGTAATGTTGCAGATGGCTTGACATATCTAGTCTTATTTCTTTTTTTAATTGGGAAGGGAAAATTTTTCTTACTCTTTTAAAGGTATTTTAACCATATGGTGGTAATGAAATCTCCAATTGTCTTGTATTTGCATTTCCATCATTTGACGACCCTTCTCCTATTAATTTGTCTTCATTGAAAGATGAATTTTTTACTTGTTCTTGGTTTCCTTTCTTGCTGATTATGAGAATTCCTTCATACTTTAACAGGGACCGAATTATATGCATTTGAAATTGCAATAAGATCATAAGATTTTCACTTTCATTCCTAACAGCTCAGCTTGTCGCTTTGCCACCATTTTATAGTATATCAAGCAATTGACAACTACTAAATCTACAAAATGCTTGAATGCTCGCGTCGGTCGGTTTTTTGTAATTACTGCATACCGGTAATATGCAAAATAATGGTCGATGCCTCCGATATTATAGGTTTTCATAAAAGCAGATTCTTTTATATCAGCTTTTTGTTTCAATTATTTTATTTATCTTCTGCCTATTCCAATTGACTCATTACTTATACATGCGGATAATAGTCACGGATTTATTATCTTTCTACTTGACAAGGCACATTTGACTATCGTCTGTGACCCATTTATCCTATTTGCCAGGTTTCATTATTTTTGATACATGAAAAATTCTATTGTTTCTCTAAAATCTATTTTTCCTAAAAGTTCAAAAACCTCCTTTTGAGTTAAAGCCACTTGACGTGAAAAAAAATATTATTAGCTTATAAAATTCTGTATATTCTATACAGGATGTCGGTTTGAAATATCAATTACTAACTTCAAGACAGCTATAAAATTAAATTTCTTACTAAAATTTAAAAATAAATATTTTTAAATTTATATTTTATTACATTACAGAACATAAGAATTATTTAATATAAAAAGATATACAATATATTAAAGGACAGCGCTCAAAAGATAAGCAGTGCAATGGATCGCAAGCAGTCAGCAAACTGGCGCGAAAACGCCCGAGGTACACATATGTGTACCTTACTTAAATTTGTATTTTCACCGATTCTATTATAGATCACACGATATAATTTGGTAATGACATTAACCAGACACTTAAAATTTTATAAAAAAAATATACAAACATTTATTTTAATAATAAATATTAAAAAATGTACTTATATTTGTTGCGTTTTCTGTTCAATGACAATTTCGTTATGTCTCTAATTAATAGCGATGGATATGAAAAAAATATCGAAATGTAGCAAACTGTATTGATGCAAAATGGAAGCTAAATTCATAAACGTTAAAATGCATGCATTATTTTGTCAAAATTTAACTTTACCGGATAAGAAAAATGAAAAAAATTGCAGGTACACATATGTGTACCTCGGGATTGAAGAGGTAAAAATATTCCAATTTTTTTAGCTTCAAGGAATTTTTTCCAGATCAAAATAAAAAATATGTGTCTGCAATTATTTTAAAAATAGCATTTAAATTATTACATTTTCTATCTTCAGATTTCCATATGTTTCATTTATACTGACACCATCTTTATTTTCGGAATTAAAAAAAAAAAATTTCGTTGAGTTATTTTTCAGCCTTATTCTGAAAATTGCATTGACTGTTTGTATTGAACTTTAAAAAAATTATTTCAAACATAATAGACATGTAGCTCAATATGTTCTATAGAAAAGCAAGAATGAAAAATTGCTATATTGAATAGGGAATTAAACTTCGGTTTATAAAAGCATGATCAAATATTTTAATTTTATTAGTAAAATGAAACTCCATATATAAATTCGTTTTCATAATACCTTCACTTATTCAAAAAAAATTCAGTTCTAAATTTTTCAACATTTTTTATTTATAATATAAATGTAAGATTAAAATAACATCAACACAAAAGTTCGATTTTTTCTCATCAAGATTTAATGTGGAGAATAATGACTATCATATTCGAATTTATAATATTTCTAATTTTTGACTGAGCATGGAAATATAAAATTTTTATCAATCACCGTTATTGTAAGAGTTTGTAAATTGTAAATTTTGATAATCCTCCATAAACATAAAAAAAGCAAAATAATGTAATAAACGTGTATAAGGATCAATTTGAAACGTAATTTAGTTTTCCCTCTCTTTATCTACTGTTTGTATACTCCGTGATGTCATGGAAATTTTTATGCATGTATACGGTTGCCGATACATTTATTTTTGCATATTCTTATTTATTCTGTGACCTTTGCTTTTCCTTCTGGAAACGGACAGAAGCAATGTTTCCAATGCTATTTTTCCTATATAAGCAAAAGTAGCAAAAAAAAAAAAATCCTTTGCTGCTTTCTCTACTCTCAGAGATTCTTCGAAGGTACAGAAGGCTACAGCTGCCATTTTTATATATGATTTTTCTTCTCTTTATTTTCTTGTTTCTCTTCCCTTTTCTCTTTTACTTACAAAATTGGTTTCCATCTATATTTTTGCTTATAATTTTATAATTTTTTTTCTTTTTTTTGCCACTTTCTTTCATTCAAAAAATTATACAACCCAGCGGAAATGATTCCAGAGAAGTTAATGTGGTCAACATAGATACGCTTATTGTTTATTTAAATATTGCATTCAGGAGCAGCCGGCAATTTCCTTTATTTGCTTTTTCAGTATGATTGAAACGGAATACATTAATTAAAATAACACAAAAATTGTTTCTTGTGACAGATTTGTGATTTCAGATGTAAAGTTGTTATAACGCGCATATACCGTTTAAAATTTTCATTCTCTTTGAGAAGATTTCTATATAATACGATCTTATTTTATTCCAGGGTTTTTTTATGACTTGTAAGTTTTGTATAATATAATGATATTAATTTTAAATTAGGTTTCATACTATTTTGAACACCTGAATTTTCGAAACACGCTTTTTCAAAATATTGGGTATTAAATGTATGTTAACTTCTATATTTGATATTTTTAGATATTAATTTCTTATTCATTCACTATCACATTTTTTTAAAGCATTTATGACGGCTTAGTTTTTAAAATCTTTTGTCAATTTAAATTAAGGGAAAAATTCTATTTAGCATCAGTATGTGGTAATTTGTTATATTTCTCAACTATAAAATATATTTATATCATGATGTTATATATATAATTTTTTACATATGTTCATGATTTTCTATTTTCTTCAAGAATATGAAATTATCTTTTTGTTAAAATATAATTTTTAGGCATAATTTCTAGATACATTCATGTTAGAGATATTTAAAAATAATGAATATGATTTGTATGTCTCTGGAGAAGCTAAGAGATTGTCCTTCAAACGTTTATTCAAATGACCACTTTTAGAGCAGCATTAATTTACAATATTTCATTTGAAAAAAACTTTATTCAATGTGTGAATTTCCATCTCATTGAGTATATTTCTTCGTTAGATTATGTTACTTTTCTTCAAATTAGTGGTTCAATCTTTATAAAAAGCGGTGGTTAAAATAAAATATAATTAAAAACTAACGAACAAACATTTTGCCATTCAGAATTATTTCTGAAATCCTCCCCATCTGTTAGAAAATTAATTTAAATAGTATTCTTTCCTATTAGCTTTCATATTCTTTATGAAAATATTATATATTAAAACTATACCAGTTAATTAATTCCTTTAAAAGTATTTCTAAAAGTTCATTTAGACAAAGAGCAATTTCTTGCATCAACACATCCGCATTTATTTTGGCGAAGAAAAAAAATGGTTGATTACTAGTTCATTAATTTTTTCCTCGAAAAATAATTAAGACATAATCTTAAGCTCTTATTTAAAGTTAATAAGGATACACAAAACAAGTTAATAATTAAAATGGGATTTGAAAATAAATTGTAAGAAATTCTCTAGCCTTCCTAGAATTGACTTTGTTGAAAAATTTAGGAGAAAAAAAAAGTAATATAAAAATTAATTTTAACAATAGATTATACGAAAGGCAAAAAGCTATATTTTAATTTTACAAATTAAAATATATATATATATATACTTGAATATTTTTCTGAAATTGTGACAATTTTTCAGAGGTTATTTTTTTTAACTGTAGCAACTTTCCAGTGCTTGTGGATAACTTTTTAAAGGCATATTTAGGCATACGTATAACAAATGTTGACTTCTTAATTTAAATGAAAGAATTTAATTTATTTAAAATCTTCAGTATTTTTTTATAATAATACTTCAGTATTCTTATAAAATATATCTAACCAGTTTGTTTCTAAAATTAGACTAGTCATAAAAAATTAATTATTTAAAACATTAATTATCTGGTACATAATATCGTTCCAAACATATAAGGATAAATAGAAAAAGAATGAAACATTTTGGCAGCTGTTTTAACTCTTAATATGCCCAGATTTTTATATATTATTGTTAAAACATTTTGAACATTAATTTAGAATCTCCTGTAATTATTGAACATCTTTGTATTAATAACCACTAATAAGGATATTTTTTTTTGTGTTTTAGAACCAATGATAAATTTTTAGAGGCAGACTGAAAAGCATAGTAAACAATCAAAGAAAATGTTTATTTATTGTAAAAACTCATTTATCATGTTGTAAATTTTCAAACGGAATTGAAGTTTTCCTATAATAACATTTCTACTCTTCATTTCCTTTGCCCTTTATTTTTAAGAGATTTTGTTTTATCAGTTTTGTACATTTTCAAAAATATTTGAGGTACTACTGTGAAAAGTAGCGTAATTTACATTTCAATATTACCAATGCATTTTTCAAAGTAAATCTTAAAAATCAAGGCTCCCTCAGTGAATTGATGCTGTAAATAGAAATAATTACAATTAAGAAATAATTACAAAATATTTAAATATTGATTTCAATCATAGATTTTAAATAATTTTATGTTGATTACAGAGATGATTATTTAAGATATTTTGTAAACCCTGGAAATAGATATTTCTTTTCAAAATAATTTAGAAATTATTTTTAAGAAAAGACATTTCTTTAAAAAGAAATCTCTACATACTTTAATATATATTTAATTGAACACATAATTTCTTCTTATGCCAAGCAGAAAATCACGTTTCACTTGAATAAAATTTAGAAAAAGAGATTAATGTGTATTAAAAATATTCAGTAAAATCTGATATCAAGAATTTTAAAGCTTATATTTAAATTTTTAAATCAGAATTAGTTAGGTAGGAATTAATTAAGTTAAATTAATTAGGTTTCTTTGCTGTTTCCTTATGAATGATTCAAAAGCATATTTGTTTTTAATGAAAAGAAACATGTAAAAGGATATCAGGATATGTTATTTTAAAGAATGTTTCGAAACAAATTAGAATGTGAATTATGTTCCATTAAAGACTTATTCTTAACGAAAATGTTTGTAAAATTTAGAATAAATTCATGATTACAATTTTCATTTCTAATCATAAGAATTGTGAATACAAACTGATAATTATATGTTTAAAAACAAAATATTTCATTATAATTTTTTTTTTAGAATCGCAAAGATTTCTTACTCGATGACAATGAAATATGACAATAAAGAAAGAGAACGAAGAAAAATTCGTCATTTTATATAAAATCAACTATACATAAAAATGATTCCAATGAGTTTATGGGAATTTATTTCATTATCCGTTAATATTTTGAAATTATTTGCTTCCGAGATCCTGATTCTTAAATAATATCAGCATTTTCCAAAACATGATGATATTCCGCAATCGTTGTTTGCATCATCTCCCATAATAAAATGTCTCAAATATTTTAAGGGTAAGATATTTTATTAGAAAACAATAATAATTATATGAATTTGAGAAAGCAATATAAGTAAATTTGCAAAGTAACATCTTGTTAGGAGCTGCTTTCACCTTAATTATACTCAATCATGAGTTTTCATTTTGAAGATTCAGTAGAAATAAAGACGAATTGGGTCACTTTTATGATGCAATGAATATATAAAATAATGAAGGTGCGGATAAAATGCCGTAATATCGGCTTGGTCACTTGATTCCACAAATATAAATAAGGAAAAAAGAAAGGTATACTGAACAAAATCAAATGAAAATTATGACAAATGCTACATGAAAGAAAAAAGAACTGATGAAATGCATAGCTTTAGAATATCATCTGGTGTTTTATGTGATGAAGAATCCCTAGATTACAGTAAGCTGCCAACGAAAGAGACATTGTCCTTTTTCTTTCACTGTTTTTTTTAATGCTTGGAATAGGAAGTCACTAGTGAAAATCTGATTAATTTTTTACCGGAGAGAATAGTAGACTTATAAAATAATAAATAAACTATATTTGTTCGGAATATCGGAATCGGAGAAATTGAATACAATTAGTAAATATAAAAATAAAGACAAAAAAACATATGGTTTAATTCCAAAAATGCACACATTCAAAAAAAAGCCAGAATGCAACTTTCTGATCATGTTAATACCGAAAATTGTAAAGTTGCAATAATATCGTAATTATGAAAAGTTTACAATATAGAATTTCATCAACGATTATTTTATTTCGGTGTATATGAAATAACCATCAATGACTTCATTAAATGTTTTCTTGCATGATGACGAGTATTATTTGAATTGAACGGTTGGTTTTATGAACTCATTATTAAATTTAGATTTTTTCTTTCCATAAATAAATGATTAAAAGAATTTCCACAATTTACAGTTCTAATAAAGATGAAATCTTATAAATATTGGAAAAATATTTTGACAACATGGGATTAAAATTTTGAATAAAGATTTACAGAATTTTGAATGCTGTTAGCATACAGGCGTAATTGCATATTGAAGTCATTTTATTCTTAAAATCAGTAAAAATTATTTGTTATATTTCAATACACAATTAAAAAATACTTTAAATTACACGCATAAAATGTATCCCTTAAATTCAATTGAAACCACACTTTTTATATTCGTCTTATTAAGAGAGAGAGAGAGCAGTGTAAAGCACTGATAATTGTAATATAGTAAAAATTGCAGATGAATGATTCAGATAATTTTAAAATGGATAATCGTCATTAAAATTATTTATGGGAATTCAATGCTTGTGACATTTATAATATATTATTCTTTTCATTACACCACATAAATCGCCCATTTTTGAAATCAAAAGACTTTCTTTCGGTTTTCCGGTTTGGGGTAGATATAGATGAATACCATTTTATTTTTAAAGAAACGACTAATAACATAATTTACATTTGAAATTCTTAGGAAAAAGAGTCTTGAATATTCAAAATTGAAAATTTATAACATTTATCTTTAAGATTTGCATAGATCCTCAAAATAAAATATTTTATCATTCATCAGGCAAAATAAAATGAACGTTTATCATAAATTTCAAGACAACGTTTTTCGTTTTATATAGTGATTTGTGACATTTTTTACAAGAAGAAAAAGAATTTCTATTAGGCCTTTTATTTGTATTCAGAATCTGAGTTTTTTTCTGATTTTGTATCATAATCAATATCAGAAGAATTTTAGCCATCCTTATTTTCATTATAGATAGAAATATATGATAAACATCAAAGTTCCTACTTGTCATATTCGTCCTCTGTTTTAATCATAATGTCAAATGAATCTGAAACGATAGTATACGCACGTGGCAATTTGATCCAACCAAAATGCCAAATGACAACCAAAAATGGGAAAATTTTGTTTTTTTATTATTATCAACTTCTAGCTGACCCATGATGATATAGGAAGTAACAGTTGCAAGTTTTTATAAATTCCAGAAACTTCTAAACATCTTCCACAATTTTAGGGTCAAAGTGATACCTTAAGTGTCCAGGCGGTTTAAAAAAAATGCTACATTAAATGCGAAGGAAATCATTAAGGAAATGGACTAGGAATGTTTATTCAGTTCTTTCAGATTTTTTAATCTTTGGCAGATTTAAGCTGTTACAATTATCCATCAAATTTTTAACATTTACAACAAAAACTATCATCATGAATTCAACTGGATCTTTGATCCTTTCGGCTGGGGTTTTCCATGTAGTTATTTCAAGAAGTAATTGGCTGATAGAGTTTCTGAACCTCCAACTCTTTTCCGAATTAGTTAATTTCTTTGAAATGACTTTAAAATCCATTTCAAAAGCGTACTTGAAAGCAAAAAAAGAACACTGTTTTTCTTCTATTGGACATTCTCATGTTTTAGTTCATATGTAAGGTTTCATTGTTAGCATTCCCTTTTCTCTTTGATTAATGTCCGGCAATAATGATACGTATTGTGTTACTCTACACATTCAAATCGTCATTATTCTTATTACTTACCGACTTCAAACACTCTCAATAAAAATGATAGAAACCATTACATTTGTATTTTTTCCCTTTAATAAAATTCACAGATTGTATTAAAGGAAAAAATGTGTACACTGTGAAAAGAATATGACGAATGGAATGCATTTACATTGTGAATTACTTTAAAACGTTTAATTCCACGTTATTAACAAAGTATGATAGTTCTTTCCCCGTCTCTATATTTTGACCTAACAAGAGAATAATTATCATTTTAAATTCGTGGAAGATTCTAAATTGCACTATAATAACAGATTTCCTTTCAATTTTACATATTATTTGCATAAATGTGTCTGCTTAATATGTCAGATTTATCTTTTTGTCATACAGAACAAACTTAAAACAAATCAGTTAATCTTTGACTTTATAGATAATTTCAGTAGAAAATTTAAATTCAGACTTTAAAAAATCCAGGCACTAAAACATTTTATCGCATGTACTGTAACATTTTATGTCGCAGTTTTCTTCTTTTGTGAACGCTACAACAATTTCCTTCATTTTAAATTATAGTCATTTGTAGAAATATTTGTGACTAACTAATCATTTTTTTTAAAATTATTCTTAACAAGCCCACTTGAAGACAAATTTGAAATTTTGATATTATACGACGAAAAAGCTTCTAAATGCTTTCAAATCAGAATTTAATTTCTTGCTTTCTAGTAATGCAAAATGATGTACCTTCTATAATGTCGTTATCTTTTCTTTTTTAAAAAAATTATGTTGATTGCTTATTATTAAAATGATAATCATGCTCGTAGACTGATGTTATGTACGTTATAATTATTTAGCCTAATGTTATGTACTTTATAAGATTTTAAAACCTAAGAAAAATGACCTACGTGACTTTAAATAATATTTGAGACTAAATAACTAATCCAGAATAAATTTAGAAATGGGCTTCTAATGCATCTGAAATTTATTTGTTTATGTTGCAAATATTAAACATTTTGTTTCAATAGCAGTCCGAAGTTTAATATATTTTATGATGTTAAAACTGCTTACAATCTAAAAGCTAAATTAATACGAAATTGATTTGTTTTTTGAAATGGAATTTTAAAAGTGCAAATAGAATACATAGTTATTTAATAATTCAGACTGCATTAAAATTAAAGTACCTAATAATTTCCTGCAGTAAGATTAATAATAAATAGGTATTCATATTTCTTGTCACCGAATTTCTTTTAGTTCCCTTGAATGAAAAATAACTAATACTGGAAAAAGGAAGAATTTTAAGAACGTTTTATATAGAGTCTTATAAATAAATTGGAGGCGGAACTTTTAACTTGCAGCATATCTTTTCCAATCCCAATATATCTGACTTAATATATTTTTACTTTTAAAAGGAAGCGAAAGAATAAGGAAAAGCAGAAAAAAAAGAAGGAAGTTTAAATTATAAAGGAAGTTTTCTTGACATTTTTCAAGCTGGTTGATGCAATAAAATTCGTCTAAAGTTAGGAAATATATTTTTAAACTCTTTTCGAAATTTTCTTTATAAGTGATAATTAAAATTTATTTGGGATATTGGTGTATTTTGCGATATTCGATTTTTCTTGCATTTTACAACTTGTTCGATTAATGACTTGAATAATAACATTTCATATCAATAGTACTCCTTATGATATCTTTATTCACATTTTACTAGAAATTAAATTCAGAATGAATAATTACATAGCGAAACTATTTTTACGAATGAATTTATTTCTCCGAAATATCTAACGAATTTACTTCCCAATATATCCAAATATTTTATTTCTCACTTTACAAATTTATTTTCTGTCTTTTGAATTCAATCTTTCCTTTTTTGTTAAGGTTGTATTAACATTCGTATTTCTCATTAAAATATAATGATTCTAGAAAACCACTCCTCTGATATCTTAATTTTTTTCCGCAGTCTTCGGTTTAATAGCTTTGCCAAGCATGAAAAATGCCTGTTGGGAAACCATGGGACAAAGAAATTAAAAATATTGCTTACATTGAAAGCCACAAACTATCTACTTTGTTTTCTAATCGATTAACTAAATAAGGCAGGGAAAATAATATTAACCGAAATGTATACATAATAAGCTCGAACATCACTTGACTAAATGTTTAAATCTCAAAGGCGAGTTTTATGAAAAATTAAAATTGTTTTCAATGAAGAAGTTATTGTGGCTTTTTTTTGTTTATACATATAGATTTAGCCTCGAGCAATATTTCATTGTTCATGAAATTTTATTTTTTGCCTATTTATGAAATGAATCTGGTGTAAGAAGTGACTGGTGTAGTAAGTATTTATATAGAGAATCCATTGATTTGTGATCCTTTGATTATGTTGCTTTTGTTACAAGCAGAATTCTGATAAACATACTTTCTGATAATCAACAAGAGCTTGAAATGAGTTAAATAGAAATCCCGCATTCAGATAAATATATTTCCAAAACCTTTCTAATAATAAATATTTGTTAAAAATTTGTACCAAGCATTTTCATCTGTGCTACAAAGGTACAATTTGCTCCATTTTAATGCATATAATTTGAAAGAATATAAAATTGATTGATAAACAATGATTGCTACATAAAATGTACATTAAATTGTGTTGGCAGCCTTAAAAATACATGATTATGCATGCATTTAGAGAATTCCAGTATTTACTTTTCAAATGACAAATTGTTTTTGAATTTGAATATTTATATTTGTAAAAAACAGTTACCCAATCGGGTTATAAAAGAATACTTTAAAATTTAAAATTTATTCACTTTCTTGAAAAGAATTTTCAAATCTTTTCATTCATTGAAGAAAAATCAATTTTTTGAAGTAAAAAAATGCAACAGATAGTGTTATACATCATATTTAGAACATATTTTAACTGAAAATAATTAACTGGAAATGATTATTTCAGATAAAACAAATAAATCTTAAATTTTATTGCAGTAAGTTGTAGCATTATCATGAATAATTATTAATTCAAATGTTTGTCTTTTTGTTGAAAAAATTCTGCAAGGTGCAAAATAATATAAAACCACAGTTAAAACAGAAATGCCAAATATCAACGTCAAATTTATATTGTTTAAAACAAGAATATCAACTGTTTAACTAATGTGTGATATTCGTAAAAAAATATTTCTCTTTTATAAGTTCATGGGAAAATTTTCAGTCATTTTACAATAAGAGTTTTGATTCTTATAAAAAAATACAAATTACACTCAGTTAATTATTCAATTATTGAAATTATACAGACATTATTCACATCTATTCCACATTATTAAAACTATGAAAAATTCATTAAATTATTATTATAATTTAATGAAACGTAACTTCAAAGTAGACTTTTATTATGCAGGAAATAAAGTTTGTTTAGATGAATTTTGCATCCAAACAAAACTCTGTAAAAGTTCATTTAAAAATGAGTTATTTACATTTTAGATTTACTCCATATTCAATACAATTTGCCATTAGCATGTTATAATATCTATTATAACCACGCAAAATGTAAATTAACTCTCTTTTTGATAGTAGAAATAATTAATATGAATCGTATTTGTTTTAAATACATGGCTTCAACGTATCGCATGTACTTATAATTACCTGTGATCTATTTTTGTTTCTCTTTTAATATCAGAAGTTTGTAAAAATGTAATCAGAAATACATCCTTCTAAACAACTAACAAGTTGAAAAGTTGTGATTTTTTTTTAAATAATTTATATTTAGACACGTACAATTTTTCTGAGAAATTAATTTCAAATATTAGCTTTGTCTAATTTTAGAGTTATTTTCCAGTTTTAAAAAATGGATTATTGCATACAAACTTGTTTAAAAAGCAGTTAGAGTCGATGATACAAGAATCATAGTTTAGCCAATGCTATTCTAACAAATGAAAGAAAGTAAGAAAGCTTGATGTCTGAAGTTTATAAATTAATTTTCAATAGTACATAATTTCTTTCATTCTTGTAGCATTTTCTTGAATTTCTTTGAAATATGCTGGAAAATTGTTTTTATATTTAAAATTTTATAATTGCCACTTAATTGATTAACAGTTTTATAAGAACATAATAATAATATTTCAAGCAAAATATCTAGAATAAATTCATTACATATAAATAATTTTGTTCACTTACATGTACAAATAATGATCCAATTCACTTTTTTTAAATAGAAACAATAAAATTTCCTACCGAACTATACTTTAAAAAAAAATTAAAAATTTTATTTGAAAGGAAGGAATTGCCATAAATCAAACCATAGTAAGATGTGATAAAAAAATATTCTCTAAACTGCAGCTGTCCAAATGATTAGTCGTTCCCCCATGCTTTTGTACCAAATTTCTACAAGTCCTACATATTCTTTCCAATAATAAAATCGTATTTCACACGTTTCTTCTATTCACAAGGGAAACATTCTAAAAATAACAGATATAGCTTTACAGTAAAATGAATGAATGAGTGAAAAAAATAAAATTCTCCATATGAAAAATATAGCTTATTCTGTATTCTATGATAGTCTCAGATTTCCGTTTATGTATATTCTATAGTGTTTTTCCATATGGTGTTTTCCCTTTTATAAACAATATTATATTTCGTAAAGGAATAAAAAAAACCACTCATCATATATATTTATAAAAGAAAACACCTCAAGATAATATATATATTTTTTTTACGTTAAAATCGCATTCAAGTAAATTGGAAATTAATAATGTAAATAACATATTTTGAGAAACACAATGTCGGAATGGAGGGATTTTGATGATTTTTGCATCGATAAAATAATTGAATAAATTTAATTTAAAATGTGGCCTGTATTTACTAATATAATTCTATAACTCCCCAACGCCAGCTATAAGAGATAAAAACGTATTCATGTTCTAAATCAAGTAATGTGGATTTAAATATCAGAATAATCAATCGGTTTAAGGGTACAATTATAATGAAAATTAGGCAAACATGAGTTTAAAATATTTTATTTAATGTTTCTAATATTTAGAAGCTCCTCAAAATAATATTAATTTTTGTTTTTAGTGAAATATTAACACTTTTTTTTTTAAAAAGTTATCTAAATAAAAAATAAGAGATGTTGAACTTTATATGATATGCGTTACGTACTATAACTAAAAAAGTATATTTACTCGCATTGACAATGAGCTACGAATTCGGGAGTAACATATATCCGAATTTTCGAGAAATTTACATTTTGGTGATTCTTTATAATTAAAGCTCAAGAAAATAGCTATAATCCATTAATTATTCACTAATGATAAATTTTCCAAAAGACTAATTATGTATATTTCCCTTGTAATTTAAGAAAAATTAAAATTTAAAAAACGTCAAAAAAAACTCCAGTATTTCTTTTCTTTAGTTTTTAAATCAAAAGAGTTTAAAACGTAGTACTGCGTAAAAATAATGATATAAAAAAAGTTTTCGAAAATAAAATGAATCTGAATAGATTTTCATTATCCTAAATAAATCATTAATGGAATTATATTTTGATGATAAGAAATGATCATGCTTATCAGATCACATTTAGGGCGCACAATATATGCCATTTATATTCTTGATTTTCTGCTACGGCGATTATACTCAGAATTACAGAAACAATAATAGGTCACAGTCAAATGCTAAAATTCAACAAAATTATTGTTGCTTAATTTAATAAAATTCAGCAATTTTTTTTTCATAAAAATGTTTGTTAAAATGAGTGGAACACAAAATTGTTCGTTGTAGGCAGTGAGTTCAAATACTTTGCTTATGAGTAGCACCATACATTTGAAATGCAATTTCTAAAAATTCATATTTTTTCAGGATATTTCTATCTCTTCGAATATGATCAGAACGATTTAAAACACAAATAATAAACATTTTGTCAATTACAACAAAAATAAAGTCTCATGAATTTAAATGAGGAATGAATTCGACATTTTTTAGGAAATTTTAAGAAAATACATCTTGCAATTTACAAATACCCTTATAAATATTTTACAATTACAATTCTACAAAATTTATAAGACTCACATTGTGCATTTTACATATTCCTCTATTTCCATTGTGAATTCTATGCAATTATGTTCAGTATATCCACACTATACGTATAGGAAGAGCACTATCCGTCACTTAATGCACTGTCAGAAATGAAAGGTATTTCTATATCGTATAAATCACACATTATTTAAATTTTCTGTTTCATAGTAAGCAACACACTGAAAAACTATATACATACATTATAGGGATGTAGTTATTTACAGTTTAAAACCATCGAATATATCATTTTTTGCACATTTAAATGGTAATTGTCGATTCTGAATGTATGATTGAAATAATACTCATATACTTACACGTTTTAGTAATTACGTAAGGAAAGTTTTTTTTAAAGCACATTCGACAAACTAATACTCAATCCAATTAAGAGTCGTAAAATAATGTGGATATAGAAAAGAATTTAAATTACGAAAAATTAAGCAAATATAAAAGTGAAACTCTGTGTTATCTCCTTTCTAACATCAAATAAATTATTCTTCAATTCTAGACAAACTCGAATGGGATAATCCAAAATCGTTCAAACTCTGATGAGAAATTTATCTTTCATTAAAATGCAATAGAAAAGAAAGTTATTCTTCTTCATTCTTTTAATGAAGAAAGAATTTCCGTTACTACTCCTTTATCCAAATGATTTATGACCTTCTAAACAAAAAAAAGTGCAAAAAAAAATCATGGATAATCTTTGTTTAAGCGTGTAACAAATATTGTAGTTTTCAAACACTAATATGCAAATTCGCCTTTGCATTAGTAATTCAATTTCATTATACGAAAGAGGAAATTAATCATAAAAATTTTCAAGACACAATTTTGTTGCTCTTTCTGAGAAATAAATTAAATTAATTGCTGTTATGTATAGCTTTATATCTCCAAAGTGAAATTGTACTTCCTTTAAAGTAAAACTATTTCTTCTGGGATTAATCATTAAAAATGCAACCGCATGAAATTTCTAAGAATTTGGGCTTTGTTTAATTTTGTTTTTATTTTACTTAGAATTCTGAGAAGGAACAAAAATACCAAATTAAAAGTGAAAATTGAGTCTTTCGTAATTATAATTATTTGAATTCATCTAATCTTTTAGAAACTCTTTGTCTTCTCTAGAATACTTCAGTAGTTGAAAAAATTATGTTGAGTGTTAAATTTCCTCTTCATTCAAAAATATTTTCATTATTGAGAAAACTTTGTCGTTTTTCTGTCAGAGAATTACTGAATTATGTATTTTGAAAGAAGTATGTTACTATTAATAGATATCCATTTTAATTTTCGATAAGCATTCATTATGTTTAAATATTTTTATAATAAATTTTAGAAAAGTGTTCCTATTAATTAATGGAAAATTTTATTTGTATTTCTTTCATTAGGATTAACGAATCATTGCACTTGGATATTAATAGAAATTAAATAGATAAAAGAAAAATATAAACATAACTAAAGTAGGAAGATGTGTAGTTTAATTTCATTTCACTTTTTGGAAAGAATTATTTTTTCGTAAAAAAATTTCTAATGAAATCTTAAACAAAAATTCCTAATCAAAACGATTCCTTCAAATATTTTTAAATAAAATATATTCTTTAATTTTTAAAACTATACTATAGCTTAATTATTATAAACATTTTCCGCTAAAGAAAATAGTGTAATAACATTGTTTATTATCGAAATAATTAGTAATATTTTAACTTAACATTTTTAAGACTAAAAATATAATTGATTTCTTTTTCTGTAGATTAAAATAAAGTAATATTAGCGATTATTATTTTTATTTTGTTAGAACTTGGTAATGGATTTCTTTTCAAAAGATAGAGCTATAAATAAGAGTACTTATATTACAACGACGTTCAAATTAATTATCTTTATTATAAATCTTTTTAATGTGTAAAATAAGCTTTTTTTTCTGAAATTTCACTCGTATTATGAATATGCAACTTATAGACATATTAAGATACATTTTCAAAACCGTTCCATAATTAGCATTAATTGGTGGCTGCTTTCTACAAAAGGTGGCTAAGAAAAATTATGAAAGATTGTAAAATTGCATATTTTTTTTCTTATGTATTTTCTTTATAAGAATTTTCTGTCATGTCCTATAGGCTTTAAGACTGCCTATATTTTTGTAAATATATCCATTTCTTTAATTGTCTTAATATTTTATATTCTGCAAAAAAAAAAAAAAAACGATTGAAGAGATTGAAGCGACACTCCTATAATTCTACAATAAATTAAGAATTATAAATGAAAATATTGTATTAAAAAGGAAAGAAAAAGTTATTTTATTCAATCACAATCCGTTTATTTTGACATTTATGAATGAAATTTATTTACGCTGCCCCTTTATAAATTCCAATTATAATGTACAATGAAATCAGTATTCCATATGGTATTTCAGTATTCTTGTATTAATCATTCCAGTATTCTTGTATTAATCATTCCAGTATTCTTGTATTAATCATTCCAGTATTCTTCTAGGTCACTCATTCAATCCATCAAGATTTGTCAAGATTTTCTGGAAACGGTCCAAATGGTCAAATTTACGTTATAGCGTTGGATTGGAAAAGAATTATTTAATAAATTTTGTAAAACATATTAATTCATTGAGAAAAACTTAAAAAAAGTCATAAACATCCTGTAGCTAACTAGAACGTTCGAATTAATTTGAACGAATGGAAAAACACCAATTATTTTCTAAAACCTTAGCTTTTAATCATTACATACATTGGATTGACTAATAAATATCTATATATTGAAACGAAGTTTGTCTTTCTTTAGCAGAAATGACCTCTTCAACACGTCTTGGCATTGATTCCACTATTGTAGCGTACATGTTCTTGATTTCATCATCTTGGAACCGCGCTTCTATAATACTATTTATCATTTGTTATGTTGTCATGCAATTCATCTTAACTAACATATTTTTTTTTAGAATATGCCATAAGTTCACAATGGGATTTAAATCTGGTGAATTACCAGACCAATCAAGCACTTTTATTTCATTATTCCGAATCAAAGTTTGGACCAATTTCGAAGTATGACAAGTGTCGAGGTCATGTTGAAATGCTCCGTCAAATAAAATTCCATATTTTTCCATGTTTCCATGAATTTAATAATCCAACTGATTAACATATCTATGTATTTAAAAGTAATTTACTATTTTGTACTTTTTTACTATTTTTATTATTTGTTTCTTAGTACTGAATTTCCCTCATTATTATGTCCGGATAGGATAATTTACTTTTTTCTCTATAAAAATCCTTCTCTAAGGTAGATTCTCTTTTGATTGCAGAATTCACTGCGCATATTCAGGAATGTGATATGGATTTTTCGTTGGGGGAAGTAGAGATACTTAAAATGTATATGTACTTCACAAGAAAATGTTGTTAAAGGCATATAATATAAAAATGGGCTATTGATATTCAGTAAAATATAAGTTAATTTTTTTTTATTTTAATTAAAAGTAATAAAGTTACGATGAATATAAGATTTATTAGTAGACTACACGGCATTAAAGATCTTACAAATTAAAGAGACAGCAGAGAATGAATTTCGCCTGCGGAAATAATAAAAACAATTTTTAATATTTTTTCTAATAAAATAGGGAGTTCTTTAACATCAAAAAAAATTTCAACACACATTGATATTTGACACATTTTAATTGATTTTTAATTCACACATTTTTATATGCCAATATCACATCTAATTTGTTTTAAATAAAAAATCAACTCTAAAGATCAGAAATAATTCTGTATAAATCTGAAAATCGGATTTAAATGCATTAACATGTGTTACAAGATAATTTATTACATTTTAACTGATACTAGAATGAGCTGAAGAGCTCTGAAAGATGTAGTCTCATTTCGCAAATTTTAAAATATCTGCCGATTCAAGTATAAATTTCCACTTAAATGCATTGTTATGTATTAATTCTATATACACAAATTCTAATTATTCTACAATCTCTTTCTGATTTCTAGACTGCTAATTCTTTTCCATTTTTTTTAAAAAAATAAGATTTGGTCATTGATTTTAGAATTGAACCTAAGCAATGTTTTATTTTTAAGTAATGGCACTTTTTTAAAATTCAGACTTTCTAGATTTAAACCAAATGTGTTGTTTCAAATTGTCAAATTAATCTGTTTCTGAATTATTATTACTTTGAAATATACATTTTATCTCAATGCATTATGCATAAACAAATATAACAAAATATAAATGTGTTATATTTCTACAAAGAGTCAAAGTTTCAGTTCTCATTTCTGAAATAAAAATAAAATTTTCAACATATGCTGCAATTTTAAGCAATGAAATATTAAATCGTATTGTATTTTCTGTAACAATTATTTAATCATTATTATACATCATTTTATCAATTTATATTATTGATGTTATAGTTATTTAATGTTAAAACTTATTTAAACATGATTCAGTTACTCGAGTCTGTACAAACAAATTATTGCAGTGAAAAAATAACTATAATAAGAAGAACGAACTAACTGGAAATTATTAGAAGAAATATTACAAATCAATGAATGAGATTTGTTGGCAATAAAAAAAATAATAAAACTGATTGTATACTGTGAGGAGGCATCTGTTATATATGGAAACTTGTATGATGTATGAAGCTTTCATCATCTCTTTTGAGTTTCCGAGAGAAAACAATTATTTCACAATACATAAACATATTTAGTCGAAACCTACAAAAAGCATTCATTCCTTTGTTAAAAACCTTATATTATCATTTAAATTATTTTTAATTTATCAGATTTTGATAATTTATTTGAAGCTTAATTTTCAGATAATGTTTTTCTTTTTATCTTTTTATATGTTTCTAATGCCAATGATGTATACATGGAAACTCAATGAACGTGATACTAGGTTTACAGTCCTTTAAGAAAATAAATATTTCTAAATGTATATTCTTCTTAAAAAAATTTATAAATTTCAAAATCAAGAATATTTTTATTTAATTATCTTAATTAGCTTAAGCTTTCTTCCTAAGAGTTTTCTTTTAAAATAAAAGATATTAAACCGAGATACGATCATGATTTTATTATAAGATTTAATATTAATTTCGGAAAAGAAACAATATTTCTAAAGAACTTTTTAGCTCATTTTTTTTCTCTTCAAACTATTATTATTATTTTTTTTCTATATGAATACATTTACCAGAATTTCATATCAAAGTGTATCTTATTTATATTTGAAATTTAAATACGAACTCCCAATCTTTTATATTCTCAGTAAGTGCATAATATTCATGCTTCATAATAAATATCTAGAATAAATCCATACATAATTCCTACCAGATTATAGTTTATTTTTAAAAGAATGAGAAGTGAAAAAAAAGTTGTTCAAATAAAGCACTTCAAGGAGTACATTTTAAAGTATTTAGTTCTCTAGGGGAATAATATGAAAAAAAAAAACAAAAAAAACAGATCAAAACCATGAAGCTATAGAAAAGACTTGAAAAAATACGTGCTTTTCAAAGTTTTTCAAATAGTTGGCTGCTTAAAGAGTTTACCCTGAATCGTTTCTACAAGTCTTGCTTTTTCTCCAAACAAACAAACAAACAAAAAATTATTTAAAAATTTGAAATATATCTTCTATTCACAAGTTACACTTTTAAAAACAAGAAATGTAACTTCTTTGCTAAATTAAAATAAATAAAAAATAACTGATTCAGTATCATAGATGTTTCTGTTATTTTTTATTCTATAGTTTGTCTAAGTTCACCAAAAGCGGATTGAGCAATTATTATTGGGGGACATTTAAGCTTTAATATGCTTTACTGTACAGAGAAAGAAGAAAATACACGATCTTATTTGGGATAAAGTTGAATCGATCAAGTATTTATCATTTACATGGATGAAAGTAGCCTCCTTTGTTTGATCACAATGAAGATCCTGCGTTTCATCCCTAAAGTAATATTAATGAATTTGCTAGGGTCGCGGTTGCCTGGTGGTAAGGTCTTGGCTTGTGAGCCGTAGGGTTTCAGGTTCGAGACCCGATGCCACCGAAGAACCGTCGTGTAAGGGGGTCTGTTGCACGCTAAATCCGCCATGCCAAACGTCCTCCCGATGGTGTGGTGTGGCGTGGAGTGGGGAGTACCAGCTCAGGTGTCGTCCTCGTCATCTGACTGCTGTTTAAAAGTACGAGGACCGTCTTAAAATAGCACTAGTGTTGTTAATTACAACATACTTTGCCTCAGGTATATAATTAAAATCTTACTAATCATCTAATCTAATATCATCTAATCATCTAATCAACTAATCTAATATCAGGAATAGTAAACTATTAAAAAATATATTTAAATAAAAGAATTGGATTGAAAAATATTCTTATGAACATTACAAAAATTTTCATAAAACATTATCTACTCAATAAAACATTTAATGTTTCAGACTTTAAAGATTGTGGAATTATGTTATTACCAAATATAAAATATGAATGTGTGGATTGAATAGCGATGCTTTCCAAACATTTAAAAAGATATATTATATGATTGCTATTCAAACTTCGAGAATAATCTAGGTTTACTTTTGTTTTTCAATATCCATAATTGTTTAATTCTTGGTCAAGAAGTGCAAACTTATTTAAATATATATTACGGAATTCAATGCCTTCTATTTCTATGAACTAAATGAAATTACAAGAATCAAATATAGTGCTGAGCTCAGTTCATTATATATATATATATATATATATATATATATATATATATATATATATATATATATATATATAAACTTTAAGATACAGGAATAAACTTATTTATCTTTTATCTTCTGATGCGGTAATTTCAAAAAGTTAGAATTTAAATCCAACAAAATCTAATTAACAAACTAGGTCATCTTTTAGCTTTTTCCAACAATCCTGACGATTCATGGCTTTTGTTGTTAAACTTTTTGTGAGAACTTACGTTACGGAATTACAAAAGATTTGACTGAGACGAAATTTCCGCGAACCAACAATAAAAGAGTTAAGAACCATGAAGAATATTTTATTCTCAATGATGATACTTATTCAATTTAGTTTTAAGTAAATAAGAATAAATGTGAGATTATGTATGGGATAAAAAAGGGAAATGCATTGAGAAAGGAAAGAAAAGGCTTAGCATTTTTTCCCGTGGTTCTTAATGTGTGGGAAGGTGACAATTGCAAAGAACATTTGCCATTAGTTTAGGACGTTTGTTAAGTCATTTCTCTGAGCATTTGGGGGAGAAAAAAACTACTTTAATTTATTAAATAAGATCAAAAACTTTAATTTATTCAAAATTTATTATAAAATATTTATTCTTTTTTTAATCAATACTACTGATATTGTGGTTAATATATTTGACAAATTAAAAAAAAAATAGCATTTCTTCAACAATTTTAAAGAAATAATGTATTTATTTTAATTTATTCTATTTAAATGATACAATTTTCTTTCCAAAATTTTAAATTAATTATAATGTGGAAATTTTGAATTTATTATCTAACCATCGATAACTGTACTTGTTTCTTATTCTATTATTGAGTCTGCAATGGCTATTTCCTAAGAATTTGTGGGAGAAAATAATATTTAATTCCCAGAATAAAATCAAGTAGCAAATATTTATTAGAGTGTGTTTTTGATTGAATTTCATTTTTCTTACTAATATTATTTGTTGCGAAATTAAAATAGTAAGTTATATCAAAAGTGCTTAACTTTAGTACAAATGGAAATATATTTGCATTTTATTCATTATGTTTTATTAAAGAGGGACATAATGAAATTTTTAATCTTGTGAAACTTCAGAAACTAATAATGTTTCGTGCTAGATGAGATATAAAATTTTAGTCACAACTGTGATATCATAACTGCATTTCGTTTTCGGTTCTTTAAATGAATAAAATACAATATCACAGTTAATAATATTCAGTCAATCTTTGTTCTTCGAATGTTAGGGATTGAGAATCAATTGTAAAAATATTTGGAACAAAGCATTTGCAATTTTCAAAAAGGAATCTATGTTATAAATAGACCCGAATTTATATTCATTCTTTTTCTTTACACATTTAATTACTTCAAAAATTATATTATTAGGAAATAATTCATAATATTACATTTAATAGGAATTTTAGAAACAGCTCGATGATTCATCGCAATGAAAACTATTGTATTTTTTTTTAATTCAGATTATCGTAATATACTTGTCAAGAAATCTGGAAATACAACATATTATTTTTTTCTTTAATATAATAAAAATTTTATTCCTATACAAATTTTTATTATACTTTTCCTAAATTATAATTTTTCTGGATTTCATCAGGATACTTTGCAACTATTTCATATTTCTCCCTCTTTCTTTAATCTTATTATTAAGCATTTACATACATAAATATTTAATAGTTTTTTTTATAAATAACAATTAGTTTTTATTTATTTTTATTTTTCATTTATAGCTTATAATGCATTTAAAATATTTTTGAAGGCGTAGTTTTGTGGGAGTGATATTATTCCCATACTAAAAGTGTTTTTACTCGCATTCAAAATAATTTCATTATTTTGAAGATGTCAGAAAGTAAAAACTTTGGTTGATCTTGATGAAATGATATAAAATGATATACGTATTTTGAACAATTTTCAATTTGTACTTGCGGCTTTTCTAGAGTACTTTGAGTCATCTATGCAGCATAGTTCAATTTATACTTAGTATTCTCCCCCTGGGAGGCACCTCGAAATGAGGATGTGAAGTTTCCGGCATGGTGGTTGGTTCCGGCATGGAGGTGAAGGGTACACGAAACGGTGAGTGTATGTTTCCTCCCATCGATGACATGGACTTCCTTAGGGAAGGGTTGTACCGTGGCCGGTGATGGTGATTAGGATTCAAGCACAGTTCCTGCCAGTGTTGCTGTAGTAACTGTTCGGTCATTCAATTCTTTATGGATGGGCTTTCGAGGCAGGTCGGAGAGTCAGTGATATAACTTACACTTAGTAGTCATCCTAAAAGAATGAGATAATAATGTGCTATATTTATTCTTCTCCAGTTCAAACTTAACTTGTTGTACCATATCGACAAATGGAGCTTTATTTCTTTATATTGAGAAAACCAACTTCATTTGGTTTAACTTTTAAACTCTTGGTATCCGAGATATATATATATAATATGCATGCAATTTACTATTCTTTTATATATTTGTAAGGGGAAAAAATGCAAAATATAGCTAAGCACAATTCGCCCAGATCCGTAGAACGTACAGACGTTCAAATTAAATACTGTTACAATGTCGAACTACATTTAGTTGAAATGCATATATTTATCTAAACATTTTTAGGAAATACTTTGATTTAAATGTTAAAAGATCATTTCAACACTGCTTTTCGAATGTTTTTAAAACTTGTTACGTCACAAACGTTTTAAGTCCTAATAAGGGCCCAATAAAAATAGATGTTTCCAATATAGCATTTGGAACACTACTATTAGTTAGAAACTGCCATCATTATTAAACAGAATCATAGGATTCTCTCTCTCTACTAGAAAAGTAGAAATAGTTAAGTAAGAAAGTATGAAGCACCAATTGAATAATAAATTTTGTGTCTTCTCCAGAGTTATTAGATTAACTTTACAATTTCTTTTGAGTTTTTCTTTATAAAGTTCGAAAATGAAGGAAATAAAATGTAGCTAATGGTGAAAGCGTGACCAAATAAAAACTTAATATACGTTTTAGCAGTTTCAGAATAATTTTCGAGCCATAACCAATTTCGTTTTATAAAATTGAAAACGCAATTGTTAAGAAACACTATAATGCATCTTTTCTTCGAATCTTCTTTATCGATAATAGAATCAAGGATATTACTTTATGGTGCCTGAGACTTTTGATGAAATTAAGTTTATTTCGTTCTCAGAAAGTTATTGGTTTGATGGAAATTTATTATCCATTTTGGGGAAATGCGTTCATGATGGCTTTTAGATGAAATTGGCTGGAGTATTACTTCTTATCACTTTAAATTGATATATAATATATTGAGAAAAATAAATTGTTGAAAATTATAGTTTCTAACAATTTTGACTCTAAGTTGTGCATCTACAAGAAATTTAATACATAATAACATGATTATAAAAATAAAATCATAAAAAATATCCCAGAAGGTGAATGAATTTATGTACATTTCTTATTTATATATTTTTCTTAAGTATCTTCAATCAATTTGAAAGCTGTAGTCAAATAAAATTTGGTTTATTTTCTGTGAAATGAAATTAAATTCACTTTTCTGTTTGAGTCTATTTCACTCGATACTTTTTATTGCTTATGAGAAATTGATACCTTATAAATATCAATTTATTTACTTATTTATTATAAATTTATTTTGAAACTTTCGTATATTTTTATTAAATTTTTAAAATTCATCTTTAAAATTAATCAAATTAAAATCATTAAATTTTCTTTTGAATTAATCAAATTCAAATCATTAAATTTTCTTTTGAATTAATCAAATTCAAATCATTAATTTTTCTTTTGAATTAATCAAATTAAAATCAATAAAATTCATCTTTGGAATTAATCAAATTAAAATTGATCTTTGGATGTAAGAAGTACTTTTATGTATTTATAATATTTCTCTGCAAGTATTGGCAGAAAAAAAAGACGAAATGTTTTTCTTTTTCTTTTTATTTATTGTAATGCTAAATAAAATTTTAAAATTTTTTTCTTAGGTCTTAACCTTTCATGTCCTATTTCGGCTTAATTTAGCATTAAAAATATATGCGTTTATGTGTGTAGAGAGCCAATACAAAAAATTTTCGTTATCATTTACATACGCTATCGTAAAAAAAATTTTTACGATATTTAGATATTTAGAATCTTAGATAGATAGATATGAGATATTTAGAATCTGTTTTTTTAAAAAAAAAATCGTGTTCTTTTAAGTTATGAGCAATTTGGTCATGCAGAGCCTTATTCTAATGAATTACAATCTGCGTATTTTTGATTTTAACTATTAGAAGTTTTGCTTTTTCAACTATTTAGTAGCTATACTATATATATAATAAATCAATAAATATGGTTTTATCCCAATTTTATTATCGAAGAGTATTCTTGATTTAATTTGTATATAGCTATTTAAATTAAATAGAAAGTAAATAAGATTTTGAAATACAGGTTTTAAGATTACATTCTTTCACTTATGTGTGAAATTCCATTTTTAATAATAGAATTTGTAGATTTATTGATGTTTCTAAAAGGAAATAATTTATCCGTAACATTTTTGGGATCTGATGAATGGAGGTGGTAAGAATTTTATTCACTTATATATATATATTTGAATTCTCAAACGAATGCAATGCCAAATTACATTTTTTTTTATATAGCTATGACACGTTTATTGAATGTGAATGTATTTCTTTTTTTGTATAATATTTAGTGCTTTATTTGTACTTCTTAACTTCAAAGAATTCATTCTTCTAAATTATATATTTTTCGCAGAACATTGCTATACTATGTATTTATTTAATTCCATTATGTCATTCCTGTCTAATTAAGTAAAAGTAAAGTAGCAATACTAAAAAATATACTCATTATTTTTGATATTCTTTCCTATTAGAAATATATTTGAAAAATTTTTAGTTACCACTCCAGTTATCCCCGCACATTTCATATTTGATTTCAAAACTTCGCTTGAATATGCTCATATGTTTTCCTTCGTTGTTTGAAAGCATTTCTCCCCCCCCCCCCAAAAAAAAACTTTTTTTCTCAAAATTGTTTGAAAAGGAATGCAGGGATGAATCGAGGAAATTCTTACACTAATTTGGACACCAAAGCTAACATCCAATGAAAACTTCCATTGCTACAAGTACCAACAAAACGTGACTGGGATTCGGAAGTCTAAATAGATACTTCTTTCAAATCAAAGATCACTGTGACTAGTAAAACTAACATCATTTAAACCTATAGTAAATTCTATTACATTACTGTTGCAACTCAAGTCAGTAGGAATTCGGATTTCCTTAGAATTCTTTGATTTTTTGGCCTGAAGAGACTGTTGTTCCTATTTTTTTTATCAGATGTTCTTTTCTATTCCAGGATAAAATGATTTAATCATTTCTTGATATTTCAGCTATGCAAACGTTTGGACAAGATTATATATTATACAACTTGTGAAGTTCAATTAGTTTGTAAGTTATTGTAAATAGTATAGTATAGCTATAAGTAAAAGTAATAAAAAAATCGATAGATTTAAACCAATCGGTAAATGTAGTTCAAATTAATAGCATTAATTTATGGCTGTGAATTTGGAGCTGTGGTATTTAGCATATGGGAATATTTAACCCAATACTCATTTGACCTATTATTTATTTTCCCATGACTTGAAATTTTAACATCTCTTTCAGTTGATTTTAGCTTAAACGTTTATTTTATTGTCACTTCAAACATTACTTAATTTTTTTTAGTTATTTATCGTAGCTTTCTGTTGTTGAAAGTTTTATGGCTTTATTGTACTTGTGTAATAATGCGACATAAAACTGATCAAATGTTTTGCATTGAATTTATCGACCGAAAAAAATACATAAAATGTGTCTATTTTTTTAAAAAATAATTAATTTGTTGACATCAGGGATGAAAATGAGAATAATTTGTTGACATGCACCCATTGTTTTGTTCGGATAGTGCTTAAATGCAATAAACATGATTATTAAATTAGACAGACCAAAACAGAAAATAGTAGGAAAGTTATTTTCAATTTAGCAAAGAAAAAATATTTCATAGAAGTGCTAAAATAAGCGTTTCACAACGATTGTTTTGCATTATATGATCATTGATTCTCCGAAGAGCACAGGAGTGACAAAAGTTCTTATAACTGAATAGGGTGACAACTCCTTTCTATACTTTTCAAAGTAGCTTACTTGAATTACTAAAACAAATGCATTAAAAAGTATTTTAATGAAATAAAACACATGTAATATAATGTATTTTGTTACATTTAAAAAAACCTTTTAGGAAAATTATTATAATTAATTTCAAACAACTCACCTGTCCGCAAAAAGAATTAAAAGATCATAAGGGAAAAAAAATAAATATCTATTTAAGGAATACATTCTGTAATTTTTATTTCTTATTTTATATTTCAATGGCACAATTTTTTGATAGTATATTTTTTAGATCATTCGTACTCATGAACTATGAAATAAAATTTGTAAAATTGTAGCAAAATAAATAAATAATAATTTGAAAAAATAATTCCTTTATTCACTAAAAAATAAATCCAAACTCTGCATAAAAATTTCCGAAACGAACCTACACGACACACTGACGAATAATTGTTTACCGTCAACTTCTGTCAGTTCCGAACATGCAGGCGCAAAGCAAACATAGGATATTTTACTGCTATCAGAATTTTCTAAAAGTATGGGAAATGAAATAGATTCACTCTAGAAAAGTGAAAAAAAATTGAAGACAAGTTGTCAAATGCAGGAGATAACCAAACATTTTGACAGCAACCTGAACCCTAAATGAATTTAAAATGTCAGTTTAAAAGAGAAGGGAGAGTTGTGTTGTTTAAAAATGTTTTACCCTAACTTCGAGCTAGATTGATTGCATCGACATGCCTGAACTTTATGGAACAGCTTTCTACATCTTACACAAAATTCACTCCTGTATTTGCTACCTTGAAAATAAAAATTAAACATGCTATTTAACTTGATATTAAAAGTAAGAAATGAAAGCAAAATTCTATGATTTATGTTATAATGTTAGGTTAACTCAAAATGTGACTTAATATTTTCGTGGAATGATGGCTATTATTTAGTTTTGTTCTAAATGAATATTGACATAATACAGTAAAAGAAAAATTAATTTTTATTAATTCTGATGTAATGAACTAAGATATAAGATAAGAGCCTGAAATTATTTACAGTATAATATATACTTTTTGTAAATGTTTTATTGATCGAATATCAATTCATGATTTTTTGCTAAATGCATTTTGGGATAAGAAATCTGTTATTTCAGCATTTTAATTTTTTTGCTTAAAGATGATTATAACTCCTTTGGCATTTTTGTTTTGAATTAGAAGAGGCCTTAAAATTAGAGGCTCAGTATATAAATGAATAAACATTATACACTCAAAGTATTTCAAAGCAAAAATAAAATAAGAAACATATAATTTATTGTATATGAAAGACAATACCTTTTATGTTTAAAAATATTCACTAAACGATTTTCCGAAATGTTGTCTTTTATTTTTCTTCATAAAATTTTATGGTGATAATCAGTATCTATACATTAAAAATAATATCACATCAAAATTGAAACGAGCAAATTATAGTAAATATAATCGTACCAAAAAGGAAACAAAAAGCAAAATTATATCTTTGTTCTATGAAAAGCACTTAATGCATAATTATATATTACTAAATTTTTATATAAATTATTTCTCGAATTAAAAATAAGATTCTTTAGTTTCATAAATAAAATAATTAAAATTTTAAAATGCTAGGGACTTTATGGAAAAAATAGCATTTTCCTGACATTTTGCAGGCGAGTTTATAAGAGTTTTAGGATAAAATTTTAATTATTTTATTACTATTAGAGTGTATTTAAAAATTCGATCAATGGTTTCGTCAGTTACGCCAATTTCGAAATTATAAACCAGATATAATGATTATAGGTTGACGTAATTTTATTACATTAACCTATACTCACACCGTGCATCATATACGTAAAATATTGTTTATTTTCAGAAGTTGCAAATATTTTTTTAATATTTTTAAAGAATCTCCTACTTTATCATTGCATTCTTTGTTTGTAAATTCATTTACTGGTGTCATCGATATGAAATAAGCAGTTGTAATCACTGTTAAGTTTCTTTAAAAAATAATTTTGCCTTGAAGTAAATCATTTGCATATTGGGGGGGGGGCAATCTATAATCAATAATTTTGAATTTAAATTCGTTTTAATGCCAAATTAGAAGTTTAAGTAAAAAGATTGATGAATGAAATATGTAAAATTTATAAATTCCAATCACGAATGAATAAACTGAACTTTCGAAAAAGCTTTGCGACTGCATATATTTATATATTCCTCATAATTTTATCATAGCCATCTTCATTATCATCACTAAATGCATTTACAAATATATAGAATATAAATTCAGCAGTAATGCTTGGAAGTGCATATATTAATAAGAAAGTCTTTAGTATTTCTGCATAAATAAGAATCACTTCTAAGAATAAGAAGCCGTGTAATTACAAAACGATCAAGTTGTTGCAAAACATTGGATGGAATGTAATGTCTGTTAAATAATGTTGTCGTGCATCCCATTAATTAACAATGCTAAAGATACTATAAGAATATTTAAAATCTGACAAACAAAAGAAGATATGAGCAGCATAGCGTTTGTTAAAAAAATTTGATACGAATGAAACTTAATGCTCAAAAATCATTTCTGAAATGAACCATCCTCGATATCAGAATGTTTTTTTAGCTATTTATATTCGAAATATATATTTCATGTCTCAAAATATTATTTGTAATATTTAATTACTCTGAAGGATTATATAATTACAGTCTTTCTTAAAATATATGATGAAATACAACCTATAATGGAAAAAAAAATCATAAACAGTTATGCTAATTTTAATTATAACGGAAACAAATATTTTCGATTTTGTATACACTGAATCAACACCTTCTAAAGAAAAGAAAAGAAAAAACAATTTTAAATGAAAGAATGTATATTAATAGGAACTACCCTTCAATCCATCTACAAAAGTTGCTTTTTTTTCTTTAACAAACACATTTCAGCAAAGAGACAGATTTCGTTTCTCAATTTATAAAAATGAAAGATCCGATACCTATTAATTATAATGAGGAGTTATAAACAAAAAATGTCCAGCATTTAGTAATGAGTTTGATCACTAGTGCAGACGCAGTAATTAGCGAAAATATTTTTTTTTTCATGTTTTGCAGCTTATTAATACACGGAAAGAATTGTCGTCATGGTGAACCTATCTAAGCACAATTATTTTCCTTCTGCAATTCATTTATCAATGGAAACAGTTTCCAAAATGCAACTAACGAGATAGTTCCTTCATTCTTTGCATCTAACACTCAACGTTATTTCGCGTCGATTTAGCTCTTAGGAACTAATTAGTATGGAAGCTAATCTCCCTTGGCGTTGAACTATTTCTGTATTTTGAACTATATTTAGACGAGAGAGAGCTAAATACAAATTAAACTAAAACAGTCCAAACATTTGCCGTTGCAGTAAGGTAATTTGCTGCCTTATTTGTACACAGAGCACAATTTATTTACACAGCATTTCATTTTACAGTGAAAAAATTTGAAAACTGAATATATATTTCTTTTATTAGAAAATATTGCTTTCTATCTAAAAGTTCTCTGAATGAAAACTATGTATATACATTTGTATTTATAAATGATTTTATTGCTATATTTCTTTCATATATTGTATTCTATATAATTTATTTTCATTTTTCAAACTTCATCTGAGTAAGCTTTAATCTGAAATGACAACAAATTCCACGCTTATTTGCTTAATTTGTATTAATGTTATTTTTTATATTATTGCAATTATTATTAGTGTATGATATTATACTAATGTTTTCATTTTTTTTAAATATTTGGCTGAACAAAAATGTTGACTTTTGAATTTTGATGACTTTTTTTTTAATTTAATAACCAAAATAGATTTATATTTTATCACAGAAGCTCGCTCTTTCGTTTTAATTGAAAATACAAATAAATACTTTCTTTGGTATACGTACAAACTATCAATGGACAATTGGGTATTGTTAGGGTTGAAATTGAGTTATCTAAAGAATTGTTGAGATATATCAATTTATTTCTATCAGCCACATATTTACAAAATCTATACAGATTATTGAAGTGATGAAGTACAAATAACATCTGAAAAAAAGGGGAAATAAATAATCATGTGTTTTTGTTTCAGTGTATTTAATTTGGTCTGCAACTAAATGAAGTTCACATTTTGAAAGTTGGTATCATCTCCCTTCAAATGTTAGCTGAAAACATATACTTAAATTTCACTGCATTTTTCAGAATAATTAAATGTGAAATATAATTTTTAAAAAATGAAAGGAAATATATGTTTATTTAAAAAGCATGTTTTTAAATGAACGCAGTTCGTACTTATGAAATGAAGTCTTTAAAAGAAATAAAGTGAGAATTAAATATCACATTCTCTCCTAAACGCAACTTTCAGTCATCAGTATTGTTTCTAAAAAAATGTTACCATTCTAAATTCAGCATTTCAGTAAAGATCCAAGTTTATTTTAACCCGTTAAAGGGCCATTTTTTTCTAGTCAAATTATGTAAAAATATTTTTAGGCTTGAAATTAGAATAAGAAAAGTGATTCATTTAGCTTATTAGATAAATTTTATTTGATTAATTAATTAATTTGGTTAGCTAATAATTAACAAATTAAGACACATCATTTTATGTGAGATAAAGAACTGAAACGTCTAAGTTTCTGACTTACTAAAAAAATTTGTCAGAACTTATGCCAAAATACATAATTTCATACAAAGATTGATATATTTGGTGGGAAGCATACTTCCCACGGCCCTAGAAAGGGTTAAACATGACATACCCATTGCGTAATAAATTATTCCAGTTAGTATATAATGTTTTTGGCTTAATGTTTTAGATCATTCGAAATAAGATATTTTTCTCTTCTGGAATAAATGTTTGGTTTTTGTCCTAGATAATTTGTCCATTTTAAGTGATTAAAATGGAATGTCAAGTTGCACAGAATGAACATTTTTAACACCACCTTTTTGCTATTGATCAAATTTCTAAGGACACAAAAACCTTCTCGCGAAAATTCTACTATGTATAGCGAAGGCCCCATAGCACAAAAAACCATGCGTGATTGGTATGTAAAATTCAAAAATGGAAAGTTTCATCTCAAAAACGACCCTTATTCTGTCAGTCCAGATGAGTTCGATAAATAGCAATTAAGCCAATTTTAGTTCGGAAATTCGTGGCAAACGTCAAAGGACAGGCAGAGAAAATGATTACTCCAAATAAGCACTTTTACTCAATGGAAAGTGTTCAGAATTGTGACGGATGGGTTTCGTATGTTTTAAGTGATAACAACAAAAATCAAAGTGTCACATTCCCCATGGCTCGCTTGTTGAACGTTGGGAGGAAGTTGTATAAAACAACGAAGAATATAATATTGATTGATTAATTAATAATTTATTTTTATATAAAACTGAAAAAAAAATGTTTGGAATTAGTTGCCGTCCCAATAAAATTGCTGATGTCACCTCCTTTCCGATTTTAAAATAATTATTGTCAATAATATTTCTCTCTAAGAATGAAAGAAAAAAAAATCATATATAAAATGCAAAATCCATGAGAAAAAATTTTCCAAATTTGTAATCATTCATTTTAAATGAATTCTGTAAATTAGTATTTTAAAAATTCAAGAAGCCGTATCCATAGCATATTTTTTCTGCGTTATTCTCTGAATGTAATGAACTTATCAAAGTCTATAAATGACAAAAATTATATTTTCAACTATCATTATAACATATTCAGAAAAATTACCTAGCAAAAAAAAAATGTATAGTAAACTGAAATCACTCGGATCTTTCTTTTACATTTAATGCTTGTATAGCAATTTCTTTGCCATACATTTATGCCCAATTAACATACCAGTTTGTTTTATTGGACAAAAATGGGATAATGTGCATGCGGGTGTAAAAGCGTAAGTTTTGAGAATATGATGAAAACATGTGTTTATTTACTTAACTTCTATTTAGTGCAGACACTGAAGAGAGCGTAGTTAAAATATTCATGAAGTCACTTAAGTATTTCACATATGTTAATTAGGCTCTGAGAATTTTCCATCCTTTCGTTTCTATTCCTCACTAAAGATAATAAAAGATACAATTTAAATACAATCAATAAAGTATGCAAACATAAATCAAAGTTTTCTCATCAAAAACAGGATATTTTTTTTCAAAATTAATTAAAGTAAACCGAGTAAATCATTTTGAAACCTTTATTAATAATCTAAATCCTTTCAGCAATATAAACATTTCAGACAATGTGTAAAAGTGAAAAACTAAGTGCAAGGGATTGGGACGGTTTCAGAGCAAATTTAAAAATGAATTTATAAAAAAAAAAAAAAACAAATAGGAAAAATAGAAGCGAATTCCTAATACTTCTTAATTTTATATGGCTCAATATCCAGAAAGTAAATTCTTTGTAGGATGATATATTTAAATACATGACTAAAAATGAAAAAAAAAATCAAGTAGAAAGATTGAAATACGCACAATTGTTTTACTGAAATGTTAAATGTTACACTAAGTTCTCAAAAGACGATAAGGATGCTGTTCACTTATGAAGCTTGTTTTGCATGTTCGATCAAATACGAAAATTGAGTTCTTATATCGGAGGATATGATAATTTAAGTGGCAAAACATAGCAAGCCTATGAAGAAATATTCTTCATTAATACTGCGCACTCTTGGAAATTGGTCACATTATTTATTCAGTTTTCGAATGTTAAAATCCCGATGTTTTTACAAAAAAATCTTACTGGAAATTCGTAATTCGAAATTCTTGATTGTAATACTTTAGTCAATGTGTTCTCTCTACCTGTGTTGGTTAATGTGTTTTGTCAATTATTATACGAAATTACGGATCTTTTTCCATTTGGTCAAAGTAGACCATTTCTTCGACATATAGTTAAAGTTTCCCTAATTAAGAAATTTCTATTATTAAAGCATTATCAGAAGCATGGTTTATGAAGGTTCAATTATGTCCGATATATGTTCAATTGCTAAATAGCCATTTGTTGATATAATCATTCATAAAATTACTAAAAAATTCGTTAATGAACTCAAAACTTGCTCTGGCAATTTGCGATTGTTACTTTCTTATTCGATAAACGTATTTTCCCACATCTGTTATAAAATGTTGAAATATTAAACATCTATTTCCTTTGACTTCACATGACATTGGCAATTTCTCCTCCTTTTGACTTTGACATCTGTTTCAGTTATTTTAAAATCAGCTTTCATTTGCATGCTATTGCTTTATTAAAATTACATTTTGTGCTGTGAGAAAGTAGTACTATTTGCCTTATGATTATTGTGATACAATATGTCAAATTTTAGAGTTTATATCTTCTTCGTTTCTTATTCAACTCTTTTTTTGGTAAAATAATTTCTGGTATTGAAATAATTTCATTTATTTTTCGAAAACGCAACCTTTCAGAAAATAATATTTGGTTTGTTACGATGAAATTAAACTGTGCAAATATAAAATTGCATCGTTTCAGAATTTATCAGTGAACTTGATAAGTTGTGTTAGATATTTTAAAGTTACAAGTTTTTTTTCAACCCCATGCCATATCTCCCTAATTTGCATACAATAGGTGTATGTTCGGTAAATCTTCATTTACAACACTGAATGAAAGGAAAATGTCAAAAACAAATAATAGTTGTTCTTTTTTTTATCTAGAAATAGAGGTTGACTGTGCGAGAAGCGAGTGCGTTGACAATACATGCACCGGCAGGGTATTTTTTTGTTTGTGAAAAATGTTGTTTATCTTTTATAAATACTCCAAGAAGTGAGTTACGTTTTATGAGACTGGATAATAAATTGGTGTTTATAACAAACCCTGGCTCTTCATTTTCAAACGTAGTCGACAACAAGGTTATGGCACCAGGGCACATCCACTTTAAAAGGTTAGCAATGAAATTCTCCTGAGCCACGCAGTATTTCATCTCCAACGAGAAGCGTGTTCAAGGAGAAAGATAATCTAGTATAGATTATTTGCGATAGTAGCAGTTGGAACAAAAATCAGATAATGGTGGATTCAATTTACAGATACGGGTGGATAACCAGATTTACAGATGGAGGTGGGTAATGCAATTCCAGTTTTGACACAATATAACTGAAACACGTGGAAGCGTGACGGGCAAGTCATTGTTATACCTTGGATGTCTATTTGGATGTCGGTAAAAGTAAGTAGGTTTATTATAAAGACTGAACCAGTGGAGTTGATAACATACAAAAAGAAGTACGAGCACCAGCTGAGAAAATACAGAACTTATACTCTGATTTATACGAATGTAAGTCCTGAGCTCAGAAGTTTTATTGCTGACACATTAGATGGCGCGACAGCGTGGATGATCCTGAAAGATTACTTCGATCCATGACTAGAGCAAGAATTATCCTATTATTAGATGAGTGGGTAGTGATACATTGATACCCACAGTATCAAAGTATCACCACAATTACTCCTCCGGTCGAATAATAACCGACCTTCGGTTTCGAGGTGAAGTACTGAAGGTATCAATGTATCACTACCCACAATGCAATCTGGCCGGCAAGAAAATATTTCTTTCTTAACTCGAGAGTGAGTTAACTTCAACTTCTTCTGTTAATCTTTTCATTTCTTGTTTTTATTGTATGAATAAATATATTCTTGTTCCTTGTTGAACATGCCGCTGAGTCGTTTCTTGAAGCTCTGAACATTTTAAGAGGAGGAATCATTCCATAACCCCCCAGATGCATTCTTCGGCAGTAAATATCTACTAGGAGAGGAAGTTGGAATATTCATATCTCGTGTAAAGACAGCAGCGGCTAGATTAGAGAAAGCCGGTCATAAAGTGAAAGACCTAAACCTTGGTTTCCAGATGATAAGGTACCTTCCTCAAGAATTCCAATAAGATGTTCAACAAATTTACAGGTGGAAAGACAAAGATTTTACTGCCCAAAAGATTGAATCGGAACTAATACTGGAATTAAACCGCTTGCAGCTCATGAAGCAAGACCTCACCATAGTGGAGAGTGTTATCTTAGCAGTGCTTCTAATTTTAGAGATTCGGGTGCAGTTTCTTGAAGAAGGAATACTGTTCCTAGTATAAAGATTGCAGTTCCCGGAGATTCAAAGTTAATAGACTGAACCAGAAACAGGACGGTAAGATTTTTAGTAAGCGAAATAAATGTGTAAAATGGTCCTATAATAAAATAGGCCCTTGTTTTCTATGCAAGATATATGGTCATTTAAAGGTAAATTGTAAGGATATGAACCCTCGTGTAGTCTCCTAACGAAATTTTTAATACATAATTTAATGTTTACCTAAAGTTTAGTGATGCAGAATGCAGTTTAATAGATTGAATGCTCCGTCTGAATCTAATTATAATTTATCTGAATGAAGTCTAGATAAAGGGGTTTGGGTAATTGATACGGGTACAACAACTCATTTTTGCAATGATAAAAGTTTATTTTTGGATATCAGACCAGTTACGGATATGAAAATGTTGTTAACCATAGGTGATAAAGATTTTACGGTAGAAGGAATTGGAACAATAAGTTTTTTAGTTAAAGATCCCTTTAATGAAATAACATTGTCTGGTGTTTTATATAATCCTAAGTTGAGGAGAAATTTGTTATCCGGTTTTAAGTTAGAGAAATGAAGCACACTTCGTGGGTTCTAAACGTAAAATCCAAGTTTATAATAGAGATTCGAACAAATTATTATTTGCTGTACGCCGTGATAACTTGTATTTCTTTAAACCTACCAAATATATTACCCCAAAGCCTGAAGAGAGAAATTCTGGTAATAATGTAACTTGCACGACAAAGAGAGAGTCAATGGGAATTTGACATGAACAATTTTGTCACATTGATAGTAAATATATTGTTAAAAGTAGCAGAAATAATAGTGTCAGAGGTCTTCCTGGTTTATCAGATAACATGTCTCATTGTATCCCATGTAAGGTAGCGAAATTTAGAAGAATATCATATAAAAAGATGGGGGCCGTCAGATCAAAACGCCCATTGGGATTGGTACATATGGATCTTTGTGGACCAATGCCTACATTAAGCCAAAGGGGAAACAAATATTTCTTTACAATAGTAGACGATTATTCTAGAAAGGTCACTGCATTTTCCAATTAGTAAAACATCTGACGTTTTTCAGACGTTCTTAAGATTTCAAAGACGTGCTGAACACTTTTTAAGTAAGAAAATAGTCTCAGTCAGGACTGATGGGGGACTAGAATTTTGTAATAAAGAGCTTGATAACTTTTTAGAACAATTGGGAATAAATCACTAGAAAACGAACTCGTACATTCCTGAGCAGAATGGCGTCGAGGAAAGATATAATTTAACAGCTTTAGATTGAATTAAATCATTACTGAAACCTAGTGGTGTGGAACAACAGTTTTGGGGCGAAGCTTTACTTTGCTCTACGTACACTTGGAATATATATCATAAAGATGGAAATAAAACTCTTTCAGAAAAATATTAAGATAAAAATCCATCAGTATATCATCTTAAACCTTTTGGTTGTTTGGCATATGTTGGTGTACCCAAATAAATTAGTGTACCCATCCAAATTAGGTATGCTGATGGGTTATGCGTTGCATACAATAGGTTATCGGATAAGAATTGAAGGATGAAAATAAATTTATAGAAACCATAAATGTACATTTCGATGAAAGAACTAGAGCATTTGATATGAGTCAAAATTCTAAACAGTACCCATATGAGGACAATTTTGATGCGGTTAGTGATTCATTAGCTAGTCGTCTAATTCCAGAAGCGAGCACACAGTCCTCAACATCACACGAACAACCTGATACATATATTGATACTAGCTTAATCCCATGTTCAGAGATTAAGTAGATTCGAAAAATAAGAAGAGAAATGGTGCGAACTTCTATTAAGGTATCGAATGGATAGGGCAACGTGTTTAAGGTCGTTTAACGAAATTGAACTGTATTGTGATGAACACCAAATTAGTTTTGATAAGAATTTGTTTGATTTTAGCGGGGGTAATACAAATTTAGTGCAAACACCAATTTCAGCTGAAGATCAGCAGGAAGATAATTTAATAGAAATAAAAATTTCCTCCTTTTATCAACAGGCAATTGGATGCAAAGAAGCGTCTGAATTGTGTGATGCAATGGATAGGGAAATCAATGTAATGAACCAACGTAAAGCTTGGATTTTAGTTGATCCTCCGGAGAACGCAAAAATATTAGGAAACCGTTGGGTTTATACAGTTAAAAGAGATGAAAATAACAAAAAAGGTTAGATACAAAACTCGTTTAGTTGCACAGGGTAATATACAATTAAAAGGTAAATCCTTTGACGAAGTGTTCAGTGCAGTTAATTTCTCCATTATAAGATTATTTTTCAGTATCTGTGTCAGTTTGTGGAAATATACTAATATTCATGTGGGTATAAATAATGCTTATTTATATGCTAAATTGGATACAATTTTATATATGAGACAACTAAAAGGATATGAAATTAAACCTAAGAAAGTTTGTCAATTACAAAAGGCAATATACGGACTACATCAAAGAGGCCTTAATTGGTTTTTAGAATTAGAAATATCTTGATTAAATTGAACTTTAAGAAGTTAAATTGGTATAACTGTGTATATTCTTTTAAAATTAATGATTCTTTTATTTTATGTGGATGATATGATTATTTTTGGTAATAAAACTGAAAATATATATTTTGTATTAAATTTACTGAAAGCCAATTTTGATCTAAAAGTATTGGGTAGAATGGAGAAACTATTAAGGATAGAGTTTGAGGAACAAGGAAATAGTTTATTTATACATCAAAAATCTTATATTAAAAGAGTTTGCGAGACTTATGAAAAATATAGTTTTCCAATCGGTTTTACCCATATCAAAAGCTCAGATTCTGTCTAAATTGAATTCATCTAAGACTAGTGAGGAATTGTTAAATTTTCCTTATAGAAATTTGATAAAGTCTTTGACATTCATTGCACTCCGTACAAGGCCATTTATCATGTATGCGGTGAATATTTTATCTCGGTTTCAATCGAACCGTATAGTACACTGGGATTGTTTGCTAAAATTATTGGGTTACTTGAAATACACACAGGATCACATGTTGGAACTTACAAACATTAAAAGTTTAATTTTAAGATGTTTTTTAGACTCGGATTTCGTAACTTATCGAGATGATAGAATATAAATGGGATGTTTCATGCCTGTTATTAATGAAATAAAATATAATTAATTTCATGGTGAACTTGTAAACAAAAGTCGGTAAGCCTGTCTACTATGGAAGCCGAATATGTAGCGCTTACAGAAGCTGCAAAGGAATTCATATGGCTAAAGAATATATTGAATAGTGAAAGATTAAACTTAAATGTAAATGAAAACGTAATATTTTGTGCCAATCAGGCTGTCATAAATTTTTCGAATTCACTAGTGAAGAACTACAGAACGAAACATATTGACGTCCGTTATCATTTCTTAAGGAATTTGATTCATGACAAAGTATTTAATATTCAATACGTTAAAACAAATAATAATTTAGCAGACATATTTATTAAAAAAATGTCTAAAGAGAAATTACTACAATTTTGTGGAAAAATCTTTTCTATGTGAAGTAAAAAGCCTTTTTGTAAGTTTTTTTAAATTATTTTTTTTGTTTTCTTGTAATTCAATATAATCTTTGTAGTTTATTTTTTGTTTACCGATTGAATAAAATACAAGTATTATTGATTTGAAAGGGATCGTGGTAGGGGAGTTGAAAAAAAAAGGGGGCTACTTGTTAGATATTTTGAAGTTATTATTTTTTTTCAATCCCCTGCCATGATTTCACTAATTTGCTTACGATTGATGCATGTTTGGTAAATCTTCGTTGGCAACATTGAGTGAAAGGAAAACGTATCAAAAACAAAACAGTTGTTCTTTAATCTGGAAGTAGAGGTTAATTTCGCGAGACGCGAATGCGCTGACAATACAAGCACCGACTTGGCATCTGTTTGTGAAAAAATTTACTCTATATTTTATAAATACTTCAAGAAGTGAGTTAGTTTTATTTGGCTAAATAATAAATTCGTGTTTTTAAGAAACCATGGCTCTTCAGTTTCAAGCGAGGTCGACAACAAATTGAATGCAGTAACTATATATATATAATATATATAATTTTAAAACTATCAATTCAATTGCAATGCTATACAAAATGTGACAATATACAGAAAAGAGAATTCCTTTATAACTGATGCATGCCATAAAAGCTCCTATTGAATAAAAGATTACGATTCTAATTAATCATTTTTAAGTTGTAACAATGAATAAGAGTTTGGTTATAGTATAAAACAATGAGTTCATAAATTCTCTAGTTGAATCAAAAAATAATTTACTCGATTTCTTGATAACTTAATGCTTGGTGTTAGGTATCAATGTATTTTAGAACAAACCTACGAGAATGCATGTTCTATTTAAAATTCTCAGATTTACGTGATCAAAACACGACGTTGTGTCACGTTTGAAACGTGTATTTAGTTCAATAAAAACAATTTTTCGCTCTACTTCTTTCCTCTTCATTTTACACTCCCTGAATATTTTCTAGATCATAGATTCTTTTCATAGATCGAAGTTTCCGTACAGATATACATGTAGATATAAAAATTTCTGAACAGTTTTATTTATTTAGAGAGCTAGCTTTCTTTACTTTTTGGAGGAAGATCAAATCAGATTTTCAATAGTGAAAAGTGCAAGAGATAGTAGAAAAATTTCCCCTTGCTGCTTACTCTACTGCAATCAATGATTTTTTGAATGTAGAGAAAAATACATTTCAAGTTTTATATTATTTTCTCATTTTTGTTTAATATAGTCTCTTTTTGCATTTCTTCTAAAATGGATGTTGTTTAATTGACACTGCTACCCTAAATCTTAATGACTCACCATTATGTGGTTTCGTCGTCTAACACATGAAACCTATTCAAAATATTAATATAGATACAACTTGTATTATGAAGCAAATATAGTATAAATATTTTGAAATGTAACAGCTTTCAACCATAAAAAATTCTATGAACATATTATATAATTTATCAACTTAATACATCCAAACTACTTGACTATTATATGGAATTTTATGGTTCTCATCTTTAAAATGAGAAATACCTTTAAAAATATATTTGAAAATCTGGACCGTTTTTTAATACCAATCCTAAAACATTTGTAGAAAGAATAATTTTAATACTTTGTGAATAGAATTGTTCTCTTTTATTAAAGTATAAAATATCTTTATTCACTTTGTCAGTTTTAAATGAAACAACTTATATTAAAATTACTATGGAATCTGATGTATAAATCATCGGTTATTTCTAAATAAAATGTATTTGGATAGGAACTTTTTTCTCCGAAATGTTTCAGGAAATTATATCGCTCTCTATACTATCATTCTAATACATTTTTGAAGGTTGACCAATTGGGACAGCGAAACATATTATTTTCAATATCTGCAGATGAATTGACGAATAATTCTGAAAGAAATTACATAAACTATCTTACCTCACAAACTTCACTGCTATATTTCAAATTTAGGCATAGCATTCCCGTATGTGTGTATGAAGAATATGATAGAAATTTTCTGTATAATTTCGCATCTACATTATTTTCGAATCAAGACTCGGAAAAAATTATATATCGTTATTAATATTGTTTATAATTTGTCTTGTCAAAATATATATTACAGTTGCCATATTTTTATGAAATAATGATCTGTTGCTTTCTACAAATTATGTAAACTTTAGATGTTGGATTAAAATATTAATACGAAAAACTTAAACATTTCGTTTGATTCTTCATTTTATTTATTTATTCAGAATAGATGTTGAAACTGGATGATTTAATTTACTAGTAAAAAATGTTAGCAATTATTTTAGTGTTAAACACATTTTTAAATCCTTTCATTTTTGTATTGCCGCAGTAATATTATCGGAATAATTTGATTAATTTTATGTTGCAAATAATGAATGAAATTCAGACAAGCAATTTTTCCATTTTCATTCCTATAGTTCTTCTGTTATCATTAATGCAGTTCTTCAGACGTATATGATGTTGTTATATTCATGGTTAAATTAAAGCAGAAATTGCAAATTAATCGTCATAGCAGCAATTCTCTATTGATTAGTAAAAATCCTTTGATATATGGACCTTTGAAAAATTTCGTGATAGAACTTGCTTTAAATTCCCCATGTTCAAAATTAGTGCCAAGAGATTAATATTGCAATTCGATAGCGTTTTACACAAATTTTAAATCGTAAATTTGATTCATTCCAAGATCTTGGCCCAAAGTTTCACGATTGTTTTCAATAGTCTTTCGCAAATTCTCAGGTATCACTTTCTAAAGAGAGAGTCATCTTTGGTTATTTTCACAATAATGTTTTTTTTTTTTTTGGTTTATAGTTAGATATTTATCTTATGAGTTTGATATTTATCTTATAGCAATTTGATTTGATTCAATTTTTGGGGTTTTTGTTTGGATTTGAATTTGAATATATTTTATTTCTTATTATAAAATTTTAATATCATTGTTTTATTGATATCAATTCTTGCCTTCGAAAAACCTCAATTTCTTGGTATTCTTGGGTCATGCTGGATTAATAATTGGACAAAAGTCAGACCCCTCATAGAAGAAAAAAAAAACGGTTTGAACCCTTCTTGAGGGTGACCCATGATAAAGTCTTCAGGCAGATTTCATCTTTTCCTTCTTTTTTATTCCATTTGAATTTTTTTCGATTTAGCCATAATATTTATATGTAATTTGCTTAAGTTCATTTCTGTTTCAAATGTAGCAGAACAGTATAACTCTAAATACAATGTGCCTTTCTCTTAATAGTTTTTGACTAAGAAAACATTTACATTATAAGTTTCATAAATATATGAAACTTATAATGTAATATGGTTTGAAGTTTCTTTATTGTATTTAAAGAAACTCTGATACGAAACGGGTTGTATTACCAGAATCGAATTCTTTTTGTAAACATTTCTTCCCTTTTCACTGCATGCTGTATAATATTAGATGAGATACTTCTGATATAAAACCAACTCTGAAGCAGTAAATTTTATCGGAGTTCATCTTGTGATTTTTGATCATTTACATAATATTCTCGCTATAATTTATCCATTCAGATCAGAAGATATCATATTGGCTATTATATCTTACATTAAGAAAATATTTCTTTTTTTTTTTAATCCTTTTCTATTTAAAGTTTTATTTTGACATTAATTAAGAATGTATGTCACGAATTTAATATTGCATATTAAAATATCAAGTTCAATTCTTGTACCATAATTTGTGATTTTAAAAAATAATTTCATATATGAGCTTTCAAATGTAAAAGTAAAAAACATTACAAACACTCTGAAAAAATATTGAGGCAACAAATGTTTCCAAAAGGTTCATAATCTAGAGACTTTAGCTTCAAGGAATTTATAAAATTCTCCCTTTATTCCTGTATTCTGCATGCATTCTATTGTTGATGGCGTCAATATAAATATATTTATAACCGGAATATTTGTTTTCTTAATGAAATGTTTAATTACAAAGTAATAAAGTAAATTCAACAATTTTTGTATCTACTGAGTTAAATGTTTTATTGAAAGAGCACCTAATAAATTCTGGAATTTTATTTATTTTGTTTGACACATTTTACGTTTTTTTGGATTTGTAAATGAAGAGATTGAAGGTCATTAACCACTTGGAAAAATTCATATGATAATTAGCTACATGTTGATTTCAAATTTGAAATCTGCATATTTTCAGAAATTTACTGTATCCTTAATTATAAAATATTTAATAGCTGAAATCAAAAGTTTTTACTGAATTATAGTAACGCTGTTTTTAGTCATGGAGATTAATATACGGACGTAAAGCGGCAATTTTGGCTGTCTAAAATAATTCAATATATATTTGGTTAGCAAGCAGACTACATGAAATATCCTTGATTTTCTTTGATAAAAATAATAAGTATATGGTAAAAAATGGGGTATAAAAATAATATAATTTGCAAAATTAATAAAACGAACTAGAATCATCTAGAAGAAATTATTTCTTCTAGATGATGTAACTCTAGGATAAATGCTGCAAATAAATCTATACTTATAATAAAGCTCAATGTGTGTGTGTGTGTGTGTGTGTGTGTGTGTGTGTTGGCGCTCTACAGGCCAGGTCATTTGACATACAGCTACCAAATTTGGTACATGTATACCTTAGAGGTCGGGAATGTGCACCTGGGGTCCCGGTTTTTGAAATTTTAATTAGAATTTTAATTATTAATTAAAAACTAACTTTCCCGCCAAAAAAATCTTCCATTTTTCCCCACCGCCAACTTTTCCGCCAAAATAATCTTCCATTTTCCCCAACGCCAAATGATTTAGGTTTTAGTTCTTTTTTTCTCCTAACAGTAATGAGGCTAGGGTTAAGATTTTTCGGCGGATTATTTCAAACGATTCTGTTTATTTTCTTAATGTTTTATACATTTAAAATTAAACATTGTTAATTAATCCATGTTTCAGATTCATTCTGAAGTACTTTTGAATTAAAATAACACAGAATAAGGGAAATTAAAAATGTCTAATCTGCATAGCGTTACCCCAACTGGCGTAGAAAAAATCACGCATTTGCGTTACCGTAAAAGGCGAAGAAAATTCACGCATGCGCACTGTGTTCTGATTGTTGGCATGGAAACCATTATCAACGAACGATTTAAATTATTTTTAGGTTAGTTGCATGCTTTTGTAATTAAATTGTATTTATCTTAATTATATATTTTTTGATATATGCTTATAGTTTTAAGTACATCGTTTTTTAAGTAGTTTTTTAAATCTGTTTTCGACCGATTATTTTAAACGATTCATTTTATTTTCTTAGTGTTTGATGCATTTAAAATGAAACATTGTTAATGAATCGATCCGTTCATGATGAATCTGAGAAAATTTTGTTGACAAATTCTTGAGATATTATACAAATTAAGAAAGATATTCTTTAGTGCCCATAAAGTTTAAACGCTCAGTGACTCTATTATCAGTAATCATATTATTAAAAAAAATGCTTTGTTTCAGTAAAAAATATTATTATATTAATTGCAGATTAATCATTTACACTTTAATTTAAAGCATAAATTCTACGAGGGGCAACAGAAAATGAGAAAGATACATATCACGTTATGACTGAATTCCTTTATAATATTATGAGTGAATTATATGACTATCAAAATTTGAAGTTTTAAAATATTTTGCTGAAGAATCTATTAAAGTTGGAATTGCATAAAATATTTAATTATTAAAATTTTAACGAACATTAAGATTGGCGAACCGGCTGGTCGCCAAAGGCGGCTAGTCTAGGATAAATTAGAGATTCATGAAAGACCTTGACTTGGAATGTAATACTTTGCATATACAATAAATGCATCTGGAATAATCTATCTATATACTTATAATAAAGCTCAATGTGTGTGTGTGTGTGTGTGTGTGTGTGTGTGTGTGTGTGTGTGTGTGTGTGTGTGTGTGTGTGTGAGTGTGTGTTGGCGCTCTACAGGCCAGGTCATTTGACATACAGCTATCAAATTTGGTACATGTATACCTTAGAGGTCGGGAATGTGCACCTGGGGTCCCTTTTTTTGAAATTTTAATTAGAATTTTAATTATTAATTAAAAACTAACTTTCCCGCCAAAAAAAATCTTTCATTTTCCTCACCGCCAACTTTTCCGCCAAAAAAATCTTCCATTTTCCCCAGCGCCAAATGAGTAAGGCTTCAGTGTTTTTTTCTCCCAATAGTAATAAGGCTAGGGTTACCATTTTTCGGCAGATTATTTCAAACGATTCTGCTTATTTTCTTAATGTTTGATGCATTTAAAATTAAACATTGTTAATTAATCCATGTTTCAGATTCATTCTGAAGTACTTTTGAATTAACATAACACATAATAAAGGAAATTAAAAATGTATAATCTGCATAGCGTTACCCCAACTGGCGTAGAAAAATTCACGCATTTGCGTTACTGTAAAAGGCGAAGGAAATTCACGCATGCGCACTGTGTTCTGATTGTTGGCATGGCAACCATTATCAACGGACGATTTAAATTACTTTTAGGTTAGTTGTATGCTTTTTTAAGTAAATTATATTTAAGTTATATATTTTTTGTATATGCTTATAGTTTTAAGTACATCGTTTTTTAAGTAGTTTTTTTTAACCTGTTTTCAATGATTTAAATTATTTTTAGGTTAGTTGCATGCGTTTGTAATTAAATTGTATTTATGTTAGTTATATATTTTTTTGTATATGCTTATAGTTTTAAGTACATCGATTTTTAAGTAGTTTTTTTTAACCTGTTTTCAATGATTTAAATTATTTTTAGGTTAGTTGTATGCTTTTGTAATTAAATTGTATTTATGTTACTTATATATTTTTTTGTATATGCTTATAGTTTTAAGTACATCGTTTTTTAAGTAGTTTTTTAAACCTGTTTTCGACCGATTATTTTAAACGATTCATTTTATTTTCTTAGTGTTTGATGCATTTAAAATTAAACATTGTTAATGAATCGATCTGTTCATGATTAATCTGAGAAAATTTTGTTGACAAATTCTTGAGATATTACATAAATTAAGAAAGATATTCTTTAGTGCCCATAAAGTTTAAACGCTCAATGACTCTATTATCAGTAATCATATTATTAAAAAAATGCTTTGTTTCAGTAAAAAAATATTATTATATTAATTGCAGATTAATCATTTACACTTTAATTTAAAGCATAAATTCTACGAGGGGTAACAGAAAATTAAATATATATCACGTTATGACTGAAGGCCTTTATAATATTATGAGTGAATTATATGACTATCAAAATTTGAAGTTTTAAAATATTTTGCTGAAGAATCTATTAAAGTTGGAATTGCGTAAAATATTTAATGGTACGATCGGAGTTTAACCCCCTGCTTCGCGCAATTTTTAAAAATGGCCAACAATGGCCTTGCGCAATGTTCGAAAGCAAAGGAGCAGATGTTCAATTATAGTGCATAATAAAGATTGCCAGCTTTGGCGCGTTATCGCAACTTGGCGAAGAAGGGGGTTAATCTCCGGTTCAACTTATTTAATTATTCAAATTTAAACGAAAATTAAGATTGGCGAACCGGCTGGTCGCCAAAGGCGGCTAGTACTTTTAATAAAGTTCAATGTGTGTGTGTGTGTGTTGGCGCTCAACAGGCCAGACCATTCAACCTACAGCTACCAAATTTGGCACGTGTATACATTGGAGGCCGGGAATGTGCACCTGGGGGTTATTTTTTCGAATTTTTAATTAGAATTTTATTTATTTAAAAAATCAGCGAAATTTTGGTGTGTTTCTGCTATAACTTCCGAAAATATTACCGCACAAAAAAGATTTTTACATGAAGTTAAAGATCAAAAATTTGTCTTTTAAATGATACCAATGTTTTAACCTTAAATTTAAATTTATATTTTTAATGAATTTTTAAATAAATATTTTAACTATATTTTTCAACAATTTTTTTTCGTACAAAATAAAAATATAATTTAAGCTGCACGAGCACGTTTCGCATTCATGGGAAAAAATTGGCTTTTTTTCAAAGTGTTGCCATCACATTAATTAAAGCTCGAACTAAAAATAAATTAAATCTTTTTGGAAATGAAATCTGCAAAAATATAATTTTCGGCACGTGTCTGTAGAAAATGAAACAAATATGAAATATTATTTTTTTTAAAAATAAATTCAAGAAAAATTATTTTATGATCTTTTACACTCTCTATATTAATAATCCAATAAATCAGTTTTATTTTAAGGCAAGTTTTGTTTAATATGAACAGGATATCCATTCAAACCAGGGCCACACAGCTAATTTGTAAACCTTTAGTAAGACACAGATCTACTTAAATGGTCTAAATGGAAAATGATTATATTTTATGTAACTTGATTCAATAAATGCTCTAATAAATAACGAATTTTTTATTTTACATAAAGCTTCTGCTGTGGAAATCACGAATAACAAAATGTTCTTGAAACACTAATATTTTAAATAAAAAGAGTTCATTTCCAATCAACTAAATCAATCACTTAAACTGACTGATTTATGAAAATTTGAATATCACTATTCAATAAAAAAAGGATAATTTTAGATTTCCAATCGATCGTTTCAAAGAAAATACACCAATCAGCGTGCAGGTTTCTCAAGATTAATTGACCTAAGATTATGAAAATGTTGAGTTTTTCTAAATTTTTAACATTCAAAACTTCATAAATAAGTTTTAGTTGATCGCTGAAAATAGAAACATTCATTCATTTATTTAAAATGTGGTGTGTCCAGAATATTTCTCAGAATCTGATACCTTACTGCATTTAATTTAGACTTCATAATTTTTGAAATATATTTATAGGCCGGAACAAAATATTTTTATTGATTTCATTTCAATCCTTTTGAAAGCAAAACTAAAAACTGAATTTTATGCTGAATCTGAGAAATTTTTGTTGAATTATTGTTTGAGATATTACATAAATTATGAAAAATATTTTGTAGTTCACATAAGACTTAAATACCGAACGATTCTGTTTGCAGTACTCATATTCAATAATAATAATAATAAATAACAACAAGAAGGATAAATAAAATAAAACGCTTTGTTTCATTAAAAAATATCTTTATATTAATTGCAATTTCAGCGTTTCCACTTTAAATTAAAGTTGAAGTTTTACCGGAAATGACAACAAATTAGGAAAATATATATAGTAAATTGAACGAAACGATCTAAACAACAGTATAAGTTTGGTATGGCTATCAAAATTTGAAGATTAAAAATGTTTTGTTTGAGAATCTATTAAAAGACCAGTTACTTAAAATATTTAATTGAAAATTGTAGCTAGCGCTAATACTGGCGAACCGGCTGGTCACCAAAGACGGCTAGTTATAAATATATCTGAAGTTTTTTTATGAGTCAGTTTATTAAAGATGTTTATTCAGTAGATTCAATAAACAAAACATACTAAAAAGTTTGTATTGTATTTGTCTTTATTCTCAAGAAATTTCTGAACAATTATTCAGTTAAAAATTATTTTTATTTAATTAACCGTAAGTTGACCAGCTTCATAAAACTTGGTTGCAATATGAACATATTCTTTCTTGCATTCATTTAGATAATTGCTATTGCGTTGCTTTTAAACGATATGAAAGAATGAATTTAAAATATTTTCCTAGATATAAAAGCATTGGCTTGCCAATTGCAGATATGATGGGAGGATTATATGATGGAAAATGAATACAAGAATCCTCACAAAGGCTTCATAAGAGAAATTGATTCATGGAATGAAAAACTAAAATATTTCATGTGGATCAAAATATATTTACAATGGATAAAAAAAGCTGTAAGTTTTTTTTTTTCTTTCTATTATCTTCATTTCTAAATAAGCTTTTGTGTGCTTATAAGATTGTTGTGCTTTACAAATTGAATTAAATTGTTCTATAAAATTTATTGTAGGAAATATATTTTTAATGAAATACATCAAATTAGATAATATTATTGTCATATATTATAAACAAGAGTTGAGAGTAAAAACTAGAAAGACTTGATTTCCGCACAATTAATGCATATAAAATCAGCATTGAAAATTCCGCTTCCTTCATGTTTGTTGATGTGTGAATTAAAATGCATTAATTCAATAAAATTAACTGTGCTGATTTAGTTTTTTGAAATCAATTCTTCAATAATATGATATAATTATGAGGGCTTATTGTTTCTGAATAAGACAAAGAATATTATATTCCAAAAGAAAATTGCCTTAACTCAGTGGTCCCTTCCGGCATTATTATAATTTGATTAGGAATGTTTATATATATATATATATATTTAGTGAAGTTGGTGTAATTTTTCACACAGGTATTTCTTTTATTTAGATATGTTTCATGAGTTTTTTAGAAATTGTATCTATCTCACTGCTCTGCTCTGTTCTGGTCTATTTGATACAAAGCGTGTAGGAATTGTTAATGGAAAACCATGGCAAGATTTTGTATTTGTCATAATTCGTGACTTCGTTAGTGATTGTGTCATTATATATATTTTTTTCTTGCATATTTTCTCAAATTTAATTAATTTACCATTAAGGTCAACATGACCCGATATTGTTTTTTCTAACATCTTGCACAGCATATTATTAATTTAAGTAGAAAAGATAAAATTACAATCCTGCAATTATTCTATTGCCAGAAGTTCCATAAAAATTATTATAAATAGTTTATTCAAGAAAAACTCGCTTTCTCCTCTGCCGGAATAATTGGCAAGAATTCAGATAACTGCTTTTAATTCATTATTTGAGTGACTAATTAGTGCTATTTTAAAGTAAGCTTCTAAGTATGGAATTAAAATGTATTTTTATGTATTAGTAAAAGTCCAGTCATTTCAAGGGCGCATATTTACGTTACAAAATATACATATCAAAACCAATAAATAATAAATAAAGCATATGAAATGTGCTATGTTTATGTCCATTCTGCAGATTTTGTGATTTAACAAAGACTCCATAATGGAAAATGTGACATTTCTTCTAATTAACATACAAATTAAATCATGATAAATTAAATGTAAAGAACAATGTTCAGTAATTATTCCCAAAAATTCATAAAAATTATTTTTAAAAGTTTTAAAAACTGCAAATATTTATCGAGTATTAAATTAATGTCACTAGATGTTTTTCTTTTCAAATATAAAATTCAATAATTCACTAACACATAAATGAAGCTTTTTCACATTAATGCAAATACTCCTGAAATGTAGGTGGAAATTTAAAACTCATTGTTTACGAGATTAAAATATTCGCATAAAAATGAATTTTCCTAAGAGTATTTAAGAATTCAACCAATTAAATATAGAAACTAAAAAAAATCATGAGATTTAATTAATTTAAAATTTTAATTAGATATTTTAGTCCTTCTCATTATTCTAAATCAGAAAAGGGTAATAAGCAAAGATCAAAATCTTGAAAAAAAAAAACACTTTCCCTCTGCATTTTTAAAATTTTCCCCAGAAGGAATCGTTTTGCTAATGAAAAGATATAGGATAACTATTGTGTTGTAATGCTATAAATAAAAACTATTAATTTATATCCCAGGAAAAACAAACAAAACTGTGACAAGTAATTTTGCATTATTAATTTCCTCTTTTCAAAAATTAAATTGAATTGGTAACTTGATGGCAGAATTTCATTAAAAATCTTTGAAATCTGATATGTTAGTTTTATGTTTAAAAAATGGTTATCTGAATGAATTTTTTTGAAGAAATAATGACGATGAATTTTCAAAAATCAATTCACTTTGAATATATTTTAATGAACTATAAATTTCTTAATATATATTGAACGTTTCTCTATTTCAACGTTCGCTTTATGCTTTTGACATTTGAAAATTAATTTTAACAAAATTAATTTTCAAATATCATTTTTGACATTTGAAAATTAAAATTGTTTTAAATTTAGAACAACCATATTCAAAGTTTAATTTTTGTTCGTTCATGTAGCATGATTTGGATTTTGAAATAAATTGCTCAATTCATCGTCCAATGAAAACTTATTACAGATATATATTATTATTATGCGGCTCCGATATTAAATCAAATGGATAGGAAAAATTTCCCAAATTCAATTTTTAGATCATTTTCCCTGTAAATAATAATTTTCCGTAATAACATATCCTTAATGAAAATAAATATACAAATTTAATACGTTTATAAAAATATATAAATAATAAAAGAAAATAAACTTTTAAAATAGGAAACAATTTAATTAGCAAAATATGCAAACTGTTGAAACATTTTTTTTTAGATTTAAACATTATAATTTACAAAAATATAATTTAAAAGCAAAGGAAAATCATTTAAAAAAGATAGATACTAAAGTACAAATTTACAAAGATAAAGTACTAAATACTTTTTTCAACCATCTTTTTTGAATATACAAATATGGATGTGAAATAATATTCATCAAGAAAATCGTAGAAGTTTAAAAAACAAGTTGTAGGATGAAAGAGGTGTCCTTACATCGTGAAACAAGCCTAGATCCCAAATAAATTTAAATTGTCACCCAAAAATGTAAGAGATAGAAGAAATGTTTAAAAATATATTCCCGAACTTTAGAAGAGTTTTATTGCATCAACCAGCTTGAAATATGTCAAAGTACTTTCTACATATAAGTTAAAATTCCTTCTTTTTTCCTCCTCCTGCTCTTCCGTTTTTGCTTCCTCTAAAAATAAAAATAAAGCAAGCCAGATAAATTGGGATTGGAAGAGATATGATGCGATTTAAAAGTTAAGCTTTCAATTTATATACCAGGCTCGCCATATACCTCTAAACTTTTTTCCCGTTAACATCATTATTTCTTTTCATTCAACGGCTCTGGAAGAAATTTGGCCATGAAAAAGCCAGATATATATTTAATGTGAGTTTAACTATAAGAAATGATATTATTTTACAACCTGAATTATTTTATATAATTTATCGTATTTATATATGAGTTTCCCATTACACTCCTATTATTGCCATCTTTCTATTTATGGATTTGAAATGCAAACAGTTTTAACATTCTAAGATTTATTAAATTTTGGAAAGTGTTCAATAATGGGTTTATTTTTTTTTATTTTTTTTGAAGGAAACTTTTTTTGAAGGACTTTATATTTTTGCAAGGAAATTTCCATTTGAATACATTGTAAATTGCTTTTTTTTAATTTATAATGCTTATAGATTACAAATTAGATTTATTCAATTAGGGTATTTTAAATTCAAGAAAAGAATGATAATTAGGATATAATTCTAAAATTTTTAAATAAAATGCTGATATAAACAAATTTGGTATTTAAATAATGACTACCACTAATATAACGATTTAAAATTTATACTTAATAACACTACAATATATAGATGATTTTTAGAATACTGAGCTTTTATATAACTGAATTAATTGAAATTCTCTATCTAAATTCTTATATTAGTGTAATGACAGTATTTTAAAACTTATCGCAATATTGATAAGATAAAAATTAATGAAAGCAAAAACGATTTAATTACAATTACATTTAATAGAGACAAAATAGATTTTTATTCAGAAATTTTGAAAAAAAAACAACACACAATTATTTTAGAATTGATCCCTATATAAAAGGTGTTTTAAATTTATAAGATACATAATAAATTAAATGTATAAAATTTTATTTTTCCAATCGAAATTGTAACAAATATATTTGAAGAATTTGTAAAATCTCTGATCTCTGAAAAATGATCTGATAAATGATTTGATAATTCTTTATCTCGTACGAGATAAATATGTGAATGACATTGCAATGTGAGCATAAATTTGAACTGCAGAGTAGAGTCTGTAAGCAAAAAAAAAAAAAGTTTCAAATAAATAATCAAGTGATAATATTTGATCTACTTAGTAGATCAACAATTGGATCAAATTATAGAAAGAGAAGAGGTGGAGGAGAAGTATACGGAAAGACGTGGATGTCTCCAGGCAATGATGCTTCTTTCTTTTGAATAAGTACACGATTTTATACTATTTTCATGTTGGAAATTGAAAAAAAGAAACTAAATGTTCCGATTTTCTAAACTAAATTTTTCAATCTAATCTCTGTTAACTGCAATTTTATAGTTGATTGCTGCATGGTTCAGACATATCTCACTATAAAAATAATTTGAATACCAATAAAATAACACAAGAATTATAACTTCACGGATAGTCGAGGAAAATCACAAATATTTTATTCAAATGCACTGAAAGAATGAAGAATTTTCCTTAACTTTTTTCAAGCTCCATTAAAATGAAGGGTGCGGATTTTCCCTATATTACTTTTAAAATGGATGAGATAGCGCTTCTCACAATATTTGCCTACAAGGATTTAATAATTACTTAAGTCTAAAAAATTATTAAAAGTCTTATTATTATTATTAGTTTTTAAAAATTATTCTAAATTTATGTTTAGATAAATGTTATCGTTTAGATTCATGATGTAAATAAAAAGTTCATTTTATTGCATATAGTTTATAAAAGCAGTGACATAAATATAGTAAACAAGGAAAGATATCCATTAAGAAATAAGCAAGATTAATCCATAGAAAGTAACAACTAACCGTATTTCAATTTAAATATACAAGTTACAACATATAGATGCAAGCAATCAGATTCTCCTTTCTTCAGATATTTCATTACAATTCATTTTTGGATACAGGATATCTCTTTACTGATTAAAGAAAAAATATATATAATAAGTTTGAAAAATATATTCGAATGATTAATACATATTTATCAATGTCAAAAATCACCATATACGCACTGGCACAGAATGCTGTTATTAAAAAAGATATTTTAATTAATTTCTACAAAAATACAAAAGATCATTTATAATAATGGCAACATTTATTTATATTATTGGGATAAAACAAACTCACAAATGAGAGTTGATTTTCAAATATAAGGAAAATCAAGGTAAAGATCTCACTTAAAAATAATTCAATAAAATGTTAAATTAAATATGTTTTTAGTTCTACAAGAAACAATTATCAAAGAAGAATTAAATTTATAATTAGCAAAGCTTTTCAATTAAATAACAATTAAACCTGGATTCCAAGATATACGAGTTAAAAAGACTGGATAATAACCTGTTTTACATCTCTTTTTAGTAACTTCTTAAACATTGTTTAGAAAGCAATGTTAAAAAAAAATACACATTGTGACATTTTGCACAACTAAAGTTGAACGCGAAGAAAGTGCATTATTTTTGGCAGTTTGATTATATGTACCATTATAGGAGTGACTTACTAAATCTACCCATCTATATCACTGAAAATTAATATTTGTGCGATGAAAACTTTTTAATTAAAGTTCGCGGTGATTATTGATTATTATTTAAATTACGTCTTTTCATCATCTTTCCTAGAATTTGGGAGAAAATGAAAGAAATCTATTTATAAACATATTTTGTTCAAAGTCCTTCTTTTTCATTAAAAAAGATATTTAAGTGGCTTCATGAATATTTTAATTAAGATTTTTTTTCTATGTGCTCTAAATAAAACATTTTACCAAATGCTTATTTTTTGTCTTCATTGAATAACCTTTCTTTTTCTAAAAAAGAAAATACTATTTTAATTAGCCGTAAACACAGTAAATGTTCATTTTCCATAAGGAAGCAATGACATATATATTTTTTAAATTGATTTAAGAATTTCTATATGAAAACTCACTGTTCTTATGAAACACAATGGAAATAATCATAAATTTCTGTCATTTATATTTTTCACATGAGGATATCTTTTTTAACATCCTGTACCTCATGATCGTCTGCGTACATTTTAATTTAAATGTAATATGATCTATTCAGTATGCATATCAATAAATGAATGCCCTTATTATCAAAATAGGCCCAATAAAATAATATTGACATATTGAACTTTATAATGGGCTATATTGATTTTTATTTATGTGTTGTATTCGATTCTTTAATGTGTTATATTAATTCCTGTACTTTCATGAACTATACATTTCGAAATTTGATTACATTATGCTTTGATTTAAAATGCGCTGTAAGCAAATGGTAAGAATTTCCATATCTCTACTAGATTTTTCTCTTAGAAATAAGCATCGATATTCAGTATCATAGTTTATTTCTAAGAGAAAAATCAGGTTAAACTATGGAATACAACCAATGTCTGATTAAAGTGCCTGAGGAGAATTCTTTGGTGTGAAACGAAAGATTCAATATTTCATTTCAGTCACAAATAAATGTAGAAAAAATAGTAAAAAGATTGTGTAATATGGATATAAATTTAAATTCTAAAAGCAAAGAAATTAAATTTTTATTCATAAATTTTGAATAAAAATTTTTAAAAAATTAAAAATGACGAAAATAATTCAAGATAACATTTATAAATATTTTAGCATAACTTAAATTCTATATTCCGCATCAACATATTCCATACATTTCTATATATAATATAAAAAAGCACATTATTTTAAAAATTACTAAAATAAATAATACTTTAAGTATCCAATCATATAAATTCTCCTAAAATCATGAAATAAAACATGTTTTATTTTATAACATATTCTGAAAGTAGGAAAATGTTTTTTAAAGAGTTTGCTTAGCTAGATTGTATCATATTTCTAAAATTGTTAAATTTTTTGACTGATTTTCATTCGTTCTCTGACTATAATCGCTCACCATGGCATTATTCGATAGTTTAATATTATCTAAATATAATTGTCAGTTTTTCATTAATTAAACTGAATATTTCTATTCCAGTTGACTCGCCTCACAGACATTTTTAAAAGGATTAGAAGAACCAATAGATTTCAAATTAAAAATTCTCAGTTTATTAAACCAATAAAATATATTTTCAAAGCTTTTATAATTTCATTTTTTAAACTCAATAATAATTTCTTGCAAACTTTAAGATTGATATTAAGTTGTTCAATATATATTTTTAAATATATATATTTTTAAAAACATATATTTTGAACATATGTTTCTGAAACAAGATCAGACATATTTTAAAGGTTCCTTTATGAGATATATTCTGTTACTCCAATAAGTGAAGACATTTTATATTAATATGAAGTATAATTATTATATCATAAATGAATTCGTCTATTTATGTCTTTCTAATTAATTTTAAATGTTAAATTCATGAAACGACGTGTGGCATATTTCCACACCAACTTAACTATCATAAGTCATTTGAAATTAATCTCTCGAGAGCAATACATTTTGGAAGAATCAATTCTTTAAAAAGTATTTTTTTATTAATTCCTCATTGAAACATTTTTGAGATTGAGATTGGTTTCAGAAAAGTGATACATTAAGCTTGTTATGTTATTATTTCTTACATGATTTGCCGAATATCCATATGTATTCTTAGCTTTGTTAATTTAGTACGTTTGGAAATTTTATTAGTTCCATTATTTTTATCTCGTTCAATCGTATTTATCGTATTAATTCCATCATATTTTTATATCGTATCCATTATTTTAGTAACTTATTCGATGTCGTGTATATGTTTACTTCATTATCATTTTGTAAGACTGACAGTGTATGCCAGGTGTGTAAGCACATTCATATTCTAAGTAAAACTTATTTTTTCGGAATTGAGAAAAAAAAATCAATTAATGAACGTTTCACAATATTTTTTTTAAATGAGAAACCTACTATGATAAAAAAAAAAAAACCTCGCTGTTTTGCCCAGAAAAAAAAATTATATTTAAATCTTATTTTTTTAGTTTTCAGTGTTTTATGCAATATAAAAAAAAATGTTTCTATTTAAATTCCGATATTATTATATCATAGAAAATAAAGTTAGGTGTTGTTAAATATGTACAGAATCTGGATGGCACATCAAATAAATGGTTTAATATAGAAAGTTAAATCTTAATTGAGTATTGTTTAATATTCTTTTATCATCTTTCAGAATTCATCTTAAATCAAATGGTACAAAATAATATAAAATTCCTGAAAATAATTTATATCTAAAATATCAATTTAGAAATATTTAAATCTCGTAAAATAATCTGTAACAATTTAAATATTCAAAATTATTTCTTAATCTCTTATATGATTAATTAGCAATAGTATTAATCGGCAACATTTTGCAGTTAAATGCATTTAAATACTATATATTTTTTTGTTTTGTTTTTTGCAAATTTCTTATTTGATTAAAAAAATATTTAAATTATTAACGTCGGTTGGGATTAAGTTTGATTCTTCATTAAACTACGCAATAACTTTTACTAAGGTAATATTTATTCAAATATTTAGAAATGTGTATTCATTATTGGAATTAATATCTCAATTAAAATGTGTGTTCATTACAGTAATTTTTTATTTGTATTGAATTTAAATTCTTAAGTTATAATTTGCTTAATTCTTATAATCATTACATTAATTATACGTACTTTATGATATTACAGATATAATTTGCTATGTTTTAAATGATTTATACTTCATTTTATAATAATTCTTGCAAAAAAATAATAAATTCAGAAATTTTTGAAAATTTAATTTAATTTCTGCAAACTATGTTCAAATATGCTCATGTATATAGCAACAAGTTTCAACTTACTACGCCGTCAATTTTCCCCATTTAATGCATTTATATAGTAAAAATTTAGGCAAGTTTTTTTTCCCTATGATTTACATGCCTCATTTCTCAGGACTTCAACTTTTTTTTTTCTCTTCTAATTAAAAATAAAACTATCTGCAATCTAAATTGGCTTATTATGTATATTATTGGCTTATCTGAAAGATTATTTGGTTTAAGAGTAAAACCATAGAAGAAATGGCAACTACAAAGAACGTCGAGAGTCTCTGAAGAAATGAATTTAAGTATTTCGTTAGTTAATTTTCATAGCTGTTTTGTTTGGTAAACGAAATCCTTAAGGAAATTTAATCACTTGGATAGCTTCCTTCTGACAACAATTCTTTCCGTGCGTAGATAAGTACCAATGTGCAAATAAATTTCCTAATTGCCTATTTGGTATTAGTGACACAGTTTATTGCAAAATTCCTTTGGTGATATTTATCCGAAACTCATCGTTATAGTTAATGAATACATGTACCTGTATTGAAACGAAAAATAATTGGAAAGTGGATGTTGATTTTGAGTTCCGCGCACAGAAGTAATCTTTTAAGAAGCATTGATTAGATGTATCGTTAAAGTAAATATTAAATGCGCTGAAATGTTCTTTTTTGAATTTTAAATATGTTGATAAAATGTTCTGTAATAATTTTTTTCGTTTCTTAAATTTCTTAATTTCTTAGAATTAAAATATTTAATTACCTTATTTTTTTTGTATTTGTAATGCTAAATATATTTATATTGTAAATATATTTTAAGTATTTTTAGGTATCATGAATTAATTCATGGATTATTTAGGATACTTTCAAAATGTTGATTTAAAATTTCACAAAGTTTTTATTATTAATGAAAGTTTCATTCTTCTCCAACTGATTTATTTGTAAAGTATCGTACTTGTTTCAACAAAAAAAGAATCTTTTTATTTAAAAAAAAGCAATATGATATTTACTTACCTTATACTTTCTTCCAATACTTATAGTGATATTTTATTACGTTTTCTTGTAATTAATATAAATATGTTAAAAATATATCATTCAACTTGATTGCTAAGTAAATCTGTGGAAAATAACGGACTCTCATTATTGCTGAAGTGAAACCCAAACTTTAAGTCTCAAAACCGACTATTTCCAAGGATAATCTTAAATAAATAAAAGAAGCTACATATAAAATTTTAAAATGTATGAATTTTCTTCTTTTTTTCATTATTTATTACAAAAAAAATGATTTTCTAATTAGATTGAAACCAAATACCGATAAGAAAAAATATTACTTCTAAACATTACGAAAGAAAAAAAATGGTAACGCACTGATTTTGACATTAATTTCTCATTGTCGTTGAAATTATGATTACTATTAACTAGTTATACTATTCTTGGAAACATTTGAATAAATTATGCGCATATGCATAAATACATTGTATCCAGAACCTGCAAGAAAATATTAAAACAATTTACTTCATTAGTACACGGTTTTTATGTAAGGAAAATGCTTAAAATAAATTAGAATTTCAACGAACTTGCTTTTTTAAATATTTATAATTCAATATTTTAATTACTTCAGTTTGGTTTTGCGTTCTTTCTAAAATTCTTGACACTTCATATGTACCAAAGAAAATTTTTCTCATCATTAATGCAAAAGAAAAGTAATAAAAGCAAAGTATATTCAGTGAAAGGATAAGTAAGACAAATTGATAAAAAAAAGTTAATTGCCAACTCAGTTATTTCAAACCAAAGACATAAAGTAAAGATAGTGCATTTTTTAAGAGAGTATTTAATAAAACTTTGGATAAAATTTAGAATAAACTCGAAAAATAAAAGTTGTCAGATACAGAAGGTACTTCCACATTCAGCTGTAACTTTTAAATAAATAATAAATTAACTCTTAATAAATTAACTTTTAAAATTTATATTATGATTAAAAATGATATTATGATTAAAAGATAGGGAGGAAAAAAGTCTTTTTTTTTATAATTTTAGATTTATTTTGTTTCATCATCTGATTTAAGAACACCAAATGTCTTTATAAGTGTAAATTAAGGAATATTTTTTTTTTATTACTTCCTTTCCTTTTTTTAAGAGAAAAAAAAATGTGCATGCTGTATTTTTTTGGATATGGAATTATGCTTTGGAGGTTTAGATATAAGCTTTCAATTTATCTTTCAATTTAAAGCAAAATATCTTTTTTCCATTAACTATTATTTTTCATTTTTATTAAATAGCTATTTGACTACAAATAAAAAAAATGACTTTAGTAAAGGAATAATATGAAATCATTATTTTTTTTAATCATCTTGTATGGCTTATGGATTAAAATTCCTATTTATACACTTTCATCTCATTTACGGAAGTTAAAAATTGTTATTTCGTTTCTTATAAGCATTTAATATTTAAAAATATAAGTATTCCTAATTTAGCAATTATTTTTTATAGAATCTTACATTGAAGCAAAATGTAAAGAATTAAGTGTTTTAATGCTATCTGCAGCATAAAAACAGGGTTATTTTTATTAAAATGTATAATTGATTAGATTATTTTTAATTATTTACTTCCAATCTGAATTACCTGGCATTAATTTTAATAAATTTTATAATTTTACTGCCTTTCATATAATAATGTTTAAAAAGAACGTATTTTGTTATGACATATCTTGATTTTAAAAATTTAATATTTAGTTCAAATTAATAAATACGGTGTTCCATTTTTATAGTTAATTTGAAGTAGAAAATAACTGTATATAAACTTTGAAAATAAGTATAAATAGAGAAAAAAAAATGTTTTTCGCTATTTGTTTAAATTTTACTAATCAAATTTTAATTTTATTCTACAAAATTGAAACTCTTCTCTCTTAGAAACTTAATAGCATCTTATATTTTTCTGCTTTCTTAAGTAAATTATTTTTCCATGTGTTCAGACGAATGATTAACGATTCTAGATCAACAATAAGAAATACGCATGAAAAGACCGTGATTTATAATTTTTATTAAGAATATTTACTGGAAAAATGCATAGGAATTTAATTAAATTATTGTTTTTCTTTTTATATTTTTAACAATATAAAATTTAATTTTAAAACGTGGTTAATAAAAGAGAAAAAAATATTTGCTGGGTTATTCGAAGTATAAGAATTAGCTACTAATTTACTGAGAGGCCATACGTATAATGAAAGAAAGATAATTTTCATATTCTGGGAATTTTAAAAATCATTTAATGTCTACAAGTTGTAAAAGCGAGAGAGAGAGAGATGAATTATTTTTAATATGATTGAATGTTACTTTAAAATTCAAGAATACGAAAAATTAATTATTTTACAATAGATTTAATATTTAACTAAAAATTTATTATTTAGCAAGACTTTATCAGCTAATCAAATGTATGCATGTATCAAACATAGTATTAAAAACTTGTAATAATTAGTTTTATTTATTTTTTTATTTTCAATACTAGTTGTGCAATTCTACGTTCATAAGTTCAAAAAGTTATAGATGAAACTATTTTAATGTTAATAATATTGTTCTAAGTTCGATTAATTATTTAAAAGCTATAAGATTTTTAAAAAAGCTTATATTTAAAATTTCTTTTATTTAATTTGAAGCAAATTTCATGTATAAAATTTATTTTATTTTTTATGATTAGATTATGCAGATTGGCAAATTTATATGTTACATAAATATTTGCAGTTAATTTAAGATAGCTGGGTATAATTAAGATAGGAATTTGAAAGAGAAAAAATATTTTGTATAGTAAAATATATAGGTTTCAAATTAATATTGTTCTGATGTATATGAGCTGATAAATTTTTTTTTGTAACTCAGTTGTAATAAACAAGACAACACAAACACACATACTTGTTTCTGACAAAACATATATTTGCTCAATTGCGAGAATGAGATATTCACCTAAAATCCAGATAGACAATTTAGCTGCTGCTTAAAGGCATGTTCGTTAATTTCCTTATTCGTTCTATCTTCCCGATGACAATTCTAACGAGAAGTGCTTTGTTTTTTGGTTTATTTATTTTTGAGAACGAATACCTGGTATAAGCGTGTAAGTATATCATATCGTGCAAAACGCTCGAAGTGACAGTTTTTCAGGCAGCCTTGTGCAACCATAATTGCTTAGCATCCCAGTACTAATTTGGATGCCAGAATTAATTTCTAGCTTTCGACTGTTAAATTCCGTTTTGGGCAGCCTCGCTTAATGATGATGTATGCTCTGTCTGAATGCCTTCTGGGGAAAGACCGAGTACCAATTCAGCCAGAAGAGCCTACCATTATTTACCTAGTCTTTTCAAATTAGCATTCTAAAGACTTAATCATTCCAAAATAACTGGAAAACCATTTTGTTTTATCATTTTATAGAGCAATTCACAGAGAAGAATATGAGGTCAATAATTTTTAATCCTCTTGCAATGAGGCAGAGTTTAAATTTTTCAGAGAAAATATTTATAAATTGTGAAAAGTAATTACGATAGTTTTGAATTATTAATTACTATCACAAGATTAGGAATTGTGTGATTTACTAGATATTCAAGTTATTTTATCTCTTTTCATTTCTTGCGAGCATAAATTTAAATATTTTAAGAATAAAGTTTGGTAAATTCTAATTATTATGTTCAGTAAGATAAGAAATTCAAGCTAAAGATTTAAAAAAAAATATTAAACTGTATCGCTTGAATATGAAAGAATTTGAATTACAATTACTAGTGAAAGAAAACAATTTTGGATATATATATATATAATATAATCTTATAAAATTAACTCATCCATATTGTATCATACTTTAAAAAAATGCAATATATTTTTCATAAAATATTCAATTTTGTATTTCTTTAAGCCTGCAAAACAAACATAAAATTTAAAAAAAATATCAAAATTGTATTAGTTTGATGAAAACAAGTTGCTCTAAAAATAAATCAATGATATAATACATTGCTATTCGTTATTATTTAGATGGAATGGTGGAGGAACTTTTAGTCGAGTGCAACGTTGCATACTTAGAAAATAATTGTTGGCTTTGCTGCATATGTTTTTGTTGGCATTTTCTTTGCTGGTATTTCATTTTTTTTTTTTTTTTTGCTGTTGCGTGTTTGTGAGATAACATTTTCAGTTTTAATTTTCGGAAAATATCTAAGAACTTGTTCAAAAGTCATTTATTTTTAGATAATATATTTGGAACAGAAAATCATAAATATACATTCACTATCTGCTTTATAAAATCAATAAGGCTTAGACAACTATTGATAAATAGCTTATTGAGCTCCAATCAACAATTAAAGAACAGTATAATATTTCCTTGAAGTGGAACAAATAAGTTGTTGTATAACTATTAAAATGATTAAATTCACTTTTACATTTACTGCGGGAATAAATGCGTATTGTGATTTTTATCTTCATTCTTTCTACACGATATATCGTTTACTTCTTTCAAAATTGTCATACCTAAACATATTTTAATAATTTAAATTACCTCACAAAGAGCACATTGAAATCATTTTCACCGTTTGCATAGTTACAGGTTGCGATTTATATCTATTTTTTCTTTCTCTAGATTGCTATTTGAATCCAAAATTTCTGTTTCACCCTCAGATCTTTAGGATATACTTCATTGCACACCATTATTTTATATTTTCCTCACTAATGAATCACCGATATCATCTGAATAGCTCAGTTTACTGTGATATGGAAGTAATATTACTAACTTTTTGCCTACGATATTTGAATTCTGATATAATCTCCACATAAAATCCAATCATTCTTGCGTAGTTAAAAGTTAAAGTGGCATTTTAAAATTATAACATTAAAATTATTTTTAAATGAATACGGAAAAAAGTATACAATATCGAAATGGACTAGTCTTGCTTCGCTGAAATTCAAAAACCCAAATTGGCTTCATAATAATGAGAGCGATACATTCCTCTACAGCATGTCTAGCATATGATATGCACTTAAAACATTGGCTGTTGGAGTCTGTTGATGCTTTCATTTGTTGTAGAATAGCAATTTTTAGATTGTAATAGAGAAAGAAAAAACTTAATACATTACTAATGGATGGGGATTATGCTACAATCTACCATTACCTAACTAGGTAATGGTAGATTGTAGCATAATCATGTGTTTAGGATAGTTGAAAAGAATAAATAGAATAAAAAGAATAAAAATAATTTTTCTTCTAGACAATTTTCTTGACAATGTTTGTTTCGACTTTTATAAAAGTGGGGAATATTACTTCAATACATTTATAGTGATATGAATTCTGAAACTCAAAATCTTTTACTAATTTACTAATTCTCAAAGGATGAGATTCTGTAAGTGAGTATTGTTTTCAAGATCTCAAGATTCTTTGGCATATTTGCTCCATTCTTCTTTATTCTCTTCTAGGATTTCTGCTTTCTTCTTGATTTTTCCATTCCTTGCTGGAAAGCTAGAAAGTTGTCCATACAAAGTTGTTGTCTCTCTATTTGCCATTCATGGGTAGCCAAAAATCTCAGTGTTGGTTGTTTATGGCTACCCATTATAAGGACAGTTTTCCTTTGGTTAATTCATTGCAAATGCAAGTAAGCTAACTCAATATTAGCAAGTCATAGCGAAAAACATTTGAACCAGAAAATTAACTTCCTGCTTTCCATCTTTTCAATGACAGAAAATGGTTCAAAAGGATTCTATTTTTTATCCACACCAGAGCTGACCATCACTTCAAGAAAGATATTCCAATTATTTCAAAGGCTCATAAAAGTATGATTAATGAAATTTATATCTTGAGGCTCTGGCGCATATTTAAGCAATGTAAAAAGCACGACTGACTATGACAGCTTTGAGGGGAGTTATTAAAACTGAAAATCTGAGAAAAAAAAATATAAATTTAATTCTATTCGTTTCGATATTTTTATTTAATTTCATAATATTCACTACCTATATATCAGCTTATATTATACTCGGAATAATAAGTTATGATTATTCTGGGATTAATTTAACAATCCGCGATTAATTTTAATCTTATCATAAATAAAATTGTTTTATTTTCCGTTCTTTTAACTTATTTATCAATTTATTGTTGATTACTATAATAAAAATTAATGTACAAGAAATAAATATAGAAATATAGAACATTATATAAAAAAAAGATTTTTGATTATAAAGAAAAGGCAAGCATGCAATGTGAGAAGTTCAGTGTGAGTAATATGAAGCCGAAAGTAGTCGTCTCAAACGAAGAATTATAAAATGAATTTCTTAAAGATCAATTTAATATCAATTAACAAATTCAAGTGTTTTGAAACCCCAAGCTCAAAAATTTCGTCTGCAGTTTTGCTCTATAATTTGATATGGTTGTTTCTTCAGTAGATGAAAGCAAGATCATTTTCCTATATGTCCCGCCTAGATTCGGTGTATTCTGGGCATTATTGGGATTTACGGAATAGTTTGTATTGGGCTAAAACCCCTAGTGCTCGCCTGATTATATATTTTTAATTGTGTACCATGGCGTGTTAACGTCGTTTTTCGGGTCTTTTACTTCTTTTACGCATAATCAAGAAATTATAAGAGTTCAAAAGTTGTTGAAAAGGAATTCATTGAATGAAGATTCTAAAGAAGGGTTAGGAGAACGAGACAGATTTCTCCTAACAAAATTAATTAAAGAACTTTTATTTAAAATTAGGCTCAATTTATTTTTCATTGCATCACCCAAATGCAAATTGCAATAGCCATTTTGAAACAATTGAATATTTATGCAACAAAAACGAAGTACAAAAGATGAACAAAATTGCATGAAAGATAAAGACATAAATCAACTACGTTTTCTAATAAAATGACATTTCATTTTATTATGCTGCTTACATAAAATTAATGACAGCACTTTGTTTCTTGAAGATTACTAAAGCTAATTTTTTCCATGAAGGAGAATTTGTCATTTAATTTTAATAAATTTAGTTAAAACATCTTATCTGTCATAATATTATTATGGTAATATGACTGTAAGGTGTTATAATTTTGTATGATTCGGCGTGTTTTAAAAATATTTCAAGCTTAATCTTCTCAATAGGCATGTATAAGTAATTTCATTACAATGTACCCTAATCCGCAATGTATTTTTCTTTATATATATTAGTAACGGTTTCATAGGAGTAGTTTCAGATAATGGTTTATGTTATTTTGTTATTATTAATATAATCTATAATGAAAGGTTATTAGTTTTAATCTATAATCTCATGTTTTTTGTTGAAGGAATACCGCAAAAAAGAAGTATAAATTATCTATAAATAATTTTAAAAACTCAATTTCTCGGCATAATTTCTTAAATTTCTAGATTTTCAGGATTATATCTTTTCCTATACTTATATTTATCAAAGTGATCAATTTATGACTATTTCCATTCAGGTAGTCTATTTATTACATAATTTAAATACCTATATATTCTAATTTATTTTGATTTTTTTAAATGTATCCATCTATTCAAGATTCATATATAATATATAAATATGTTTTTAATTTATTTTATTTTTAATCTGAACATTTTTCATATTACAATTTTTTTTTTTTTTACTTTTTTTCTTTCGGTTTTCCTGTTTTTAATATCATAATAATTTTGGTATGCAGTAAGATACAATTTATTTCAAATCTTAAGAAAGGTATAACTATATTTTGTAACATATTTATGATGTTATTGTAGCAAATTGAAGACTTACAACATTATTTTTTGGTCGTCAACATTAAACCTTATATTTTACTTTATAATTACCATTCATAATTTAGAATTATAAAATATTTTAAGACTTACGGAAGCAAATACTGAATAGTTTTTTTCTTCTCTTTTTTTTAGAAGCCGTGATATCATTTTATTTTTCAGCAGGCATAGAAGGTCATATATTTGATATATCGCATTTTTCCCCTCTGATTATCATATAAGCTGGAAGCGCTTCGAGATATTTTTTAATTATTTCGGGTTTAAATAAAAATAGAATAGTGGGAAAAATTGCCATGCCATCAAAAAGTCTTTTATCAAATGATTTATTATATTTTATTATTAAATAAAGAGATGAAAACATCCATTAATATTTGAGTGCAATTATCTAAGAATCTAAAGATTATTATAAGATACCTTTTTCAAGAGACATGTCAAAAGAATGGTGTGTCTTTCTTCCATTTTTGTAAAATCGTCGCGTACGGTGGCAAAAGCGGGAAGATTCCGTGCTTCGAAGGATAATAGAAGTCCCATAGAGAGTAATGGTCATTCGATTGCATGTGATTGGTTGAGACGGTTGACACGACATCTTTTAAAAGGTTTCTGATTAATGGTAGTGACTTTAAAGACTGAAAGATAGATGAGAGAGAGGAGAAAAAAAATGTAATGCCGTTTTCTTTAATACATTATGCTATGCTTGTAGAAGTTTTCCCCTTCTAATAATAGATTCAAATAGATAATGTAAGGAGTACAAAAATCAATTAATATTAAAACTGTTGTCTTCTAACTTGAAAGTACTAAGATAAAGATATTTCTTTCCTGGCTGGATATTGCAACTGATTCAAGATACCTAATAGATTACAGTATGAAAATTCTAAATCAAACTTTTTATTTTAATTACAGAATTGTATCCTCAAAATGCTTTCAAATTATATTTTTTTTTTCTAAATGGTGTCTGAAATGTTAAAAAATATCATAACACTAACCGATATAGATATTAACAGAAGTCAAAACATCAACTCAATATTTCTGAAACACAATGATTTTCTGCCTACTACAAGTATATTTACTTCTATAAGCGTTTAATAACTTGAATTTACGTTCATATTTATTTTGTTTCCATTATTTCAGAAATAAATGATATTTGATCTGATATTTGGATTTTAGAAATTTAAGTGCATTAATCATTTAATACAAATACGAGTGCTACTGTTAACAGCGTTGTTCAATGTAAATCCATAATCATTTTTTAGAGATTTAATTCGAGAAATCTGAGCTGCTGCAAATTCTTGTACATAAATTAAGCTTACTAATTTATAGAGACAGCATTTCTCTTATGCAACAAGGGAAGATGAGGATTAACAAAAGGGAATAAGGGAAAACAAGAACTGGAATTAAGAACTAAATTTAAAATACTTTTAATAAATAATTTATCATAAATATCTAAATAATCGGAAAATCATAATTGGAGAAAAACTATAAACCATAAGTGAATCAGTTTAGTTCTTTAATTTAAACTAATATAATATCCTCAAAAAAAATTCAAAAAAATTAACCTGAATTGTTGTTTCAAAACAATGATTGAAATCGATGTGCTAATTTTATTCGTAACTCAATAATAAAGTCAACCTCTATAATAAAGAACTTTTCAGGATTAATTTTAAAACGTTAACGTATTAAATTATGTATACGGTAAAATGAATAATTAATTACAACTGAAGGAAATGCTTGTATTGATGTATGTATGAAATTTCTTTCCGGAATTATTTAACAAAAAAACATCAAAAATGTCTTAAAAATAATGCTTAAGTCGCTGACTCTTTTGTCAACATCTTATTGAAAAAGAAATATAACATTCATTTTATTTATTTAAAATGAATTAAAGATGAACAAATACATATTCAAAGACGAACATTCAATTTGGAATCTCATGAATAAAGAAAAGATTTAACCGTCTTCCAGTAAATCGACTTCTAGATGCGAATAACATCATAAAAATCAAACAGTATTTTACTCGTGTTTAGTAAAATTATCAGTGACGTTAATAACATTCTCTCGTGAGGCGATGATTGGTTAAAATTTCACTTTAGATCCAATATGGTGCAACATTAAAATAAATATGAATTAAGCCCTTCTTGATTGATGCATTAAGTTGAAAATTAAGAAATGAGTACCCCTTTTAATACCGATTTAGAAAGAACCTCAAATAAAATATAACAGGAATTAATATATTCTAGCTAGAAGATATATAGATTTGAAGGTAAATTCAAATTTTAAATATCTTCAGTTGCGGAAATGGCGTTTATGATTTATTATAAGTTTAAAATATATTTAGCTTTTCTAGTGAGAGTGATCTTTAATTTGAAAAAGTATATAATTATCTTACAGTATCCTAGTTTTGTTTTGGAATACATTTCATAGTAGATGTTTTCATTCAATTTTACTGTTCAAATTAGAGAAGAAAATCATAATTTTCGTACTTATTTAAAGAAGCAGTGAAGGAAAAGATGGATAAATTCTTTAAAGAATACTTGAAAAGAAAGAAGTTGTAACATATAGAAACAGAAGTTTTAAAATTTTGATTATGAGAAACATGAAAAAAGTGAAATTGCAGGAATACGGAACTATAAATCGTTTTAACTTCTATATTCAAAGAGAAGGAAGAACTGAAATACATCCAACTTATTTCCATTGTTTTGTTCCAATCCTTTTTACTTAGATAGTAATTATTTTACTAAAAATGAAATTTTGAGAAAAAATTCTGAACGGTTTAGAATAGAGACCTTATAAATAAAGATATACTACAGGACAATGCTTTTTTTTAGAAATCTACAAATATAAATTAAAATTTAGGCGTGATATACAAAATTAATAACTCTTCAAAACGAAAGTATTAAGCCATTTAAAAAAGCAAAAATTATATCCATAATTATACAGGAGGAAACTGTATGTTATTAACATTTTTTCAATGTATTGTATAGAGAACATGCTAGCAAAATATAACTCATATAAAACGATTTCCATTTAACAGCAATGATTTCTTTAATCCATAGCATTACTTTTCAAACAGGCATGTCTAGACGGACTACTCTAATTCTCTTGTCGCTACTTACTTAAAACTGATAAAAAATTAATTAAATAATATATATCGGCAAACTGTTATATAATAGTATATAAATTTTGAAATGAAAACTAAACTGATGAACTTGTTTAGAAATACCGAGTTTTCTACATTTTCGATAAGTATGAATGCTATAACAATAAAGTAGGTACGAAATCTTTGACACGTATATGGTACATAACTCTGTCATTTTCTCATATTACAAAATTTATATAACTGTTTTTTGAATAAGGCTATTTTGTGAAATGTAAGAAGAGTGCAAAAGGAGATAACGTGCAATCCTGATTATAGACATATTGTAGATACAAAACTCCAAAAACAGAGATATTTATTTAAATTATCATAAAAACATATATAAATATACAAATTCCTGTGATAATAAATATCACAAGAATGCATTGTGATATGAATTTTTACAGGAATATACGCTTCTAAACAGAGACTTTGTTCATTTCATAATATAAATAAATGAAAAAAAAATATAAAAACATTTTTCGTATGAAAATATCTAATTTTTTAACAAATAATATCTGACTCATCTATTAAGATTTAAAATGAATAAAAAACTACTTAAGACATAAAACAAAAAAGGGAAGAAATACATTTCAGGGACCATAAGCAATTTCACAATGCATTAAACTTATGAAGCATGTCATATATAATAATGCATGGTTAATGCTGATGAAACCAACTAATGAAAACTCGCAAGAAAAAAGAAAAGAAAGGAAGAAAGTAATGCTCATGTTAGAACTAAGCATTCTGACAAATAATCAACTTTTAATTTTCCTCCTCAGCAAAATAAAAGTGTCTTTTATGATGCGAAGTAATTCTTCTTCGGCCAATTTTATTTAAGTTTTTCATGAACGCATTTCTCGAAAAACGGTAATAAATTTTCATAAAAGCGAGGACATTCTTCTGGAAGAACGGAGTAAACTTAATTTCGCCGGTGGGCTCACGCGTCGAAAAGCAATGTTCTAAATTGTATTATCGGCAAGGAAGATGCGAAGAAAAGACGTATTATAACATTTCTTACCATTTGTGTTTTCAATTTTATTTTGAGAACGTGACAATGACCTGAAAATTACTCCCAAACTGCTGAAAGTTATGACATTTTGTTTTTACTCGGTCACGTTTCTACCATTAGCCAGTTTTTCATCTCTTTTGTTACCGAATTCAGGAAGAATAAAGACAATAGAAATTTTAAAGTTTCCCATCGCTCTCTTGGGAAGAAACGAAATGCATTTTTCAATTGATAATTCATATTTTCTTAATTATTTATGATTTCGAGAGGCGATAGATCTTATAATTCAATTTGATGATGAAAATGGTCTCGAATATTTTTTTCGAGTATTTCTAAAGAAAGAATGATATTTCATTTTTTTATGATTATATCCAAAATTCTGCGAGTTTCACTTAATGATTATTTTCTAAAGATTGGAATGTAAGATATTTAAATCAATTTCATTTTATGTTCTGCAATTACTCTTTACTAATTATATTGTTACGGAAAAAAAAACAGGAGGAGCAAATCTACGTAGCTATAAACTAAGGTCTCTTTTGACGCCTCCTATTCCCTGTTATCTCCTGGTTTTAGCTATATTCAAACTACCAACTCACTACTATACGGCTGGCTACTCCACACACGATTCGATGCTTCTTTAATACTTGTCTCTAAAACTAAGCGCATGATATTAATTCTCAATCCATTAATGATTTTAGCCCCACTCAATGCTCGCACTTCGATGGACTGATCCAAGTAATTCGTCATTGACTCTTTATACAATTTCGGCTTGGATAGCCAGCTTTTAATAGCTCCAGAAGTAAGACAGAGGAGGTTCAAGAATAATCCATCATACTTCGTCTCTTATTGATTCTATTGCCAAAATTCTTAAAATTTCTAGTATTAACCATTTTGTCGCAAAGTCTCCAAATTTGTCCAGAAGTCGCCAAGCCCAAGTCGCCAGCATCCGATAAACATCCAACATACCTGACTGTAAATTTATCTTTCTACAATGGAACTAACTGTCCTGGGAAGCAACAGTACAAATTCGTAACAATATCGATTAAAATTTTGAATGTTCTATTCAAAAGGCAGGCGATTAATATCGCTTTCAGAGTTTAAGGTATATGTGTGACTTTTTTCATTGTGGATAAATATGTTTTCTTAGAATATATAAGAACTGAGTTTTATATATTTTATAAACATATATAACAGTCATCCTTGTTTGAAGCATGAAATGTGTAACTGAATAAGATAAAAGTATTTTACTGTCCTGACGTGGCCAATTACTTCAAATAATAAATAAGAAATCGAGTTGTGAAAATTTATTTTCACTACTTGATTTCTTTCTTATTATTTAAAAAAAACTTATTCTTACTTATTATTCTTATTTAAGTTATTCGATTATTACTTATTTTTCTTATTTAAGTTACTCGACTCTTACTTATTATTCTAACGATTTTTAATTATAACTCGTTTCCCTTATTTAGAGAGAGAACGTCTTATTATTACGATTGGTGTGAAATTAACAATTCGTTTTTGAAGACAGGATTGATCAAAATTAGCACGCAAATTAATCAATAGCATTGTTATTTCTCTTAACTTCGTCTCAGAAATTTTCAGAAATTTAATAGCTTTAATTTGAAAGTATTCTAACACATATTTGCAACAATAAATCTTTCAACTTCATTTTATCCATAAAGTAAATATTGTTTCTTTCTAACTAATCAAAGAGGATAATAATTTAAAAAGAAAAAGAAACATACCCTATCCGTAATAACTTTAGGAATTCTGAAGAACTTAGACATATTTTTTTAAACATTTTTAAAAGGCAAGACCTCTTATTCCCATATACGTTCACAAATTAATTTAATTTACTGAATTCCAATTTGGAAATACTTCAATATGAACAAAATATTCTTCATGCATTTTAAAGTCTTTAATATTAAATAACTCGTCAAGAATTTTGTTACACTAAATTGTCTATTCACACAAAAAGTTATGTAACAAAAGCCACGCATTTTCAATGAAGTCGACAAAAAAATGATGTTCTAGTTTGTTAATTAGATTGAGATCTGTTTAAACAGTAACTCTTTGAAATTGTTGCAGACAGATTAAAATAAAATGTAATGAAATTTATTCAAGTAAAGTCTTTGAAAAGTCTTGGAAAAATTAACAATTGCTTCTACGAGATTAAAACACTCTTAAAACACTTTTTAGAAAGTTAATAGGTAAATTTCGTCAATTTAATTCATTTATATATGTAAAATAATTTTAGCAGAAAATTTTAAAACTTGAAAGTTTCTAAATTTTATTTAAATAATAGCTGATAAATTCAATAATTTTTATACGAGAATTTCTTGTATTTTATGCTATTAAATCCTGTGCAATTGTTTCTTGCGATACATTTTTCTAAATATTCAGATGAAAATTATTAATTATAATAATTAATAATACATTATCGTTCAATCATTAAATATACATTCTAATTAATAATCATCGATTTTAAATAGAATGAATTTTAAGTTACATCATGGGATAGAATCAAATACCAATTTTTATATCGTTATGCTCCTCTATATGTTTTGTGATATTCTCATTTTCATTCTAATTTTCTTTAGTTAGAAGTACTGTAAATTGTAAACTAGGAATTAGTCATCAAATCCTATGATAGCTTGAAATTATCCTTTAGAAAATTAGTAAACTTACATGATTAATTAAGGCATTTTTCTTTATTTTTATACAAAGTGATATTCATTGAGAAAATAATCACTCGTAGCGGTAAATTTTTACGAATGCCTCATGTTTCTCCTCGAGAATTTAGGCTATTAATTCCAAATGGAAGAAATCAAAACTGCGGAAAAGAAAGAAAAAAAACCTTATCCCCAACTATTGTAAGAATGTAACTAAAAGGGAGTTTAGAAAGAATGAAAATAAAACTAGTAGTCAGAATTTAAGCATTAAGGAAAAAATATATTTCCATTTTAAAACGTAATATATCTACCTTGTGTACTTTCTTTTACTTTGAGCCATTGTGCAAAGTCATTCTTTTTACAGTTTATAAAGTTAAAATGAGATCCCAGAATGACAATTCACATTCATAAAAATAATAAATATTACTTTGTGCCCAATCGACATCTCAGTTTGGAGCAGAAAAGCTGATTTAGATCTGAATATCTCTCAGAAGTAATTCCCTAATCACCCTGTCAGCTTCTACAAACAGAGAAATTCCGAAGAAACCGCAGAAAGGGGGGACATTAACGACACATGAGATATTCTTATTTATTTCACTTAGTCGCCATGAAAAATATATTTATTGTTTTTAGATATTTTACTTCTGTGAATAGACGATGTGTATGAAACATTTACTACCATTAGATATTAATTTTATTTATGGTAAAGGGATAAATAGAAGATATTGCAGGCTGCATACAATGTAGAAATGTGGCAAACCATTTAGACAATCTATCTCTGGTGAGCATTCATTATCAATTCGTTTAAAATACATTTCATGAATTTTAATTCTTTTAATACTTTATTCCCTGCTGCTGAAAGCTTTTAAACATTAATATTTAAAATATGCATTTATAATTATATTTTTGATATTTCTTAGTTTTTAATAATTAGTATGGGTTCCTATTTATTGAATGAAAGTTTAAGGCACGTTTTAAATATTATTAGCGTGCAAGTATGACAAATAAAGTATAAAAGAATAGAAGTGAAATTTTTCCTTTAAGTGCAAAACTTCTGAGCATTTTAAGGATGCCTTTTATTTGGTTTAATGATACGTAAATTGACATAATACATTATTTATTAAGGAAGTCATCCATAATTTTTAAAAACTCATAATTGGAACTTTTTTTCTTTCTTAACAATACACTTTCGTTTCCGTGATTTGAATCTTTCTCTCTCTCTCTTTCTCTCTGTATATATATATATAACATATATAATATATATTTGAAAAGTAATAGATATTTTTCTCTGAAAATGTTTAGTTTTTTTTCCGTTAAAAGTAATGATTCTATTAAAATGTTCTGTACTGTCCCAGTTTCCAATCATGGAAAATATGTACCAACTACTTATTGCTTTCTTTGATAGGCATTTTTTAACACTGGATGCATGAACCCATATTGGACCGCTGTCCTATTTATATCACAGTTAAATTAAATGCGTCTAAAATAAATGAACGAATTAAATTCTACATAAAACTTTTGGTAAATTATTATAAATAGATTACATTTAATGAATTAGTGAAAAATGGAATTTAAAAAATAATTAAAAATAATTGCTTTAAATTCACCAGTAAAATAAGGTCAAAGCCTTAATTCCTTAAATAATAATAAAGTTATTATATTTCTTAAATAAAAATATATAATTTTTAATAGATCATCATTGTTCATAACATCAAACAGACATTAAAGACATTTGACATGTTTTCCAGTTTTCCTAATATAGGACACTTTTTTCAAATCGCCCATACTTTTAGATCGCATTCTGTGAATTGTATGCAATGTATACATGCATAGGGAGCATGGGAGCAATGTATATTTTTATTTTTTCATGCAAAGGGACAGGGAACAATAAAATATTGGAATGTTCCTTGGTGTCAGTCCTCTTTGCCAAAAAAATTCTTTTGTGTATACTATTGCACTTATACTTGTGCACTTATACTAAACTTATTTTAAGTGCTTTCTCGCCTTTAAATTAGTTCAGCTACTCCTTTATTTTGTAGATGCGAGTTTTCTGATCATTTTGTTGTTTTAAAATGGTCAGGAAATTTTTAACAAAGTTTATATGAATTCTTCATCCGATGAAGAATTTGATGTACGTAAAATGACAATTATTCCATCAGAACCAGATGTGGTCAGTGACGAAGAAGAAATAAACAATTATTTCACAAATTATAATATAGATGAAGCATGTGGTATAGAAGTTTACTATAGAAGTTTTGTCAAATATCTGTGAAGAAATTAATTTGACACAAAAGCACCTAAATGGAAAAAAAAAAAAAAAATGTGAACCAGAAATTTAGCTTCCAACATGTTTCTCTCTCTCTCGCTCTCTCTCGATCATCAACAGATTGCAGATATGATATTAGGAAAAACCTAATTTTGAAGTCAGCGAAAGTGACATCAAAAGGTTTATAGGCAATATTTTTTAGAGCGATTATCACATTTTATCAAGTGAAAAAATTTATTGGGAAATTGCTCCGACAGTGGGATAACGTTAGTAAATAAAGCTATTTCCAATAAACAATACCAACATTTGAATAAAAATTCGGACATCAACTAAGATGATTATTAAAAAATTCATACACTTGTAGAAAATAGTATTTCTTTCTAAAGCATTAATAAATAAGCATGCGACTAGCTCAAAAAACTATCAGTGTTTCATTTTAATATCTTATCTTTTCACTTCCTTTTTTGTTTTCTTAATTGAGACATGTTATAACTCTCCAGTTGTTAAAACGCAATTTGATTTTAATTAAAATTTGTAGGAAAAATTTATCTTGGATGATTTACTTTTTAATGATTGCAAAACTGATCCTTAAATAAGTCTCATGGAATCTGTATATATTTATTCCAACAATTTTTCAATATTGCAGGAGAAAATTCTATTGACGGTTTTATTTGAAAATGAATAAAGAAATTATAATAATAATTCAAATATGAATAGTATATTGTTAATAATAATAATAATAATATATAATATAATATAGCATTACGTTATATTTCAATACCGTTTATATTGTGACTTTTGGAAGTACTGCATAAACAGACAGCGCATTCATTTTCATAAATGAATTCTGAAGCTATCCCTACAAAATAATATTGAATAAAATTACTATTTTAAAATCAAATATAAAACGTCTTTCGTGAATTTCATTTTCTAATATTCAACATATTGAAAGAATTTATAATTTTACGTTCTGTTATTCTCGTATTATATGGCAGACTAACAAAATTTCTCAAAGAGCATATATATATATATATATATATATATATATATATACATATATATATATAAATATATTGTTAATAATCAGAAATCGTCAGTATAACTTTAACCATTCATCATATTATGCATGACATAAATTAATCAACATGATTCCCAAATCTTGCTTTAAATTTCGAATTCGTCCATTATTCTTCATTTAAATTACATCATTCATAATTTACTCTTAGTGTAAACTGAGGGTCAAAAGGATGTCCCGTCTTTATTCAACTATCTCAACAATATATTTTACAATATATGAATTACTGTTGAACTATAGGCATAAAGGAATGATGCATATGTCCACTCGTATAATTAAAAAACAATGTTCAGAACATTTTTTTTTTACCATACAATTACTGAATTTCAATTTAAGTATTTTCTTTCTATGAAATATTCTTGGTTTTTTTTCGATTTATTTCAAATTCTACGGTGTTTGTGTGTGCGCGTGCGTGCGTGTGTGCGTGTGATCGCGCGCGTTTGTTCCAATGATAATGTATAAATGGCTTTTTCTGGAATAACATAAAAATGTTTTGCAAAGACAATTTTTAAACTACATTATTTTTCGTACAAAGCCATTAAATGAAAATAGAATTTTCAGAATTATTTCTTAATTTAGAATTTTAACTTTCATGTTTGCTATAATATGTTTCCGTTCTTATTATATTTATGGAACTCAATCAATGTATCATTCTTGAGAAAATCAGTATTTTTAATAAAGCTTCATATTCGTTTTAGTTGAGAATTCACGTTCAAATGTTTCATTAATTATTAGAGGTAGTGTGATGAATTTTTGATCTATTTTCAAAAAAGTAAAATTGAAAACAAGCGATTTAAAAGGGTAAAAAAAATAAGTAAAAAAAAATAATTTTTGAAAATCATTAACATTTATAATTATCTCTTTCGGAGAAAATATAGAAATATTATATTTTTTCTCAGACTCAGAAAAGATTGATCAACTATTTTCCATTTGCATAAGAATCAAAACAGTTTGGCATGAAAAATATCTTATTACGATTAATAAGTAAATCTACGAGGAAAAATATAACAGCCTTTCAGACAAAAACTTAAAAGAGGAAAAGAAAGTCAGCTTCCAAATTCCTTCCTTAAATTCCTTCTATTGAAATGTACTTTACTGTTAATCATAGATTTAATTCTGGTACTCCGATGATTATTCTTCAATGAAAAGATTTCTAAGCCATTAATTTCTAGTTACAGAAAGCATTCCTTATTTATTCCCCAACTTTAGTCTCGAAAGAACTCAATCTACGCTGTTAATTTTAATGACGATAATTCAACCTTCCCTTACGGGAATTCGTGACGATTTTGAATGCAACCTCAATCGCATTACAATGACTTTTGTTACTTTAACTTATTTGTCCTTCGCACTCTTTCTGTAAAAGTTCCGATCGAAGCTCTTTCTACCTAAGGCTACTCATTAACAATGCAAACCTACAGTGGGAGTTTTTTTTTATTATTATTATCTTTACCTCCTTTATACTTGGAAACCTAAAGTATTCATTAAAATACCTCCCGAGCTTTAAATAGAGTTTTGTTTCTTTATGCATTTTATTTTAACTAAATTGAACAAGAAAGATTAGATAGAGTTGATGTAATAAAACTCTATTTCTTCCAACGAAATGTGAATCGTTTTTGCAATAATTATAGTTTTTGCAAGGAAATTGTCTGTTGGTTTACAACAGAATGTTTTATTAGATAAATATTTTATAACATTTATTTTAATTTTTTATCTTTTAATGTAGATTATTAATATTTTAATGTAAATTATTAATCTGTTAATCCCCGATTAATTATTGCAATTTATTTAATGATGTAGAATTTTTAAATATTTTCTGAATGTAATGTATTATTAATATATTTCAATGAAAATGCTATTTATAGAATTGTTGAATATCTTAAGGAATTTAACTTGATGATCTAGATAGCATACGGAAGTCACAAACGCTCGGTTAGATTTAACCAGTAACTGGTGATATGAATTTCTTCACGCGGGCAGACATGGAGTAGAAATGACTCCTTTGTTATTTTTTTTTCTGTTTTGTTCTTTGTAAACAGCATTTGAATTTATTTTGGAAACATAATACATTCTGGAAATCATGTAAATCATTTAAAAATGTAGATATGCTATAAGGAAAGCCAAAACAATCTTTTAATTAGTATTTACTTCGTTTAGATGTTACGGAATTACACAAATTTTAATAACGAATAGAATTTAACTAACAAAATCGAAGAATATAATATTTTAAAATATTATAATTTTAAGAATATTTATTTTCTTTTTGCCTTATTTATATTAAAAGCAGCTTCAGAGACATGAAGTCTATGACTCCATAAATAACAAAACAAAAAAAAAGAATATCTCGGTTATACGTGCATGTCCATACTTTGACTTTCGCCAGCATACTGCTGAAATAACAAATTGAAGATACTGAGAACATGATTTTATTCAAGGACAGAATACTACGTGATAATTAAAGCTAATGAACAACGCGGAATCGTTTTGACTCCCATCTGCAGTTACGGGTTAACATATCAACGAGACGACCGCGGAAATCTTATACCAAAAAAAGAGACACAGTTTCATAATATAGTGTCATGAGAATTGTGTTATTAATTTTGCTGAAATATTTTGAACATTCACAGTGAATGATAGGTTGAAAAAAATATTTGAAATTAGTTCCGGAAATAACAGTTTGCGATGGAAGAATTCAAAGCTTTGTTTTAAAATAATTTTTGATAGTTAAACTATCAGTAACAATTGAAAATCAAACATAAAATGCATAGAATTTGAAAACTTCTATTTAATTGAATTGTAGAGTTTATTTAAGGATTCAGTATTCAATGTCTACTTCCCGCTGTTTGTCATTTCTGTGCAAATCTGGTTTAAATTAAGGGCGTTTATCGTATAAAAAAAGTTTACATTTTGCATCAAAATTATTATTTTCTTTTAAATTGAATCAAATAAATCATACCCATTTTTATTTTGAGTCCCACCATATGTTAAGTACTCTCTATAGCTCGTTGGCCTTATTGCAAAATGTCAGGACTTAGAAGATATTCGGTAATAAATTATTTTTAAGGCAATATCATATTGAATGCAATATTAAAATATATATTAACAATGTACTTAATGTAAAGAAAAACTCTATTCATGTATTATCTGATAGCAAGATCAATGTTCTTTACGACTGAGAGACATGTGAATTATCTATTTTCACTACCGAAATCATTCAGAGAATTCAGCAAACTATTCGTTCAAATTCGTATCTCAAAAGAGACAAAAACAATAAATCTTTAACTCTATAGTATCATTTTTAATAGTATGTAAAAATGTAATTTAAGTATAAGATAGCAGAGTTACAAAACTTTATTCATGAGTATGCTGATGATTGTGCGGTAGTAGCAACTTTTTAGAAAAACGCAAAACTTATGATTCTTAAAAATTTTAATAATAATAATAATCTTCAATCTTCAAATTATGATTACATCTATAATGTTACCATAATCTCCTGCTATTCATTGCAATTTTACTTTGGATTATTCTACATTTCGGTATTTTTTTGAAAAATCAGAAACATAAAAAAACAATCTAATTTCTGAATATATAAACATACCATTTTTGCATAAACAATACTCATTTTATAAAATGTATTGTAAAATTTTGTATATATGTTATTTATATATTTACTTTATTTAGTACACATCATTTATCAAAATATAATTTATTTATCCAATTAAATTGCAACAGAGTACATCAAAAAGGTATAAAAAATTGATAAAAGTAAGAGATGAATAAAATGTTGAGTGAAAAATAAATGTTTGATTCTAGAGCAGAATGTTTATTCTTGGAATCCATGTATCCAAATCATATAATTTTTGAAAGGATTTAATTTCAAGTAATATTTTCCCTCTACATATCAGTGTATTCATGACAAACAAGGATGGCTGCTGCTTCTTGTTGTAGTAAGCAAATAAGCAGAGTTAAACATCATGTAAACATGTTTACAAATCGCCACTAAGAATCCTAATATATGTATCAACATACTCTTCTTGACATTAAGGAAAAACCTATCCTATCGGAAACAAAAATAATTATAAATGATGCATACAAAAGATAAAGATCAAATAAGACGAAAAAATAACATAAAAAATATTTCCAATATTTTACACTTTTGCAGATTTTCTAACTGGAATAAAGTAAATAATTAGTAATTTTTGGATTTCATTTTAGTGATGAACAACACTGCAGAAAATCAAATTATCTCTTCTTTTGAAAATCAAAGTAAGTTTAGCTAAATAATTAAACATACAAAAGAGCACATGCACTCAGAAAGAGAAAAAGAGAGAAAGTTGAGTGCTTCTAGAAATATGAAGCCATTCATCCGCCATAGAAATCTGCGATTTCAAACGCATGGAAGGCGTCCAGCGATGGGAAATATTAAATATTCAAAAGATTGCAAATTTAACTTTGAATCAGGGAATTAAGTTGGTAAGATGGAGTATTTTTATATGGCCATACCTTTGTTATTTTATTGAACACAAGTATGGAAATAATTTAGTTATATTCTTATGAAAGCAAGGGAAGAATATAATATCCCAGAATTGCCAGAGAATGATGGCTTATGATTTTCAAATTTGTATTGATTAATTAATTTTAGCATAGGGAATTTATACAATTTAAGCTAAAAGACAGTCATTAAGATGCTTTATCGTGAATTAGATATAGTCAGGATTAATCGCCGCTTTTTCTAAATATGTCCGGTAGTCTAAATAATGTATATGAAAGTAACTAAAGGGGTATGTTCATTGTGACTGCACCGGAGACCTAGGAATAACCACGAAATTGTTTTATTTTCATAGTTTTTTTTAAGATTCATTGCTCCAGTAACATTAAGCTATATAAATAAGATATATTGGCATTCAACCAATTTCAGAAGACCAAATATTCAAAATTCTTATTTTGAGAATATCTCTTTAGGGGGAAAAAATCAATTCTATATAAACTACCTATCGCTTGTAGCTTTCATTTCAAGGATTATATAAAGATTGCTGGGATTTTTTGATAGATTGGTTTTTATCGAACGATTTAAGAGATACTTGTAACTTTTCAAAATTCCGATTGCTCTGTTGGGCAATCATTTGGTGAAGAATAAGAACTTTTCCAATTTCCACGCCCTTTATTTTCGAACGTTTTTCTTCAAATCATCTTAATTATACTTCATAATTGGTTAAATAAAATAGGATTAGTATTTTTTTTTCCTCTACAAAATTGTCTTAATACAATGTCATTATTAATTGTTTAGTAACCCAATATTATTCATGTCGGTTATTAATGACTTGATTGCTAACTAAGGAAAAACAACCAGGATAACCGTGTAATTCATGTTCGAAAATTTTATTAGTAGTGGAAATTATTTTCCAGTTCGCTTCCCCAAATAATTATATCAATGCATTTTGTTTTAAATTAATATTTCAAAATTTATGTTAAATCAATATTTATTATTTTTAAATACTCTGTTAACAAATTTGTATATAAATGAATGACCAAAGTTCATATCCTCAAAAAGATAATTTACACTTTAATTTTTAAGGTAATGATATTTAAGTATATCGAAGAGAAATGTAACCTAAGCTTAAAAATAAAACAATAAAAAAGAATAAACTTTCAAATGATCATATATCCCATTTCGTTCAAAGAACTTTCGAGAATATTTACTAAAACAAAGAAAAACAGAGTTCAGTATAAAATGTGTGAAACTATATTTTTGTTTCAGTACACTTCTTTAATGTTGATATTTTAATTAAAAGATAAAAAAGCTATTTAATTTTAAAAACATGCTTCAATAAGCAATTAAGTATTTGAAGAACTACTACGTTCATTTAATAAAATGTGTTGTTTTATTTGTAACAAACAAAATTCAGCAAAAATGCCAATTTCATTTAAATCAGTATTAATAACTATTTAAATGAAATAATAATGATTGTCATCGTAGAAGTGACATTTCAGGGCAATATGAAGAAGGCAATTTAAAAATTCCTTAATCGAATTAAAAATAAACAAGTATTAAAATTTTTAATGAAAGGTTTATTAAATTTTATGTATGAAAAGTATTTTGGGATGAATTGAATGAAATTAATTATATTAAAGTAAAATATGCTAACAGTTTTTCCAATATATATCAACAATTAAATTCAGGACATTCTATCACTTAAGCTAATATGATCGAATAAAGATTGGGCTATCTTTTTCAGATAGCTTTTCAAAATCCTGAAGAAATCAAAATTAAAAGAATAAAATTTCAAAGCACAACATTCTAATGTTATAAATAAGCCTGAAGACTTAGAATTATTTTTAAATAGCTGAATAATCCACATTATTTTCAAAACTTCTTACAGAATTCAAGTATATGCTCCGAAAAAAATTAATATTTTTTGGAAAAGATTTTTAATTAAAGTTTGCAACCGTTATTGATTATTATTTAAATTGCATCTTTTCAACGTCCTCCTTAGAAATTCGTCAATAGCGAAAGAAAAATATTTAAAAAATGCATTTTTCAATGATTGATTTGCATAAAAACGGTTCTTAAGTGTTTTCATGAATATTTTGATTAGATGAGTTTTTGTGTATGTATTAAAAAATAAATAAAAAATGTGTTCTTCAAATATCATTATTTTTCTTCAACGAAGTGAACGATTCTTCTATTTGCTGACAATTTATGGCAAAGACTGTAATTAGAAGACTAGAATTAAGGAATGCAATATTTAGATACTATATTATATACGATTTACCTACATGATATATGAATTCAATGTTCTAAAAGTCTGTTTTTAAAGGATATTTTTGATTGGGTTTTCAAAGAAATGAATTTTCAAATATTTAACATAGAAAGAAAGGAATTAAAATTCTGCGAGATCTAAATGTATTTATCTGATGATATAAAACACAATCTAATTTTAATATTTATTGCAACAAAATTAATATTTATATTCAAATATTTTATATATAAATTTTTCAATTCGTCTCTAATATTTAGAGACTTTTTCTGGGAGAGATTTTGTTCAAAATGATTACTTTGCTCACGAAATGCCAACAAATGTGCAGTATGAAATTTATTCTCAGATGTATTGAAGTATTAGATATTTCTGTAATGCTTTGAAATATTTTCTACCCAATCTTTATTTTATTTGCAATCAAAATATTTTATAACCTCAAGCAAGTATACATCAAGTAATCCATGTATCATATTTTTTTTTACTATTTCAAATTGAAAAATGTATCATTTTCAAAGATATATCCGGCTGCCAAATATATAACAAGTAAAATTATACGTTCGAAAACATTCAAGTCTAAAATTGTTTTCAACGTCAAGCGAAATTTTTCAGCAGAGCACAAAAAATTATTTTTCCTCTTTGTTATGGTATAAATAATTGACATACTCCAGCCATTTTTTCTGATCTCATTTTTCTCCTCCAAAACTTCTTGTACTGTTTGACCTCTTATCGATTATTTCTCACAAATATTTTACAGAATGAAACTTTTACATACTATATCGGAATATAATAATATCACATCGTTGTGTTTTTCAAGTTAATTTGTTATTTAAACAAATATAAATAATTTGATAACAGATTATTTATTGTTTTCGAGGAAACATAATATTTGATTAATATGAGAATAAGGAAGAAGATATGTATAATATGCATTTTGAAAACATGTATTTTGCATCACCCTTCTTTCTTATTCAATGAATTGTCAATCGATACGTGCATGTAAATATTAATATTTCCACGTAATAACAAAGATAGAATTTATATTTGATTTTCTAAATATAAGCTATCAAGCATGTATTGAATTTAAATTCTGAATTAAAATAAAATCGTTCAGACACTTAATCAATTTTTCGTGTATCGTTACATGTACTTCTAATACTATATTTATATAAACATATAAGGACAAATCAGGAATTTTTCAGGAAAACTTTGAAATGTGCACTGCGATTTTGAAATTTTAATTTCGGGTTCATAAAACTTGACAGACCTTCGTAATTCTGCAAATAATTTATTTTGAGATAGAATATGATAATGCCAGAGTAAATGTTATTATAAATTTTGCAAGGCATGAGAAAATTTTATGAAATTTATACGTAGGGGATAAATTACATATAGATTCTTAATGGTATATATCATTGTTTCCGTTCCATATATATTTATTATGCATGTATTATACATTTTGTGGGGTTCATCAGGATTGGGAACTTATCTGCAGCGGGAAATGTTTTGAAATGACTGGTAATGATTGTGGAATTCCATCCTTAGCTTCTACTTATGCAACATCGAGATAACGATCGTTCAGATTTCCCGGGAGCCTAGGTAAGGCGCGAAGACATCTATGTATTGTATAAATGATTAGTTTCAAATTCAGAAATAGTTGTGGAATTTATATCTCAATTTGTCCCTGAGTGTTTTGAAAATGCAAGAAGTGGTATTTATTAGCATCAATTGGGCAATAACTTTTAATCAGTGATTACCTTTACTGATTGGAAAATTTTATCTCAGAACTTATAAGTAAATTATTTCTAATTCTTAGATTTACTTTAAATCAAAAATTAAAAAAAAAAATGTTTTGCTTCTTGTTTGCGTATTAAAAATATTTATTGCCAGCAGAAAATTTGGCAGATGTAAATTTATTTTTCTTTGATAAAACATATGTATTTAGTATCCATAAATATGATAAAAATAAAATTTTCCAACCAGATTATTTTTAGAAACAAAAAATAATTATTAATAGGATTTTTCTTAAAACTTTTGTTATTTAAATAGCATATCCGTAAAATTAAACTATATATAAGTTAAAGCAAAACAGTTAGAGCCAACTTTCTAAAAAAAAAAATTACTACCTTGAAATAAATTACATTACTATTTCCATTCCATAAAAAGAAGTCTCAAGACTTTGGGGAAGAAAAAGTGATGAATGGTAGTTAAAGAATGAAGAATGCCTTTCTATTATTCAAATAGTTGTAAATGAGATTTTAGGCAAGCGTTATTACTTTCTTGTTCATTGTGGAATATCAAATCAATAAATAGTGAATTTTTTCAACCAAGACATGTTTTCGTTTTCTGCAATGACACTACTGTTATTAGAAGGCATATCGGAATCGTTATATGCTTTCTGGAAAAAGAAATAACATATCCTTAAGTAAATTACTTGTCAATTTCAATCTATTTTTTTGTTAAGGCTACTGATTTATCGCTTGGACAAATTAACTAGAGGATTTATCTAGATAAATTAGCAAAAGATTAGGAAATTTCAAACTTTTTTTGCAAATAAAAAAAATGTTGACCGTAATTTTTGTCTGGAATCAAATTATCAATGCTATATTGTGGGCTGTTATTGTATGGAAAAACTAACAAGCGATTATTTGTTGTATAGACAGAGTATCCTATTCAGCACAAATACTATGTTTTCATGCACCAATCGAAAGCTCTTTCGTGTTATTTTTTTTCTGTGTCTTAGCCAAGAAACACTACATTAAAGTCTGAAATATGTCCTTTTAAAAAAGGATCTCAGAAATTCATGAAAAGAAAATCATTTTTACATGAAATAAAAAAAATCCTGCAATTCCAGTCTTTTAAATCATAAATAATTTTTCTATTGATGTTGATTAAACGTTATAATGATGTTACGTTACAAAAATTCTATTATTTGATTATTATCAAAATTTTCAATTATAGAAACATTGAAACCTTCAATTTTATTAAACAAATAAATATTTTGTTTAGTATAATTAATATAAATCTGTGTGTGAATTTGAGTTTGCTTTTAAACGCAAAAAAGTAGTTTTATTGCATAGATCATTTTCATGCATTTCGATACAAAAATATATGAAATATGAAGTTTGCACTTCAGCTGTGCATGAAATTATATTTATATTTCGCAAGCGAGCATTTCGTTAGATTGGTTATAATTATTTTTTCCAACATGACTCATCTATTGTGATTAAAAAAATCAAGAATGAAGATTCTCATACAATTTTATTCGATCAATATTAAATTTAGATATTTTTCAACATTTCCGAAGCCCTTTAAAATATTCTTGTTTTTCTGTTGGTATATATTATCATTTTCTCAGGCATAAGAATCAGTGAAAACGGAAACATGTCTGAATAATCCAAAATACTCTTTTATATATATATATATATATATATATATATATATATGGCTTACAATACTATAAGCATTATATTACTACTCTTATGTACTATGGTATTTACAGTGGTGGTCAAAATTGTGGACACTTTTGAAAATCTTTGTTTTCGAACTTTGTATGTATTTGGAAAAGGTTACATTTTACAAAATGTACACTGTTCCATATCATTTTAAAGAGAATTAAATGCTTATTTCAATACAAAAAGCAAAATTCAAATATTTGCAATAAAAAAAAGTTCTTCTTACTATAATCTGAATAACAAATTGATGTAGCGGATTGTAATTTCTAATTTTCCTGGCAAATCACTGTTCTTGTTCTGGGAACCAATCAAATGTTATTAACTGCTAGCAGAAGGTGACATGTTTAAACTTTGAACAAGTAATTATTGTGCTTTTTCTGTTGAAGTATGATTGTTTATTACGTAATTAAATTGCAAGTTAGAAGTTTTGTAAAAAATTTTAATATTGTTGGAATTTTTGTAAACATTTCTAATATTTAGTCAAGAATCAATGATATCAAATAAGACTATAATGGGCTTCCAAAAAGAGAACTGAGAATATTGTGATACATGAATGTGGTCTTTCCTATACTGAAATTGCAAGACAGGTGGGGGGTTCAGTGACTTCATCAGGAATCCGAAAATTTTGTTTACGATATCAGGAGACAAATTCAATAACAAATAAATGGAAGGATCTTTTCAGAGAACCTTTTTCAGGAGATGGCTGAAAAAGGTTCACCATATCTGTTGATGACAGAAAAATAAAAAGACTATGTCTCCAAGATAGAAGAATGTCATCAGCAGCCATCAGAAGTCAATGGAATGATGTTGGCATTTATGTCAGTTCAAGAACAACCAGGATAAATTTATTAGATGTTGGATTAAGAGGTAGAATTGAACGAAAAAATCTTTATATCAATTTAAGCAGCGTATAAAAATATTACAGTGGTCAAACGAACGCATTAATTGGGCAGATGATCAGTAATTACAATTTATTCGGAATGATGAAACAAACATATTGTTATTCGGTAGTGATGGTGAGACTAAGTAAGACATAGAATAGGAGAAGAACTACATCCTGACTGCATTCCGGCAACTATGAAGAATTCAGCTTGTGTTATGATTTTGGCATGGTTTCCTTCATGTTATCGATGGGACATTAAATGCAAGAAAATACATTGATACTATTCTAGAGTCAAAATTTGCACCTTCTATCAGTGATTTATTTCCCAACAAAGTATAATTTATTTCTCAGCATGATTCAGCTCCTTGCTGTACAGAAAAAATATCGAAAGAGTGATTTAGCACAAAGAACAATGAATTGTTAGAATGACCAGGAAACAATCCTGACTTCAAAATTACTGAGAACTTATGGCACCATTTGAAAACTCTTGTACATGAAGTGCTTGTCAAATAAAAGAGAATTAATTGAGTCTGTAATTTTTTCTGACATTCTGTAATAACAAGGGAAGAGCTTAAAACTCAAAGTCAGCTCAATGAAACATCAAACTGAATCTGCAAAAAAAAAATAGGCTACTCTACTAAGTACTGATAACTCACTGCAGTCATCAGCATATAATGTTGAGTGGCAATAATTATCGACTTACTTTTTTTGTGTTGCAAATATTTGAATTTAGCTTTTTGTATTGAAATCAGCATTAAATTCCCTTTAAAATGATATGTAAAAGTTTGCATTTTGTGAAACATTACATATTCTAAAAGCATACGAAATTAGAAAACATAAAAATTTCCGAAAGTGTCCACAATTTGAGCCCCCACTGTACTATTAGCATTATGTCACATTACAGAAACATTTATAAGTGCCTAGACATTCTGTTCTAATTTTTTTAAGAAAAAGGTCCCCGTTTCTCCATTCTAATTCATACGAATAAGTTATACTGATTTCCTATACCACACAAAACTTTTCAGTTAATTCCTTACGATTTATTTCTGATTCAAAAGTAACAAAGATGAATCTTTATAATATATGTTGACATTATTATTATTGAGCAGCATAATAAAAAAGCAATATTCATTTATAATAACATTAGTTATAGAATGAATTACATGTAAATATATGGATGTCACGTATATCTTCGTATACTTTTACGTTTATTTGAAAAAGTTTGGATGGTTGGTGTATTAAATGCAAAAATATATGAGTAGATCATATTTGTTTTTTGGTCAAATAGAACTGAGTGCCCTTTGAAAGACGGATATTTAAGAAATGTAAAGTTGAATAGAAGCAAAAATTTTTAAACAATTTCATATATTTCTTGTAATAATATATTAAGCAAAAATGTCAATATTTTAAGATATAATCAAAATGATTACTAAAGAGAAAAGTTCAGTATTCAAAAAATAAAACTTTAATTTTTGAGTGCGGGATTTTTTTTATCCGTAAATACTAAATTTAACACTTCCGAAAATATGATCAGGATAAAAAAACAAATCTGCAAAATTTTATTTCAAAAGAAAATGCAATCAGGATGAAAATAAATCTACAAAAAAATAGTCTTAGTCGTTTTTTTTAAGAACTGAAGATAAAGACATAAGTTTATCATTATTACATGACATTAAACTTCTTTCTTAGAATATTTATGATCTAATATTAGCTTGGAAGACCGGAAGACACCAAATAATGATTATTAGCAAATATTTAAGAAACTGTAGTTATTATAAGATATATTTTATAGCAGGGACGTCAAGAGGCTTGCGTATCTTACCCCAATTTCAGTAAATGTGTCGCATATGGTGGCCTAAGTTGTCCACTTCCGAGCTGCCACCAATAATAGAATCCTGTAGAGACCGGTGGTTATTCATTTCTACCTGATTGGGGGAGACGGTTGACGCAACATTCTTTACAACTTCCTGATTAAGGATTGTGAGAATAGAGATTGAGACATAGATGAGCAAAGAAAAAAAATGAAAGGGTTATCCTAAATGTCTTAAGCTCTATGCTACAGCACTTCTGAACTTCTTGTATCAAAAAATCTCTGAAATGAAAAATAGAGTTGAATAAAATATTTCATCTTTAACAGCCTGTACACTGCATAAAGAATGCTATTTTTAACAACTGTCGCTCCAAAAATACCATGCTTTCTTTCCTTATTGTTAAAAAAGTTCTTTGTAATAATTACAATTAAAATATTTTTTCAGTACAGGAAAATATTAAAATCCATATATATTTCAAAATCACTTTTTTTAATATATTCATTACGATAATAGTTTAATGTGAACCGGTTAATGAGCTTAGTAGAAAAGCCATTACTTGTTTATTTTCACTAAAGAGTACTCAGAGCTCAGAAGCATTAGCATACAGTTGCAATGGAAATGATGAATTTCGTGGACAAGTGTATTGGAAACGAGCTACCTGACAGTTAAAAATACATTCACGTTTCCGATGATCAGTTGTAATATATTGAAAAAAAATGATTTTAGAGGCTTTGATATGGTGTTTAATTTACATAGAGGAAATATACAATTAAATGCGCCAGTAGTAGTAGGAATTAAGTTGGCATAGTCTTATATCGATGACTTGAAATCAGATGGGGATTTTGGAATTTTTCTGAGTCATTAAAAGAGAAAGGAGCCATTTGGCGAAAGGTTGTCTTCACTATTTTGACAGAACTGTATTATGTTATTTGTCTTGAAATGTTATTTTTGTTTCTTCATGGCGTTTTTCCTTTAGATAAGTTCGTTATCTTAGATGAATTTTTAGGTGAAAAAACTCATGAATGGATAACTGGAGGAATACTGAAGTGTATCGTTCATTTCCCCCAATCACATTAGCCATATTTACTCGCTAATGGAATATTATATAATAAACAAACTTATAAAATATATAGCGAAAAAATCAATACTTCAAAAATATCAATCGATAATATATAAAGACTCTGTAAATGAATTGCCATAATTGTACAAAACTAATACGTCATTTGATTAGTCGGGTGAATAAAAAAAAGTTTTCTATAATCTAGGGAGCAAACTAAGGAATATTTTTTAAAAAAAATCAAAGAAAAATGCAATATATGGGTTGAAGGATTTTATATAAATATTAGCGATAGTAGAAGAATCAAAAATAAATTCATGGATATGCGCTTTAAGTCAAAGTTGCTTAAAAGTGAGTGAAAATAACGCTACAAAAATATTTCAAATGTGTCTTCTACAAAATGCACAAAAATTTAAAAAAAAAAAAAACCTTCATAAAAAATTATGACATATAAGATTAAATAGTTCATAGTGCCACTTTAGTTAATTTGAATACCTGTCATGATATCAATGCATATCTCTTTCCTTAGTTCAGAGAATTAAATATATATCTGCAATAAAGTAAGAATTGTACTCCTCTTGCTTCTTTTTAGTATATTTTTTTCAAATATAAGCAAATAAATACTAAAAGTAGGCATTCTTAAATGAAAAAAATAATTATTTCATTATTATTTATGTGTGTTTTAATTCTAGGTCATAAATGAAAATTTTAATTTCATAAAATAGTCTCGAATGAGACAAAAATATATCCTCAAAATATAAATTAGACTATCACTGCGAAATTTCCGTTGCACTCTTAACAAATGTTAAAGGCTCACTGCAAGTTAGCAAGTTTTATATTCTTTCACAATTTACATAGTTCTGCCTTATTTTAGAAGTTTTGAAGAAGTTAGAATTAAGAAACATACGAAACACTGTAGGAAAAATAATTAATGATGATTATTTATAGGAAATGTTTTTCATAGATTAAACTAACATCCGAAACACATAATTGAAAATACGCAACAATAGGAAAGCGCAGACTACTAGAGAATACTCCCACCGATCCACACGTTTTTAAATTAAAGAAATATGTGGATCAATGGGAGGAAAACTGTATAAAATCACATTGAGATATGAAAAACGGAAATATAAATTCAAACATTTTAATCATTCAAATAAAAATTTCTGAAAAAAAATGTTAACATAAAAATCCAAAAGAAAAGGGGATTAGGAATGAAAAAGTATAGTCTTATTAGGTATTGCTTCAAATTTTTTAAAAAAAGCACACATATTCAGAAAGCAATTTTAAATTGAGGGTAACATATAGCATGACCATTTTTATATGCCTTTGTTCAGATTAAACCATTCTGTGCACCATTTTGATCATATATCAAAAGTATTTTTCTCGTATTATTTAGACTATATTTCTGAGGTCTTACTTTCAAATATTTCACGAATTATGATTTTTTAATTTAAATATCTTATTTTTATTATGTTCCCAAATCTTTCCCTTTGTATAATCTTAAATATGAGTGCTTCTGTTTTCATATGAGAAATTTTTTGTCTTGTTAGTATTTGCTTATATCCTGATTCCCTCCTTCTTTTGATCTCCATATGTGCCTGTATTTATTCTTATTTTAAATTTAATCACACCATCGAATGATCATTGCCCTATGTCTGTAAGCCTTGTGTTGACGGAGTTTATTCCCACAGCCACATAGAAAAAATGAGGATGCATTGAAATCAATATCGAAAATTTGATTTTCAAACTAATAATTTGAATTATAATAAATAGCAAAGGAGTGATTTTAAAGAAAAAGCAATATTTTTTTAAGTGATTCATTTGAACCAGGACGAAGTTAACCTGGATTGAATATATGTTCCTGTAATAATATATGAATAGAATATCTATCTTTTAAAAGGAATTAATAGAAAGCGCTGAAGAAGATTATTTCAGTTATTTGAACTTATGCAATAATTTTATCCAAATCTAAATGTAGATTCTTAAAATTTCAAATTCTTAAATAAAACAATTAGCTAAAAATTTCAAATATTAAAATTCAAAAATATAATATTGTATTTACAATTTGAAAGAGAGATTTAGAAAATAAATATCAAAAGAATAATATCGTCAAAATACTTATTTTTAATATTTAATCTTACCCGTTTGAAAAGGCCTTTAGCTACTAATAAGATCATGTATAAATCTGAGCAATATTTATCACCGTTAGATAAATTTAACTATTTCGAGACAAATAAATGAATATTTAGTTTCTTTCCTCACCATTTTTATATAGAAAATTCAATACTAATTTTAATTCAGAATTATAGAAACAAATTACAAGGGTTCAAAAATTGGAATTGTTTCAACAATGAGAAATTATCATATCATTTTAGTTCGGAATAGAAAAGAGCATCAAATTAAAATAAAATATGAACAACATATAATTCAAGCCGAAAACCCTAAGACAATACGAATTCTTAAGGGATTTAGTTGCGGGATTAGAATATTGAAATTTACAGTGACTTGAAATAATATATATTCTTCTTAGTCAAATATATCTTTGATTTGAACGAAGTATCGATTCAGTTCGTTAAATTTTGTTTTGACACACATATTCCAAAAAGAAGAAAGAAAAGTTGGCATTTTAGCAAAACAGTACCTCTTCTGATAGATAATTATTTTTAGTTTTCATGCTCTAAAATGAAAGTAAAATATATCTTAAATACTGAAAGATAATAATCCTTCGGCCAGATTCAGATTAATAAATACATTTTCTTGAAAAAATACCATACGTTTTCATTAACGCTGATGCGTTCATCTGGAAGAACAGAATAAACGTAATTTCCCCTGCACATGTGGCGAAAAATACTTTTATAAGTTATATTATCTGCATTACAAATTTTAAAACACATTTTTTATTGCTTTTTACTATTTGTATACTCTTAATTTTGTGCAAACAACATGAAAATGAAATAAAATTATAAAGAATCTATATAAAATTATGCCATTTTGTTTTCATTCTATCTTTTGGCACGATTAGTAGCTTACTTCGGATAAGCATTTTTAAATTGTAAATAAATTATTTTAAATTTTACCAAAAAAAAATGAATAGTTTATTGTATCTCTCTGAGAAAAATCAGATGTTTCGATAGTTAATTCATAGATTCTTATTTATTTTTTCTAAGATTTTGTTTATTTTTGAAAATACATATCTTATAATTAGATTTTCTTTGTTTAGAAATACTTTTATTCTTCTCTTCATCATGTTGATGAGAAATTTTATGGAAATAGTTATTTATCATCATGTTCGCTTATATCTAAAATTTTGTGATACTCTTTAATAAAATATGCTGAAATTGAACGTGAATTGAGTTATTTACAAAATGACTTAAAAATTAAATATTTTTAATAAACTTTCTCCAGCCATTTGTCTTGCAAAATAATATTTCAATCACCAAGATATTAAAGATGTTATGAATATTTGAAATACTGAAAATGAATTACTGATTGCGTTTCCTAACTATTTCAAATTTCTAATGATGTATGATTCTAAAAAACTTTTTTTTATAACAGTAATTAATTTTATATCATATTTATTTATTTGGCAGATATATTTAACTCTGGGTTTCCTTTCATTTTCGGAGAAATACTTATAAATAATTGAATCGTTTCTTTCTTTGCTATTTTAAAGTCAGGACTTTTGTTTAAAGGAAATGTTGATTTTTTTAAAATTTATATATATATATATATATATATATATATATATATATATATATATATATATATATATAATATGTATTTACTTTTATAAAAAAAAGTTTTAGCCTTTGACCATCCGAGCAAACATGTTTTTAAATTTTATAGTATACGATTGAAAAAAGAATATAGTTTATTAAGTGAATGTTTATTATATAATTGATAAATGATAGAATACATTTGAATGCTTAAAATTATATATGTAAATATAAGTTTTCTTTTTTTTACTGACTATAAAGGGCTTAAAATCTATTACTTCTTTTAAAATATTTATAATTATGGTTAAAACAAGTTCAACATTTGCTTATAGTTTTAAATAAATGAGAACAGAATAATTTTTTTGCATTTATTTATTTTTGATACCATTATAAATGATAATAAGACAATAAATTATGCGGTAGCTCCCAATATTTCACCTCAATATGAGATAATTCAGATGATATATGAGGATATCTTTCATTAATGTTTCACAAATGATTTCACTGAAAATAAGAAAATTATAATAAATTTTCAATAAAGGCTCTCTATTTGTTTGTAATTAATACAAGAAACAATCCGTATATTATCACATTTCTTAAATGATTCTAAATATGAAATTATTGAATTTTATTGGCTTAGGTTTGGTAAAATCAAAATTGAGCTGCATAAAAATAACCGAAATAATTTGTAAATATTTAATGGGGAATAGAAAATTACACCTAATGGTAAGATTTCTCTATTAGAAGAAAGTAAGTCATTATTTCAAGTCCAAGAATTTTAAATAATTTCAATTGATGTTTAAATTTACAATCTAAAATGGTGAACAAGAAAAAAAGGCTTTTTCTTAAAAAAGTTAAGCTTTTTTAATATTTTCTATTTTTTATTTGTAATTTAAAACTCAAACATAATTTCCCATAATAGGAGATCGTTAATTAATTGATATGGTCAGTATTTCTAAACTAATCGCATATATTTCATTCAAGTAAAATTAACAGCATTTAAAGTATAAAAAAGTATTCTAATAAATATTTATAGTTTAAAACTATACACTTATGCCATAAATTAAATATGAATATTTTCCAACAGACTAGAGAGTTTAGAAATTGCTTAAAGCGAATGCAATAAATATTTTGAATAAACATTTTAGCAGCTAAAGTAAATCTCGTTCTCACTTTTTTAAACTTCTGTAAATGTGTCCATTTTTTTTCTTATATCAGATCAAAATTTATTTTTATAAACTTATTACCAAATTGAATCAAATACATCAGTGTGCATAAAATAGTACACATGCTCCTTAAATCCGGTAATGGTGGTTAATACATGCTTCTTCTAAGAATGCTCTTCTTAACTCTGCATTGTAAAATTTTCGTAAACAGTTTATAACAAAAGCAATGAATCTTAAAAGATAGAGGAAAAAAAGATAATCTACCTTGCTAATTAGATTTCGTTGCTTGAAAACTTTTAACTTTTTGAAATTGTCGCTTTGGAGGATAAAAGAAAAAAAGTTCATCCAAGTACTGTGAAATAAAATTTAAATGTTTTATGAAGAAGGAAATTCTAGAACTCAGAATAAGTTTAAAATACTTTCATAAAATTTAAACACTTCATAGAATTTTTTAGCTCCAGTATCATAAGAATGTGTCAAGTTAATTATGCTTAGATGGTTTTAAGATTAAAATAAGATCCCTGGCTAATTATAATCCCTTTATTTTAATAATTTGAAGTAAATGTTAAATGTGATAAAATGTGTCCATTTTATATTTATTAAATCTATATTAGGAAAAATTTTAAATATTTAGAAGCTTAAATAATTAGAAGTATATAAAAATAACATGAAAGATGCATGAAATTATCATTTTGCTAAAATTAAATAAAATGAAGTTTTGTGTTGAATAGTTTTATAAATTTATGGCTACCACATTTTTTGACTCTTATAAGATTATTTACTGTTAAAAAAGACACATTATTATAGCAATATTATAGTAAAATGAAATCTGAAAAGGGAAATTTGCAGCCACAAGAACGATAAATATTACTGAAATGCTAAAGTAATATATTTTCTGTTTCAGGGTAGATTTATTTGATTTAATTTTGAACGTCTCTGTGAAGTAATTTCCATAAGAACTTCGCCTATTGTCTATAAACTGAAACACTCAACCGTAGCGATTATAAGGAGATTATTAACAATATTTTATATGATATTTCATTTAGTTGAAAGAAATGTGTAGTTATTATTTTTCAGAAATTTTGTCTTTGTGAATAAATGAGATATAAGATTTTTTTTTTTTTTTTTTTTTTTTTTTTTGTAAAAGAAATAAAAGTTTGAAAAAAGTTTTCAAGATTCCGACAATCATCCTCTGGAGAGAATTTTGTGCCAAATTTGGCATGGTATTCAGACATTTTAATTTTTAAGTAGTACATTTATTAGCTCATGTTTCATCATTTTATTTACCTCCGTTAAAAGTTTTCGAAAATTTTTATTTGAATTGTGGAGTTTTGGTTAGAAATTTATCACTTCTTGTTTCGTCAAAAAAAAAAAAAGGAATTTAACCTTACTGTTCTGTCCGGGTCTATATGATCCAGACTAAAATTTATACGTTCATAAAAAAAATATAGTACAGGGATATTTTCATGAAACTTCTTGAGATCATTGGTAAATAATATTAATAAATATTATTATTTTATATAAATTAATAAATAATATTAATATATTAATATTATTAATATTATTAGTAAATATATTAATAATTAATATTAATTTTTTTTTAAAAAAAATTATTATTTTGCATTTAGTCAATTATGAGAATAGATGTAGTTAGTTAAATTCAAATATAAAAAGAAGTCAGAGCACTTTTAAGTAAAAATGTATTTAATGCAATAAAATAAATGCAAACAAATTAAATAGCGCAGCATATTTAGATCAATACTTAAGCACTTATTTAGATAAGCACTTAATTTTATGATTCTATTGAATCTACATTACATCTATATAATAATCTAATCAAAATTCATGTCGAATTTATATTATTTAAGTCAAGGTAATTAAATACATTCATAAAAAATCTAAATATCTGAAAAATATTATTTTTGAGTTTTGCAAAGAAAAATCCTTTTTATCATGCAAGATTTTGATTGATTTGATTTGATTGTAATAAATTTTGATTTGATTGTAATAAAAATTATATATATTAATGGTTTTTGCTGCATTGGAAGGGATAATGCAACGGTAAGAACCAAACATACTTTAAATCATTTTTTAAATTTTTATATAAAATGGAATAAATTTTGAAATGCATTTAGCTGAAGTCGAAATGCAATTCATAATCTGAAAATAGAAATATTTCTCCAGTTCTTAAGAAAATGTTTTCATTGAATTCATTTAAAAATAATTTCCAAGATGTTATTTTTTTAGTTACAATTGTTTTTATTCGTATTGAATATTGGAGACTGATTTCCACTCCGTATATATCTGAATAATAAGAACATGCTTAGAATCATATACAAAACAGCATAATAAAAAAAAGATAGTAAATGTATTTTATTGTATTTAAATTCAGTTTTATAAGTTTTCATTAATAAGTAACATTGTTTACCTTTTTTTTTTAATGAATACGTAAACAGAAGAAAAGAAGTTACTCGATTTATTCTACGAATCAGTTGCTTCGGATAAATTACGATTTCTTCTTTCTTTTACACAATTTATCTTCTGGTAAATTTACAAAAACTAGAATTTTTATTGAACAAACGCGTGAGAGCATGTCTAATGCAATTACAGTTTTTTAATAGCTTTATTTGACTTTGCCTGGTTCGAATCAAAGCGTACATAAAACAACCGCTTTATTTCATTGACAGTTGTTTACTTTTATTAATGGTTTACAAATTTAGTTCTATTTATGAATATGCATTTGAATTTCTTACAGTTGGCTTGAAATAAAGAATATTCACTAATTTTATCTATTTGATCTATTTAAATCGAATAAATTTATTTTCACCAGTCATGTGAAGAAAATGTTTTTCACAATGAACGTTGATGAATGAATAAATGAATGATTAATAGAAGATGTAAGAAAATATTTAAGTAAAACAAAAGGAAAAGAAAAAAATACTAGCTGTGAAATTAATCAGCAATTTTATACATCACTGGAGCTTAATTGAATTTATTTTAAAATAAATTTTTTAATGACATTTAATTATATCACATTTTCCTTCCTTATTATACAGAAAATAATTTATCCCATTTATTTTACAAAATATGTTCACATTGCGGGCGATAATTTACTTTGCTTCGACTGTAGTTTTTAATATGATATTTTTGAAATTTAAAATATTATATTTCGGACAAATTGCTACAGGCAAAAAAAAGTTTTAATTTCCTGAATACAAATTATATAAATTGGATGTATTGTAATCATGAACAAATCTGAAAAGGGCATTTTGATAATTATCCACATTTCTGACCTTAATGAATGCGAAAAAAGCATTTTCAAAATTGGGCCTATCTGATATTGTATCTGCTTATGATTATGAATATTTAACTGCTCTTTGAATGAAGCTGTTTAAATTTGGTATATGTAATCTACATAATTAAGAATATAAGATTTTTCTATTGTCCTCAAATTCAAAACTTTATTTTTATATAATATTTGAGCATATGAATAATTTTTAATGAATAAATAGCTATATATATATTTATATACAAAATAAACCTTAGTTATTACTTTTGTAATTCATTGTAAATTTTAAGAAAATTATATTTCAAGAGGAGGATTTTTTTTTTTGAAATCTGTGTCAAAAATTAATACCATATTTAAAAATAAAATGAAACAAAATGATAAATTTTTGATACGCAGTTTTGTATAAATTATTTCAAAGAATTTCTTATGAAGATCATTCTTTTTAAAGCAACCATAATATTTCAAAGTACGGCGTTAATGCAATTAAAATAGAAATAACTACAAAGAATTTTTAATAATATGGGGAAAATAATATAAATTATTAATTTTTGTTAGCAGACGAACGGTTAGAAATTTCTAGAAATAGAGCAGCAATTTATATATCCATTATTTCATTGACGATATTACAAAAATTGGAATGCAATTTCTATTTTATGTTGCAAAAATTATTCGTACGGGAAATGAATAAATGCACAGTAATAATAATTTTTAAAATGTCGCATTTTAATTTGTTGATATTTAATTTTATTTAATGTAGTTTTCATTTTATATTCAATTCTCACAAACTTCTACTTCTCCATTTCATTTAAATAAATTAAGCATCCTGATTGTTAATTGAAATATCGTGAAGTTTCCAATGAATCAAGCTTATTTTATTCAAAAATTATTTATATTTATTATGTGTCCTTTTTAAATGAGAAACAGAATATATTTATATAAATTGTAAAATGCATAGAAAAATAAAAGAAAAAAAATTAAAATTCATATGTTGTTTAAAAAAAATGTATTGGTATTACTATAATTAAGAAAATACTGAAAGTTAATTAGCAAGAAATGAAATATATATAATCAAAAAATACCCTAGAATATTCAAATTGAATCCTATAAGAAATTTTATTTCGTATTCTACTAAAAATAACATTTAGAATACCGTTTAAGATCTGGAAACCCTCCAAATGTTGTGCAATTATTTAAATCTATAATACAATAAAATCGCCTTGGTGTTTCTTAATCAAAAAAGTAAGTCTTAAAAAATGTTATGATAAAAATTCCTTAACAGGAATAATTTTTTTTTACCTTTAAATTTAAAAAAAAATCAGTTTGAATCTAAGATTTTATCAAAGGTTTCAATAAAGAATATTGATTTCAAATTAAATCAGTAGTAAGCTAGCAGATTTTATAAGTCTTCAAGGCTACCTATAGTTCGAATTTCCATCATTTTCTTCTTGAATTAGGCGAACATATTGGCACACATATTCTGAAACATATTCACATATATTCAACGGAGCACTCATACTTTGAAAAAAATTAACCATTGTATTATATAATATATATAAAGTAGATGTATATATGAAATGATCATTTTAAATCAAAATTAAATCTTAAATTTTTAGCCCATTTTTATTTTTAGCCCATGATAAAATGATTTATTTCCTAATCCAATTCCCATTTTTTTTAAATTTATTTTTTACACAGTATTTAGAAACTTGACGAATTTCACTTTCTGAGGCTCCCACCATTGGGATAAAAATCCTTAACACCCACACATGCTTTTCGAAGGTAACTAAGATTTTAAATGGATTTATCATAGCTTTTCTCTTCGTAAGAGCTATGACTCCAGTGATGAAGTAAATCGAAGTTAAAATTTCAAAAGTTCCATACATATATATGCTCTTGGGCAAAAATTCCTTTTTATCTGATAAACACAGTTATTAATTATCAATCCAAATGATCAAATTTTCATTTCATAATAATTACTTACCTTTATCAGCTGAAAGCTACCTACTTTATACCTTTATCAGTCTGCATCAAAAAAGAAAGAAAGTGAGAGTAAGAGTGAGAGAGAGACCCCTTATTCTTTTCATTTATTTTTTTATCTGACGTGTTTTAGAAAGAAAATAGTAAATGAAACAATTTACACAGTTTATTTTGAATCCCTTGTGTAAAGTACTTTTATTTTTCTTACAACTGACTAATCACACACATTTCAGATATCTTCATTCCTTCATCTAAGAAAAAACAAAATATTCCTTGAAATTTAGAACAATTTTAATTTTGAAAATAAGTAATATCCTTTCATATTTATTGGTGATATTTTATAAAAGAAAAAAAAATCTAAGTGTAAATGTTAATTTCAACTATCTTTTTTTAGTACAAAAATGAAAAAAAAAATTGCAAAATATAAATTTACCAGATGATCATAAGTGATTATTTCGAACCACTCTAAAGTACACGGAACAGTACAGAAAAATACAAAACTTCCAGGAGGAAGAATGTCCCGTCATTCATAAGAAGAAAATTTTTATACCCGCCGAAGAAATTTAAAAAAAATGATGGTAACTATAAGAACGAAAACTTCCTATAAATAGAAAATATTCGGCTAAAGAATGTCGAGAAAATTGATGATTAATTTTAAGTACTCAATTAATGAATATCATCTATTTTTTTAAAGTTATCCTTTAATTTATTATTTTCCTTTAAGAGAGCTCAAAATCAAATAATATAAAATAAACAAACATATTTAGAAAACACTGCCCTTTGTCACTTTACTAATTAGTTCCTGATAAAATAGATTAGTTGAAAATAGGATAATTTGATAATTGAAAGGGGAAATTAACGGTAATTACTTTAATTTATTTCCCAAAATAAATGCCATAATTTTCAGAATAGAATTACGCCGCTTTACTTTGTATGATTATATTCCACTTTTGAAGAAAGAAATTGATTTATTCGTGGGAGAAATAATTTCTTTATTTATCTTTGAAAGCAAGGGTCTTTGTTACACGCTATGATAATGTCTCTCCTTTTTTAAGAAGGTCAAGGATCTCTTAAACATGTGACGAGTGAAATTCCTTCACTAATATAAAATTGTGCTTCACATCTATTGCGTTTTAATGAACTATAAATTTATCATTAGATAGGGAAAGCGAATTTTTCTTTCAATATTCTACTTTATTTTTTTCCATATTCTTCTTTTTTATTTTCAGTGATTGAAAAATAAAGTCTCTGATGTTAAAAGACTGGGTTAGACAAGACATTATTTTAGCATTTTCATTATTTTTAATTCATCATTTATTTCATCATTCTTTCTTGAGTATTAAAAGACATTATGAGATAAAATATTATTATAAAATTTTCATTATCTCTAATAAGCTATAATCCATTATACTTATCATATTTTTGAAATCGGTGCTGTAGTTAATGGTAATTGAATTTGATGCTAAGTATTCATCGTTTAATACATCTTAGAAAAAAACTCTTCCATACAAAATGGAAAATTACACATGAGAAATTATATTACAGAACAATAAATGAAAAAAGTATATTCTTTGTCTGAGATACAAGGCATTTTATTAGGTATAATTCACTGCAATATATCATTTCTTTAAATGCTCCAAAGACAAATTTTCTAAATATTTTTGTGTAGAACATTGTATCTTGATTAAGATATTCAGTCAATATTTTTGAATTAATAGACATTCAGTTATTAATTTCATTTTTGATCAAATTTCATGACATATTAGAATCTACTTACGCATGTGAAGGTCTGCATCTCATTAATTAGTTAATTATTTAACAATTAATTCCCATGCTCATTATGTATACGAACATGAGAAAAATCGATCAATTATCAATTTGATTATGAATAAAACGCAATGCGAAATTTCTTGTTATATAGCCTAATAAAATAAAAACAGTTTCAAATTTTAATAGTTCTTTTAGAAAGGTTGGTCATGACAACACCAAGAAATTCTTGAGTTCATTATGAACATAGTTCATTCCATACTATTTGCCACACAAAATCCATTGTCATGTAAATGATATTCAGCAGTTGAAAGGACTTTGTTCTTATATCATATCTCCAAGCTCTTTACTGTCCACTCTCTCCACTGTCAATGCTTCGCGAAATGGAAGCACTAAAAGTGTACATCTGTTCAAGTCTTAGTTTGGTACTTTAATGAAAATCCTGGGTAACCGTATTTTAAGATATACATTCGATTATATCATGCCTATACCTATAGGAGGGGCTTTATATGTTATTTTCCATTCATGTATTTACAAATAATGTAATTCTTACTTTTAAATGAGTTTCACCATAAATGTCACCTGGAGTTTCCAATAGTTGCGCAATGCTTTGCAGTTTTCGTTCATTTGTAATGTTCATGATGTTTCATTCATTACATCATGATCTTTTGAATCTGCCATTAACGTATAGTCAATTTTTCTATCAATATCACAATTAAATATATATCTCATAGTTAATAATTTTATCAAAATACAACAATCCTGTTTTAATTATTTCCAGAGCACCGTATAGAATTCAGAAAGCGATTTGAACTGCTATAATTTTGTATTAAATCTTCCATAGTATATACTTGTAAAAAATTCATTTTTTACCAGAAAAATGGACCTTGCACGATTTTATGAGACCTATTTACAATTTTAAGTAGTTGCTTTATTTTATCCAATAAATTTACATATTATTAAGTCTTACATTATATATTTTATTTCCTGATTTTCAGCACACTTATTATATTTCTAACGGCTTCATTAGTGACGCTATTTTATTACTTTAGGATCACATATAGATGAGAAAATTTCAATATTAAATGTTATTCAGAACCTTTCCCACATAATTTGGAATTTACTATTGTCTGTAATATATCGAAAAAAATATATTAATTACTCACAAAAATTAACTTAAAAAATCTCCCTTTACTTATATTATTTGTTGCGTATATCATCGACTTCCTCAAACTTTTCGCATTTCGGTAGAATAAACTGATAATTTCTTTGCTTTATATATTTGAAACAGTCCTATAAAATCAAAATATAATGATAATAAAATGACAAACGTAGAATACTAAAAAATAAATCAGAAAGGGAAAAAAATCTTATTGTTTTGTTCTTTATGTCGCAGGAGCTGCCTACTTCTAAACTCTCCCGAACATCTTTATCTTAAATAGCAATGAATGGAAAAAAATAAATTATCTTGGGAACTAGGCAATTATTGGCAAGAAAAGTCGTAGAATATGAACAGAAATAATAATAAATAAACTGTACAAATGATCGAAAAAAGATAAATATTATTAGATATAATTTACACCGAAAATTTGAATCATAATTCATGTCTCACCAAGAGAAATTGCGAGTAAAAAATCTTGAAGTATCTATTGAAAAATATTTTTTGATTTATTTCCTTTGAGAGATGAGACAGTATTTTCAATTTCGCTTATTACTTCTTTTGCGCATTTCGAAAAGAAATGAAGTAAAGAAAAGCTACTAATGGCGGAAACGTGGCCAAATAGACTGAATGCAACAACTTTCAACAATTCGAGATAATTTTCGAGTCATTGTCACATTTGTAAATTAAAAATATGAAACTTTGTAATACATCATTTATCTTTATCTTCCCTAGTAATAATGCAATTTCAAGTATTACATTTTGACACGTAATCCCACTAACAGAATTAAGCTTACTCCCATTCTAGAGAGGAACGTTTTTGCATTTATAAAAAGTTTTTTTTATCTGAAGAAAATAAGTTCATGAACACTTTTAAATGAATTGACTTAAAGAATATTATTTTGTGATATGAAACAACTATTGTTACTATTTTTACCTCTTAGAAGAAAAACTAAAAAATAATAGTAATTATTATTATTATTGAACTAGTTTTAGAGTGTTTCCCATTTAATTTTATCACATCTAGTCAATAGTTAATAAAACAGAAAAGTCGTGACACACTTCATTAATACTGAAGTCGTAAAATGTATCCTATGAATTCGAAAAATTGCAATTTTGGAGCAAAAAACTTCATAATTTCTAAATTTGATACACAAAAAAAAACACAAAAAAAACCGGAACACATTTTTTGGCAAATGAAATGCAATTATTATAAATGCTTGTATTCTCATTTCGTTCATTTTTGCATATTGTATAGTTTGCATTATTCAATTGCATTGCATTTATATCTGGCAATGAGCGTGTTTTATCAAACATTTTAATTCACCGTGCTGTTGATTATAATTCAAAACTTTAATTTTAATAATGATAGTATTTAATAAAAGTTGTAATTTTTTCAATTAAATTCTATTGCCTTAAATATTGTTCTTTTAATGATTAAGGTTGTTTAGTTAAATAACCCCAATGAGGTATCCAATAAATTAAAGGGAATATTAGGAAAGGAAGGTATCGAGATATTTATTCATGTTTCATGTTTTCCAAGAATTAAATAGTGGAACTGAAAGTGCATTTTCTTATATTTCTTAAGGAGATCCTATGATTACCGGATGTATGTAATTTCCGTTAAAGACTAATAAAAAATATTTCCTTGAATTATTTTTTTTCTTTCCAAGATGCTATAGAATATTTTAAATTCTTACCCAATGACATGAAAATGTGTCGATTTTTACAATCGAGGAATTTATCTCTGACTTTATTTGATATTTTTATAATCAACACAGTGAAATAATTGAAACATGCTTACTCTTTATTTTGCATAATAGATTTTAATGTTTAAGCAATATTTGCTTTCTAAAAAATATTTATAAAATATAATTTATATTTATAAATATATATTTATAATTTATATTTATAAATATAATAAATATTTATAATATTTATAAAAATATATTTTTTGTGTAAAATCTTCAGCAAAATCCTGTTATATTTGCCATTAAACATATATATATTTCTTCATGCAATAATTTCTACAAAATTTTGTTGATTTTTACCCATTTAAAATATAAGACTAAGAATGAATATATAATCTTTTAAGAAAAAACTGTAAAAGAGATAAAACTTCAAGCAAATTGATCATAAAAGAAAAATATAAATTGCAATGTTTTCAAAGCAAATAATTTTGTCGCAGGGATTTACTTGGTAGAAATTTGATATTTTAATATGACTATAAAATAAGCAAGACGAATCTCAGCTGGTTTTTAATGTGTTAAATAAATAAACAAACGAAAACATCAAATCTGGGTCTTGACGTCCCCGCTGAGAATCGTGTTGTACAGATTACGTAATTCTTTCAGAAGTGAAAGAAAAGAAACTCGAGCGGAACGCAAAAAATAAGTGTCTGACCGCAAACGTCGCATACAAAAAATCTGGAAGTATAAAAAAATAATATCATAAAAAGAATATCTTCGTTTTTCTGAACCTTCATAGATTCTCTAAGAAGCAAACAAGGCAAAGGTATAAACCATTTTCTTTTTATGATGGAAAAGCGCTACAGAAAATCTGATGCTCTCATATTCTCAGCTTCAAAGAAACTTCAATAAATAAATAAATGTATATACATTTATAGAGATGTGTATAAGAAACAATACTTAAGACATCTGTGGAAAAAAATTGGAATTTTTTATAACTTCAGTAGCTAAACAGTATGCATGTAAATGATTTGAGATAGACATTTGGATGCCATGCACGTTATTTGAGGTATTATATCACTGAAAAGTAATGGAAATTCTTATTTCTTATTAAATATTATCCTTGTTAAATATTTCAGTTTTCTAACAAAAACAGTTATCGTATATAGAAAACTGTAAACATTCTCCTGTATAATTTCAATCCAATATTTCAAAGAGTGATATTCGTGAAATGTCCATTGAATTTAAATTTTAGTTATTTTTCTCTGTAATGCTAATTCATACTCAAATAAAAGAACTGATGAGATTGGATGGAATATCTGTTACATGATGATGGTTTTAGAATCTTGCCTAAATGCAATAATAGCTTTGTTTTCTTATAAAATTAAAGAATCGACGATTATCAATTGTTAAAGAATGATCGACTATGATCCTGTTGTGTAATTTTAAATTGTCAGCAAATTACTTCTATTAGAAAAAGAACTGTTTTTCCATGTTTTTTGCAGAATTGGAAACGGAACTAGCAAACTACAAAATCGGAAATTATGTCTTAAACGAAATTGGAAGGAAATTCTCAATTATTGAAGAAGCAATAGCGATGGCTTAGAAACATTAACATGAAACGAAAAAACCATTACGATTGAAACCTTTTGAGAAGAATAACTAGAGCAAACAACGTAGATTTGTGCTTCTGAAATGAATAAATGTAAAACATGAAAATATCCCATTTTGCTTTCCATAAAGTGCATGCCCATACAATTTTTACAGAAATATTTCGAAATTCAATTTTTTTTAATTGAAATGATTTCACAATGCAAATTTTTCGAGAATAAAAATTTACAATATTTTTCATTAACAGAATATTTCGTTACGATTAAATATGAAGTTCGCATAACATATATTCTTATAAAATCTTTAAAACATGAAAATATTCTATGAAATTTGAATATAGATTTTTATGAGTATTCTACCTCCACAACGAAGTGAATTTCTGTACAAATTGAGAAGCATACCTTCTACTTGAGGGGTTATACATTGGGCTTGATGACCCTAGTTATACGCTCACAGATTTTGTCGAGGGTGTGGCCATTTTGATTTCTCTGAATGTCAAAGAAATTTTGAAGAACGACGGAAAAAATTTCTAATTTATCATCAATTTTGCATTTGTTTGCGGATTACTTTCAGCAAGGAAATATGAAAAGCTGTATTTATTATTATAATACCATCATTGAATGCAAATATATAGAATTTACTCATCAAAATTCTTAAGTATTATCTCAATAATGAAATTCTGTTCACTGACTAATTCAGATAAAAAAAATCTGACATGCATCCAGCTCATAAAAGTTCAGAACCAAATAAAGTTTTATTTAAAGATTATTTTAGGAAATATACCTTTTTACGTTCGATATAAATATAATATGGATTTTGAGATTTGAAATTAATGTAAAAATAAAAGCATTATTTCAAAATTCCTGAATTCAATAAACATTTTAGCACTGCATACAAATAAATGATGTTGGAATTGGCTTTATTTAAAAGAATACTCAAAGTTATAAATAGTATGATTTCTCTTTTAAGAATGTTTGATAAAAACCTTCAATAAAAGGTAATCGAATCCATACGAATGAATTTTAAATAAACGATATGAAAAATTCTTTGCCTTTAAAATGCCTTTATCCGAAGCACAACTTAAAATGTATTATTAAAAATATAAATAAAGTAAGCAAAATAAGGAGAAAACGAATTCTGGAATATAATTGAATTTCTTGAAATGAGGAAATGCAAAAAATACGATCAAAGTTTTCAGAATTCTTTGATATATGAGTAAAAAATATATATATATATATAAAGAAAACCCCAAAAAAATATTTTCTTTGAATTTTAAATTAACTTAATATTACTTATAAGGGTTTCTGAGGATTATATTTCTTGAAACAATGAGTATATTTCACATTTTTATAAAGAGTAAATGCTGCATCCAATAAATATATTGTGTCAACTTTATTTTTTCAATTAACTAAGTATAAGGTTTAATATTAAATAATAAGCCAGAAAGAAAAAAAAAACATTCCAATTTCTAGGATCCGATGATATTCAATGAAATTAATTTTAACCAAGCACTTTTGTTACCATTATTATAAACCAGAGGAGGATCAATATTTATCATATTATTATAGAAAAAAATAAATGTATGTACAAAAACATAATATAAATGTATATTTCTTTCTCCAAAATTTCATGTTTTTTTTTAATCTTCTTGGTACGAATTGATTTAATAAATCCATCGTATTGGAGCATTAAAACTGACCATTATTATTAATAAGGTAAAATACTTTACTGAATTGTTTATGCCTCTAGTGGTTTCCTTACTTTAGTTTAATGTATAAATATACATTGTGAAAAATTTTAAAATCAGTTACTACTCAGAACTAGTAGTGTTTTCAGCTTCTTTCTATGATAACAAACAACATTTTGTCAAACATGTTCTTTATTGATTATTGAAGCAGTTAAAGAGAAATGTCATGAAAATGTATTAAAGAAATGCAATAAGATTGATTTGAGAAAGAAGGTTTGCACTGTGAAAGAGATTTTCACTCTTGATCCCACAAATGTGTCACACACCAACTCTACCTTTATTTTGACATTGAATAAATTTAGTTAGTCAAATGCAGCGATATTTGTACTCGTTAAATGTCCAATGTGGCAATGTCTTTCCCAAAACATTTGGCTCATTTACCCAATTTTGCGAATAATAATAATATATCTTTTGTTGGCCGGGTAATGACTATTAAAGATAATTTTAAAGCATATCTTTTAAATAACATCGACATGCTAAATGATGATTATTAGCTGTGTTCTATTAATGGCGTTGTTACTACGCGATAAATAGCAATGAAATGATTGACACTTTATAATATATCTTAATCCTGTTCTTCTAAGTCCACACTCACTCTGCAATCAAGCATCACTCAAAAATCTTCTTACCCTATAAAAAGGCAAAGATTTAGGAACGGTTGTAAGATTAGGAAATATTTATGACGAAGAAAATTATTTTAACAGCGAACCAGGTTCGTAATGTCAGCACGTGCTCTGTTATGTTTCGAAGTTTGAATCAATGATTTTCCAAATATTTAATCAATGTATTCAATTACTAAATAGCAATCTAAACACAAAATAAACATAAGCATGTGAGATTATTTATCTTATCCAATTTACTCATAAGAGTGACATTAACTCAAAATAACGTTTGGCCCTCGCAAGGAACAGACGAAAACATCTTGGTAGCTGCATTTAATAACAGTAAGTCCCATTTCAGGAAATGTAGATGGGAAATAATTGGATCAGTTCCCACTGGTGGTAATTCCCCAGGTGCATAAGTAATTGCTGAGATGCAAAAATATATATTCACTAAGTGCCTTATTGTTACTACTGATGTTGTTGCTATTTACTTTTGGCAATTTAGTGCATGAATCCAAGTCAAATTAAGGTACATTTGTATTTGCATTTACGGGGCAAAAAATTGATACTTGGCTTTCCATTGATAAGTGTTCGTATATGTGTGTATTTGTACTAACATGGAAATAACATTTATGAATACTTCAGCGTACAAAGTACAATCATATAATACTGAAAGCAATATTTCTTTTATATTAAAGGGGTCAGTAATATTTATTGTAATGGCGTAATTCCTAGTTTAAATTATCTTTTCAATTTCTCTGAAATTGGGTTATTTAGAAACATATAAGAATTTAATAATTTTTATGAAAGCCATTTTTAACTGTGTGCAAAATGTTACATTAATTCAATTGTAACCAGAATTAACTATAAAGTGCAATTTCACCAAATGTTTTAACCTTAATTTTATTTTAAAAATCAAAATATAATATTTTTATTATTTAATAACTAAAAATATCTGCATTTTAAATTAAGTTTCATACAGACATTTTTGTCGAAATTAATTTTTTATTATCTTTTCTTCAACAGTGTGTCTTCAATAGTGTTATAATGTTTTACATTTTATAATCGTAAATAATAATCGGCTTTCGTCAATTTCTAATAATCATTCTGATATTTATATTGGTTAATTACTATTCATATTAACCATTCATTGCAAACTTCGGTTTATCACAGAAATCAATTATTATTCATAATATTGGTAAATCATAAAGAGAGTAATTGATCATAACCAACGTTTTCTGTAAGCTGGGTAATATTGCTCACAAATAAATATTTTATCAACAATAACAAGTGTGAAGTCATCACCCGTACCATAATTTAGAATATGGAAATAGAATAAAAATAAAATAAAATAACTTGATACGCCTTTAGTGAATACTCTAAAATTTCAATACAAGCAAGCATAACGCAAAGATGTATATAAAATTTCGAATTGATATTCGAAAATCAAAGAACATATGAATCTTTATAGCATTTACAAAATTAGTAACATTAAAATATATTTCTAAAATTTTTTTTAAGAAACTAGTTTAAAATTAATTTTATTTTTGGTGTCAGACTTTCTGAAATATAATTTCCTGTACTCGTCTCAAGCTATATCTACTATATTTTTAAAACCATGTTAAATATAGTCACAGAACAAAATAACATGATAACCATCTGTATTATACTCTTTACTATTTATCTGTTACTCATCAAAACAGGCAATTTCCATGAAATTTCTTAATTTAAAAAAAAAATCTTACATTCATTAAAAAACGAATCCAAATATTTCGTTTTGATGCACTTATATAAATATCACTAGAAAAAGAATGTTACTTTTACGCAATAAGGAAGAAGTGCCAGAGGTGAAAAACTAATAAAACACTCCGTTTGTCTATTTAAATGAGAGGAGGAATTCTTGCTAAGAGCTTATAAACAAGTCGCATATATATTGAAATTGCAGAAGAGCTTTAATTTAGAAAACTATACAAAAGAAAAAATACACATTATTTTTTTCGAATTTCAGATTTTTGATTATTTTAGACTTTTACTTAATATTATTTCAATTTCAGTTTTTGAAGTTTATAGACTATTCATATCTTTTCTGTACTAAAAAAATATTTTACGCAAAATTAATGCAAAAACAAAGTACTGAAGAGAGATAAAGGTATTCGACAAAGAGCGCAAGTTACACAACGTAATGAAGAGTAAATATTTTCAATTCTTCTGTTATTTCAAAAGATTTTTATTAATGTACACATAACACAGTTTTCCCTCCCAAATATTTTCTGAAATTGCTACTACAGATAATAAACAAGCTCAAACGTAAATATCGAAAAAATTTTAGTTGTTTGATGCAGGTCATAACAAACATAGTGTCTATAAAGTGTAAGGGTGTTTGAGATAAAAGTGAAAAGATATTTAAAATATTTTCCGAATTTCACTTTGTTTTATAGCCTTATCATATTTGATGTATGTCCAACGACTTCAAAATGTCAATTTAAATTTTCTCTGTTTGTTAAATTCAGATTTGATTATCTGATTTGTAATTCTTATTGATAAGTAAATTCTTATTTACAGAACTTTATTAGGAATTAAGTGATAAACATCTTTATTTCTTTATCAAGATAAACCAAAAGTGTTTTCATTTTTAAATTATATATACAATTATTACCATTTTAATGTAATAAATATTGAGTCAAATGAGTCAAAATAATATATATATATATATATATATATATATATATATATATATATTAGTTTAATGTTAATTCGGCTGAAATATATGAATGAATAAAAATTTATTTTCATCCAATATGTTTTATGTAAAAAAAATATATTTCTTCTTGTAATTTCTGATCACAGTTATAATGGAAGGAAAAATCTTTAGTTCAGAATACTTTAGAACTATTCCTTTAAAAATGCCTTAAAACTATTAAATACCAACATTTTGTCTTTCTATCTTAACTTAAATGTTTATATTGTATTTAATTAAGAATATGTAAAAAATATTTATAATATAACTATCATTCCAGGGATTTTTCTTTCAATTCTAACATACATGATATTTTAAAATTATATGAATAGCTTAGAACCATTTAACCATTGGCACTCGTTTCCATGAAATACACGCGTCCCAATATTTTGGTCACGCCGCCGATCAAAACGATTTGCATTTTGGTTCAAAATAACAAAGTTTTCACTACGAAGTATTATGAACAAACGCGAATGTCCCCATTCCATTTTAAAAAGGGCACAGATATTTGTACGGCTGTGGAAAATTCGCTTACTGAGAAAGAAATTGATTTGAAAAGAATTGTTTCAGTAACTGGAGGTGGGCAAAAGAAAGTTTCATTAGTTCAGCGTTTCTAAACCTTTCAGTATTTGCGGCCCAGTTTTCAATCATAATTTTCATCGCGCCCCCCGCTTACAATAAAATGTATACAACAATAATGTATATTGAGTATTTTGGATTCTGCTTTTAAATTATTTTTAATTAACTGCCAAAACAAGAGTAAAAGCGAGCCAACGTTGGCGAGAAACCATATTTTGCATTTTGGACAAGCCGGCGGTAAACAGATGAAGCGAATAAAAGCGAGGAAAATGTCAATATTATATTTGAAATGAAAGCCAAATAGGGAGATAACGTTAAAAGAATATAAAAGTAAAAAAATCGTTAATGAAAGTTAACCTAGAAGGGATGAGCTAAATTTAGAAACGGGGAATAATTTTTTCGAATAATTAAAGAAATAAAACAGAAGCATGACTAAACAAAAGTGAAAAAAATAAGCAATGTTTGTGGAAGGGAATCCACACGACCTATGCCGTCTCGAGCATGCGCGAGCAAATGTTTTCTAATAGGAAGAAGGAAAATGTTCAATAACGCAAGTTTCAATTCCAACCAGTCTCATTCGAGTTGATCCTCTTATCGCTATCGAATCTATAATGAATGTGTATGTTATATATGTTTTCGTGCTAATTGCAATTCACCATATTAAATATTCACGGCAGTAGATTTATGCAGACTCATGGATAAATTTTTAAGCGGAAGTAAGCAAGCATTAGACGATAGTCAAGCATCAACAAGTACACAGACGAGCGTGGTTCCGAAAATAAAATCAAGAAAATATTCTCAAGAATACTTAAATTTTTGGGTTTGCCAATGCTGAAGAAAATGAAGAGGAAAGACCCCTGTTTATCATTTGCTTAAAAATGTTGGCCGCAGACAGCATGAAACCTAATAAACTTAAACGACATTTGGAAACGTTTCATAGTGAGTACGCCAACAAACCCAGAGAATTCTTCGAATTAAAATTAAAATCATACAAAAAGCAAAAATCATTTTTAAAGAAACTTTGTCTGTGAATAAAAAAGCTTTAATTGCATCTTACAAAGTTCATATAAAATAGTCAGATGTAAAAAAAACCTCACACCATTGGTGAAGAGCTTATTTTGCCAGCAGCAATTGAGATTGTAGAAACCATGTTTGGAGATAATTTTTCAAAACTATTGCAGTCCATACATCTTTCAAATGATACTGTCGCCCGTCGAATTTGCGATATAGCCGAAGATGTACAGTGTCAGCTTTTCTCGAAGTTGCGGGACACAGAGAAGATTTGGCTTCGAAAGCAATGAGTCCTGGTATGAATACGGACTACGGTTGTAACCGTAGTAAATTATATAAAAATGAGACTCCTGAAATTGAGAATCTTTTCCGCACTTTGTAAAGACATGGGTTTCAGTACATTCAGCATTACTATTTTACTGCGAGGCAAGAGGGTCATCACATGGGAAATTTTTGCAACGTGTTTATGAATAAAGAGAAGAAATCGCCAATTTCTTAGCAGAAGAAAACAGACCGGAGACCGAGAATTTTCGCGATGGTTTATTAGTGATGAAATTGAGGTACTTGGTCGACATATTCGAGAAATAAAATAACTTGAAACTTCAATTCTAAGGAGAAAATACACATAGTATGTTTGATACGAGTGATAAAGTTAATGCTTTTTGTAGAAAATTAGAATTGTCGAGCAGAAATGTGAAGCAAAAAACCTAACAATGTTTGCAAATATGGATGATTATACTATAACTTACAAGGCTGAAGAAGAACATGTAAAGGTTGTTTTGTAATCAGTGAAAATCTTTTAGCTATGCTGGTAAAGAATTTTAAAAAGTATTTTCTTGCTGACGACAAACTGATAGCAAGTTACGAGTGAATTAGGGATCCATTTCATAAGACTCCCGAAGGACTCTGAATTGATGAGGGAGAAAAATTCATAGACTTCACAATAAGTGGCGAAACTAAAAGAACAATTAGGAATAAATCGCTATTTGAATTTTGGGCAGGAGTAAGGATGATTTTTCTGCACTAAAAACAAGGGCATTTCACATTCTATTACCATTTTCAATATCCAACTTTTGTGAAACTGGATTTTCTGCTGTGGCTTCTTTGAAGACAAAATATAGGAACAGAAATGAGAGTAGCTATTTCTAATATTAAGCTGTCTTTCGAAAAACTTTGCTTTGCAAGACAGGCTCAAGAAAATCACTAATAATTATTAAATTCATTTTTAATTTAGTATGTTTTGATTTAGTAAATTGTTTTACTTTAATAAGTTATTAAATATGTCGAAATGCATTTTATTTTCTATGTTTATGTGTGCTTTCCTTTCAGTCAGTTAATCAATTTTTTTAAAATAAATATTTTCTCTTGGATATTCTTGCGCCCCCCTTAATTGTGCTCACGCCCCCCTTGGGGGGGTGAGCCCCACAGGTTGAGAATCGCTGCATTAGTTTATTTCAAATAGAAGTAGAACATTCGATTCTTGAACTCCTCTGCATTATTCACCAATAAGCCTTTTGTTCTAAGAGTGGTTTAACATCGCTTCATAATGTAATGGTGTTAGTCACAAAATAGGCAACATCATATTGTCGCAGGCTTTAAATAAGCGAAAGTTTGATGCTTTGTTGGATGAAGTCAACTCGGCTCGGTGTATAATGGCTTACTAATGTATACTAATGTTCGCTGGTTGAGCTGCGGGATTTGTTGACTGCTTGGAAGAAATCAGACTACTTCTGCTAAAGGAGTGGGAAATTGAATAATATCCACAGTTGTTGGATGTTATGTGGCTCTCAAAATTGATGTTTTTACAGACATATGCCAATATTTCAATGAATTGAATGTAAAGCTTCAAGGTAAAAATAAAGCAATTGCCATGAAGGATCTCATTTGCGCTTTTGACACTGTATTGTATGTTTTAGGAAAATTATTATTAAAAAAAATAAAAAACTTCAAGTACCTCCTAAATTTGAAAATATATATATATATATCAAAGATTTAGATATACATAAGAAACCAAGTGAAGAAAAAATTATTGAAGAATTTATTTCCGTAAATGATTCGTCAATCAAGGAATTTTCAGCCAAATTTTTTCAGTTTAAAAATTCATTGGAAAAGCTCAAATTTATTATGTACCCTGCCTGATGTGACTTCATTTGAGTTCATTCAGTTGAGTATGAATTCAAAAATATATTGAAACAAGGAAAAAGTTGGAATTGATTGAAATAAAAAGATTAACAAGCAATATAAGTAAAAATACAAGAAACGAAATTTTGGAAACACGGAATTCGATTCCAGATACATTTAATGGTTTGGAGAAGATCACTCATGCTATTTTAAACATATTTTCATCTCTTATTAGTGCGAGTCATTATTTTCAGAGATGAATAACATTAAAGACTCTCTTAGAAACCGTTTGGCAGATGACTCAAATTCAGCATGCACTCTATTAAAAATATCAACTTACAACCCTAATATAAGTTTTCATCTAATCTCCAAAAAATGAAATCACATTAAAGTTACTTTAATTTGATTTACACCTACAACTAAAACCTTTACTACTATATTGTGCAAAATGTATCTTTTTCGTAGTAAATAAAGTTTTGAGTTGTTAATATTTAGTTTTATTATTTTTCCCAATAATCATAAGTCAAAATTATTTGAGGCAGGTCTATACTTGATTAAACATTTCTTTAGAAAAAAATGGCACGTCTATACTTCATTAAACATTTTTTTAGAAAAAAGGGCGCGTCTATACTTCATTAAACATTTCTTTAGAAAAAATGGCACTTTGATTCTTAATTGTTAGCCACCCCTGGTATAGAATATAAAATTTCGTAAATAGAATTTTTGAAATATTTATTTATTATCTGTATTAAAATTTAGGCAAACCAACTTCTTAATGATTTTACAATCCCGAAAATTCAAATAATAAAATAAATAAGCAAGATACAAAAAATAAAATTAATATTTATAAGTATAATTTTAAATAAAGAAACAATGAAATAGGTGATTGAATTATTATTTATGCAGGATTCTCTTTGAATGTTCGTAATGAACTCCTAAATTTCCATTAGAGAACTGTGATTTGAAGGAGAAATCGTAATTAGATACTTGCTGCGTAAGGTAACCATAACCTGATCCAAGACTGTATGCTAGTAATTTTAATGATTTATCTCTGCTAATGGATGAGAGTGGTCGTCTTCAATGGCATATTTCTCCACTAATATCAAAATTGTCAATTTGTAAAGAATGGACCAGCCAATTTGATCGCCAAAACACAACCGTAGGACAGCTAAAAAGGCAATTATCTGCATAAAGTTCTCATCTTGGAAAACTGTGCTTGGGCCTCAAAAAGATTTGCTGAGTAATCTCGCTTCTACTAAATGTGATAAATGATTCTGAGCATGAAATTACTCTTCTCTTACTGGCGCAGTTTAGTCAAGGTGGGTTCTTCCGCCATTAAAACTGGCATCTAACCAATCAACAAACTTTTTTCTTCAACTAAAGGTGATATATAACATGATTTTGAGCATCAAAATAATTTAATGTTCTCCTATAGGTGACTTTTTCCCTTGATTCTTAGCATGAAAATATAATGTATATTAGCAACAGGAAGGCATACGTCGTATTAGATATAATTTTAGAATTCCAATTGCTATGAAAATTTCTGTTTCAAGATCGAATATATTAAGAGAGTTTATTGAAATAATGCAGTCAGTCACAAATTTGCCACCTATGTCACATTTACAAAATTAAAAAGTGAGTTCCCTAAAATGCTAAAGAATTTTTCAAATATAACTTAATCTCTTTCATATTTAGTTACAGAAAAAAATATTGTTCAATAATTTTTATTAGAGAATATATATATAGATATCGGTAAATATTAGGCATATGGAGAAAAAATTGCAACAAAATGGGGAAAAAAAATGTGTGATATATCTTAGACTCTTTACAATTTTTGTTCTTATTTTTTTTTCTGTGGTAATTCTAACAATCTTTAATTATATATGTGTAATATTATTTCTAACAGAGGAAATTCGTAGCACGAAGAAATAACGTTTTCCTTGAGTAGTAAATTTGTAAGAATAATCTTTTAGACACAATCTTTATACTAAACCTAAATGTGTGTGGAGTGAATTATAGTCTTTAAGAACTATAATTCTCAATAATTTTTGTCCTCCAAAATTCATTTCTACCAATCAACTATTACGTTCCTATTTGGGGACCTCGCTTATTAAAATATATATGTTCAGTCTCAATCAGTTTCAGACTTAGTTGCAAAGTGTTAATTAGTGTGATATTCTCATTCAAATTTAAGGCGAATCAAAAAAAGTATAATGTTTTGGTTTATATGTTATAAATTGAACCTTTCTAAATGTGCTCATGAAATTTTTGAGCTATATCTGTATCTTTTATTAAATTATTGATGAGTTTTGGCACATAGGAAGAAATTAAACAATGATTGTCTGCTAAAGCAGATATCTATAAGAAACTAATTAGCACTTTTCAACCTCTCCCAAATGTATAATTAAAATGAAATTAAATAATCTGCTGAATTGTTTTTACATGTGACTTTCCTTAAAAGAATGAAAATTTGCAATTTAGAATTTTCCTAGTTTTGTTTTTATTGTTTTACAAATTTCAACAAATTAAGATTGTTGAAATAATGAAAAGTAAAAGTGCTTATATTTTTATATATGTTGTAATTTTATGTTGCAACAGAAGTATGCATCTAATCAACTTTAAGATGTGTTTTTATTATTTTTTTTAAATTGTTATGAATAACATTTGTGAAAAATTAATAATCCGTTGGTTTTAATTAAAATATTGTTATAGAAGTATAACATTTTATTTTAGCGACATTTTTATTTTAATCAATTTGGAAAAAGTTAATTAATAGTTTGTAAAATTTACAAGCAAATGGTATAGATTTTATATCATGTTTTGATGAATTAAAATTTCAAATTCATTTTATTCCATGTATTATGGAATGGTTCATAAATTATTTTTCAAATTTCTAAAACATTTTTAAAAATTGAATTAGGGATGAGTAATTTTTGCGAATGCTCTGAAATACACGTTTTGTGAAAGTTACTATGGAAATAACACGAAGGTGGGAAGTAATTTTTTAAAAGGCTCCAAGTCAAAATTAATGTCTTTTTCTAAAATCTTTGTGTTTCACAATAAAAAATTAAATATAATTAAAAGGAGGAAATTTATAGGAACTTCTTTGTAGTATATTAATAGCTACCAGAAAAAAAAATACTGTGAAAAATATCTGTATTTTTAAGTATTTTTAGAATTTAAAAATGTTAATTTTAAAAAAAATAAACTTTACAGATAGTTTAGAAATATCTGGGGGATTTTTGCGAGGAGACTTTTATAATATTACTTTGAAAAAACTTACAATCAAAATATAATTCCAAATCTTATTTAAAAAAAAATGTTTAATGATACTTGGTCACTCTGCGAAAGAATTGGAATATTAATTTTTTATTCTATTAATTCTGATTACTGATGCGATTCATTAAATTCTTTACAAGAGATTTTGAATTAAATTTCATCACTTCTATAACGAAATCCAAAAAAAGATTCTAAAAAATTTGATTGAATATTTTAAACTATTTGATTAATTTATTCATTTATCACTCCAATGACGGTGCTGTGAATTCACAATGAATAAATACATATTGACTTTTTAATGTGTAATGTATAATGTATTCCTCAATTATATAAAATATTTAAAATAATGTAATAATAATGTAATGAACTTATTAGATTAGATACGAAATATTTAAAATTTTAATGTCTTTTTTTTAAATAATGTTTTGTAGTACATAAAGAAATTTTTAATTATAATAATTTAAATTAAAATTTAAATATTAATCTTAAATATATTCGTAAAAGCCAGTCAGAATATATGTTTATTATTTAGTGAAACGAGGATATTTTATGAATGTTTTTTGCGTAACTGCAGACCCTATTCAAAATCCCGAGCGCTTAATAAACAAATGCTTTTTTTAAAATTCTTATGAGCCAATAAGGGGCTTATTTTTCTGAGAATAATTTATAAATTATTACTTTGAAAAATTTTTGAATTATGGATATAATTAAAGGAAAATCTCATTAATAAAATGTAAGTTTTTAAAAATATATAATATTATAAATTGGTGGGTTACATTCTAAGATTATCATAAGCTTTAAATTAGTTTCAATTTTATTCTATATTATCTTTTATGTCTGTTCATGATTAATAAGCTCTTTTTTCATTGATTTCTTAAAATGTTCTCGTCAATCATTTTTTCTAACATTGCTTTGCATTGATGGTAATCATATTTCACTGTCTGATCAGTTAATTTCGTGTAAACTTTTTTCCTAAATTGGACGTTCAAAACTCAATTTTCTTTAAACAAATTATTTCTTTTAAAGAAAATATAATACTAATATATTCCACCATTAAAAAATGTTTCTGAAATGAATAAAATAATGGCATTAAAATTAATACAGGAAAATAATAATACATAAATATCACTAAAAGAAGAAAACAAATTTTACCTCATACCATAACTTACGTAACTGCATCAAAATGTATTGTCACATCCTCAATAATTTGACACTTTGTCTCTTTTGGAAAGGTCGGTCCGCGAGATTTAGCGCCCTCGTTCGAGAAAAGCCTTTTTACCTCTCTATTCATTAGTTGACCGTAAGTCAAGTATGTGAGCTGCATATGAATGTGACCGCAACATCACATAATGACACGTACAACATGTGAGCAATAGTATATTTCTCTTTGAAGATAGCTAATACTTTGTTTCTATTTTTGCTCTGGCGTTCTCTTTATTTTTTTTCTTCCGTGTTGGGATTTCGGAATAAATTTAGCACTAGAAAACATACAACTAAACTGTTTAAGTGAAAATGCAGGGTAAATACTTTTATTCATAAAGTTAATTCGAAAATATATTTTTTATATTTTTTGTATTGCATGTGATAAATATAAATTTATACTCAATCTCTTTTATTTGTCTATGTATATAAAAGTTATACTATAATTATAGTTATATTATACATAAAGTTATTTCTAAACTCTCAAACACCACGGCACTACTTTTAACATCAAAACTTGGATTGTATTGTTTTTATACAATATAATAAAACATAATAATAATATCTTACTTTTAAATCTTGTAAATAACAGTTTTATTTAAAATAAAACCTGTAGATCTGATGTCATTTTTAGTGAAGTCGCTGGAAATTAAATTTCAGACTGCAAATTTCTTTCAGCAGAGTTATTCATTTTCAGCACAGCATTCAAAATAATTATCTATAAAACAGAAGAAAAATAATCATGTTTAAAGAACAAGAATATCTGTACATATTCTTCAAAGAGAAAAATACCAACTAACATCTTATTTATATGCTATAGCCAAGATAAATTAAATACAAATAAAATGAATGTGTTATAAAAATACCAGTAATTGTCTAAAATGAATTGATTGGTCTTTTGTACCGAATAAAATCAAGCATTAAATTCTAAATAATTCATAGATTAATTGCTGTCGTATTATGACATTTTAAATTAAAACAATGCCAAAATATTATTTGATTAATATTAAATCGACAAAACCCCTCAACATTAAAAATAGTAAAAAGATAAAATTTTAGTAAAAATCATTATTTTCAATGTAATTATCGTAAATTTGTGATAATCATTAACATTTTTAAATTATTTTACTTATAACAATGAAACTATCCATTTCTCAAGCACAAATATATTCCGTAAGTTAATTTCAGAAATGTTCATTGAAGAAACTATTTCATATGAAGTTAGCTCTTCAGCAATATTTAGAGAATGACAATATTTACTACATTTATGAAGAATATATTTCCTGATAGATGCCATCATTTCGATTTATTCATTACTTAAGAATACTTTGGCTAGAGTATTTAATGAATAAACATATGAATAATTCTGGAAGAATAACTATGGATTATTTATCAGAAATATTATTTAAAGTATGGATTATTTATCAGAAATGTTATTTAAAGTATGGATTATTTATCAGAAATGTTATTTAAAGTATGGATTATTTATCAGAAGATGTATAATCCATCATAATCTTGGTAAAAAGGGATACACCAAATAATGATTAATATCATTTACTTAAGAAACTGAAATTATTATTATAAGAGGAATTGTATAATATAGATATCAAAAAGCTACCGTGTTTCCCCTCAATTATAATGAATTTTTAGGGACATTAGCTAATTGTTTCCGATCTGTCACCAATTATAGAAAAGCTATAGATACTGGTGGTTATTTCTTTCTGATTGGTGGAGATTGTTGAGAAGACAAGTTTTACAACTTCATGATTAATGATGTTGGGAAAAGAAGCTGAAAGATATATGAGCAAGGAAAAAGGAAACGTCATTTTCTTAAATACATTAGATACTATGTTTCCAGTTCATCTGTGAGGCGAAAAATAGAGTATATAAATTGTTTCATCTCTGAAAGGAAGCCCATCTTGATAAAATTTAACGTGCTATTTGTTTCTGGTTGATGTGATATATTCGGGAAAACGTTTTTGGAATACAAGATGATTTTATTATGAAAAATTATGTTCAAACGTGGTTATTTTCTATGTAATCATCTGAACATCATTAAGACAATTATCATTCATTAGATGAGGTTTTTAATTCCTTTTTCGTAAAAGGTTGCCACTAAAGATGCGAGTTAACTTTTAATTCTCCAATGAAGTTCCTCATCAGCATGGAAATTCTTTGTTTTCTTTTAAGAATAGAATATTGAGCAGAAATGTTGGAGAAATATTTCTCCAAAGTAGTATCCTCGCCCTATTTCATTGAAATCGCTGCTCAGAACCGAGTAGTAAGGAGACCAATGATTGTTAAGAATCATCTTACGTCTCCGGAAAAAAACATTATTTGAAAAAGAGGATCAGAAACCTAACCCATTGTGATGATAAATATCTGAATCTTCATAATGATTATGTGAAAACGTAACCATATCTATATTATATCACTAGAATATATTTTAATGATAATACAAATGCATTTTAATGTCTACATTCTTCCTTTTTCTCGCATTTTTCATCGGAACTCGAAATAACGTCACACTCTTATATTACCAAAACATCTTTCAATGTTGATATAAATGTTTTTTATTCTCTACATTTTTAATGTTTTTTATAAATGCTTTATATTCTCTACATTTTAAATTCTTTTTATAAATGCTTTATATTCTCTATATTTTAAATGCTTTTTATAAATGCTTTCTATTCTCTAATTTTTTTTTTTTTTTTTACTTTTTCGTGGTCCTTTGAAACTTGAATTAAGGCCACTTTCTTATATCATTAGAATATCGTTTTAATGTTGTTATAAATGCATTTTATTCACGGCATTTTTCCTTTTTCGTAGTCTTTCGGGACTATAAACAAGGTCATACTCTTATCACTTGAATATCGTATAATGTTGTTATAAATGCATTTTATTCTCTACATTTATCCTGTTTTGTGGTCCTTCGGAGTTTGAAATAAGGCCATACTCTTATATCACTGGAATATATTTTAATGTTGATATAAATGCATTTTAATCTCTGCATTCTTCCTTTTTCTTATTTCATCGGAACTTTAAATAAGACCACACTCTTATATCAATAGAATATCTTTTAATGAATAAATAAACACTTTTTACAAAATACGCAATAAAACTATTACTTCAGATAAAACAGTTGTAATGTATTACGTAACAATGTTTTATAATGCGTTGCTTTATAATACATACAATGTTTTATAATACGTAACATTGTTTTATAATACCTATGTTACAATGTATTGCGTAACAATGCTATATAATACATTGTTACTAATGTAACAATTTTATTCAAAATCAAAAGTATCATTTTTAATATATATCTAATTCAAAAATATGATTTGAAGCTAAGACTTTATAAAGTTAACTTTAGAAAGCAAATTTCAAGGAGGTAAATCTACAAAATCCTTTATTTTAAATATTTAACTTTCCTCTGTTAAAATATTTCTAATTTCGAATGGAATTAAACTTAATACGAAATAATATATTAACACCACTGGATAAATTTAACTTTTATGAAAGCTATATTTCAACACGATGCGATGTATGTTTAAATTTTCATCTCTCTACTTCTATCCAACAATTTCGAAACTACTTTAAATTCAAAAGTATCGAAACAAAATACATGAGCTTAGAGTTTGACTTAGGTAAACAATAAGAAATGAATAAATCATTTAACTTTGAAATACAGAAAAGCTTCAAACTAAAACAAAGTGGAAACTAAAAACTATCCCATCTAAATTATTTGAGAAAAATCCAAATTCCTATGGATTTCAGTTGCGAGACTACTGCAATTGAATTTACAATAACTTGGAATAATGCCTATTTTTCTCTACACAGTAATATTTGATTTGAAAGAAGTGTTTTTTGCTTCCAATATCCAAATTGCATTTGGTTGATAATTGTGATTTATTCCTCTTATTGTCCCCGACCGCTCCCGAGGAGAAAAAGAAAATACATTTTCAGTAATTCTACAAAACAAAGAAAAAAATCCTATGAATAGAAATGGGGAAGATTTTAATTGAAGGCAATTAAAATCTCAATCTTTATTAAGCTGAAATGCATTAATTAATAAAATTAAAACTGAAATGCTTATGTTACTCGCCTGTATTCTGTAATACAAACAATTACCCTTTATCACAAAATGTAATCAATGATGTCTCAATATATCTTCACGATATTATCCAATAATTTGAATATTAAACAATGTGCAACAATGTGCTAATTGGGATAGACTTACAACGATCAAATTTATTACAAACATGATTAAGAGGGCTGAATCTTGTAATTAAGATCGCTGTTTTGAAATCTTTCAAATATTCCATACAATTTTATTAATTAAGAATTTAAGAGAAAATTAGCCGTTTGTCAGCAATAACTTTCTAAAGTATCATTGCACACAAGTCGCTCTTGCAGTCATATTATTGAATGTTTATAATATTTATCTTTACTTTTATTCTCTAACGTTAAATTAGAATATATCTTATATAAAGCCTTGTAATACTTCTTCAACCATATATATTTATGACCTTTATAAATGCATTTCCATGAAAAAAAAGACGATAGCTTTTCTTAAAAGCCGAGATATTCTTTTCAAAGAATAGAATGAATTTAATTTCGCTATTGTGTAAAAAAAGTAATGCTTTCAATTATATTTCCTGCAAGGAGGATGTGAAAAAAAACTTATTATGAGGTTTTTTTCTATTTGTAATTTTAGTTTCATTTTGTGAAAGTGACAATGTCTCGAAAATAGCACTGAAACTCGTGAAAGGTGTGACATTTTGTTTTTCTTCAATCATTTTACTTTTCTTCACCATTAAAAATTTTATGGTTCTTTTGTTTTCAAATTGTCAAAAAGTAAAGGTATTATTATAGAGATTATTAAATCTGTCTAGAGAAGAAATCAAATACTTGTTTCAGTGTGTGATTCACATTTTCTAGCTTAATTATTTTCTATTTTTCTTGAATATATATACAAGGTGCGACAGAAAAACCCGGACAAGCAATTTTTTATATAACTTTATTAAAAATGAATAAACTAACAAAATATTACAATAATTATAAGAGTGGACTTTTACTAATAAATAAATTTAATTGGTTTCAAAGTGGGCAACTTTTGAAACGATGCAAAAGGGCAAACGCTTATTGAAATTTTCAGCAATGAGCCGCACCTACCTGTTATATATCCCATTCCCAACAAATCGATTGCTTTAGGGAATCAAGACTTTTGTCTAGTTTAGAGCAAGCTCTTTATTCCAATTGGATCGCACAATGTAATCCATAGGTTTAATATTCGCTGAATACTGTGCTCATTCTCCAGATGATATCACGGAAAATGCGCCTCCCACTAATTTTTTTTTTTTTTTGGACTTGTGAGTTGGTGCGGAATCTTTTTAAAATGTCCGCTTTACATTGGCGAAATGCGTTTTAGCCCACCGAAGTACAACAGCTTCTAGAATGTCCTGTTGGTACAATTTTGATTTATTTTAACGCCCTCATCCGCTAAAACCACAGGTATTTTACGGTTTCAGCAAATTCCACCCCATATCATAACCGATTTTGAATGTTGGCGAGGTTCAACAATTGCTGAGGTGATTAGAACGTCTACAGACTAGATCCTAACGTTCTGGAAGTTATGAGCTTTTTGGACAGAAAAGAGCTTCTTATTAGTGAAAAAGAATCTCTCCCAACGCTGACTTGCGGACCGTCTCAAAAGTTTTTGGCGTCTTTGGTACCGCATGAGTTGGTTTTCTTCACTGAGAAGCTGTACTTTTTGGAACTTGTAAAGCTTTAGTCCAAGCTCTGTTTTTGCCATTTGTCGCATTAATCGGTTTCTTATTCCGATTTCACAAGCGATCTTTCTGATGGAAACCCTCGGATTTCGTTGAACTAGCTTTTTGAAGGCGTTTGCTGCTATTGAAAGTGTTCAACGTAGGTTTTTGCTCACTTCTTGGATGTCGACTATCATTGCCAATCTCCTAGAAAAGGCAGATTGGATCATACATCATTTACCAAGGCAGACGAACGATTGCAAACTGTTGTTTTCCTTGCTTTAGCAACTCTAAAATTGCATTCTTTTGCTTGATATTGCAAAAGAGTCAAAAAACAATACGTAAAACAAGAAATATATTATAAAATATTTTATAATTGATGTGATAGACAAAAAAATGAACAAAATTAAAAAGAAATTGATTAACTTCTATTCTATGATGCAATAAGCTTTGTCAGTGTTTTTTTGCCGCGCCCTGTATTTTATGATCTAGATATTATGTCTATCATCATCACAACGTTTTCAAATATTTTTATGGAATGTTTCCTTTTATTTACTAATGAATTGCACAAAATGGTCTGGTCATTCGAGAAATGATATAAAATTTATTATCATTCAAAAAGGCTGGAAATATTGGTGGAAATATGTTTATGATGAACAATATAAGGAGTGATTGTTCGTGATAACGTTGAAATAAATTCATTCTAATAGTCATTTCTTAATTTTATAAGAAAACTCAATGATTAGAAAAGAAATTGGTAAATGTAGGAAAAAGCAGAATACCAATTATTAATAAAATAATTAAAAGAAATCCATTGAAGTGTATACAAAGTGAAATGACACAATGCAATATAATGTTGGGTGTGAGGGGCATTCGACTCAAATTGCAGGAGTGTAGTGGAAATGCCAGAATTCTATGAAAAAGACTCATTTTTAAATCTGAAACCAAAGTTAAAATGATTAAATTAAGCAAAATTCCCACATTGAATGAACAATACAGAAATGGGACATTGTGATGTAGACTGATGAAACCAGAATTTCAGTATTTGGTAATGGTGGTACAAATACTCGAAGAGAAGAAAATGTCCATCCTAATTGCATTATAACTGCTTTTAAACTCCCAGGTAGTGTTAAGAAATGTATATGTATGCTAGCAAAAATTAATAAGCAAATTAGATTAATTAATGGAATATAAAAGACCAAAAGAAAACTCATAGATAAAATATTCATTCCTAAGGTTCTGCTTTCCGCCTCTGATTATTTGCGAAGTAATCAAGAACTTATATTTCATTAGGATTTAATTTAATGTTATGTTACCATAATATTTAAAAGTTAGTTTCAAGACCATTATATTTCACAATTTGAATAACCCTGAATTTAACCCAATCGAAAATCTATGGAATCGACTAAAGAAATTTGTTTAAAAAAGCAAATCAATACAAAAGCAACCAATTCCAATTAAACTAAGTAATAATTCAGTTATGGTATAACGTTATAACACCTAAGAAACCAAAACATTTGATAAATTTAACGACATGGTGTTATAAAACCTTAATTAATATTAGTGGTTACTCAACTATTAATTAACCGAAGTACAAACTTTTGTGTACTTCTTTATTACTATGATTCGTTTTTTTTTATCATAAATGTGTTACAATACCAATATCTGTTACAAAAATATTTTTATTAAATTATTTGCTTAATTATCTTAAAAATACTTTATAACTTTCCATCCTTTCCATTCTATTCCATAACTTTAAAAATAAATGGAAATGATGAAATGGATTATGAGCCATCAAATTTTAAAAATTGGATTTTTGCAAAAAATTGTCCTCACTTTTGGCCGCTACTGTTCACTAACTTCAAATAAAACATTATTTCAATCACATGAAAAATTCATCTAAGTGAATTGATTTTGAGAAAATATAGTAAAATTAATTTCCAATGCTTCTGATTCAAAGAATATCTGAAATCACTCCCTGTTTTTAAATTAATCATACACATTTCATTGAAATAAAATTGAAAACAATTCAAGTGTTAACATATTATACTAAATATTTAAGGTATATCTACACGATCTCATACATCTAATTAATTCAAATCAAATTTTTTCCCCAGCCAATTGCTGAGAGAGATAAGAAAGTTCTCATAATAAATACAATAACTATATCAAAAAAATCGCATTTACAGTTAAGAGGAACTTTTTACTTTTATAAAATTATTTTCACTCAGTAAATGTAATTTATTTTAATATACTTAATATCAAATTGAATAAAGCTCATCAGTGAGTATGAAATATTCTTCATGTTCCTTAAATTTGTTCTTACACGTTTCATATGAGCCAAGCCTTCCGTAACTCTTCATTGGGAAATTTTCGCAACAAAAACCATGGATCTTCAAGGATGAAGAAAGAAATGTACTCTACCTTCTTAATTAGATTTTTTTCTAAGCTACAGTGCTTTAGAATTGATGTGGTGGAAAATAAATGCAAAACAAGTTTACCGTATAAAGCAAGATGAAATTTAAATTCTTCACGAAGAAAATTCTGGAACTCAAAATGAGTTTAAAATGCTATCTCGAAACGGTAAAGAAGCACTTTTAAAATGGCGTGGTAAGAATGGGTTAAATTAACTGTTCTCATATTTCTTTAATATTTAAATGGATATTCTAGGTTAATTATGCATTTCTTGTTTTGATAATATATAAAAAAGATAGTTGCATTTGACAGCTCATTTTCCTATAATTAGAAAATAAATGTAACAAACCAGCTACAAATTGTAATTGCAAAATATAAATTTGAAATTCTAAATAGAAATGAAATATGGAATTGTGGTAGCTTAAAATTGAATGACATTTATCAACGATGCCAATTGTAATGCGGTCATTTTTCTCACACCAACTATCGGATGATTCCATATATTCAACGAAATCTATATGATAATCTGACAATGATGTATCTCTGTAGCATGAAACATTAATTAATGTCGCTTACCAATGTGATGTATCAGATGCGATTATACCCAATAAATAAAAAAATAAGGAGGAACATTGTTAATGCTTTGATCATCAAAGTTTGTACAGTTATCAAATCTTAGTAAATCTTTTCACGAGTTGTCTGTCTATACGTATGTGAGTACATTAAAAATAAAATACAAGAACACAACAAAGACCTGTATAAATTACAACTATGATCTCCAAATTAATATTTTAAATACGTATTAAATGTTCATGGATATTGTATTTCTGTTTGAATGTTCAAAATAGGAAACGAAATACAAAAATATAGAATACAATTATAATAAAATAGAAAAACATTTCTCAGTATAAAATTTTTGTAACAAACATGTAAGTTTGTTACAAAACAAACATGAATCAAATTTTAAATACAATTTGATGAAATGGAATGCTAATTTAATGAAACGAACACTAATTTAGATATAAGAAAGTTAATTTAAGATGCACTGTAATGTTAAGTCCAGAGGAAAGATGAAATTAAAATTTCTGCAATGTTATTAAGTATCTTAATAATTTAAAATATTAAAATTTTACGTGATTTACAAGGAAATAAGATGATTTTTTCCGAAGTATCAACTACTTACATCTGCGAAAATATATTTAGGTACTTGGGAAGAAAAACAAAAAAGAAAAAGAAAAAGAAAAAAAAAACAGAGCTATCAAAAAAAAAAAAAAAAAAATTAAAAAAAAATTAAAAAATAAATACAATTATATGCTAAATGAGTTTTTTTAATACTAATAGCAAGTATTTCATTCTTTTTTACGATTATTGTAAGTAAAATATCTGCTAAAGTACTGGAATTCAGAATCATAAATTAAAAAAATATATATAATAAAGTATGTTGAATTCTTTTTTTATGCCAGTAGTCAGCATTTCATTCTATTTTTTTCTCGATTATTTTGAGTTAAATTGCTGTTATTTTCTCAATATTATAAAAATAAAACATAACGCAAGAGTAGAAACTTGCAAATAATGTTGATAATAAATAATACTCAAATTCAAACAATACTAAAGAAGAGTACTTTTTGGACCCTAGTCGATTTAGGGAATTTAGGTCTGGTTGTCTCTCAGAAGTATTTTCCTAAGCACTTAGTATCTTTATTGTAAACTGAGACACTCCGAAGAAGTCTTTTGTAAAGCAAAACATCAACGACACTTTATATGAGAGTCTTATATATTTCACTTAGTGAACAAAAAATTTATATTTATTTTAAGAATTTGTCTCTTGTGAATGAATGGGATATGAAAAATGTTTACTCTTGCAACAAATAAGATTTTATTTTTATAAGGGAACTGAAAAGCTACAAAAAGCTGTTAGGAGAAAAAGGTTCAAATAACCAACCAGTCGTACGACTCCCTCTGCAGAGTATTTTGAGCTAAATTGTAAAATATTTCGAATGGTATTGGCTTACTTTAATTTTATTTTCAGCAACTAAAAGCTTTTTAAAACTACTAAATGAAATTTGGAGTTTCACTTGGAAATTTAATAGCTTCTTTTTTTTCCCAATGAGCAACTTCTGTAATATTAAATTGAAGTCCTATAAAAGATACATCCTAGATATGTTTTTGTTGAAATATGATTGTTGTACTGTTATCTTAAAGGAAAATGAATGTTACTAACCCAATTCGAAACATAAATGCTAGATTTCAAAAAAAAAAAAAAAAATATTTAAGCATGGAAATCAAAGCATGGAATTCAAAGCATAAAAATTCATACATTCATTAAGGTTCAGGAAAGATAATTCAGAACTGTGACTACAATATGCATTTATGAAGACTTAGAGAACAAAAAATCATGACGTTTCTTCAAAATGTTCTAGAGCACGTTTTCATTATTCCAATGCTGTTTTCTAATATATGTTTATTTTAAGAATACGCATGTTTAAAAAAGGGAAAACAATGTTTTACTAATTGTTATTTTTCATTCTCTACTTTTATTTATTAATTTGAAAGGTAAATTGCAAACTTATACGAATTTCTTGGATGTGTGTATATAAAGATTGGAAGTAAGGTTACATTTTCATTTTTGAAAATTTTTCTGAGTAATGGGATAGCGTTTTCAATTTTTCCTCATCTTGGTGTAATTAAGAATTGTATTCTATATTAATGCAACCTGTATTTTCCATATATCTGAAATAATAGGTTATATAACAGGAAGTGATTCTAAATTTAGGAACACAGCTGCATCTTATTCTGCTGATAATATCCATTATTTATGTCAAATTGATACTATTATAAATTTTCTCAAAAGTTATCTACACAGTATAACCATTTATATATAGGAATTGGATATTCATAATAATCTGATGCTGGCCGATGTCAAATATGGTAAAAAAAATAAGAAAATTGGTGTTGAGGGATAAGAAAATAAGATGCTGGGAGAAGCATTCAAAGTTGATGATTTGTTTATTTTCTGTAAGAAAATGAAAATGGCGAAAATAACTTGTCTCGAATCCTCAATATTAGTTTTTCAGTAAATTTTGTATTTAGATTGATTATGTTGAAGGAAAAATTCGGGAATTTCTTGAAATCGATGGCGGTCAGTTCAATGACACACATTTGAAAAACATCAATTTGATTATCAAATTTTTTGGTGGTTAATGATAATTTGATATTTCAGAGCGACATTATTAAAACAGAAAATTCGGTATGAAGGGAAACTTCTACGACTTAATTTCAACTACTAGTCTTTTACTTATTTTAAGGTGCATTTCTGAATCTTAGATATTTACATTTCGTGCCTCATAAAATTTCTTAATTAATTTTCTTAAATTTTTATCAGTTTTATAAAAGTTTGTTCCCTGACGTAAACAATACAATATAATATACGAAATACATATATAATCGTTATAAATTACTCCAAATCGGGGATATTAATAGGATCTGACAGTTAGGTGTTATTTCATGAAAAAGACTGTATTTTTGTGAAAAGCTACAAAAGAACACTACTTTGATACCTGGGAAAAATTTCCAAGTGAATAAACAATAATTCCATGTTATTTCATACCTATTCTCTTCAAATCAGTTTGTTACTGGTTAATATTTACTATTATCGCAGGAATAACGCCACTAATTATGTTTTCCCATTGTTATTCTGTAAATTATATCGCTAACCGACATTGATAGGAGTGGACTTGTAGCGTAAATTTTTTGATAAAGGAACCAAATGTTCAGCAAAATTGTAATATTCTGAAGTTATAGCATAATATATAATATAATATAAAACATTCGAATAAATCTGCCGAGAGAGTTTGTTTCCAATGCTTTCGTGGCTCTATGTTTACTTCTAATCGCTAAAAATTGTTTTAAACTAAATGAAAATTCAACAATCTTAATTGTATAAATTTCGTAATTTTTTATGTTTCTTCCTTTAATAAATAAATTACATAGTTTAAAACTGCTTAAACAGTTTTTAAAATAATATAAAGTTTGAAATGTAATTAAACAAAAGGTTACCCTTAAAACATGAAAATGAATATCTTTAAATTAATTAAATCAAATAATAAAATTTATACAGATAACATCACAAAACTAACAGACGCCTTCATTGAAAACCAAGAGGAAAATAATAAACGTTAATAGAAAATAAAACTTAAGACAATTCTGCTTCTTTATTAATTCAATATTCAGAAGAGCATTAATTGGAAAGTAATTATGCTTATAGACACAGCGCAAAATTGTCTGATTCGTGGTTTTTAGTTATTTAAAAGTGAATTTAAATTTTAGTTGGAAAGGCGTGGAGCCACTCGGGAGTCTTTTAGGCAAATATGTATGGGAAATATGATATAATGTTACATCAATATAAGAAGATTATATTTCTTTTTCACATTTTGAACGATACGCATATTTGAAACTGATAAAAATAAATATACGATTTTAAATAAATATTAGCTTTACTATATACCTGCTGATAAATTTTCGTTTTTAAATAAATACTTATAAGATTTATTGCATATGAAATATAATAATTTCTCATAACGAACATAACATAAAATTAGCTTTTCCTCCACATCACAAAATACATAGTTTCATTTTCTTGAAGACAAAATGAACCACACAATGGAAAATCACGAATTGCCACACGAAGTTGTGCAATATAAAATTAATATATATATATATATATATTTTATAATTTCTAACAAAATCAAATATTACTGAAAGCAAGGTGTTTGATTTAAATTCCTTGAGAAAAGAATCTCTAAAGAACAGGAAAAAAAATATAGAAAAAAAGAAACAAATAAAAATTTATTTCAACACACTGAGAGTAAAAAACAAAATGTTATAAAATTATTTATTTCGGTACTGCATAGGATGTTAAATAATGCAAACTTTTATTATTTTTGATGGAAGAATTAAAACCATTCTTTTATAAAACTATTCTTGTTATTAATAGCGAGGAAAAGAATATAAGAATAATAAAACAGTCCTCCAAGCATCAACTATAGAGAAAAAAAATATTTAGTTTAACAATTATTTCCTGAATATTTTTCTATTGAAATGCGCTTTATTGTTAATCATGGCTTACATTTGATTCTTCAAATAATTATTTTTCAATGGAAGATTTTTTAACCATGAATTTGCAGTTACAATAAGTGTTCCGATTTATTCTTGAGCTCCGGTTCTGAGACAACTCAATCTATGCAGTTAATTTTAATGGCAAAAACTCAGAATTCTCCTTCTGGGATTTTGTAACTATTTTAAATACTTTTTCAATCACATTAAAATTGTTTTTGTTACATGAATCTATTTATCCTTCGTATTTTTCCTTGAAAGATTGATCGAAATTCTTTCGACTTAAGATTATTCTTTAACAACCTTATTCTATACTTGTTTTTTTCAATCTTCTAATTTGCACATTTTTCAGCATTCATTAACATTCTTGTTCCGAGAAATTTATCTCTTTTCTAACACTTGTTACTTTAGCTAAATTGAGCCGTAGAGATTAAAGATGCATTCTACTTATCACGGCAGAATTCCCACATTCAAATGTGTAAATGTAATATAATTTTATTATCAATTCTATCTTTCAATGCTGAAAAAAAGTGTATCTACTGTGCATTTAAATGTTTATGGAAATGCGCTTAAAGATTTTATGACATTGCAGCATAATATTATCTAATTTCTTAATATCATAATAGCCATTTTATAAAAGAATGTCACTTTATTCTTTTACTGAATGCTATGAACTGTAATGCTGAATGCAGAACATCAAAATCTACGCAAAAATTGGACATAAAGAAAAAAAACCCTCAAAACGTAAGTAAAATGGCAAAAATAATTACATAATGAAATAATTATGGCATAAAATGCAATAAAATACTAAAAAATTGGGACAAATGGTCTTTGAATTGACAAAATAAAAAAATAAATATTTGGTGTCGAATTTTAAAGTGAGGATTCTTTCACGGGAGATATTGGAATCATATAAATAATTGATAATAATAAGGACTTCGGTTCACAAAAAAAAGTATGAAAATGGAACTTCAAACAAGATTTTTATCTGCAGGGAACAGCACTTGCATGCATGTTTTCAGAATTGTGTTTGTACTTCAGTCATGCAAAAATACTTGAACCCATGTATGAAAGTAAAATTAATTAATGAAATCGTTTAGTGGAACGAGAAGTATTTGTTGAAGAAGTGGTTTTACCTCATCTCCGCTCCCCTGTTTTACTGATTGCAGATAAGTGTTGGCTTTCAGTAATAGTTTTTATTTACTGATAGAAAATTCTATTTTTATAAATATAACATTCATATTTAAGAAAACAAATCTAAAATTTTGTATGTAAATGCAGAATTTTTAGTAAAATCTCACGGAACCTAATAAATATGTGAAAAAATATTATCAAAATATTATGATATGTAAAGCAAATTTTATAAATATACGAAGAAAAACAAGCATTTTAGCAATTAAATTTTAAATGCACATGCACAAAATATAGCACCCTTTTTTCTTTCTCAGATCAAAAGGTATTCTTGTGGGTAACTTATACGAAAATTCAAATTGAATACCATTAATATTCGGTAGGATATCGACTTTGCAGTAAACTGAATTTCTAGTACGAAAAGAAGAAATTGCAAGGGGTTTTCTTACAAACTGATGTAAAAAAATTTAAAACCATGTCAGTGAAGTGAGAGGCGGTGATTTAGGCTGAATGCGAAGTTTCAGTTCATCCCACTTTTATATCGAAATGTCTGACTAAAGACCGGATCTCAATTCCGTGAATTGCCTGAGAGTTTAAATGGAAAAACTCCTTTCTCATATTGTAGCAGTCGTCTAGCATGTTAGCAATGGGCACACATGCACTTATGCAATGGACACATATGATATAATAACGGACACATATAATATGAAGCATATTAGTGTCCGGATGCTTTTAATTATTTTAAAAAACAAATTATGTAATGCTAGAATTTGTTATTATTAGCTTCCTTTCATTTATGGTATGTAATAAATTTATAAATAGAAGAGGTGTTTTTTATGCTTCCAATCATTTATAAAATTAGTTCCAAGTACTCGAAGATCTAAATTTAATGAATATTAATTATAATAATAAGAAAAAAAAAAACCTCTCTTAATTTGTTTCTCTTCAGAAATACTTGAAGTCCATCTCGCTGCAATGTCAATATCTCCCTGAAGCTTAAATGCGTTGGACTCGAATTTTTTTTATCCGATAAATCATGCATTGAAGCTCTAAAAGAATTTTGAGACATATATTGCTCATGTCCAATTAAAATATATTTGCTGAAATCTCATATTTCGTAGAATATATGTAAACTTCATATTAGTATAATACTTTAATAATATCTTTTCGTATATTCAGTATTTTTCATACGATTTAGCTGTAAGTTATACATTTCATAAAGAAAGGTGAGGAAAATTTGTGACTTTTTTATAAACATATTTATATGATCCTAAATTTCTATAATAATGCATTAAGTCTTGTCCACAACATATGAACCAATATTTGAAGTTTTATGTTCATAACTTCCTTCTGTAAAATATGGTGAAGCCAAATACTTTTTTTTAAATTTTTGGTCTTCTTTAATTTTAATTCGAGTCTACTACTTTGAAATATTTTGTAATAATAGAAACGGAATTTGTTTCTGGTTTTAAATATGTTACTATATAATTAAGTTATTCTAGACAAATAAACCAGTCGTAAGTTGTGACACGACATTAAACATTAAGAATGCATATGTTTAGAAATTTTTAAAATAATTTAATGCAGATATTTTTTAAAAGAATGTCTGCAGATATTGTTTTATTCATTTTTAATCATAATCTCACTTATTATTATATTTATAGAAATTATAAACAGGACATACATTTTTCTCAAAAAGTTAAGGCAAAGTAATATTAAGAAATTGAAGTTGTTATCAACCATCTTCTTCCATTTAAGTCACTTGATATTTGCAAATATTTACAAACTTATTCAAAAAACATCAAGAAACTCACTCCTTTGAATTTACTACTTAATTATGAAATCAATGCAATTTTAGCAACCACAATGAATGACACAGATATTAAATTTATCAGTAACATCGTTTACCTTTTCGTTTATAAAAACATACACTATAAAAGAAGAAAAAACTGTTACTCGAATTATAGAAATAATCATTTAGATAGAACTCATTTAAGTTCATCCCCTTTTCTCTTGATTAACCTTCTGAAGAAGTTACAAAAACTTTTTTTTATTTGTTTAACAAACGCGTAGAAGCATGCATAATATAATTATTGTTTTTTTTTATGAAGCTTATTTAGTTTTGTTCTATTGAAATTAAAATTTGACATTAAACAACCTCTTTCTTTTCTGAACAAATGTTCACTTTTATTAATTGATTACGAATTTTGTACTATGTTTGAATATGCATCTAAATTTCATTCAATTGATATAATAAAGGACATTAGATGAATACATATTTCCCCTATCAGAGCATATTAAACCCATCTTATGCAGTCATGTGAAGAAAATGTTATTTTTTTTCACACTAGATGTCTATGAACGAAGAGCAGTTGAATTAATATGCCACAGTGAGATTACTGAATTATAATAAGTAAAAAGAGAAATTTTTGAGGTTGTTAAAATATCAGTGTTACAAATATATTTAATTTAATTTATTCTAAAATTCTAACCCTTATCTTACATAATATAATTAAAATTATTATGAAAATTTGCCTTTTTTCACCTGTAATTTTTGTCATTAATATTTTTATAATCTAAAATTTTTAATTCCGCCATTTAAGTATCTTTTTTAAAGTCGTTTAAATTTGTGGTATATAAGGTGTCAGAGAGGTGTCAAGGCCCGAATTGGAGAATTGAAACTTAAGGTGTTTATAACGTCTTGTATGCTTTGATTATAGTGGTTTACTGGACTGATCTACCCTCAAGAATGGTCACACAATTCCCTAAAGATAGGAATGGAAAATGTTGTTACGTATATGGACTGAAATGTAAATTTTGTTTCTTCTTTTGGCGTGACTCTCCAGCATAAGAATGTGTGGAAGTAATGTGAGTGGAAAAATTTCGAAATAAAAAGCTACCTGCGATTTGGTAGGTTTGTACATTACGATTAGAAGTAGAAGTTTACATGAGTCTGGTAATGTAGATGAATTTTAACATGCATTTTCTGGAGAATATTATTAGAGCTTAGTTTGGTGGTATGAAAGTGCTTGATAATTTTTAAATTGAGGAACATCTGTTTAGAGAGTTGTAACTGTTGCGTATCATCTGGAAAGGTAGTTAGTAAAAGTATTTAGGTAGGGGGGAGTCTTGGTTTTCCAGGATGTCAGGTTATAGTAAAATGTGGTGGTCAGGCTTCGTTGACGATAATGGCTGGAGGCCAATCGTTGTGAACAAGATAGGGACTAGCAAGGGATGCTGATTTCGGCATACGGATGTTTCGACATAGTGTGCCTATAGAAAAAAAAGGAGAGATATCAGAACTTTCCAAAGATATTCTTCATGCCTGGAGTATTGGTTGCTGGAAGGAGAATGTGACTAACAATCCGTCGCAACAAATCCTGTTGATACTACTTTTTTCAATAATAATGGAGTGGACGACTGTGCACAAGTGTTAGATAGGAGCGGATCTAAATCTTTTATTGCTTACTGAAGATTTGTTGATAACATATTTATTCTTTATAGATGATTATTGCAATATTTTGATAGATAATTTCTAATGGAATTCATTCAACATTAATGGAACGCAAGAAATATATCTTTATTTAGCCCATAAGCATATAGTTTCCTAATGAGAAATGAATGGTTTTCAAGTATTTTGTTAAAAGACAAATGCAAAAAAAAACCCACAAATATTATAAGTGTTTGGATGCTTATGATTGATATAAGTATAGGGGGATGAATGATTTTAATATTAATTGATGTTTTCTATAAAAAAAACCCGCTATCTTTCTTCATTTGCTGATGTATATAATTTTAACACTGAATAAATGAAAGACAATGCATTTTCATATTGAGTAATTCTTTTTAATTATTTCTGTTCCCTATTTTTAATATTATTTGAAAAAATTGTTAAGTTATATCCAAAAAATTATACAAAAATATATAATGTACCCGATTTAGCTTTGTTAATAATTTTGTAAATCATGAATAGGAAGACTGGACATATTACATTTCAAATATTTTTAAGTGGTGCTAAAACAATTATACTTTTATAATTGAACTTACAATATCTGATATATTCGCTAGTTCAGAGTTTTCGTGATTTTTTAAAGAAATATTGTATTTCCTTATAATTTTAAACATCATTTAAAGAATTATTATCATAAGAAAAATAAATAAATAAATATTTTAGAGGGTTTTTTTTTAAATTTACTTTTTCCATAAATATTTTAACAATACAAGATATTCTGCATTTTCTAGTTCTTCATGGAACATTTGTGCTCAAAAACTGTCTTTAACATCTGTGATTTACATTTTATATTTGGTAAAAGTAACAATTTTCAAATTAGAATGACAATTTAAATTAATTCATCACCAAACAAATGAAAAATTGTTTTTTTTTTGGTAAATGTGGTTTTATTAGAGAAGACTATTCAAAACAAAAACAAAATATCCATTTGAAAAATACCGAGAAAACCGCAGATTAATTTGAAGAATTCAATTAATTTATTTCACCTGCATTTCTCAAATTTCTCTTTTAATTATTTTATATTGATTTCCCAAAATTCAAACATATAATAGTATAAAATAAAATAAACATATTTAGAAAATCCTTCCCTTTGAAACTTCACTAATTAATTCCATATGAAGCAGTCTAGTTGAAAAAAATTGTAAGATTATTTGGAAATATAAAACTATAAATAGCATCTATTAATTTAACTTATTTCCTAGAATAATTGAAAACATTTTTTAAAAAGAAATTCTGTATGCTTAATCTTCTGTATAGGAAAAATAAATTTAATTATTCTTGGATAAAGATAATTTCAATATTTGACTTAGAAATTAAAAAAAAAATCTTTGCAATACCTTTTAAAGGATGATTACCTATCTAATTTTCTTGAAGATAAAAAATCATTTGTAGACGTAGCATGAAATACCCATCTTTCACAAAAAAAATTGTGAATTTCTCATTTAATGCATTTTAATGAACGATAAGTTTGTCATTAGTAAGAGAATGTGAATTTTTCTTTTAAAATTCTATTCCATTTTAGCAGTAGTGCATCTTTTTTCCCTTTTAGTAACAGAAATATAAAGCATCTCTTATTAAAAGATTGTATTAGATATAACATTATTTTAACATTTTCTTTATCTTCTATGTTTTGTAAACTATTGCCTTTATTATTAAAAGATTTGATTGCACAAAACATTCCTTTAACATTTTCACTATATTCAATGCGTTATAATTTACTATATATTTATCGTTTTCTATATAATCTGTTTTTAGTAAATTTAATCGTATTGCAAGTTATACATATTGTGTTTCATAATTTGTGAAGATAATTTTCATACATTATCAAGGAAATATCAGAAAGTGAAGGTAAATTATATTATTCAGGGCAATGCGTGTGAAATAAAAGTCTATTCTTTGTAGCAGATGTAATCCATCTTTTTAGACAAATCCAAATTTGATAAACGATTAATTTTGGTATTAATGTTTATATCAGTAAATATGTTTTTTCTTAGTGAAGATGCATTAGTTGTATATGCGAAATCTAATTCTAAACGATTAGAATGAAGAAAGTAATATAAAATGTGCAAACTCAACGAAATCTATGTGGGTGAGGATTCTGAGATTTCATTACATCCACTTTATTCTGGTGCCGCTCTAAATGAAATATTTGACATTCAGAACTAGGTAAAACATCAAATGCACGAGATTCAACGAAAATAATTGCAATTAGCGGTCTTGGATACTATTTCGTAGAAAGTAGTTACTTTTCATACTAATGGCAGTTTGATATTGTCCAAATAAAATCCATTTCAACTTGCACAGAATTTATATATATATATATATATATATATATTATTCATAGCTGTATATAAAGAAAATCCTGCATAGTAGAATACTTTCGTCCTAAGTAGCTCTTCTTTCAAAGAACGAATATATGATGGTATTAAAACACCATTTGAATGAAAGAATGTAGAATTGTGGGCATATTTTCACCTTGTAATAAAATAGACGAAAAATACTTAAGCTGGTCGCATCACCCAGAGTGTCACATTTTGAAAGTGTCGGGTTAGAGCATTTGAAAAACACTGGTTGTTCAAGGAATTGAAAAAAAATTCTGCTCGTAACTTAAATATTTCAAATTAGTTTAGAAAAATTAAGATTATTATTATAATAAAAAGAACAAGTCATTTCAAAGATTATATATAAAATAACTTCAATTACCCTTTTATGACAGTTTTTCTTTTGCTCGGTATTAAATAAGCTGTATTCAAAGAGGTTGTGGAACAGTGACCTTGCTTCGAAGACAAATTTAGAAGACTGAGTACGGAGGCATTCCGAACTTTCTATGTAAATAACATTTGTCTTTTATGTCTAAATAAGCTTTTGCAATTATTTGATTTTCATTATCATAATAACATCATTGATCAATAATATTTAAATAGCTAAATAAAAGGATGGTGAGATCGGCAAAATTCCTAGAGACCAAAGTTTCAAGAAATATCCTCTCAAGATCAGATAATTATAAATAGATATTTATACCCCCCCCCCACACACACACATACAGCAACATGTAAAAATTTGTTGGGCTAAACTACATTATTAAGAAAAAACAAGAAGAAAATGAAAACAGATTGGGAAAGACTTGGAACAATATAATTGGGCTTAGAATATTTTTGAAAAAAAAAAGGATATGGAATAAAAAAAACTGAAATTGAAAAAAAAATGCATTCAAATTCTCTGAATATAATAACGATGATACTCATAGTTTAAGCATTCATGTTTAAGATTCATGTTAAACATATCGAAGACATGTAACGAGTGCTTCCTGCGTTGGACGGCCAGGAAAAAAATTGCTGTTATTAGAACCCATTAGAATTTTACTTAAATTTATTAGATAATAAAGGCAGTAAAGAAAAGAAAATAATTTTAATTACCTGCATTAAAAATAAAGATTAAGCATTTATAAAAACGTAATTAAAAACAGATAATCATGCACTGTATATTTAAACTTTTGAAATACTTCGTATGAGAATAAAGATAAAACTTTTCATTTTTATTTTCTAACAAGAAGTTTTATTTTCTTATCATAAATGTAATGGAAATCGAGTATCCACACTGCTCAAACAAATTTGTTGGAATTATTATTAGGGAAATGAATATATATTACTTTTAGTTAATAATAATACGATAAAAAAAATTACTATTTATATATGAACGAATGATCCGTGTTTAGATAAAAAAAAATATTTATTTAAATAAGGGTTCACTCCATAAATGTGCCGGCCTCAAAATAGAAGAAAGGAGCTGAAAACAATTACTGAAGCGACTATACATTGGCTTTAAATAAGAATAGAAATATCAAGGATTTTTTTTTAATTCTACAGATAAAATTAAACGTTGATTGCAATTTTATGAATAAAATATGTTGAAAGAGGTCAAAAAATGGATTTCTATGATGATTTTCCATTTATAAGATGATTCAGGAGATTATCCTTTTTCCAAGAAATTAGGAAAAATTGAAAGTTAAATAAATGTTATATTTATGATTTACAATTATTATAATGTTTTTTTTTAATTCATGTCTTTATAGACATACAAATACATACATACAAATGCCCCCCCCCATACTGCACCTACTTAACATCTGTAAAATAATCTAGCTCTGTTCTGTATCGCTAAATCATTGGCATTTAGCATTACGTTACGTTTATGCTATAATACATCATTTTTTTAGCAGCAATCATAATATTTTCAAGCTGTAACAAGCCAAATTCAGTTTTCCCTTGTGCATATCAGTATAAATAAAACGTATTTTTTAAAAATATATATTAACATTTTTAAGAAGTTTGACTTACTTGCGGAATGACTAATTTTGCTTGTGGTCTTTGAAAATAGTGTGATATATAAATTTTAGTTTTCTTAGTAAACCTTGTCCTTATAAAGTCATTATCAAAAATATTCTATTCTAAGCTTCATTCACTCATATCTAGATACTTATTTGCATGCATCTAAAAATAATTATACGAGATTACATGCTGTCTGACCATAAGATATTTGAAAGATTTTAAGACAATCTAAATCTACGACATAAGTGGAGTATAATTTCATTGTCACCTACAATTTCTACAAAAAAAACCTCTTCTTTTCTTTAATTTTTTAATCATGAAAATAACATTTAAACGTAATTTAATACAATTTATTATATTTTCTTTCATATTAAACTATCAATGGTTTTGTAAAATAAACGGGTTTAATTTTTTTCAGTGAGATGGAGAATAGAAATCTAATACTACATTATAAATATTTAATAAGTTATTAATTAAAACAAATAATATTTTTTTTAAAGTTTCATACAAGAATTTAAAGAGTAAAAACCTATTCATCATCCTTATATATTCCTATTGTATGTGTGAGGGAAGTTATTGCTAACTGAAACATTTAATCTCAGAATCTGTGATATTGTAAGATTAGTATTCTTGCCACAATTTGATAGTAACTGTTTAAAATCTCTAATAGTATTTGTTATTTCTTCTTCAAAGCAACAAAACCCATAAAGAATGAAAACACTGAGAATATAAAATCATATAAATTTATAATTTTCATAGCTTTAAATTTATTAGAAAAGGGATTTAAGGGTTGTTTCATGATACAAAGACAAAGAAGAAGTTAAAAACATTTAACAATTAAATTAATCTGCACTCATAAAATTTCTAGATTGCTTATAATGCTAGTTTATAAGAATTATCAATTGATGTAAACGAGCCTGCTGCAATGCAGACCATTTTGTGGGTATACTTTTAATGTTGTTTGAGGAAACTTTTGAACATTTCTGACGTTATATCTGTATAACTCCGACAATACAAAATTGAATTTGAAAACAAAAAATAAGTTTTTTTAATGCCGCATTTCGTATGTTCACTCAAAAGCATTGAGCTTTTTAATGTTCTTATAAAAATTTTCACACAAAAAATGCAAAATAAAACTTTAAATATATGAACCCGAATTTACAAATGTTTATACTTTCATCAAAATTTATGACAAAATTTTTACAAGAAAATGCAATACTATAGCTTTTATAACCATCTCTTTATCCTGAAATGAATCTTTAACTTTGTAATTTGGGAATCACTATTTTGTTGTCAATATCTGAAACCACTTTAAGCGATTAGTTTCAAAAGAATGGCTATTTTGTTCAACATAAATGTTTTTCTATTATTGCCTATTTATCTTTCAAACATTCTCTTATTCGTAGTATGCATACAATACACATTCACACACACATTCGTATTCACTCATACAATAGTAATATATAAGATGATCAATAAGGTTTACTCTAAATATCTAGCTGATAAAGATTAACACCATCACTCTTATGATTAATTTGGTATTCTTATAGCTTTTCAATCCTATACGTCTGTATAAAACATTGTAGTGAATAAGATTGCAGTATTTTATTACTTAATGATTGATCTGCAGCAATAAAAATAAATCTGAAATGTAATGGTATGAAGAAAAGGATTATGTCCTGACGTCAAGCAAAAATTTATTTCAATTTTTACCACTTATTCATTTTTAAACTTTCTTTAATTATTTTTAAATCATCATGTAGATTTTCCAACAGATTGTTAATTTTTTCATGTTTACGTTTCTGAAACATAAAGGTGAAGTTCAAATTTATTATAAATGGTAGTCACAGTATAAATATGCAGAACACAAATATTTATTTTCAGAAATTTTCGCGAAACTTTTGGAAATGATTAATAAATTCTATTGCTGTTTCAGACATAAACGAAATCACTTGTTCAACTTTACAAATTAGTTTTCATTCCAAGTAAATTAGTTTGAAGCTGAGAAAATGAAATATGAATTTCATTAAATGGTATTTCCATGGAAGTGAGAAATTTATAATTTATTTTATGGGAAATATATCAAAAAGAAAAAGAAAATAGAATATGATCTTTTATTAGGACTTTTTCCAGATATAAGCAATTTTAAAGGAAATATTTCGGAGAAACATTTAAAGCGGAGTAGATGTATGATTAATATATTTTAATATTCTACTTCAGGCCACAGAAGCACCAAATCTTGAAGACAGTTCCCACTAATGGATAGGTTTCAAATGCCGTCACATTGATTTCTTAAAATATTACATCATATGCTACAGACGTCGCAAACTATGTATTAGAACGTCCTAAGAATTAGATGCAATAAATGAAAGGAAATTTTTAATGTGCCTCATAGGATTCTCAATTAACAACTCTAAATTTGTTACATTTCATAATTCAATTTAAATTTTCGTTTAATTTAAATTATTCTAGAAAAATATTTTATAACATAATTTTCGTGTAATTATTTTGCAGTAAATGATTCGAAATATTGACAATTCATTGTTATCAAAAATATAATAGATGATAAATTACTGTCCGGATTACAATCAAATTGGTTGATATGAGAATTATAGTTTTAATACGCTAATCATTTTCAGACATTGAAAATATTTGAAATTATTCTTTCTATATAATGATTGATAATACAACCTTTCCAATAAATGAAAACTTTCATGACTATGAATGAAAACTTTCATGACTGGATCAAACTCTTTTACTACAGATAATCCAATGGCCAAATATCTAATTCATGGCATTTGTACAAAAAAGAAATCATCGATGGCGAAATACATTAGAAATTTAAGATGAATGAATTTTTTAAATGATTAATCTTAGTTTTTAAAAGAAAAGAACACATTTTTAACTGGTGCCATCAAGTCTTCTCGTTACTTTGAATAGTTACAATTGACTAAATGACTAAACATGGAAATCTCAAAATTTTGATTTTTTTTTTTTACTAATGAAATTTCGAAATTGTTAATAAATAATGTGTCCCACCCACTTTATACTATATGTAGGGCAGAAACCTTTTCAATGATAAACGATACTCAACACGAGAAGAATTATTCGTTGATTCAGCAAATTTTATTAACTGAATCGTCAACTGGGTTGCCAAAGGTATTATTCTTTCGATAATGCGATTATACCACTTTTTTTAAGATCCTTAATCATATTATGCACCTGTGCGATACATATAGCTGTATCCGTCCTTTATAATACATATATTTTCTCATTTTTTTTCCAGTTCGATAATAAAGTAGTCTTCAGCATGGAAATTTAAAGATAAAAGAAGAAGAAAAAAAATCGTAATATCATTGATATTTTATGCTTCCTGTCGCAGATGTTTCCTCTAATCTCGACTGAAAGGATAGCCATCACAATTTCTTTTAACTAGATAGTTTACAGCAAGGAAAATCGAGAAAAATTAAAAAACCATAATTAAAAATACTGTAGAAGAGCTCGACAAAACAAAAATATTATTAGGTACTTTTTTTGTTCCATGAAATCGAATCATAATTTCGGTCTCTCAAAGAAAAATAATAAGTTAATTTGTAAGAAATAATAAATTACCTATTTTACAATATTTTCCGATTCTTGCTCTTAACAGATAACGTTTTGAAAACAAAGTATACACACTAAAAAAACCGCTAATGGAAAAAAACGTGACAGAATTGGCACAAAGCTGCATATATTTCAATAGTTTAGGTCATTCTAGTGTTTATAAATTTAAATTGAAAGCACATGCACGAATAAATTATAACTCTGTAATACATTGTAACTTTCTTGTAAATAATACAATTTAAAATAGCACTTTTTGCATGATCCTACAGGCAAATTTAAGATTTTACTGTTTGTAGTGAAGAAGGTTTCCGCTTTTTAACAGTTTAAATGGCTGATAACCTATTTTGTAACTTGTAGCAGAAGATATTTATTTATTATTTAACCTTCGAGAAAGGAAACTAAAAATTAATCGCATGCTGGAAGAAATAAGGACATATATTTTCCATTTGAAATGTGTTCATCGAATCATTGACTAATAAAATGGAAGTGAAATAAGAAAATACTTAATATTGAATTTATTAAACATTTATTGTGAATTCGGAAAAAGATTTCAAGCTGATTCAGCTGTGTTTTTATAGCCTAAGAAATTTACTTAGTTACAAAATTTTAAACCAGGAATCAATTAGCGATTTTTTCTGGGTATAAAATACATTTATTTTATATTAACAGTCAATTTATCTTAACTACATAAAATTTAACTTATTCTTTTAACTGCGAGTATATAATTTAAATAAGTTTTTGTTTCATAAATTCATTGATCTTTTAATACATCTTTTTATTGGTTTTGCTTTTATTTATTATTAAACATTTTAATTCCAAAACAAAAACATTTTCCAAGAAATTCAGTATTTTTCCTCTTGACTCTGGCTTGTGACCATTGGTTTCATTTTTTCCAAGAATTTAATAATGAAATTAAAAGCAGTGTGATTTGTTTTTCCTCAATGGAGATCTGTCGAATTTGGATTTTACCTTTAAAATTAACAATAAAAAAATACTCTTCTAAATTGAATATTTTGCATTGAAAATGCTGAACGGTTTTATAAATTCTTATCAATGATCATGAAAATATGTGGATACTGATAATTAAGATTTCAACTCTGATTATATTTGGCACTTTTATAGTCGATACAACAATATTTTTGAAACATGTGTTTACTCTACTTTTTCTACAATAAATTTTAATGTTGCTGTATTATTTGTTTTATAATATATTACTTTTTCATGTTAAAATTTCCACAAAATTCTATTAATTTTAAACATATTAAATTTTAGACATCATTAAAATTAACTTGATGCCTTTGAAGAAAAAAATCAATAAAATAAAAGAAAGTTTTGAACAAGTTGGATAATGTTTTTTATATCCAAATCAGATAATTTTGTCGATAGGATTTTTCGTGAGTGATTTTTTTTGTATCAGTGCTGCTATAAAACAAACAAGGCGAATCGCGACTGCTTCTTGATATAATAAATAAATAAAGAAATGAAGACAAGGGCGGATCTGGATGACGTCGCTAAGAATCACGCCAGAAAGATAGCCTAATTCTCCTCGAAGTGAAAGAAAAAAATTCCAGCTGGAACAAAAAAAATAAAGATTGCAAGTGCTGTATACAAGAAAGAAAAAAATCGGGAAGCATGAAAAAGTAGTAGCATAAAAATGGTATCGCTGATGTTCTGCACCTTCGCAGATTCTCTGACTGAAATAGAGAAAGGAAAGGCGTTAGTAGTTTCTGCGTTTCTCTTTTATTCTTGTAAAGGAAAAGCATTATAGTAAAACTGATTTCAACTTCTTCTAAATGTTAAAGAAAGCTTCACTAAATAAGTAAATGCACATGCATGTGCATATAAAGATGCCATATAAATATAAACGAAACCTATGACATTTAATTTTTTATATAAACTAAACATTTAAGCATTATTTGCCTTAAAAAATATTCATAAAGTTAGATGGATTGTTTACGGTCATACATATAATTTCCGTAAATGTGTTCAGGAAAAGTAATAGATTTTTCCTTTTTTTTTTAATTATTTTTTGCCCTAGTAAAAAGTCTTATTCCCTAGTAAGAACCACTTCTGTTCTATTGGAATTTGTAATTTCAAACCAATGCATTAAAGTTCGTCTGTCCGTTGAGTTCGGACTTCTCACGTGTGGTAATTTGAGTTCAAAATAGTGAACTGAGAAAATAAAAGAGAATATAGTTTATATGGTCATAATTTTTTATTAATGGCAGCGCAAAGGTGTGAATAATCATTTCGTTTACACATAAAGCAAAGGGAATGACACCTCCTAAAAATGATTAGGCACTCACTTGAATTATAAGCCTTTCTTTCTGAAATGATAATTTTAAATCGAAGAAATAACAAATCTGCTATATTTTTTGTTATATTATTGTTTTGTAATATTATAGTTACCCTAAATGACTCTACATTTCAATTATGTATACTTATTTAAGAATTTCACGCATAATTTGGCATCAACATTTAGATAGGTCATTTTTCCTAATCATTTTAATAAAGAGGTTAAAATAATCAAGAGTCAAGAGCTACAGTAAGGGTGCAAAATCAATAATTTATTTAAAATTATTACAATCAGTGTCATTTTAGAAAAAGGGAAATTTTCATTTTTTTTCAAGCTCCAAGAGTGTCTATTACCGATATACTCTTATCTTTCTCTAAAGAATAAACAGCACGTATTTCTGAATATGAAAAAACAATGCTTAAAATACATTTTAGTAAGAGGAAGGCTATGCCATATTTAATGCCATTTCAGATGTCTTCTTGTTGAGATATTTTTCATTTATTCTTTTACCCTATCAATACAAATTTTAAATAGTACAATTACACATTTATATCTTACGCTTTTTTTACATCTTTCAAATTCGTGTTCATTAGTAATATTCTGAAATATTATTACATAAAGGGAGAAAGTTTTTTCTTAGCCTTTATAATATAATATATTGTTGTAAATGTTTTAAAGCGAGAAGGGAGAAAAAAGGAAGCTGAATTGAATCATTGAGACATTCCTTTGAAACCTCAAATAGGTAGATTGCATTATATCATACTATGCCTGTTTTTTCAATACAATTTCCATGCATTTATTTTTCCAACAATAAGTCTAGAAAATTTTTGCGAAATTTTATTCATTAGGGTGAATGCATGCCAAAGCGCAATAATTTGGGCTAAATTCTTATCATCAAAATCTTTCAGATACTTTTTTGGATAATAATTTCTTGAAGTTCCAGGAATAATGTGTAATATAAAATTAAATTCTAGCTTTCAACTGTCAAATAGTTATTTATAGATCGTGCATGATTAAGATATATGCTTTGTCGGTACGGCTTCCTTTTCATGCTGTTTTATTAAGCTATGTTTGTCAAAGATATTCGAAAATTTTGATCCCACACTATTCGATTACTAATTGGAATAGTTGATATCTTAGAAATATATTTTGAATTCATATTTTTCTTTTTTATAAGCAAATTCAAAAATAGTCAAATAATAATTAAAAAACCACCATTCTTTATCAATTTTGATGAAACCGATATTATAGTTATATAACTGATATTTAGTTCTTTGTTGTATTAAAATGGATTTTCTTATCTTAATTTTTCTTAAAAGAAATGTAAAAATATGTTTTATTTTTGATAAGAAATATCAGTTTTGAATTTAAAAAAGGAATTTGATTATCAAATTTTACAGTTTATCAAAGGTTAATAATATCAGAATAATTTCTAAAAAATATTGATATATCTTATAAATAAGAAAAAGTAAAATTGATTGAATTAACAATTTTGCAAAGTATTAATGTCGAAAGTGAATGTTTTTAAATATTAAATGAGAGTCTCCCAATTACTATGATATAAACCCTTTGATATGTATTGTGACTCTTAAAATGCAATACAATATTTAAAATAACCTAATATTATTTAATTTAATAAATATTTGATCATATATTTAAAAATTTAAATATATGATTTTTATAAAAATTAAATTATATGATAATTATATTCTTTTTAATAAGGATTAAAATCATACAAGGTAGTGTATTTTTTTTAGTTATTTTAATTTGAATTACAAATAATAAAATACTCTAAATAATGCTTAATTACTTGAAATTCAAACAAATTATCTTGAATACAAATTATTAGAATACTATTTTTAGACTCTATAATAATACACAATTTATCATTAAATTGTTTGGATATATTTTATGATAAATTTTACAAAAATTTATTTTAATCTTGACTATTTTATCTTTTAAGAATTTCAGAAAATTTTCCTAAAAAATTGTCATTTTAAATTCTTATAAGTCAATACAGTTCATTTTTATTATCTGCAGAAAAAAAAATGTTAATTGTTTTTTTCTAATTCTGTGTAAACTTTAACATCTTAAGAAAATGGACTCAAAGAAAATCACACGTGTAAAACTTAGCTTTTAAATATAAAATTGCTTAACAAACGAGAGCAATTGTTTTTTAAAGAAAATATTTTATCGCTTATTCTGTATTATGTCATGCCAAACCTTCTACTTCAAGATTGTTTGTTATCGATTTTATTTTTATCGATTTACTAACATTTTAGATTCGCTTCTTTTTTTCTATGAAATTTTAAAGAACTGCTGACAATATTTCTTAAAAGTCAATTTGTAATTTATAATACATTAAGTTTTCATGAAATTACTTTTCAATTGACATACCAAATCACAAGGATAATGTTACCCTAAAAAGTTGTTTTATTTTAATGTAATTTTTCTGCTAATTTACTGCCATAAAAAATGGTATTGAAGTGAATGAAATAACGTCATTAAGACTATTACAGGAAACAAATAATTCATAAATACCACTGAATAAAAGAAATCAGATTTTACATTATCCTGTAACTTAAATATAACTCCATCAGGATGCACTGCCACATGTTCAATAATTTGACACTCTGTCTTTTATAGGAGAGTCAATCTGCGAGATTTAGCTCTATCGGCCGTGATAATCCTCCTTCCCCTCTATTCATTAGTTAACCATAAGTCATATATGTGAGCTGCATAGAAACGCGAATCGGAACATCACGTAATAATACATATCACATGTGAGCCATATTTTTCTTTGAAGAAATTGTTTCTAATCATGCCCCACCCTTCTTTTTTCTTTCTTTCTTTTTTTCTTCCGTGATGAGAATTCCTGAATAAACACAGATTACAAATATAGACATTTAAGCAGTTTGAAAGGGAATATAGGGTAAATGTCTTTAAATGCTAGAAATCAATACTTTTTTCAAGATGCTTTAGAAGCCCAATTAAAACTTAGAATCATTGAGAAATTCAATTACAGATTTATTTACCAAATCACATTTTCTAATTTAAATTGGCATAATAAAAATAATAATAAAAGATTAAAGTATGTAATCTTTTACATACTTTAATAAAGTATGTAAACTTTATACATACACATACTTTAGTAAAGTACTTTAATAAAGTATGTAATCTAAGACCCATTTTTGCAACCTTAATTATGCGTTTAAGAATTTGTATAGATTTAAATAGTTTTTATTAATAATTTAAAATATATTTTGAAGAAACGAAAATTCACATTTTAAGTTTGAAATAAAAAAAATATGATCCAGTCTCTAAGAAATTAAGCTCCGATGCCTTTATCTCAGATATTTTTTTTTTATAAATAAACAAAGTGAAAATTTAGGTATGAAAGAAACTGTTTAAATAAATAATTCAAAGATCTACATCTATAAATGACCAAATAAACTAGTTATTTTCAAATGAGCCATCTTAAAAATGTGCTTATTTTTATATAATTAACATAAATGGTTCATAATACAAATATGAGTGATTTCTTAGCGTTATAGAATGGAGATTTAAAACAAGAATATTATGATGATATACACCGAGTTATTTTCATATGTATACTATCAAAATGAGCTTTAAATATTTCATTTTGTAAATTGTTATTTAAAAAAAAAAATCAATTTTGGAGCACCCATTACAAATCGATTAAACTGCAAATATAAGTTTTACACGCACACTTTATTTATTTATTGTATTACAAATTTTCATAGTCACAAAAAATCATTACCTTTTAAATTTATTTGGGACTTTCTCCATTATTTAAGATATGAATATACATGCAATAATACCTAATTGTACACAAACAAAAACTTGTTATATATGATGAAAATTCAATTTTAGACTCAAATTGTAAATATCTAAAAAGTAATTGATAACTGAAATTTAATAAATTAAAAACTGTTAGAAATTAATGCAAAAGAATGGCACAGACTTTGTCGCTAAAAATGGGTTTCAAATAAAATGTAAATAATTTTCATTTAAAACAATTATGTATTGAGCGATCTTTTTCTCTGATTGGCTATATATAGCGTTTGGCATCCATTGTATACCTAAACTCAAAAGAACTATTCGATTTTCAGCATCAGCGATGACTTTTATTATATCCAAAATGATTGGGCGAGAAACAAATATTTAGATGGGCATTTTTGGATTTGCGGGAAAATGGCCGCCATACATTTCGGCCGTCAAGAACAGGTTTATCGATGGGAAAATCTAGAGATTGCTCTCGTTCACCCTTCGTAATTTTTGCAGTGTGCTAGATACCCTTTACTGGACAAATAAAATTAATCAGAAAACCAACCTCTTTATGAAGCAAAGTTTTTAAGAGCTATTCGTGCTTTTAAATTTCAATTTAAGATATAATTTAATGTGTTGAATCCATCATATATAGTATTTTTATGAAAAGTTATTTTAGATTCGCTTCTTTCTAAGATCTATCAAAGAATTTTGATTAAAATACTATTCAATTGACGTATTATTCCAAAGAACTTATTCTAAGTAAATTACAATGAAATAAGGAATATAAAAAGTATGAGTAGAGCAATATTTAGATTCAAATTAAACTATCTTGCTGCACTCATAACATTATACCAGTTTTCACATCTACCAATAATTATATCTTCCACAAAATCATCAATATCGGAAATCAACTTGGTCTTAGAGCAAATATCTGTAATGTAAACTCAGAAGAAGTACATTCTATTATATAATCTTGTAAAATTAAAAAGAAACTTATAAATTGCTTTACAATAATGAAGCAGTGTTTACTATTTTGCGCAATATTAAATTTCAGTGATGCATTTTCTGATTTTTTTTTTTTTTTTTTTTTTTTTTTTTTGTAATTTTAGTATACATCGGACTAATTTCCAGCAATGTTCTGCTTTTTATGATTGAATCTATGCATGTTAGAAGTTAACTGTTGTAAGAGGGAATTTCATCATTTTTTTATTACAATTAGAAAAAAAAAATACAAAAATCAATTTTATTCCCGTTTTTTATTGCCTATATCTACGATAATATATCCTCCCAAAAATGCGAATATTACAAAAGTACAACTGGTCTTTCGAGGATTACTTTATCACATACATATATTAAAAAAATCGAGTTTATCCTCAGTATATAGTATCACGAATTCTCTTTCTAAGAGAAATTCTGATCTATCATCACATTAAAAAATACCGGAAAATACCAGTTATGGATTAATAGAAGAAATTGAAGATAGTTTGTAATAGAAATGTCAAGTGGTTCGCATGTCTTCTTTCAATTTCAGTAAAGTTGTCGCGTACAGTGACATAAGCTGGCTGTTTCAGTGCCACGATCTATAATAGAAATCCTATAGAGACTAATGGTCATTCATTTCTACCTGATTGGTAGAGACGGTTGACACGACATCCTGTACAACTGCCTGATTAATGATTGTAAGAGTAAAGACTGGGAGATAGATGGACAAAGAAAAAAAATTCAAAGGCCATTTCCTTCGATGCTTTCCATCCTAAGTCACTTAAGTGATCTTCTTTTTGTTCGCAGTTGAAAATCTCGGAGACAACGAACGAAAGACAAACATCGGTTTCATTTATTGGGAAATAGTCTAACACAATAAATGTCTTTAATTTCTTTTTCTTAAAAGACATGTTAAAAATATTGTACTACTTTAAATGGTTGCTGTGATTTAATCGGGAAACTACTTCTTTACAATGATTGAACATAAAATTTTTCTTTCGGTATATAAATGTAATCGAAAAATTTTATTGAACATGGCTTGTTTTCTATATAATTACATATTTTTATATTAGAGGTAATTCAATATAAGAAGATCAATGCGCTTAAATACAAAATCTCAATTTTTATTTCTTTTTTCTTTTCACCGCAATATACATCTCAACTCGGATTTCCTAGGGCACCCTATTAGTAATCCCATTAGCATCCTATTAATAATATAAGCTAACAATTCACCAAAATTCATAATACATCACAATATACGTTATACAATATAAAATATGTCTGTTGATGAATAACGAGTACCTTTGATTTAATGTAGTTTAGTATTTGAATGGGAATAGCAATAAAGACTTCATGTAGGTGGACTGAATTTGAGTAGGAATAAAGAAATTATTCAGAATCTAAGTCCGAAAAAGAGAGATTTTTGCGTTCATGGATAAAATGTACTAGGTTTCTTTTTCTTTTTATCTTGGGCGATTTGTTTTTCATCAAGATGTTCCAATAGACTGATTCCTGTTATGGGGAGATTCTGTTGAGATGAAATGATGTGGTAGGTGGCTTCATAATGAAGTGGATCGCCCAATTCCCCGCAGCTAAAGCAGTCTCTTTTCTAGACTAATAAAATATATAAATATTAAGCAAGCCTACAATGAAATATAGCAAATCAAAATCCACATTTCTGTAGATGAGAATTCTGCAAATATTCCTACAAAAAACGTTTATTTCTTATAAGGTTCCTCAGAAATGGAAGAAAAATGAATTATGCATGGAATATATATACTTTCAGGTATTATATAAACATTGGCTTCAATGGTGAGAATAAAGAGAATAAATAATGTATTTATGTTTTAAGGCATATTGTATTTAATCATTTGCAATTATGGTAATAGAAGATATTTAAATTATCATTATCTATAATCAAAATATTATTGAATGATTCCATTTACTTTTGCTGCGACCTTGAAGTGAATCAAATTGGTTTGTTAAATCTTATTCATATTGGAAGAAACAACAATCTTTTAAAAAAAATCAGGTGAAGTAATACTTATTAGCTATTAAGGAAATAAATTTATTTGGAATATCTACATATCATTACAGATAAAGGAATATATTAATCACTCTATATGGAAACTTCGTATGATATACTTTATTAAAGTTTATGAATCAGTCCAAGTTAATTAGGGTATTTCATTAAAATAGGATATATATATTCCAAAATAACATCAAATATTTTTTTTTCATTTTAAAATTTATTAAATTATTATATAACGTATTGAGAAAATTGTCTTTATATTTTGAAAGGAAGGGTTATTGATTTTGCAAATCATGTTTTTTTATTAGATGTTACATTTTGTTTAACAATAGACCATATATTTTTCATTTTATGATGCATTGTTCAAGACAAATTATTTTAAAGAGAAATTACACTTAGGTCTGTTAAAATATGATACCATCCAAAAAATCTTACACTTTCAAATTTTTAAATAATTGCACTTTACTCTATATATATATAATATGCAAATTAGGTATCTGTAAGGCATAGTTTCTTTTTTCTATGTATTCATTTAACATTACTGATTAAAATAAATAAATTCAATAATATATTTAATAAATGATTATTTATTTTGTCATTTTTATGAGATATTCCTTTAACATTTGTTTTTATTTAGAAGGAAAATTTGGAGTTAGTAATATAGACCGTCCGGAAAATAAAATTCGATGGCTATTAGGTAGATAGCAGACATCTTCTATTGCAGATGAACAAAAAATCTAAGAAAATTTAAAGATATTCATTATTTAAACAAAATTACAAATTATTGATAAGTTAAAATATTTTCTTGATAATAAAATTGAAACTTGGCTCTTCTTATCAGTAACTTCAAATCTTATTTAAATTGAGAAGTATCCACACTTGAGGGTATCAGATAATTGAGAAGTATCAAGGGCTCCAAGACTAGCATTTTCTAAACATAAATAGGTGAATATTTTTCTCAAGTTCTAGAAAGTAGATGTACATCAACCTAAAACAAAATCGAAACAATGTTATATTCTGGCAAAATTATCTGAGAAAAAATTTTTCTTTCATACTTTGATTGCATGAAACGGCATAATCCCGGGGGGAAAAAACTATATTGATAATAAAATTTTATTTTGAAAAACATTAAAATGCAGTCTGATATAATGTTGCAATCAATGTTAGTGTCAATTAAATTTCCAATAAAACTTAATCAGATATAAAACTGACAAACTAATTTCAAAACTCTTTGAAACACAATAGCAAAAGCATAATTTAATTTTTCATTTAGATTGTTTGCTCAAAAAATTCCAGGCATTTCATTTTGTTAGGAAATTTCCTGCCTTTTTAGAAAATTGAAAGTTCTTAGATTCATTAAATTTTCTCACATGCTTTAAAAAATAAATATAATATTATTCTTCAAAACCATTTTCATATCATTAAAACAAATTTCCCAGGCATTATATTATGATTCCAATTTTAAGTAAGTTACAAAATTATTATATCTTTATTAGCGGAATTATTAGTTACCAGAAACAAATTGCTAAAATTTCTGCAAAGCTTTATATTTTCTTACAGATAATTCATTTTTAGGTTTTCATAGTGAAATGTCATCTTACTTGTTATAAAATAATGCTTCTTTCACAAATTTTATATAAGAGTATTCATAAAAGCACTTTCTTGAAAAGAGACGATATATATTCAGAACAATTTTAAAAAAGATTGTTTTGTTCTAAAAGAACCAAAGAAACTTATTTTAGATGGCATTCTTACGTTTCAAAAAATAATGTTCTAAATTGCATTATGTGTAAAAAAAATATATACATTGTGTAAAAAAACAATGTGTAAAAAAAAATATACATAAGGGAAAAAAAAACATTATAACATTTCTTACTATTTTCTCTTTGAGTTTTATTTTGAGAACTTAACAATGCCGTGAAACTCAGAGAGAAATTACTGAATTTTTTAAGCAATTTGTTTTTACTTAGGCATATTTCTACTGTTAGCAACTTTTCTGGCTCCATATTCTTTTTGAAATGTGATGAAAAAAAAAAAAAGAGAAATCATAAAGTTTGTCGCATTTCTATAGAAAAAATTAAACTAATGTATGTTTCAAACGTTGATTCATTTTTTAAAGTTAATTCATGATTTTCAAGTAGAAAAAATATTTCTGATTCATTTTTTATAAGAATGATCTTTCATCACAGTATGGAATTGACTATATTTTAATTTGCTTATATAATATAAAATATTGCAAGACTTTTTAATAAACGTACTGAAAAAATTAAAAGTAAAGATTTTTTTATGATTCATTTCATTATTTTAGTTGAAATAATTGCTGCTAACTTAATAGATAATGCAAGGAATAATTGGTACTAAGCTATTTAGAAGTGCTGAAGTCATGAAAAATTCATGAAATATGGGATTCATATGACATAAAGGAATTATGTTTTCAGATAGCTGCGGCTATTATTGCTAGAATATTCAAGGAAGGAGCATTAAAAATGTTTCCAAAATGTTGCAAGTGAAAAATTAGTGATTATTGCGAAACTTCAGAATTTTTTACTAAACAGTTATTGTTTTCTACATTTCTAGATTTTTTTCCCAGTACTTCGATCTGGCTTGAGATGAAGTATTGATAATTGTAATAATATAATAACGCCAAAATCAAACATATAATTAGGCTTTCAAATAAGATAATGTGTGTCTTGCTATCTCTTCTTAGCTTTTTGCCGATTGCAAAGAAGGCTATGGCATACCATGCAATTAACATTGGAGCCATCGACTTAATACGGAATCTTAGTTCCGGAAAAACTCAATTCTACTTTTTAACGTGATGATTTTGGTTATATCTTGGTCGGAGGAAACTAGTTTCCATAAACATGTGGTTTCCGCAAATTTTACCTGTATTTTTTAAGGTATTTTTATTTTTATTTTTTTACAATATTTCCTGTAAATTTTATCTCTAATATATGATGTGGCGCATTCATTTTATATTTGAATTTCATTTCTAGAATTTAATTAATATGATAATTTCTTGAATTATTTCTGGACATTTTATAATAAATGAATTTTCAAAATGCATCTTTTAAAAAAAATATTTAAAAATTAAACAATTTTAATAAATTATCTGGCATAGTGGAAAAACAAACTATATATGCATCAACCAGATTCTCCTGATCTTAAGATTTTTGTTTTCATATTTGAAATAATAAACTGGTCACATTCCCTAAAAACAATATTTTTAATAATATATAATTAAAAAAATTTTTATTGTTATAAATAAAGAATATCACTTTTATTGAATTTTCAAGTTAATTCTTCTGCATTTTTTTTAATAATTTTGAACAATAAGTTTTAAAAATATATATATAAAAGCATATTTTCTCTAACTGTTCTGTATAAAATTTAGTTTTACTCCCTCCGAGTTATTTTGATCTTATGTCCTTCAGGATAAAATAAAGAGCTCTAGCAATATTTTTTTGTATTTTATTAACGCATTAAACAAAAGAGTTAGAAATAATTAATAAAGAAAAAAGAAAATCCATTATCCGACATAAAAGTAACTAAAAAGTAGAAAATATAAAAAATGTCAAATTTTTATTAATAAATATTTATAAAACTGTAGTAATAGAAAAATAACAAAATATTTTTATATGAATGAATGATTTTTTTTAAATTTAAAGCGACTCATTAACCAAAAAATCATTAAAAAAATCGAAATTTTTTATTGGCTCATATAATAAGGTGAGTCTTTCTAACCATGACCGTAAAATTTTAAAACTGTATCTTTTTTTTATTAAGTTAATAAATCATTTTTATGCGTTATAGGAGATTGTCAAGCCAATTTTTCAGGTCTTCTGCAAGAACAGAGACGGAAAAAAATATTAAATAATTATTTTTTTCTACTACTTGCGAATGTATAATTAAACTGAAACTAAGTAAGAGAGTTTTAGTGAGATTTTCTTTATCTGAATGAAACTTTTAAATTACAGTCTTCTTTTTTTTTATTTTTGTATTTGTTCGCTTGTAATTATCCACACTCTAAGTCCTTTAAAACCATAAATATAAAGTTATTTCTATTTTTATAAGTTCATAAGTTTGTGTTTGCAACAGAAATATACATTAAATTAATTCTGAAGTATGTATTTATTTTTTTAAGTGTTTACAGTTAAGATTTGTGATATTTATCATTATTTTGTTTTTAGTTGAGCATTTATTACATAGAAATAATATTTTGCTTCAATACCTTTTTAAGATTTTTTTTTTATTTTAAATAACTTAGAATAAGTAAATTGACATTTTATGAAAGTTATCAAAAATTGAATAAATTTTATATCATAGTGATGTTGAATAGAATAATCAAATTCATTTTTACAAATGTTTCGAAATATGTGTGTTTCGAAATATGTTTTAGTGAGATTTGCAATAGCATGCGTTGCATTTTATTTTTTTTTCGAATCATCAAATTTAAAATTGATGCATCCTCAAAATTTTATGTGAATTTAAAATTTAAAAAATGCTACCAGAAGGAAATCCACAGCAAGTTTTATACATTAGTCACTACCTTGAAAAAATTTGTGAAAAATCTGAATAGTTAAAAAAAGCGTTGAAATTTTTTTTAATGTTAACATTTTATGAAAAAAAATTATTAAAATTTTAGTAATAATTTCGAAAATTGTCTGGGGGATAGCCACTGGGAACTATTTTAAATGGCATACAATTTAAATATAATTCAAATAATTGAATCAAACAAATGTTTAAATTGTACCATATCACCTTAATCATTGAGAAAATTTTATTTAATTATTTCTCATTAAATGTTTAAAAAACTATATATTTAAATCTATATAAATAAGCATTGAATGTAGAAATGGAAATAAAATTAGAAACTCAGTAATAATTAAAACTTAATTACTGGCAAAATATAACAATTGCCTATAGTATTTAATGAATTCTAGTAAAATATTTTAAATAATAATCTAATTCTGATTACATTATAAATGGTGATTCAATCTTATGTTCAAAAAAATGTTTCTACTTATTCATCCCAATAAAATGAATTTAGTTCATATTTTAAGTCAATAAAAATATAATTGTTTAAACCTCATTAAGAATAAGAACATTTTAATACGGAAAACAGAAAATTATTTTTCTATGACAAAAGCATAAATAAAAAAAAATTAATAATTTATATATTTCTGCAGATATTATTATATTTATATATATCTGCAGAAATGCACTGTAAAGTTTAGAGATTGGATATTATAGAAACGGATTAAATCAAATCCAGCTTGCCGGAAAGAGCCGAACTAACTTGTAAAAATTTTGCCCTAAGATGGAATTTTTAACTAATAATATAGTTACCTCAAGCAAGATGTTACTTCAAATTCTAGGAAACTTAATCAATATGAGTTGATTTTGAAGCGAAAAAACAGTAAACATTAATATAAATTATTAGAAAGAATAATAACAAAGCTTTTTTACAAAAAAAAAAGAATACTAATTTCATTAGTAATTTATAGTTTTAACTGTCCTTTTTAAAAGATTTTATTATGATAGTGGACATGTAATAAACAATAATATATTGATATTTTTTAATTAGTAACAAGTATTCTATTTATATATATCAGTAGCATTTCAGTTATAATCATATTATAATAATTATTTACTTTTTAGCTTATTAACATGATCTTAGACAAGGAAATAAATCTTTTATAATACAAATATAATAAATGTTTTGAATAATCAGTTTAGCGATTAAAAAATAACCCCCTTTTTAACCTTTTAAATACTTTTTCCATTTCATAACTTCACCTTTTTCCCCTTATATGGTTTGATTTTTTTTTATTATTTAATTCAAATTAAAAAACGATAATCTCTATGCATAAAATATTTTTCATGTTCTTTAAATCCTGTAGTGTCGGTTCGCTCATACTTTGTTTGAGTCAAGCCTTCCTGTAACTCTGCATTGTAAAATTTCAGCTAAAAGGTTACACAACAAAAGCCATGGATCGTCAAGAACGGAGGGAAAACGATGCTTTAGTTTGTTAATTAAATTTCGTTGTTTCTAAACTTTAACTTTTTGAAATTGTCGCAGTGTAAGATAAAGGATGAAGAAGTTTATTGAAGTACCGTAAAATAAAACTTAAATATTTCATTAAGAAAGAGATACTTGAACGCCAAAGGAGTTAGAAGGTACTTTCACAGAATTAATTTTTACAATCCATTTGAAGATTTGGAAATTAAGATCATAAGAAGGTGTTAAATTAATTAAGATTATATTTTCTTAATATTTAAAAAAGATTCAGTATGATTAATATTAGCTTATTTTAATTATTTTTATTAAAATTACTAAGTGTGAATTTCGACTGTTCAATTAATTTCATATGCAAAATAATCATATATGAAATCTGTTGTAATTTGGAAATTTAAATTAAGTATTCAATAAAACAAGTCATGAATTAGCATATTATATAAATTTATAATATTCTAAATAACCAAATGATGCGAACCAAATTTACAGTCAGATAATCCTATATATCCAAATTGTTTATGTAATAGGAAGTAATATGATAATATCACAATGATGTTGGTAAATGTTATTTCCTACAACGAGAGAGGGGAGGTGACCCATTATATATATAATATATATAAATTTGTAATCATTTTATCTATGATTTCTTAATTATAAGTTAGATTGAAAAATAAATCACTGTGATTTTGTAATTATCATCTTTGTAATATATTATATGTAATTTTGTAATATATTATATATATATTTGTAATATATTGTATATTATTTGTAGAAATGATAATATAACTTTTGTAATATATCAAAGACAGGTCAAGCTTAAAGTTTGATTGTCTGTTGATCGGTCTGCATATGAGAACGTGACGATTCAAAAACACAATAGCAAGAATGCATGAATTACGATACATAATTCTTACACTCCTTCAATTTGAGATATAATTTTTAGGTATATTTGTTAAAATAGAGATTTATTGACATTTTATTTCATTGGAATTGAATTATATCTTGATAAAATCTCCCTTTCTCTATTTCATTGAAATATATTTGATTAAATAAGAAACTTAAGGACGAAGCTAAAAACCTTTTGGAACATAGATCGCCTTTGGATAACAAACATTTTATACAAATATCAAATTTTGGAAAATGTCCGTACAAAAAATTGTCCAAACTATGTATTGAATTCCTTCACAGGACTATGAAAGTAAAAAAAAATGAATAAATAAACCAACTTGAAAATAAAACGAAATCTAGAAGAAAGACAAATTCTTGTGGGTATTGTTACTGCTCTTATAACCTTAAAAGTATTAATTGCCTTAAGAATAAGAATAGTTTCATTTAAATTAACATTTAAAAAACATCTTATGATTTAAAGAATATTGTGAAAGGTGTTGGATATAAAAACTTAGTTAAAATATTTTATCACCTTTTATATACTTATAATAAGCATATATTTCTTTCTTTAGAATATTTAATATAATATAGATAGCTGTTTCTTCTAAGCTAAACAAAATTTCAAATAGAAATCTCACAAACTCCTAAATGATAAATAATATTTGAATTTTAAATAAGCTTAAGAAAGTAATACTTTCTTTTCCCTAGTAGATTTATCTGATTCAGATCAGGGTTCTTTCATAAGTAATTCAGTAAGCACTTCGTCTGTTTATCGTAAACTGAGACACTCCGAAGCAGTTACTATAAAGGAAGAATTATTGAAACTTCAAAAGATAATCTTATTTATTTCACTTAGTCGCCAAGAAAAGTTACATTTATTTCCAGAATTTTATTCTTGAACATTGAATGGAAAATGGGAAAGCTAACAGCAAATATTTGATAACTTCAGCTTCAAGATGAAAAATTTAATTGTTGTTGACAGAAAAAATATGCAATGGGAAAATTCAAACAGCCAACTATTCAGACAATATGTTTCTGCAGAGTATTTCTTGAAAATCATGCGATATTTGCCCTGATTTTTTTTTTATTTTGCAGGTTGATTTTATTTTATTTTCTGCTATTAAATACCTGCTAAAAGTTCTTTTTGAAATGTGTATTCGCTGGTAGAGATTTGATAACTCTTTTATCGTCAAAACATACATACAATCTTCAAACATTTTGATTTATTAATTCATATAATAAGAATACACAGATTGTATTATCATTACAGTAATATTAAATTCATTGCTGAATTTTATCAAGAATAAATATGTAGATGGTAAATTATTGAAAATATAATTAATTAGATTAAATTAAAATTTAATCGGACAAAATTAGATCATAAAAATATACAGACATTTTTTTATATATAATTTCATTTCTTTAAAATAATTTGTCATATATTCACTGCAAATTTAATAATTTTAAACAGCCCATACATATATATTCGAACTAATAAATTAAATTTAATTTGTAATCCATAAAATATTACATATCCTACTTTCAGACTAAATGACTTTCAGTCTAATATCAAAAAACGACCACCTTTCACATTTTATAAAAATGTTAATTAAAACGTATATAGGAATGACAGGGATAAGTTGCAATAATCTATAATCTTATAATATAATAAGATACAAAATAATACAATATATATAATAATATAATACAATAATCTATAATCTTATAATATGTTATAACCTATAATCTTAAATTTATTAATGTATTTGCTATTGCAGAGTTAAAATTACTTATCTTTATAGCTTAACTAGTCATTTATTATATACATAAAACACATTAAACAATTTCGTGTATTTTAGCACAAGAAATAATTTTTCAAATCTGGTTGGTTGTTACAGTTCATGCCTGATATGGTGCAAGTTGTAAAAAACGTAAGATAGGTTGAAAGTATGCATACAAAATATTTAAAATTAATTTTATTTGACCATTCTTTTAGTAACTAAAGCATAAAAGGCATTTGGTAATTATTATCGCTTAGTATAATGATAATAAATTATATAAAGCAGTTCCCAGAGGAATAAAAAAATATAATTATTTAACCAATCAATGCAAAAGTCTATCTGCATCAGAAATGCCATCAAAGCAAGCAACATAATGTGTTTCCTTATAGCACAAATTTTGTACCCATATTTTTCAAATTAAGCATTGAACACATTTTTTTTCTCAAAATTGACTTGTTTTTAATGTTTTAGATTTCAGGTCGTAGTGTTCTTAGTTTGAAATCAGATTTCTTTGAATATCCATCGAATAAGCAGAGTTAGTGCACGCTGTCGTGTGTGTGTGAAACATGGATAAAAAAATTAAAGTAATTCCGTTTATTGTTCCGTACTAAACAATTTCATCCAATTTTCGATTTTTAGATACGAAAAATGTTGTTTTAATCTGATAGAAATATTATGTATTTTAAATAATTGCGTATGCCTGAGAAAATCTAATGTTTCACAGATATAAATTCACTGCTTTATTTTTTATATATTTTAAGCTTCAAAATTATTTGAAAGTGTCAAAATTTATGGTTAATTTTATAAGATAGTTTTTTTTAAAATTAAAAACTGTATGATTTATTGAAAGTAAAATATAAAGATTCACTCATAACTTAAACAATATGATGTTTTTTTTTTCATCCAAGTTGCACAATATATTATCCCAAATACTTTTTGATAATTCCACTACCTTCCAAAGAATGTGAATTCCTATCGTTATTAATTTTGTGATTAAAATTAATTACTTTAAATTTTGTGACAAAGACAAAAGAATATTTTGCATTATTTCTGGATTTTTAAAAAAAATTGTAGAAAAGGAATTAAAATGAAAATAATATTGCGAAAATAATGATTAATTAAGAACAATTTCTTTTACTGAATTGTTAGTATAATAGATAGGTATAAATATAGGTTAGGTTATATATAGGTTATATTTTCTGAATTTATACAAAAACGAATTGGAAAAATATAAGTAATGTGAATTTATATTGTTTTTTTGATTGAAGAATAAAACAATTTCTTTGAAAAAAGATTCGATTGTAATTCTTATGAGAATCCTCTAAGGATATTAAAATAATCCTTCAAACGTTATCTGGAAATCAAAAAGTAATAAAATTTTCCAATTCCTTCTCCAATTTCTTTCTATTGAAATGCTCTTTAATGTTAATCACAGTTTAAATTTCAGTCTTCCAATAATTATTCCTTAGTGAAAAGGGTTTTCTGTCATTAATTTGTAGTTACAATAAGTATTACTGATTTATTCTTTAACTTCGGTGCCGGTACTAATTCAATCTACGTAGTTGATTTTAATGACGGAAATTCGGCTGCTCCTTACGGGTATTCGTGACGATTTTAAATATCTTTTCAATCGCATTACAATGATTTTTGTTACTGGAGCTTATTTATACTGAACCCATTTCCTAGAAAATTCTGAACCGATAGTTCTTTCTTCCTAAGGCTATTTTAACAATGCAAATCTACCTTAGTAGTTTTTATTTTTGCAACTTCCATTGCACTATTATATCTGAAGTATTCATTAATATTCTTGTTCCGAAAGTTTTATCTTTCCCAATTCATGTTACTTTATTCAAATTTAGTAGGAGAGATTAAGGATGAATACTATGTTTCAGAGTTGTATATTTCTTCTTTTGAAATACATAGAATTTAATACAAACTTTACAATATAATTTCATTTTCTTCTGCAACGCTCTGCGAATTTATTAATGTATAAAATACATTAATAAATTAATGCATTTAATATATATAATACATAAATTAATAATACATATAATACATAAAATTTTAAACGAACATATATGTGCATATGTTCTTTTAAAATTCACTAAATATTTGTAATGAAATACTACAATATAATAATTTTTAATTTAATAAAATCTACACAAATATTTAAGCAAAAGCAATGTATTTTACTTTTTCCCCAATTTCGTAATTCCATTATCATTTCAGATAATATATTACTTTATAAATTTGAAATATAAGGAAAAGCATGTAGTACTTAAGTATAAGGAATGGTCTCATTATATTGACATACAATTGAGACAAAAATAATACATCCCTTATGAAGAAATTATAAAAATTCAAGCAGTCGAATAAATTAGAAAATGCGTTTATGTTTCATTTGTTAAAATAAAATATATGCATCAATTATTTAGACATTTACTACATCAAAATAGTTTCAGCATAATAAAATTATACTGGATTGATATATTAAGTTTTAAATATCCATTAATGAAATCAGATTTACTTTAGGAATGTAACTCAATAGTATTTCATGACACGCTTCTCACTATTAAATCTGCAAACTTGCAGAAACAACAGAATTTTTTTATTTAATATTTATCATTAAGAAATTAATTAAAAATTAATACTTTATAAATGGCTATTCATGTTTTGAAATATTTATAGAAATTATAAAGAGAAAGTTTTTTTCTTGTGTAAAAATCAATAAAGAAAATTTCATGCAAAATAAATCTATCAAGCAAGAATTATTTTTTATAAAAAAATTCCTACAATTTTATTAATTAATAGTGTTAATCAATAAAAGGAAGAAAATATACTGTCATATGTTCTACATTATAATAAAAGTAATTCGTTTATAATAAGTATAATAAATCAAATAAGCATTTCATCAATAGATAACATCAATCACCAATCTTTGTATATAGACATAAGTAGGAGATAAACTGTTACACGAACTAAACTAAGAAAAAAAAATCTTTAAATACATTTTCAATTTCCCTATTTTTCATGATTAATCTCCTAAGGAAATTACAAAAACAAGAATTTTTATTTAATAAACGCGTTTGAGCATGCATACTGGATTTATTGTCTTTTATTATTTTTCTTTTGTTTGATTAAAACTAAATCATTGTCTTTGTTTTCTAAACGTATATTTAGTTTTAATAATTTTATTAAGTATGTTTACTATTTATATACTCATTTAAATTCATTTTAAGCCTGTTTTATTTATAATATTCAAAGTGTACAAATTAAAAATCTGTCCAAAAGTGTTTAAAGTTATCAATTTTTTTATCTTTCCTGAAGTAAAATAAAAATTTAGCCACTTGGTATTGCTTCAAAATAAAGGAAAGATGAAACGCCTTATTAAAATTTGAAATAAAAATGCTGATATCATTTCATAATTATGTCTTCAAAAATATTTTATATTTATGTCTTTAAAAAAAATCAGGAATTCATCCTTGATCACTTATAGCACATCCTCAACACTAACATTTGATTTGAATAAAGGAAAATGAATCAACATAGCTTTTTAAATTTATTTTATCTGATAAATTCAATTTTTATCTGTTGATAAAAATTAACTAATCTTCATTTTCTGAGAATTAAGTTTGCCGAATTTATCACTATCCATACCAAAAAGAGAAAAAGAAATGACAGATGGAAAGCCAATATAATATGCTATTGCTCCAAATTTATTCTCAGCGTAATCCGATAATGAAAACTGAACAAAAAGTTTTTTCTCACTGAAAAGCAAATATAAATTTTAACAGTTTTAGAAAGTTATTGGAATTTCAATAGAAAAATCGTATACGATGAATTTATTGGAACTTAATCATTTTCAATTAACTCAAATTTCAAATATGAACTTACTTTGCATTATCTAATTGTTATTCATAATGGTAAGAGCAGTTATTTCGATTACTATATGAATTGTTTATATTTTAAATTGTATTTTGTTTGACAAATTAATTGCAGCTCTAACATAAGATCATAAAAGAATATTTTTTTTCTTTTATTGGGATCAGTGAGTTGCTGGTTCTTAAACTACATCTATTTTTTAAATATTATTTATTTTATATATAAATAATATAATTAATATGAATATTTTTAGAAAATAATTATCCATTTTAAGTTGAAATTATTTATTAGTTTGTCCTCATCTTTTAAAAATTATTAATTCTGCAAATTATTGAGAAACAAAATCTTTACAAAAAAATGCTTATAATTCACAGTATAAGGCAGTTTCATATCATTAACTATTGTATAATTTATGTTTTTAATGACATAGTTATATTAAACGGAAATTTAAGAAAGCTGATTTGAATTATAAAAAAAGCGAAAGCATTTAGATTTTGCTATTCAAAGTAGCTGTAGTGCACAAAATGTAAGCGATGAATGCTCAATATACAATATTGTTGACAACTACTTATGCATTACATCACTTACAATACAAAAGTTAATTGAATGCTTGTATAAAACACATAATTTTATTTCTCATATGATCTGCTATCATAAGAACTGATGTTTTATATTCTCAAACATTATTATATTTATGCTGATTCTAGACTTATATATTAGCAATAACATATTTGTTTGGGATCTTCTGCTTCTGCGTAAAGCCATTTGAACCACAGAAAATGCATTTGTTTATACAAAAATCTGAAATTTACATTTAAAGAGTAATAAAATAAGTATATGGTAAATCCTGAGGTGGAACAAATGCTTTAACAATGTCAATGAAAGTAAGAATATAACTTAAAAGTTCTAATCTTAAAAATTACATCATTACCTTTAAACTAAATAAATATTTTTACTTCAGATATAGTTTTGAACAAGTGACTAACACGCATTCTATGTGAAATTCTATCGCAGAAATTTAAATTATTATTTCAAATTTAATTTAATCTCGTATCCCTGATACGAATTCTTTATTCAATAGATGTTTGAGACAGGTATTTAAAGCTAAAATAATTATGCTATAAAAACAAGAATTGCTTCAAAACGCTTGAGTGTATCCAAGACAAAATATAATAAATTCAGTTCTGTTTGCATTAAAAATGAAAAGAAAATAAGTTTGAATAACTGAATAATACGCTGATTAATAAAACCCGATTTATTAATATGCAAAAGGAAATGAATGCTTATTCACAGCACAGGATAATCCAAAGTTTAGAGAATATCATTCTAAAGTGAACGGTAAATATGTATATATAATGCATATTATTTATAAATGATCACAAATACTCTCAAATATCTGCTTTCTATATGCGAATAATATTGAATAGAATAAATATGAATCTTTTATGAGATCTTAGAAACTTTTTATTATAACGCTTTGAAGCATAAATTATATTTGAAAGTTAATATGCCTTAGTGCCTTAAATAATCATAAATAGAGGAGTTTCAAGATAAGTTTTCATAAATATAGAGAATAAAAAAGAATTAAAGCCATCAAATACTCGTAAAATATATTGTAAAATAAAATATTAAATCCCCGTAACATAATATATTGAAGAATTTATTACAAAATTATAACAATTATGGTGATATTCTAACTTCCATTTTCCCGAAAGATTCCTTATGTTCAAAGGTTTCATGAATTCCTTAAAGGGGGAGGGGGACTTTTAGTTTTCATTTAGAAAATCATTAATGGAACATTTATTAGCGAGAGATTAATAAGTTTAAAAGATTCTTAATGATAAATGTGTATTGTTCTAATAAATTATATTTCGATAATCAAACAAACTTCATACAAATCAAATGGGAAATTTTCCTGAAAAGATATTTTAACATACTTTGAAAATATAATTATTTTTAATGGAGATATCGTTTAATTTCCGATAGCGTTTATGCACTTGTTTAGTGAAAGAAATAATTTAAGGTTAAAAAAATAATTTCAACAAAAACTACACATTTTCTACAATAAAAAATAAAGAATCTAACTCATTAAAATACTATTTTGAGAGATGAAGTTGACTTTGAATGGAAAAGCCTATTACAAATATGATAATAATAATTGCAATTTAAAATAAGATAATTGAAAAAATATAAATAGTTCGAAGAATTCAATTAAAAAAAAACTCATCAAACTGTGTTAATTTTGAATTATTTTTGTTTGCTTTCCTAGAATTCTAATCACAATAACAAAATTAAAATAAAGAAAACTACTTGGAAAAACTTTTCCTCGGGAGTTTTATTAATTATTTCGATAAAAAAAATCGTTTTGTTGAAAATAAATTAAAGGATAATTTTGGAATATAAAACCATAAACAATGTCAATTAATTTATTTCCCAGACTAAATGAATAAAGCTATACTTCGTAATTTTGCATGATGAATTATTTCGTTCGGAAAAATAAATGAAATTATTCGTGGAAAAGTCTAATTATCTTATTTGGCTTTGAAATCAACATCATTATTGAGTTTTAAGTGATGATCATGTATTAATTTTCTTTCTCTTTTTTTAACCCAGAAATCTCTAGAAGACAGAACAGGAAAATATTCTTCTTCTAAAAAAACGTGTATTATATTTTAATGCGTGATAAAAATTCTCATTAGGGAGAAAATGGAACATTTCCTTTTAAAATTATATTCCTATTTCAGTACAAACAAAGCAAGTTTTTCCTTTAGTAATCCAAAAATAAGGTTTTTGTATCGAAACCATACATTAGATAAACCATTATTTTAACATTTTCATTAACCCTAATACATCGAAATCTACTGCTTGATATTAAAATACTAAACATAAGAGAATAATCGTAACTTATCCTCTTCTTTCATCATATTTAATATGCAATTTCTATTTAAAAATTATCAATATCTTTATGGTCAGCCTTTTTTTTAAATTATCAGACTGTGTTCTATATGTGTGACATCTGTTGAATTTTTGAGTGCAATACCACTAATATATCTCGAAGGGATGGTAAACTACAATATAAAAATTCCATTTGGATATAGAATGCCAATTCTTTGTTCTAGATGTGGTCCATTTTGTTTGATAAATTAGTAATACGTAAAAAATTGTTTCTGAAACCAAATTAATATTAATTCCGATGGCTTTTCTTTGTGAAATTATGTATTTATATTTAGAGGTTAAACAATTCACAACATTTAAAATGATTCCCCAGATTAGGAAAAAAGTCCAGATTGATACTCTAAGTTTATACATCTATTCTTTTTTACCTTTATATCTCGTATAAAATTTCAGACTTCCAAAGTTCCAGTAACACTAATATGGATAATATGATATTCTTAAGCTTTAGCTTTAAAATCTACGACTTTTCAGCCGCATGGTGTAGAAATTAATATTTAAACAGGGAATGATTTTATGATTAATGTGCCAGAACAAAACAAATCATATTCTAATTTTAAGAAGCTTAGATGAGTTGTTTTATCATGTTAAGAGAAGCTGGTTCTTATAAATAATATGGAATAATCCTTTTTAATTATTTTATATCTCGTATAAATTTTGGGCCAGGTGAATCACATTCGCGTGAACTGTGATACATTAGTGCTGAAATTTCCAAACTTAATTAGATATTTGCAATTTTTTTTTTCTTTCTAGATGCTTCAAGTTGTTTCGCCAATAACATGACCACATGCCTATATTTAGGATTTTCATTTTAAAATTTGAAAATATTTAAGTGTTTCCTTACACCCAATTTGCTAATTTGATCTACTAATACAAATTTCATGTTCTAATTTTTCAGGTTTCTAAATATATGCTTCACATATTGACTTTTTGTTAAGGCTATATTTATCACTTAGGGATTATATATAAAAAAAGAATTTCTGAATGTTTTCAAACTTTTTTTTTCTTCTTATTTATAAAATTTTATAACATATCAAGCATAGTAATCGCCTATTAAGTATTCATTACATTTATCCAAATCGTTTATTATTATAAGAATAGTTTAATATTAGAAACAGAGACGCTGGAAATATTTCGAACCGTCCATCGGTTTCATTGATTTTTTTAGCGTTCGATTTTCTTTCTATACTCTATATAATTATAGAAATCCTATAAAATCAAATGATCTTTCTATCGCGTTTAATTACTGGGGAAGAATATCATGACATATTAAATTTTTCTGATAGCCAATGGTAAGAGAAGAGATAAATAAGTAAAAGGTCAACCATTTTAATGTGTATGTTGTAGAAGTTACCAGCTGACAATATCGGTTGAAAATCTAAGGTAATCAAAATATAAAAGAAAATATTTAAATATACAGTTTAATTGCAAAAAGAAATCTTAAAAATAAAAGTCATATTAAAGATTCTTCAGAAGCGTTCAAAAAAGAGAAATATTTCTAGAAATCATTTTCTCTATAAAATCATATCTGAATTTGTATCTTCCCAAGAGAATTCGTTAGCAATTAAATTAGAATGCATGAATTAAATATTCAAAAAACACTTTCAATTCCATCTCCTTTAAGAGATAATATAATTTCCTTTATTTCTAGTTTTCTTCAGTTGGAAAACAAATGAAAGAACAAAAAGCTTCTAATGGCAGAAACGTGACCGAACGGAAATAGAAACGTCATAACTTTCAGCAGTTTAGAGGTAATTTTCAAGTCATTGTCACGTTTGTAAAATAAAATTGAAAGCTATATAATAAAAGAACCCCTCTCTAATACATCTTCCCTTCGATTATTTTGTGTCGATAATACAATTTAGAATATTACTTTTTGGTACATCAACCTACAGGAAAAATTTAATTTATTTCGTTCCTGCAAAAGCCTGTTCTGACTTTTATATAAGTGTGTAATATATATAATATAATAATTCATTTATATAAGTTTCTTGGAAAAAACATATGTTCATGAAAACTTTTAAATAAAATTGTCTAAATAGCCTTATTTTATAACATGTATCAATATTTAGTATTTTTTGTTTGTTTTCAAAAATAAAAACTAAAAACTATTTAGTCATGTAAAGAAATAATTAAGTTGAAAAATATTTGATATTTTTCAACTTGAAATGCATGGGAGGAATCAATGGTTAATAAAATAAAAGTGATGCAACAAACTACTTAATATTGAAGCCATAAAAAATAGTTTTAAATTCTTTTCACAACTGAATCCTTATAGAAAGAAAAATTTAATAAACTTCTATGTTTTAAATATGGAATAAAATTGAATATATATGTAAAGAATTAATATTAAAAAAAGTCCCTTCATTGCCAATACGTATAAATTGTATGTAATCTGTAAAATGCATCCTCATTTATAAAATGCATAGAGATCATCCATACATTTACTGTTAGATAATCATTCGATTGAGTTCCTAATAATAATTCAAAAGCTTAATGGTCACAATTATAAGTTTTTAATATGTAAAACAATTGTTTAGTACATTTTACAGCCTTTATACCGGGGTCCTGGCATTGGGATAGAGCGTCTTCCCCAAGATCTGGCCATCCCGGGTTCGAGTCCCGGTTTGGGCATGGTTGTTCTTCTGTGTTCTATCTGTAAGGTGTGTGAATATGCCCCCCTCCCCTTCTAAAAAGGAGTTGTGCAAGGGAATGTGACTCATGAAGTAGCTAAGTCGTATGTACTCTTGGCACTAGTTGGCGCTACTGAAAAAGCAAGAGAAGCTCACTCTGCTTAAATTGCTGGCAGATAACTGCCAGCGGGCTTGTAAAGTGCCATAAGTCACAACAACATCAGCCTAACTGGTTTTAGTACCCTATCAAATGATTTGAATCTGATGGATCACAGGTACAAAGCTCCACAAATGATATCGCTTGGTTTAAAAATGTATCCAACTCATTTAATTCTAGTGCATCCAAATGCATCTTATAATCAGGCTAAAAGTAATAATAGGGTGAATTTAGTGGTACACGAATTACAGTTATTGGATTTATTGTATTTTTCCGTTCATCTTTTTCAAAAAATTCAAAAGTGTAACTAATACCATGGCTTTTTTTTGCTTTATTTTAATAACGTTTTACAATTGATTGTTGTATATAATACCTTCTTTATAACATTTCATTTCTTCTTTTTTTTTTAATTTCTTTCGTTCTTTTTCTATAATGCTTTCAGAAACAAAAATCTTTAACAGGAAGATTTTTTTTCAATTTAAACATTTTTTTTTAATTTTTAACGATTATTATATGTTTTATTTCATATCCGTATCGTTCGAATGCATCGAAAGTTAAATATAATCGATTATAGTTAATTATTATATAATTCGATAATCGAAAGTTAAAATTCTTCTTCCTTTCTCTGTAGATAAAAAAGAATTCCAACTTTATCTTTTCGACAGATTTCTAATGTAATATTGTTCATGAAGAATAATATTTTAAGCTTTATTTAAGCTTATCAAAATATAAATCGATCGTTTTTTAATTATAATTATTTTACATTTTATTAACAATGATAATTTAACTTTATTAACAGTAATTCTATGCAAGACTTTGCTTTTCCAAATATTTAAAAATATATTTTGAAATGTCTAGCAATCAGCACTTCTATTACTCCATTTCTTTAATGCAGTTGTTTTAAAACATTCTCTTTTCCTCTTTTATTTTCTCTGGTAAAATTCATTAAGAAATATCGCTATTCTTTTCTTATTTAGATTGAACCTGCATGCAAGGAGAAATAGAGATCTCTTTACTCTAATTTGAACACTGAAGCTAAAATCCAATGAGAACTTCCATTGCTACAAGTACCAACAATACGTGACTAGGGTCCTAAAAGTTGATTTCTTTCAAATCAAATATCACTGTGACTTGGAAGAATAAACATCATTTAAACCCATAGTAGTTTGTAGTACATTACTTTTGCAACTGGAGTTAGTCGGAATTCGGATTTCCTTTGGAGTCTGGGATTTTTGGCAGGAATATTCCTTTGTATCTGTTCCATTCGAATCTGATGTTATTTTATGTTTACGGTTAAATTCAATCTTAACGGCTGTTCTAACTATAACAGCCTTTGAACCTGTTTGCTCCTTACATCTTCCTTTAAATTAATTTCTAATTCTATAGAAGTTTCAAAAGGACTGTTTTAATCATTAGTTTATTTTTATTGAAATATAAATATTTTCTTGCTATTTAAACCATTGAACTTGATTTAAATTTACTTTGCTTAGTAGTTTTATCTTCTTCGTAATCAGGATAATTTTAAATGCGAAATAATCCTGAAAATAATTAACTAAGAATCTAAAATTTTCATTTCCACTTTTTGTCTTCTGAATTCGAACAGTTCAAGAATGCTTTATTACATTATGATATATTAAAACATAAAATTGTTGAGAAAAGGAAACTTTTTCTAAAATTTTCAGTAAAAGACATTTTGTTAACACAGTATTACAGAAATACTTTTGTTTACTCTATTTTGTCAATGATTTCGTTTATTGAAGAATGAGATTGACTACTTCATAGATAAAATAGTCTTTTTCATAATATTGACCAATTTTTCCAAACTGTAAATCAAGTACTGAAAACAAGAAATACTATTTCTTAACACACACTAGGTTTACAAAGGGGTCATTCTTAACCCTCTGAGAAAACTTTTCGTTTATTTTCTTCATGGAAATTATTGCCGTATTTTATAAGAATATTTTAATTAATTTTTACTTAAATTTATGAGATATATATTCACAAATATTATTTTTCTTTTTTTTTTTTAATTTCATAGAAATGTATATAGTATACTTTTACAGAGGGGGTTCATTTGACCTTTCGAATAAATATCGTTGAGAATACATAGATTTATATTTAATTATGTAACGGCTTGATAGAAACGCACAGAGATATATGTATTGTTACGAATCTGTGATGCGGCTTCCCAGCATAGTTGGTTCCATCATCAGAAAGACAGTTTTACAGTCATCTGTATTAGACGGAGTCCGGATGTCGCGTCGGAGATCTAGGAGCTTAGTGACAAACTTGGCGACCATTTGGCGACTTGGCGATGGATTTGGCGACTTTGGCGTTAAAATAGATTATACCCAAAACATCGGGAATTTTCCCAATCCGTTCATTAGGAACCGAGATACGCCTCGAACGTTCCTGATTGGTTGAGAAGCTTCTAGCCCTGCCTCCTGAGACTTATAAAAGGAGGCAGCCGCAGCTGCCAGAGTGGAGTAGTCGGAAGAGACAGAGAAGAATCATCGGAAGCAACGACGAAGAACTGGTCTTCTAAGGATTAGCAGAGCAGAGACGGAGTCAAGCTAGTTCTGAACTAAGCTGTGCGCTACAGTCTGCAGTAGAGTCCTGTTGTTTGCACGTCTCGCGACTGAAGATAATTGTCTTCTCTCTGCTGTATATATTGGGTTGGCAACTAAGTAATTGCGGATTTCACTCATAGATGGCGGTAGGTTTGGAGACGTAGTACAAATGTAAAACACATTTTGTTATTTGATAGTTGGCAATTCAGCTGTCAATCAGTAAAAAAGGGTTTTTGATCAGTTGCGTAGTTTTCGTTTGGCGTTCGTTGAAAAATGGAAAATCAAAAGGAACATTTTCGTCATATTTTGCTTTTTTATTTCCGCAAAGGGAAAAACGCATCGCAGTTAAAAAGTTATGTGCTGTTTATGGTGACGAATCCTTAAAAGAACGGCAGTGTCAAAATTGGTTTGCCAAATTTCGTTCTGGTGATTTTTTACTCAAAGGTGAAAAACGCTCTGGTCATCCAGTTGAAGTTGATGACGACCTAATCAAAGCAATAATCGATTCGGATCGTCACAGTACAACACGTGAGATTGCAGAGAAGCTTCATGTATCACATACATGCATTGAAAATCACTTAAAACAACTTGGCTATGTTCAAAAACTCGATACATGGGCTCCTCACGAACTGAAAGAAACGCATTTAACGCAACGCATTAACAGCTGCGATTTGCTAAAGAAACGTAATGAAAATGATACATTTTTAAAAAGACTGATAACTGGCGATGAAAAATGGGTTGTTTACAACAATATCAAGCGGAAAAGATCGTGGAGCAGGCCAGGTGAACTAACTCAAACAACATCAAAAGCTGATATTCATCAAAAGTAGGTTTTGTTATCAGTTTGGTGGGATTATAAAGGAATTGTTTACTTTAAACTCTTACCACCCAACCGAACGATCAATTCTGATGTCTACATTGAACAACTAACGAAATTAAACAATGCAGTTGAAGAAAAGCGGCCCGAATCGACAAATCGAAAAGGTGTTGTATTCCATCATGACAATGCAAGGCCACACACATCTTTGGTCACTCGGCAAAAATTATTGGAGCTTGGCTGGGATGTTTTGCCACATCCACCATATAGTCCTGACCTTGCACCATCTGATTACTTTTTGTTTCGATCTTTACAAACTCCTTGAATGGTAAAAATTTCAATAATGATGATGATGTCAAATCGTACTTGATTCAGTTTTTTGCTAATAAAAACCAGAAGTTTTATAAACGTGGGATTATGATGCTGCCTGAAAGATGGCAAAAGGGAATTGATCAAAATGGGCAATACATTACAGAATAAAATTATTTAGTTCCATTAAAAAATTGTCTTTTATTTTCTGAAAAAAAATCCGCTATTACTTAGTTGCCAAATCAATAGTTGTGGTATTTGTGCTGTCCTGTGTGTCTTCGTGTAAATAAACGTCGTTGTTTTATTTTCTACTGCCGCCTGCTGATTGAGCGTTCTTCACACCATATAACTCCCACTATCCAAACGAACCCCGGAAATTTTGTAACAGTATAAATATAGAAATAAGTGTGTGCTAGTAAAATAAGTTTATATAAGAAACAAGAAGACGAAGCTGAAAGTCAATCAGATAGAATTTATTATAAGTTATTAGTAAGAAGACGTGTGCATCAATGTTTTGCTAGTTTATACCTCAACAAATACATTGAAAATATAAAAGCTTTTTCTACTTTAACTTCATAATAGATAGATGAATTTATATTTTTTCCATTTAAATACCGAAAGGGTTCATTTTGATCCCTTTAGATATATCCCTTAGATATATACCAACTCGTGGTAAACATAGTGTTAAAAATTCGTTATTAAACTGATTATCATCACTGTACTGTTAAATGCCAAACATTAGACATCAAATTTGATTGCCTCTCTTTTGATTTTCTGTTGAATGTAGTTTCCAATTCAATGAATACAATTCTAATAAAGTAACCTATTGTTTTAAAAACATTCAGGTGTCATATAAAATTTAGATCATCATTCAAACGTTAATATTCTCATCTTGGTTAGTTTCATGGAGTGTCATTATTTGAAATTTTCCTTTAAATAACTTAAATTATCTTGTGTCTCTTTTTGATACTATTGTAGGTATAAAATATATTTCTTTACAATTTTTTACAAGGTATCTTCATTTATATTTTCTGATTTTTGCTTTTACATATGGGAATAATTTTTGATAGATAATCTTTAATAATTTTTAACTAATATTTCAGATATTTATTATTTTTGAAACCATCCATCACCATTAAAAAAGTTTAATGACATTTTGGAGATTATTTTAATTACGGTGACGGTTGGGAGTCAAATCAATTTAACTTCCACGAATAATAAATAATTTATTTTATTTCATCTAAAATGTTATTTTCACGATAATATAAAACAGTAACTAAATTATGAAAAATAATTGTAATTGCAATCATAAATGATCCAGAAACATGTATTTAAGAATCTAAAACAGAATATTATTAACATTCAATTCTTATAGATATTATTTTTTACAAAAATATTTTTCAAGTCAAGGTTAATATGTTTCTGTATATTAAACATCGCAGTAAACTTTCCTATAAATTCCATTATCAATAGCTTAATTTATTTCATAAATCATAAATATGTTTCGATTTGTCAAAAGCGAAGTAATTTCTAATAGAAATCTTTTTATTATTATACTAATATTCAATTTAGATATTTTATATTGATTTATTCTCTATTTATTTTTTATTATTATCTATTTATTTAATTATATATTGACATTTTTTTTGTTCTTTTGAATTTCTCACGAATCTTATACGATGTAGTTTTGACATGAAGAAGTTATTCTTCATAAACTAGTATTGTAGCACCCCTTTTTCCCCTTGAGAGCGTTCCCATGTGGCATTTTGCAGAAGACAACCAGTTGAACGGCACACCTGCAACCTGAGGTTGACTTTTTACTCCAGCGCAAACCTTTCGCTAACGCCGAATGTTTTAGGCTGCAAACAATGGAATCCCTCCAGCATAATGTTCTTTAACCTAATTTTCTATGTGTGTCTGTAGTATTAAGTGTTTGTGAATTTTCTAGTGTAGCTGTGTTTGTGAAGATTAAAAATAGTGTAGTTAAAATAGGGCAGTTCCTTAAAAAACAACACACACTATAGACAACACACAAAACCACAACACACTATTATAGTATTCAATTAAATCGGAACAGATAAAAAAAATTTCTACATATAGTAATTTAATATTTGAATATAGTTAATTCTTCAATTAAAAATTTTATTTATTATTATTTATTTTAATCTTTTGTCATAAAAATTTATTATTTAAAATTAACGAAAAAACAACTAATTTTGAATCAACGAAAAAACTATCGACTTCAGTTACGGACAAGGAGGATATACTTCTATAAATAATAGATATTAGTTAGATCAATTAATTTGAAAAAATATTTAAAAAAACTTAAAATTTCAAAGTTGGAAGGACTGTCAATGCAGTGATATTTTTCTCACAAACAAATTTCGAAGCAGATTTCAATTATTATATGTCAACGATTTCAGCTATTTTGAAATTTTTTCTAGGGGAAAAACATACTTTTCAATTTGGAATATTAATTTCTATTTCTATTTTCATACTTCTCGAAAATATTTAAAAATTAATAAAATTCCAATAAAAAACTTAGCAATATATATATATATTTATAGATTTTTTTTCTTTTGCTTCACCATATTTACAAATTTAATATTGCTTTTCATAACTTCATTTTGGAAAAGTGACTATATATGTTCATTTAATGAAATGAATATTTTTCATATACATATTTTGCGATTTCAATATTATCGACATTTTCAAATTCCTATTTACAAATAAAAATTAATTATATTTTATAATAAATCCTTGAGCTTGAGGATCCTAAAATGAATTTAATTTTTATCATTTAGTTTTAAAAATGAATGTAAATAATTTAACTCAATTTCAAAAGGAATAATAAACGTTTATAAACATATGTTCTACTAAACATACATAAATTTAATCTCAACTAATTAAAAATGCACATAAAATTAATGTGTATGAATTTGTGCATATGTTGGCATATTCCAGGGAAGACTGATTGATCTATAATCGTCAATTCTGACACAAATACAATTTGAACAAGGGAAAAGTTCATATCGGAGCAATCATTTTATATTACTTAAAAACAATTATTTTCCTTTTTTGTGAGAAGTTTCGAATATATTAAAAACACATGAAATAACAATTTCAATCTTTTTTATCAACATATGACACAACCAATCATCCACTCAATTGTAATAAATTTAATTGTTAGTATTAATGAATAATTGGATATTAAATATCTCTATTTTTAATCCCATTACACATAATATAATCAGGAAAACATAAAAAATTAAAAAAAAATATTCTAATTTTTTTCAGTTCCAAATTTCCGATAGCGAATCTTTCTTTAAACGTCCGACCGAATTTATAATTAAGTTCATTCTCCGTTTTTAGAAATTTGATTCTGTCAATGGTGTTTAATACAACGTAGATGTGTTGTTTAAATTCTCCAATTGTTTTCGTCATGATACTTTTTCTTTACCCCATAAATTGAAGATAATTAGGATACCGAGACCCTGGTGGCCAAGAAACGATGAGTAAAACAGTTTTATTTGCACTTGAAATCCAGCATTGTAAGAGCTATTCATATAAGAAGACTATTAGCACCCAAACTCTGATTTAATACGGTACTATCTTTTTGAAAGACTGTTTGTTCTTACATCTATAGTTTCGTAATTAATCATATTTACAATATGTACATCTATTAAGCAGTGTTAAATAGTTTGACACGTTTTACTTTATTTTCACGTTTATATTATGAGGAAAAGTTATAAAAATATAATTTTTTAAGATGCAATCATTCATATGTTATTTTAATAGAAAATAATTATAACTTAGAAGTTAATTATAACTTTTTTCTAATAATCTTTCCTTTTAGGATTGCTACGTACCAGGTTGTATTTCTAAATTTCAGTGTTGTCTTTCCCATTCAAAAGAACTGTTTTACAGTCCTTATCTCAATGAAATAAGAGAAAAACTGTAGTTTCTCTCTTAGTTTAAAATATTTTTTTCTTGTTGAATTTCCTTTTCTCCACATAAGGTCAAGATACATACTTATTTACTTAATTCTAAGCTGAAACTACTCAGTGAGCAAAAAATACTCGTCATGCTCCTTAAATCCTTTAATATCATTTTACGCATGCTTCTTCTAAGTCAAGCCTTCCGTATCTCTGCATAGTAAAATGTTCACAAAATGTTATATAACAAAAGCCATGTATCTTCATCATAAAGAAGAAAAAAAAGATGGCCTAGTTTGTTAATTAGATTTCATTGTTTCTAAGCTCTAACTTTTTGAAACTGTCCTAGTGGAAGATAAAAGATAGCAAAGTTTATTCAAGTACCGTAAACTAAAAGTTAAATGCAGGATGAAGAAAAAGGTACTTGAATTCAGAGCAAGTTGATTCTTTACAGAAATGAAAAATGATTTCATTGAATTAAAAGAAATTTTGAAGTCTTAAATATCATATTAATTATGAGATTAAATGCATTATTTTAAAATATAAAAACTACTATGCTTGTCTAATTGCAATTGATGAAATGTTATAAAGTTCAGTGGTAATTTTTACCATAAATGTTCTCATATTATGGAAATTATGCGAATTTTTGTTATATCCACGGTTTTAAATGTTAATATCATTTAATTAATTAATTAAATAAATATGATTAAAAAAATACACTTGGGAGTTGGACTTTCTTGCTACTTGCCAAATTCAAATAAGTGTAAATATAAAGTTTGCTGGAGTTTAGCACCGATATATATCATGCATGCCGGCAATATTAATTGACTATTCAATACCAACGCAAGTGCATTGTATTTATAAATTAATTAATTTACTGGCTGAGAGGCCATTTAAATTATAGTTTGGTTACAGAAGAGGCTACATTTAAAAAAAAATCTCTTAAAAATCAAAATTTGTAAAAAAAAAACATTAAATGTACTAGAAAGTTTACAGAAATTTTTCTCTATAAGTATTATGATAATATTATAGTGAAAAAGGATAGTATTACGGAGTTTTTATAAATTAATTAATTTGCTGGGTGAGAGACAGCATTTGAATTATACATTAGGTAGAAAAAAGGCTTCATTAAAAATAAAATCTATAAAAAAATTCGAAATTTGTGAAAAAAAGAAAGAATATTAAATTTGCTTGGAAGTTTACAGCAATAACTATAATTATAACTATTCACTATAAGTAAAAGTTTTAAGTTTCTCTATAAGTGTAATGACGTATTCTGCAGTATAAAATGATGACCTGTAAAAACTAATTTTCGAGCACCGTACAGATTACAAAAATTGATGTCCTACACCTTACAATTGGTTTCCGATATTTTGAGAAGGCATTCACATATCTTTTTTAATTGTTTGTCTATTTACCGCGTTGTTATGTGTCATCATATTTGCCAGCCATGTAACAAATCGAACTAATATGGAATCATTCAGTTAAATCTTTCATTTTTCTACCTCTTATATGATATTAAATTGATATGACTTACATTAAATATCAATTGACTTATATTAAATCACCATTATACTAATTAGCAGTTTTACCAAACAAATTAAGGGAGAATTGAAATATTTGTAAAAGTTAAACTGAGCACTAAAATAGTCATTACAAATAATTTAATTGGATAAAAAGAGCAAAATTGCAAATATATATTTTTTACAAAATTCTAAAGATGGATTACATTCTTAAGACATTTGTTATAAATGATTCATCGATGATTGTATTTAGGAAAGGGGCCTAAAAATGTCTTGCTTGCTGTATATTATGAAGATATTACACTAAATGAACTTTTATTTTAAATCTATGAAAATTTCATTTCGTTTAAAATTTAGTAAATTAGCAATGATTTTATATTCATTGTTGTTTTCCTGCTTCCCAAAAAAGATTTTAAAAAAAGAAAATTATTCAAACTTTTGAAGAAAATATTGCAAACATTTCAAGGAATCCGAATAACCATTAAGAAAAGAAATCAAAAGATATTTGAAACTCAAGTTTGAGACATCATGACCTGATAATGGTTTAAGGTTTAATCCATCTGTCCTGTCTTCATCTGGCTTACCATTAACCATTGCCTTAGGGACGTGACAATATTAACCTCTTCATCTTCCGTAACACGTCTAGCGCTTTCAAGTGAAACTTCTACAGGGCGGCCGTAACACGCATCAAACGTTTTTCTATATTTTTTAAAGTTTAAAACCTTTTGTAGATGTTTACTTGTTTGAGTTTTTATTTTTGTTGGTTACTTAAAGTCACCAATAGCCCCTCCCCCATGATAGACAAATCGTTAAAAAAATTTGATGAAAAAAATTTATTGCATTTTATTACAACAATAGCATTCACCATTCCAAATTGTTTAAAAAAATAATTCATTAAAATAAAAAACGGAACTATGCAATTGAATAAAATTAGATTTATTAACAATTTAATTTTGGAAATGTTAAAACAGTGTTAAATTAATGTTTTAGGGATAATACGCTACAAAAAATTAAATGAGTAAATACCGATATAAATTTATAAGATCGCTTTCTTAGTGAAAGTATATTGAGAAAGAATTATCTTCATGCCTGATTCTAGAATAAACAATAATGAATTGTGAGCCACTTTGGTCGAATATTGATAACCCATAATAAAATTTACAGAAAATGCATCCGACTAGAAAAATTATTATGACTTTTACACTTTTTCAAAACCATTTCTTAAATAATTTTATATGCATGTGGTATGCATTTTCTTTTTATTTCTAGGTACTCTAATTCTGTAAGAAAAATATCATTTCTTCCAAATATTATAAAATATAAAATCTCATGAATAAATGATAAATACAGTTTGAAATCTATGTAAGCTAAAAGAAGATGCATAATTTCTTTTGCTAGTACAAATTCAACTGATTCAGATCTGAAACCTCTCAGGAGGAATTCCTCAATCATTTCTTCTATTGTCTGTAAATTGAGAAATTCCTAGAGAACTACTGTAAGGAAAACGCTAACTAAGGTTCCAATGATAGCCTTATATATTTGACTGTTTTCAGAAATGTTATATTTGTCATTTTCCCTCATGCACAGATGGATTGCAGAAAATGCTTACTCTTATTAAAACTATGATTCTATTTACAGTAAAGAAATTGGAACTTTTTTTAGGAAAGCATAAGTAAAAAATATTGGAACTACAAAATCGGACAGACTACCTGTGGGAATATTTCTTTTCAGACCGTATGACATTTTCTATCGGTTTGATTTTTTTTGTCAATAATTATATCTATTTTCTGCTGCTAAAAGCTTTTTTAAACTAATTTTTGAAGTTCGCAGGAAATTGATAGTTACTCTTCCCTTACAAAGAGAAAAAAATATAACATGAAATAGGATTTATATAATAGAAATGTTCAGGATATCTTTATGTAATCTTATTATGGTGCTTTTTTGGTTTCTCAGAGAATGAACGCATGTAGTAAAACTTATAAGAGCAGTATTTCTACACTTTTTGTTCCGAAATTGTTATAAATACAACATTAATGAGATAAAACCACATATTTCTGAGGGTTTAATTGATATTAAATTCTTTTACCTGCATTTTTTCATTTCAGATAAAATTGCTTGATTAAATCATGAACCCTATACGGTACCGTTTATTTATTTTATAAATTACAGTATTATTCTCTAATAGTAATGATCATAAGAAAACAAATACTTTCTCTGCTTTTACTGTTTTTATGACAAATAATGTAAGCCCAAAATGCCAGAATATACCTATATAATAAACTTTATAAAATAATGTAACACACGACTGCTAAGATTACTGTTTTCAAACCGCATCGAAGGCAATCAGATAAGTTAATGAATTTCTCTAAAATTATGAAAATCGTTATAATAATTTGATTTAAGACAATGATACTTTTATATTTCATATTCCCATTCTTAAACTAATACTGAGAAATTTTATTTTAATTTTCTTAGATTATGTTTCAATAAGTTTTTTCATATTTTTGTATTGCAAGGGTTCAGACAATTCGAAATAAAAATTTGATAAAATAGCCATTACTATGTACAGTTTTTGTATGAATTCTTCTAAAATAATATTTAATGCAGTACATTTATAAAATATTATAATTAATAAGGCTTCAAATTTACTACTGGAAATTTCAGTTTGAATAAAGGAGAATCAAAGGTTATCTCAAAAAAAATATATGTATCAAGTAAATGAAATTAAAAAAAAAAGTTCTTAAGCATTTCAGGTATAAATTGTGAGAAAATCATTATTTATACTTGAAATCCAGTTTAAATACGCTTACTTTATAATAACAGTTCTGTTGATTTAGATCATTCAGGTGCTCATCATAAAACATGAGGCAGAAAATAATTAAAATGGTTCTCAAAACAAAGAAACTATCGAAGAGAAAAAAAATCAATTATAACTGATTTAAACTTTTTGACTAAGCTTTCAATTAATTGAAAATGATATAAATAATTTACATAAATCCAAGCGTAGGCAGACAAAAATAATTATGCATGGTAAAATCATATAGAAATAGGGAAAAATGCTCTATATCCAAATTTTCAAAATAATATATATATATATATATATTTTTTCCATTTAGCATCATTTTGAAATAAATAAATGTTTCATGAAACGAATGGATAACTATTTAATTCATTATAAGTTAAATATTAAAAATATACATTCAATTAACTTATTTCATATGCTATTAGCATTATTCTATTATCATATACTTCATATCATATATTCTATTATCATACTTTTGCAAAAGCGTACACATGATGTTGAAAAATACTTATTTCATTTTACCAATACTCTACTTATTTCGTGAAAAATAAAAGAATATTTAAAGTTATATTGTTAGCTCTAGTTTTTTTTTAATTAAAAAGTTTACTAGCAAGCATCAAAAATATTAAAAATAAATTTAAAATAAAATTCTTCATTACATTTATTCTGAGAAATATGTTTATAAAGAAATACATTTTGCTGTTACACATTTAAATGTTTTATTTTATATTATTCTTTGCCAGTGGAACATAAGAAATTTCATAGTAAAAATGTTGCTTAAATATCAAAGAAATATATCCAAAAGACGTAAGGCGGCTTCCTTGCAGAAAATATATAAACAAGAAAAGAAAATCTAGAAACCAATTCATCATTCAAATACTCTTTATTCGAATTCTTTACAGTTAATCATAACTTAAATTTGGATATTCCGATAATTGTCTTCAATGAAAAGTTTTCTCTACAATTAATTTCTAGTTACCGTACGCATTACCGGTTTATTATCGAACTTCAATCCCGCGGCCAACTCAATCTATGTAGTTAATTTTAATGATGAGAATTCGACCTTCCTTTACGAGACTTCGGTGGCATTTTAAATGCCTTTCCAATCGCATTACAATGACTTTTGTTACTTCAGCTTATTTATCCTTCGCATACTTTCTGGAAAGTTTTGATTGGAGCCTTTCGTTCCCATAGGCTATTCATTAACAGTGAAATCTTAGATTGACAGTTTTTTCATCTTTTAAATCTCAATTACACGCACACACCAGCTCAATCATTAAAAGTTTTCTTTCTTAAAGTATTGTTTCTAAAAATACATTTCAGTTTAAGAATAATGAACAAGACAGATTAGGGTTGAAATGCTGGTATCAGAATTGTACAAGTTGTCACTAGTTTATTATATAAGTACAGACCAATTGCTTATATAATTTTTGAGAAATTTCAAAAAGGAAAAGTAATTGAAAGTAAAAAGTATTATCTTGTATTACAGTGATAGGAATTTTGTCTACTCAATAGAAGCATTTGGGTAAGTTTCTTTTCTTTATTATTATTATTATTTTTTAATATCGAGGGACCAAAAATAATTATCTTCTTTCTATAAATTGTTGTCAATTAAAGCATTGCACATTCTTTTACAGCGGCTGTTTTAAGAAATAATTTGTATAATAGAAATTCAGTGTCCTTAAATGTATATGTACACTAATCACTACTGTGCTCTAATCACCTAGAGCTAAATCAGAGCTGAAAATATTTCAAGTTTTTTGTAGATTGGAAAATAATTCTAATTCCTGGGAAAAAAAAATGAAAAATGTATATGTTCACTTAAAATTTTCTTGAATTTTCAGATCACATTTTAGAGCAATCTGACAATACTCAATCAAATAATTGGTTTGCGAATCATTAAGTTGTTTTTATTCCGTTCATACCAGATAATTGTGTCATTTTGCTCAAATGCAATGTTTTGAATCATTAATCTTGATTTAATGTTACACAAGTAGGGTATCAGAAATGGCAGTTCTTATTAAACAGCATGGCACAATTTTGAAAATATTTCATCAGTATATATAAACAAGTGGACCGAATTTCCATCTGTAAGACATATATAAAAATAATATATAAATTAACTGAGAAAACTTTATCTTTAATAAAGGATATGCCCCAAAAGTTGCTTCCGCAAATCTATGCAATTATTATCGCTGCAAGTCAAAACATTTCTTGATATTTTTATAGTAATATTTTATATCTTCGAACCTTCTTTAATATATCAAAATTTTAATTTGGCAATGGAGTTATATATGTTTGTTTGTTGTTGTTTGTTGTTTGTTTGTTTCTTATGGCACTTGCCACTGACAAGCCCACTGTTACGAAGACAGCGATTTAAGCCTGAGGGGAACGTCTCTTATTTTTTATAGCAGCGCCAACTAGGGCCAAGAGTAGGACTTTGCCACTCACGCATCACTCATTCGCTTGCACAACCCCTTGTTATATATGTATTTAATATTATCTATTGTTTTCTAGGGAACCTCGATCAAGTCTGTGAGAGGTTTACAAACAGAAAGTGAAAAAGTTAATTTCCAGTTAGCATCTCTCCTGTACCAAATAATCTTTAAAAAACAATGATTGCGGTATAAAAACTGCTGTTCTGAAAATTCCAGCACTGCAAATTTTAGTAACCATATATAAAGTGCATAATTTATTGATGTTGAATAAACATAATTCTAGGAAATGCATATTGGAGAAGAGTTACTCATTACAGGTACACTATCCGCGTTATGCTGACCACCTAACCGGGACTTATGCCTTGTACCCCAGGGCCCTCGGTCAAGAAACTAGATATGGGCACTATAGATCTTTGCCCACATGGGCTGTCGTATCACCAAGTTTAGTTAGAAAAACTTCTGGTCTGAATGAGTACATTCTGTGGCTTTATATACAGGGTGTTTATAAAGTCCCGGACCCATTTTGATGTTTAATAACTCGTAAAATAATAAAGATATAAACAAACTTATGGCATTTATTGATGGAATAACTCATATATTTTCCTTTTCAGGTTTGAATATTTTTACTTTTGTAAATATCGTCTGCACGTGTGGTTAATTTCAGATAATTTCATTTTCCAGTCTAAATATCTGTACTTTTCTAAATATTGTCTGCTTATTAATTGCATTTTTCTCTCTTTTGTTTTTGGCAACTATTGCAATATTATGTTTACTTTTGATGTGTTTGTTCTATGTAGTACTTTTGTATGTGATGTTTTATTCGAGCGGATATTAAGGAGAATGCATACACCACAAGAGAAAGCACAGATTTTATGGTGGTTCATAGAAATGAAATCGATAGTGCAAGCACAGAGACATTTCAGAAGAATCTACCAAAATGATCCTCCATCCAAAAACAGCATCTTGCGGTGGAAAAAGAATTTTCTAGAAATTGGAAGTATCGAAGATAAACGTTCCAGACGTCCTTGCACAAGTGATTTTGATGTTGAGCGTGTCAGAGAGACATTTTTACACAATCCTAGAATATCTGTGAGATCAGCGGCAACAGAATTGGATATGCCAATTTCGACGGTGTACAAGGTTATTAAGAAAAAATTAAGACTGCATGCATACAAAGTTCAAATTGTTCAAGTTTTGGAACCGAACGATAGGCCTAGGAGGATGGCCTTTGCAACAGATATGCTAAGGAGGATAGAAGATGCTGCTGATTTTCTGAAGAGCATAATGTTCTCCGATGAAGCATCATTTCATGTTTCTGGCATTGTTAATCGCCATAATGTGTGCAAATGGCTCTGTGGATGCCGGCATGCTTGTCGCTACCTGGCATGAAATTTACTATCGACTTGATATTCTCCGTGCGACGAAGTGGGCACACGTGGAAGTTCATTGACAAGGGTCATGAAATTTTTTGAGTCTATTTAACCATTTATGTTATTAATTTAAATCTATCTTTATTATTTTATGAGTTATTAAACATCAAAATGGGTCCGGGACTTTATAAACACCCTGTATTTCTAATAGTTATCGTTTCCTACAGTATTTTCAGATACTATTTTGACAAAAAGAATAAAACTTTACATCTAAAAATACTAAGATAATAAGGTCATACAATGGCAGTGGACTCAACTAGTTTTATATATAATTTAGCATTAACCTAGATTAAACAAAACTCTCACTTATGGAAGATGCGGTAGGTTCTCTAGCATAAGATTAAACTGCAAGTAAGTAAAGAAGTGTACTGTACTCCTGGAAGTGTATAAATGGTTTGTGGCCGAATTATCTCCATTCTGTTGAGAGAAAATTTCATATTATCTACAGTACTGATGGAAGTGATCAATGCATTTTAATATTTATACAGCATGAATATTGAAAATCATTACCTATTTCTGTATCACTAAAATCGATCTTTCTTTTTTTTATTTTCCATGGAAGAAGTAGTTCAATTTTAGTTAGAAAATGTAATACCATCATGATTCAAATATTCATGTTCATGTAACAGAACTAAGAAAATGACAGTACATTATAACTATCCAATATTAAAGTATATAGATGAACTATAATACTAAATTAAATTATAAATTTAAGAACATCATATTTAAAAGAAGTAAAATTTATAAATATATTATCCACCCCTAGAAACATAAAAGGTTTTACAATATTGTTTCGATAAATAAATGATGTTTTATCGCTTTCAAAACATCGAAAGAAATCCTAAAAACATCGTGCAATATCTTAGGATAATATTGGGATCTTATTCTTTTACGAGCAAAGAAATTATAGGAAGAACGGATTTCCCCTATTCATTGAAATAAAGTAACTCCAACAAAAGTTTACATTTATTGGGGGTATCGTAACAACACTGTAAGTGAATCTAATAAAGGTGTATCTCGTATTTAAAAAAAGTAAGGAAAGTTTACATTACTAGAATTAAAAAAGGCCGTCACCTAATAATTTACTATCTTCTAATAAAATATGATTCAATTATACCAAACATAATAAATAATATAGTCGTTTCATTAAAAAAAAATAACATCACTTCCTGTCTGTTGCAGAAAAACTGCTACTCGAATGATGCTAAGAAACAATTGTGGCGAAGAGATTCAGACTTTCTCCCCATTTTCCATGATTAATCTTCATGGGAGTTACAAAAACCAGAATTTTTATTTAACAAACGCGCGAGAGCGTGCATAACGCAATTATTATTTTTTATGAGCCTTATTTGTCTTTGTTCGATTCAAATTAAAATCTGACATAAAACATCCGCTTTGTTTCCCGCTCTGAGAATTATTCTTATTAATTTGGTTTCATTTTTTAAGTTTCTGTTCATACATTTATATATTTGAGTTCCTTTCGCTTGGCTTGATTAATAGCATTACGTGGATGCATGGATTATCTGTATAAGAACAATGAATACATTGAGAGCAATCATGTGCGGCAAAATTTATTTTTAACACCTTAAAAGCGTATAAATTAAATAAATAGTGAGCGCATGTTAAAGTAAGAATACATTGAGATAAAATAAAGTGGCTTTTTTTAGGTTAAAAACGTAAACACTTATTTTTACTACACTTTGAGCATAATTGAGTTTATTTTAAAATTTGTTTCATCCTGATCATGTTTTTCTTTTTTTTTATTTAGTATTCATTAAATTGCTTCGACGTACTTATGTTTCTCCAAAGCTTTAGATATTTTACATATTATAAACATTTATATACTTTTGATTTCAAATTTTATTGATGAATTGAAAGTAAACGTTTTAAGAATTTAGATATAGCATCGTAAACATGCTTACATGTGTCATGTTCTCTAACCATATACTAATGTAATTATCAGGAGGTAATTGATTAATCGGAGCATGCAAGAAATAAACAAATAGTTGAAGATCGGGTTTGCAAATGCATACGCTTTCGTCAGTTATTTCAATCATCTGAAATAATCGGAAAAAGTAAGAGAAAAACTACCATCTCTTTTTGTTAGTATTTTTCTTTAAAACAAAATAATTCAAATGAATTCCAAATTCATATTCGTTAGAATTTTATTCATACTTTTAATTTTTTCACTTCTGTAAATTATAATAATTATACTTTTATTATTCCTCTATTTAATCTATGCGCACGTTAAAAATGGAAAATTTATAATTAACCTGAAATAAAAATGCATATAACAACATATCTACTTTTAACTTTTGCATTTTGATAATTATAAACTATCAAAGCTGTGCTTTCTGATTCCATATAATTATTCGTCTATATATACTATTTTATTTAAAGGAGAAATTACTTACTTGATATAAATAATTCAAAAAATTGTTTAGTACCTATTTATTTATCACAAAAACTTATTTACGGGAAGAAAATCCATGATAATAATTTTGAAAAATACTTGGAAACTTTAAGATTTTAAGTAATATGCATTTTTTTCAGAAACATTAAGGAAATTATGATTAAAGGATAGATTAAAAATAAATAAAATACATATATAGAAAATTCAATTCTTGAAACCGAAATATTGAACTTGGAAATATTGAATTAGTTTTAGACTTAATTCGTCTCATATTATTCATTTTTTTAAAATTTAATTATAGATCAGTGATAACGTGTACTTAAAAATTGTTAGTTTTTTGTATATAGATTTACTATCAACAAATGAATGCCCAAATACAATAGATTTAAAAAAAAACAACATTTAAATTTATTCAAACTTAAAAATATTATTAAATAATGTCGTTTAAAATTATCTTTAGATTATATTATTGTATTTGAATTAGTTCAAGTAGATACAGGTTGTACAAATTGTTTAAAATAATATCATCTATTTCATCATCCACAAAAGTGAATAGAATATTTTGTGAAAATACATTATTTGTTCTTATTATTTATATAAATTAGATGCAACACTCCAAATAATTATAAAATATATACATTGCTTATTAAACTAAAAAATGTTTGTATTATCTTATTATTTTTTCATCTTTATTAATTTGCGAATCTTTCTATCAAGAAAATAAAGTATGACAACATTAAAAACTTACTAATCAGAAAAAATTTTGAAATCTAAGATAAGATACCTCCAATCTTTATTTTTCTTCATATTGCTTCAATTTTCAGAATGTATCGCACATGAAATTGTAAAGAATATTAAACCCAACAAATTCTGAACAAACAATGAAATTTACGGAACAAAAAGATTGTTCGATAACTCGTTAGTTCATTTAAATTATAAATAATAAACCATTTTTATTAGATTTTTCTCCCCTGATAAAATAAAATGTTTATGAGAAAAGCTTCTAAATGGGACAACTTTCTTCATATTGACGACATAAAAATGAAGATATGATCCTGAAGAATCTATAATAGATCATCGACAAGGAATTTGATTTTAAAAAATGAAATGGGATCACCTCTGCTTTTGGATAGAAAATGGATCATCTCTTCTTGCATTAGAAATGAACATCTATGCTTTTGAAATTTATTTTTTTAATCTCAAATTACGCATTTCGAAATATGTTCAAAATTGTTTGAAGCTATCAAAATTTGAACATTCCATTTTCCTTCAAATAGGTGAACAGCCAGACAAAATGGAACTAACTTTTTCAAAAAACATCTGTGCGATTATGATTTTGATAAAAAAAAAGCACATATTCTAAATACTTGATATTTATTGAAAGAATATCTGCAAATAATAATTCTGATGGGAACGGATCAGCTTTGTTCGAAGCACTGTTTGCATGTTTGTTTAAATTAATTTATAAAGTTTATATTAATCATGATGGATTCTATTTATATTTATAAGATAATTTAAATTTTGATTTCCCTTTTCATCATGTTGCTACTCTTATTACGATAAAAAGCAATCCTCTGCATTAAAAAGTTTTTCCTTCGTTAAAAATAAATTTATCTTTCTGGATATTTCTAAAAATCTAAAGTTTTTTTACTAAGAACTCCAACTTTTTTTTGTTTAATTAATTATTAATCTACGTCTTGTTAATTTAATATTGTTTTAAATTTATATCATAAATTATAAAGTTTATATTAATTTATAAAGTTTAAATTTATATCATAAATTATAAAGTTTATTGTGTATATTAGAATAAAAATTTAATATTATAGATAATTTCATTTAAACTTTTTTTAAATGTTAACTACTATAATATTTTATTTATTATTATAATTTTATATTGTTAAACTGATTCAGTTGATCAGTAGTAAAATTATTCATCTAATTTTACTACTGCTAAAAAAAGCTAAAAAAAGGCCTATTAGCCCAATATGATTAAACATGATTAATCTTAAAAACATTCCTTTAAATTTTCTTTATCTCTGTTTTTATTACCTCCTTCATGGATTGCAAGGTCGAAGCGTGGAGATTTCTGCTTGAAATGACAGTTTATTTTTAAATTGAATTATATTAATTGAAAGAAAAATAAAACACTTTTTTCCCTCTCAGAAAGAGTGCATTCAATGAGACAATGTAAATGGAGCCTTTTATAGTAGATGATTAGCTCCTTAACAATGCTTCATATTGTCGATTGATTAGTTACTTAATTAAAGAACATGTTCTGTTACTTTCACTGTGTGCCTTTAATATCACAAAAACGTATCATAAATGTTTCATTATTGTAGTATTTTAAGCAAACTAAATAATTACTAAATTTATTTATATTTTGTAATTGTAATTATCTTTTAATATTATTCAAAATTGGAGATATCCCACCCAAAATAACTTTAATCTTTTTTTTTCAAATAAAAATGAATTGTATAAATAAAATAAAGTGATCTCGCTAATAAGATATGCTATTAGTATGCAATTATTCTAAAATCCTGTAATTAGCTGGGATATTTCGGAATTCTAGAAACATTAAAATGAGGAAGAAAAAAAATTCTTACATGAAAAATGGCATTGCAGTTTCACACAGTTAATTTTCTTAATTGAAATTGAAATATGACGGCATCATTCAACAAAATTAAATGTGAAAGTAATTTGCAATATAAGGAATATGAAATGACTGCGTATAATGCATTTTCAGCTCATTTTATTTTCGAAATTGAAAGAAAAATCTAATTATTTATGTAATAAACGTGTGACGAAAATAAATTTCATAGAAATTTGTTAATGGAATTACGTTTTAAAAGACTAAGAGAATATTAAAATTCTTGCGAGCTTTGCCATTCTCAAGTGACTGTGGAATATAAATATCTATCTCTACTTTGAAATATTCACCACTAATTACAAATATTATATATCCTTTCATATTTTCATGTTGATGACTGGAAATTTACAACATTGATCGATTTCTTAATTTTTAATATACCCACTTACAAATACAACATAATCATCCTATGTAGCCAGATATATATAATATTTAAGATATTCTTTTACTCAACTTGGGGTTATAATCAACCGAGATGGGTTCCAAACAGATTTCGTCTATCTAAATACCATAATATGTTTTAAAATGTTATAAATTTTAAAAAAATAGTGCGTCATCGTTTTAGTTTATATTAATAAAAAAATTTATATTATTATATATTATAATTATTAACAGTTTATATTATTATTAAGAGTTTATATTATTATTTAATAGCTTATATTATTAAATAAATTATAAGACATCCGCTTCATTGTTTATACTAAGTCTCAATATTTTTTTTTCCTTCTGCTTATGGCACTTGTCATAGACAAACCCGCTGACAAAGTCAGCGATTTTAAGCTGGGTTTTAGCGTCTATTGTTTCAGTAATGTCATTTAGGGCCAAGAATATTTCTTAGCTACTCATGCGTCACAGCACTTTTCAAAGATCGGACTTCATTCATACATTTCATTCACTCATCCACAGATCGTAGAACGTTCGTCTCTGATCCAATATTGCCAGTGGTATTGTCCCGACTTGAAGGAATTTGTAGCTACGACAGATTTATACGTGAACCAGCTGCCAAGTACACGAAAAGTCTACGGCCGGCGGGGTTCGAACTCCCAATCCAAGGGATGCGAATCAAACGTCCTACCAACCAGGCTATCTCGGCCTGAGTTCCAATGTTGTACAATACAGTTCCAATAGTAAAAAATGTAATTCCTCAGTGTCAATAAACATACTTTCAGTAAAATGCACAATATTATAAATATTCCTAAAAATAAGCTTAATTACTTATTGGAGAGTGGAAAAAAATGATTTCATTTGTTTTGATGTAGGATTTTTTGAATTATATTCACTCATTAAATTCCACTTATAAATGACCTTGACACTCGTACCTGGGCTGTGCAAGTTAGCTAACCGCATCTTATCCTCTGGAGTAATGAAACATTAATGATATGGATACATTATAGTAAAAAATGTTAAGCTCTATAAGACCTTTTTTCTAACAGCCCTCTTAATCAAATAGCCTTTGTACGCGTTTCGAATTATGAGTATATTTTGACGTCAAAGAAAGAGCTTTCGACAGCATTTGCTATTAAGTAAATTACGGATATACTGTACAAGTGCAGTTGCTTTTGAATGAGTAGATATTTTATTATTTTTTGAGCATTTTAACACTATCAATACTGAAAGGTCACAAATATCCATTTATAGAATCTATTGAGGCGCCCGAAACGCTTGAATACTCAAAGCACATTTTCTTAAGCCCTTCATCAACTGTGATTGTCACCCATATGGGTTAGGGAAACAGATAGGTTTTATGAGAATTTTCGAATAAACAGGTTCATGACTAGTATATCAGTCCCTTAATTACACGTATTTCTATTATGGCGTTGAGGGGAGAAGTGATTTTTTTTCTTAATTTTCAAAGAGAAAATCGGATGCTTTAATATACTGAGGTACCTGAAGCCGAATAATTTCAAGAATGAAAGATTTCAAAATTTTTACCTATGATTTAATGAACATTTAAATTCTGTAAAAAATAGTTTTCTAGGAAACTCGCAGTCATCAAATCTCCTGATACTTTTGTTAACAGAAAGATTTTAGTATATTTTATATCTAATAAAAGTTGGCATGGAAAATTTTTCAAATGATGGGTCTTTTTTCCTTACATACATTGTTTGTTCCTCGTTAAATTATCAACATTTTGTTTGGTTTTAAATAAATAAGAGTAATATGGAACATTTATTAAATAATGTATATTAACCAGAATAAACAATCATAACCAGGATATACACAGACAAGTCTGAATTGTTGGTCACTTGAAGTAAAATAAATACTTATTTATAATAGAACGTTGCGTGATAATGTTAAAAACAGAACTGAAATTTAATTCAACATTGTTGAATGTAAAATTTGTAATGTTGTTCACATTAATGAGCAATATTATACAGTTTTCAGCTTCTCAATAAAAAATTCTTCCGGAAAAATTGTAAATAAAATTTACAATTAATCTGAAAGAAATTTTACGTTAGTTGTACTTTTATAGGTATTGTACCTCTTTAATGTTGTTAATATCACTGATACGGCATTTAATGTAGCTTAGTATTCTAATTATTTCAGAACGGTATAAAATATTTTACATCACAGTACTACGAAAGCATATATGTTATTTTATTATATTCAATTTATAGTCTAATATTTTACAATATTAATGGAAAATTATGGAATTCTAAACAAATTCTGTAAATCTAAGATTTTTTAAAATGCGAGGATTTTTGTCTTCTGCCAATTTCTGTAATATTAAGATAGGATAAACTCTTCAAAAATATTTTTAAATTTATTTTATTTCTTACTAAAAGATTAATTAACTTAGAACAAATCAATTAGAAACGTTAAAACAAATTAAGCATACGCTGTGAAAAAATAGCACTTCCAATTATTTAACTAATGCACCATTTAAAAAAATGTAAACATTATTTCTTTACAATTTACACATTTTTTAAGAAAAAAAAATCTAATCGGATTATATGTTTTTGACAATTCATAAATCAATAACTGAAAGTCAAATTATTCTTAATAACCATTCCATTAAAAGATGATAGTTTTTATTGTAGGCTTTTCACGTGGAAGTTTAAGAGGAAATAAAAATAACTTTTATTAATAGAGTGAGGTTTCCATTAAAATTTTAATTATAAGAATTTATTGAACATAGCAGCCAACGTGTTTGATGCATAAAAAAATTGTAATTTGTGAATTTGATTGTAAATATAAAAAAAAATCTAAACGTAAAAACATAAAATAATTTAAAATTGTTCCCGAATAAGCTTTTTTTGATAAAAAGTGATTATGAAATAAAAAAGTGAAATGCTTTGAAAAGTTAAGATTAATTTGATTAATTCAGTTTTAGAAACTTTTTTTCCAAACACATTAAATCTAAATTTATTTATTTACTTTTAATTCTTTTAATACTGAGTAGTGTAACAATATAAAATAAAACGCAAATATTTGGAAAAAAGTATCTCTTCTTCGACTTTACAAATTAGTTCCAACCGACACTACTTAGTTTAAAACAAATTAAAGGACAATTTGGGGATATTAAACAATATATAACAGCGATTAATTTAATGCATATCCCAGAATAAGTGAACAAAGTTATAAGGAGTAATTTTCTATGATTAATTTCCTCTTTAGCGGAATTAAATTGAATTAATCATAGAAGAAACAAATTTCCGTATAAATCTTTTAAATCTGCAATCTTTGTTATGAATTTTAAGCAGAGACCATCCATCAGATTATTTTTTTTTACTGAAAAGGTCATAAATCTAAAATAAATAACAAGAAAAATTCCATGAACCAAGAAAAAAAAGGTTCTTCGATTTCATTGTACTTTGACAAACGATAAATTTCTCATTAGATAGACAATGAGAGTTTTTTCTTTTCAACTCTTCTACATTTTTAACAGGAACACATACCTCGCTTGCCTGGGGCAATTGAAAAATAATTTGTTTGATGTTAAAGATAAGATAAGGCGAAACATTATTTCAACATTTTCATCATCTTTAATGCGTCGTAATCTAATGTACACTTATCTTCTTCTTTACAACTTGTATTTTTTAACTTAATCGGATTACTTAATCTTATGTACATTTGCTCAAGAAACTTTTGAAAGCTCTTTTACACTTAAAATGTATTTTTTTCCGATAAAATCATTAGGAAATCATGTTATGCTTTGAAAAATGGATAAAAATAATCAATTTCTCGTATAAGGAGTAATCCACTGTTTTCGAAGAATTCAAGCTGAATAAACAGTTTTTTTGCAGGAGCAACTTTATATTGAAGGTTTTTCTGAGAAAAATTGTAATAGTGGGTAAAAATTTCAGCGGAAGTTCTTATATATTATTATAAAGGTATTATATATTATAAAGGTTATACCATGTTATATTTAATGGTTTCTTTCATAAATGTAAATTGATTTTCAATAAACAATGTAAAAATTGTTCCAAACAAGACCACAGGTCGGATTTTCTGCTATTTTAATTATTTTTCATGTATTTCCAATTAAAAGATTGCAAAGTATTAATAATTGACATTAATAGATTTCAAGGTAATAATATATTATTAAAATATTTTTAAAGCCTTGATCATGTTATCGGATATCTTAAGGAATACATAATTTAATTATATGAGTAGAATTATCCAGCAATTGCATAAAGATTTGAACTTCCAGACTGAAACACCATTACATGATAATATTTTGATTCTTCAAGTTTTATTAAATCACTTAAAGGATTTTGTGTATGGAGAATTTTACAGACATCATGCCAACTTGAAAATTCTCTAATATGTAATAAAGTAAAAGTCAGAATTACTTTAATACTGACTTAAATTATGGCTTATTTTAATTTATGATTTTTATAGTGAAGAATTGGCTGCTATGCCAATTCATTATTGAAATGTTAGTTTCAGTGTTAGTTGTTTTATCTAATTTGTAACAGTCATAAAATATTAGATTTCTTCACTCATATGTGATAGTTATTATTATGATAGGATGCTGATAAAAATCCATTTCAGGTCATATAATTAAGTTAGCCATCAATGAATATCATTTTAAATCTGTAATGATCACTTAATCTCTGGGCCATTATTTATGTTTTACTTAACATATGTTACTTATGCTGTTCCTTGTATGTCTTTTCTTAACTCTATCAATATTGAAAGGGTCGCGTGTCTGTTTAATAAACTAAGACGAATACCTGAAACGCTTGGATATCACTATGAAATTTTCTCTCCATTTCATAAAAGGCAATTAATAGAAATATAACAGCAAAATGATAAAGTTCACCGAAACTGGGGATAGCATTAACTGAATTATATTTATTCTGTTATAAAGGTCCCAAGAGGATGGAGTAATAAATGCAAATACACTGATAGAAAATAATATTCTAACATCAAAAGAGAATTCACCTATATAAACGGAATTTAGAAGGCATGTTTATACACTTGGAAGATGATATCTATTCAAATTTCACGTGGACGAATAGGAGTGACTTTAGTGGCGTCAATATGAAGATGCAAATCATGTTTCTATAAATATGCAATATAAAATCCATTAAAACTGTCTAACTTTCGGTTTTGAGCATTGAAATTTAGATTTGAGTTTAAAATATCTTTAAAGAGACGAAGAATTTAGTATCAGCAGCCTAATGTCATTAAACAATTTTTGCAAAAAGGATTTGAGGAGGTAGATTTTCTATTCGAAATAATGCAAAAAATGTCCTGAATTCAGAAGCCTCCATTCATCCAGATTGTTGGAAGCGATAGTCGCGGGCAATTTCCATGTTTAGAAGACTAAATTGCAGCAGCACAAAGAAAACTATAGATAACCAAATTTCCGTATTCGGCTTAATTCTGTAGTGCTTCGAACTGTATTTGCAACAAATATTCGAATTTGTTATGGCACCAAAGTGACATAAAAAAATAACGAATCCATTACTTGATGGACAGTTTCAAACTTCTGTATCTCTCTGCAGCATTTATGTCACCAACTTCAAATTATCATTATCTGCATCCTAGTTTACTTGAAACGTGGAGTAAAGAGAGAAGCTTCGAGAAAGGATAAGTGAACTATTTTTTCAATGTGCAGTGAAGTCATGTCACTGACTCTCTGACCCGCTCGAAGGCACACAGATAAATAAAATTGAATAACCGGACCACCACAATAGCAAAATTGGCGGGAACTGTGGTTGAGTCCTAAGGGCCATCACCGGCCACGGTACAACTCTTCCCGTAGGAAGTACGTTCCGTTATCGATAAGAGCCAGATCCCCCACCTATTTATGTACTCACCAGGGTGGCGAGATCGAATCACCATACCGGAAGCATCTAATCCTCTTTTCGAGGTGACCTCCGGGTGTGTAATGAGGAGTGAGACTGTCCGGTTTTGCCTTTGTATCACTGATGACCATATGTTGATTAGAAGAAGGCCCCGTTAACGTTTGAAACGTAAGCTCCTGCAATGCAAGTAGATGCACTAAACCTATGTCAAGAGTTAAAGATTAGAAACCATTTCTTTTACCACACGCACATTCTCTTAGCCCCCTCCCATGTCCCGTGATAAAATTTTACAATCAAGCTGATAAGAGAATGATTGCATTTGCCATTTTGATTATAGAAAAGTGATTTCCAAATAGGATACGCTTGCTCCCATTTACATATTACCCAGTGTACTCTACAGAGAGTCGGCATATTGCATACATTGGCAAAATCACCAAATTTTTCCCCCTGTACAGTATAAATGGAAATTTATGGAAAATAATTTGCATGTAACAGACTATATTTTTATGCTTATTATCTTGTAAGTTTTCAGTTCTATTCACTTACACACTCATTATCCTTAATTAATGAACGTGAGTGTAAAATGGTTGCGAGAATAAAATTTCCAACATACTAAAATGTATTTTCTTTAATGATTTTATTGATTTTAGATTTTTTTATAGTTTATTAATTTTTAATTTTGAACATATCTTATCCCAAAGATCTTAAATAAATTATTGAAAAAAAATTTCAATAAAATGATAAATGCCAAATTAAATAAGAAAAAAAACCTTACAAAATAGTAAATAAAACGTATCGCATATTCTGTGTCTAAAAATATAATTCTACCATTCTGGAAAAGAAACATTTTCGAGAAAGCAAAGCGAAGAATGCTATTAAACTTTATTTTTAAAATATTTAAGATAGTTCCTTTAAAAATCTAAAGATGGCAGCACAAGTTATGTTTCTTAGTCTGTTTAGTCATCTAACGTAATTTTACTCCGGCTTCTTCTCTATGTGAGATTGGATGGATGGTCAAAAATTCGGCGTGCTGACTGAAAAGATCGAAGTTCGAATTTCAGTGTCAAACAAACGTCTCTTGTCAGAAGATGGAAGGAAATCACATTTTGATGAGAGTGTTGGTGCTCGAAGGGAAAATATTAAATAATGCGCTTTTCTTCCTGTATTTCAAAATGTGCTAATGCAAACTTTCAAATAATGATATCAAACGTGAGAAAGCAAAATATAATGATCTAGAATGTTATATAATAAAAGGAAACACTACTTTAACACAAATAAGCAACATTTTTTAATTATATATTATATATATGTATATAGATTATGAATACAATATTATTTTTAAGAACCTGATAAAATTTCAAATCCTTATATTGCGAATTTGGTTTTTCATTTTCAGTAATATTTTTATTTACTCACATGCAAACATAATTTTCTCTATTATTATTTTTTTAAATACAAGTAGTTTGCTTACATTTATTTCATGTTTTTATTCTCGGATATTAGAAAATGCATAAAATTGTAACTTTCTACAATTTTCACTTTTTTTTATCGAAATAAATAAATAGAAAATATAACAAAAAAATTAGTATTCTGTACTTTAAAGTATTTTTATATTTTAAAGATATTCTAGTGAAATGAAAAACCATTTTATGGTATCATTATATATATATATATATATATATATATATATATATATATATATATATATATATATATATATGAACATAACTCAAAAGTACAACTTATTTGCTAGTTACATGATCTTGATAAAAATTATGCACATTTATTCTAATTCTAGGACAAATTTGCCTTTCTCAGTGTGCATCAATATGATAAATGAAGGGCTCAATTGGATAGATGGAATTTTTTTCATGATTTAATTATTTGAATAGTATAATTACATCAAAATCTGAATCTTGATTACCAGTGGAGTGAATGTTTATTTATTTGTCTATTAACAGGCAAGTAAATGTTAATAAATTATAATTTCATTGTTATTAAAAACGAATTAAATCCGTTAAAGAAAATACAGTTCTTTTATCTTTATAGATTTTTATGCTGATATTCATTTATCTTCCTCAGTGTGTGAGAATACGATAAATCAAAAATATAACAAATAAAACAAATAAATAATATTCTTGATCTCAATTTTATAATCATAGATCAGAATTGAGGATTTGCTTAACCCAATCTGTCAAATGAGAAAAATCTAAAATACGTATTTGTTTCCCTCCATACGATGATCTTGCATCTTGAGTTTCCTCTTTGGTATCCTGCAAAAATAGTCTGCAAGCTTAAGTTCTCATTGTCAGTTAAACATGAAATCTGCTACAATTTAGGAATCCTGTTATATCTGAATGTGACGTTGATACAATTAAGCTAAATACTTTAAACAATGAAACGTATTATTGCCTAAATATATATTATAAATTATCTTATTGTAAGACATGCAAGGGAGAAGAATAAAGAAGGCCGGCATACTGGCATAGGGGTCCCCATTCTGGGTGTGCCGGGTTCTAGTCCCGGTCGGGCATGGTTGTTCTTATGTGTTCTATCTGTGAGGTGTGTGAATGTGTCCCCCTGTAAAAAGGGGTTGTGCAAGCAAATGTGAAGCATGAAGGTGCTAAGTGGTACTCTTGGCCCCAGTTGGCTTACTGAAAAAACAGGAAACGCTCACGTGGCTTAAATCGGTCAGATAACAGTCAACGGGCTTGTAAAGTGCCATAAGTCGCAACAACAGAATAAAGAATTTAAAAAAAAATCCTCCAAGTTGAATATTTTCAATCTATGACAACATGGGTGCTTATTATGTAAAATAAAGAAATAAAAATATTGCATTTTTTTTTTTTGAAGAAATGGATCAGTGTATAATCCAACTTCTGCAATGCTTTCTGCACATCAATTTTTAATTCTTTTCAAAATGAAATTCGTTTTTGACACTACGATCAACATTTTAATACAATTTTCTTAGATTTCCCAGTTTCCATTCTATTAACATTGCTTGTTCTTCATTTAGCTCAATCCTTTATTACGGATATTTGTACTGTCTTTTCTGTTTTTGATTGCCACATTTCAGATAATACTTCGGTGTTACTCGGATTGCAAAAAGACGAAAGCAATTTATTCTTTGTTACAGTACTTTTTGTTATATATATATTGCCATAATTTTAAATTACCTAAATAAAAATATATATCTGACTTAGAAAAATCTATATGAAATTAAATTATAAATTAAAAAATGAGCAACAACACCTTTGGAACTTCAAAAGAAAAGCACCCTTCTTTATAAATATTTATTTCCTGATATTGAATAAAATAATATTATAATTTCCAAAAAAAAAAATCCTTTAGCTTTCGCATTATTTTTTATCAAAGAGCAGCATATCTTTTCCCTTATTTCTATAACATCATTTATATACTTCAATTCTTTGCAATAAAATAATATTTTCGAAAACAAAATTCTTATTCCATCATTTATAAAAGTTAATTATTTTTTAATTATAAAAAAAGGCTATTTTCAATCAATTGAGTTATAAAAAAAACTAACAGAACAATCTTTTGTATTAGTTTCACTATTCCCTTATATATCTTTCATGAAAATATGTATATGAAATTACAAATATACTTTTAAACTGAATGTGGAAGAAATATAATACTAAATTTATAAACTGAAATTATAAAATATATCACATATTGTTTGAGCATTTTCTAAAAACATTATACATCATTATACTGTAAAAGAAATAATATGCTTCGTAAGAGCTATTTTACAAAAAGATTAAAAAATTGAATAAACAATTGAACAGAATTGAAGTGTGCCAGACAGCAAGAAAACTCTTTCACCATTCAAGTTGCAAGAGAGACATTTTGAAAGCATCCTTTAGCCGCTAAGCGAAATGCACTTAGGGCTTTGATCTTTCCATAACCGAGTCGATATAAAGCGCACCACCATGAATTTTAGAATCCATGGGTATCCCAAGTGATTTCTTTGGGTTCCGAGTAAGGTCCCGATATTTGTGCAAGAATATGAGTGCGTGTTTGACATCGGGTGAGTTTCGATCTGTGCACCATTCTCATATCCCCCAATGGCGAATGTTTGATTAAAGCAAATAATCCGACATAACCGATTTTGATGTCAGTTTCTACAATATTAAATTGCGTGTACTGGACAAACATTGATTTTGCGAAAGAGGACAGCATTTCGTGCGCTTTAAGGATGCTGGTCCTAGGCTATGATGACCATGTAATGCTGATATTTTTCGATTATGATACAAACCATCATCATTCACAGCAATGATTTATCATGTTTTTAATTATATATATTCAAACAAATGGGATTAAAGATCAGAAATTTCTGTATGTCGGGATGTATTTCGTCTATAGTATCTGAAATGCGAAGAAAACTTTAACCCATGAACATTTAATTGAATATAAAGCATGGATTTCATTATATTTATAATAAATTCATGACTTTAGTGAAGGAATTGAGATTATTGTTATATAAAATTTGATTATAAAAAATATTTTAGAGATGTTTAAAAGTTTTTATTTAAAAAATATCGGAAATTCAGAAAAAAAATTATTTTAGAAGATACCTTTATATTTGCATTCTGAAAGGATTTTTTCAAAATACAATAAAATAGCAAAAAAGTACAGAATAGTTCCGCATTTATTCTATTATCTAGAAAATATACAACAAAAATCAGATAGGGAGTATTTTTACTACAGAACAGAGTATGTTATTAATTTAACAAATTTGAGGAAAATAAAGTAAATTATTACGGTTTCTCCGCTTTAAATGCAAGAACATTTAGAGCAAATAAAAGCAAAATTCAGATTTAAATAGGTGGAAAGATGAAACATCCGAATGCAAATTTGAAAGCTATATTAACTTTTTAGAAATTTTTATCTATAGTATTTATCTCAGAATGAAACCACATGTTTAAGGATATGATGAAAATTTTGATAAGAACGTTCTTTTTCAAAACTGCAATTTACTAAAATATCAAGTGATTAGACATTTAAAATAAAACATTTTCATTTTCTTGTCCTAAAATATGATACTTTCTAAATATTCATTGCAATTAATAAATTAAAATAGACCGTCGTATTAAAAAGCAAAATACCTCATTTCTTGAAATGGAAAGAAAGAAAGTAAAAACGCTTTGGTTCATTGCTTTGATATGTTTTTGAATGTATTTATGGAATGTGTTTTTCTTTTTAAATTGAATTTTTATATTCCTCTTTTGTTTTCTCTGAATATACAATACATAATTTTATCGATATATACTAAGAATGTTGATTTGCTTTATGCTTTTAAATATGTATTTATATATTTAAGAAATTTTATGAAGAAAGAAAATACAGAAAAAAAACCAAGCAATTTATGAGAATTAACAAAATGAATTAATTTGCAAATAATGCAAATAATTAAAAGAATTAGATCTATAAGCAGATAGCTTGAAAGTATCATCTTTGATACAAATTTACGTCGATCTGGAAAGGATAAATATGAATATATTTTTTTATTGATGTAATACTAAATTCTATGAAAAATAATCATAAAATGTAGGCCATTGATTTTCCAAAAGATCGATTATCAAGTTATATCATGATTTTCATCCTGTGCCAGACATCATACAATGTTATTATGATGTTTATCAACATTCTACATTTCAACAAATATCTAAAACATGTTATATAATATCTTTGCGTTACTAATTAATAAAATGTACCCACCAAATCTAGTACACAAAGGACTGCAGTCACAGCATCAAATTGATTTATTTCCCAAATTTATTAAATTTATTCAAAACATATAATGGCGCAGCGCCGCAAAATATAGTCTTTATTTAATCAAACCTAACATTCTCATCAGCTCTTCAAAATATTACATTATTTTTCACAATGACTGTTTTATTTATTTAAAAATGGATTGAATTGGGTTATTTATCAACCACTTTCGATGTCAAATTTTAGTGTATTTACTCTGTATTTTAAAAATGATCTGTTCATTCCATATGCCATCTATGAAAAGGTTTTTAAATCTTCTATTAACTTTAATTTTAATTTGTATATATAGATATATAATGCAAGCAAGATTTTTATCAAGAAATGCGATAAAAAAATAAGGAAAAACTTCCAGAATTAAATATTATATAAGGTTTCTTAAATGCTAACATAATCTTATTCTGGAATGCTAATATAGAAAATTTCATATAGTATTATTGGAAGTTATTATTACTCGATTATAAGCAAAATAAATTTCTTTTTTTCTCTAAATAGCTTTTTATCAAACCATAATATGATAATAACATCTTATTTCATTCAATGACACGGTATGATGAGTCCTAGTAAATCTATAAAAAATTATCTATATTATTACAGTAAATAACAAGTGATTTATCTGCAAGGTCACTGATAATCATTTCAAATAAAAAACGGTATCTTTATAATAAATTTTGTGTTTTTCTTCTTCTTATTATTTTACTTATTATCAGTGAACAAATTACAAAAATATTTTCATTGCATAACACAGCAAAAATTATAAAAAATGTATTCAGCGCTAACTAATTTAGCTCAAAATATTTTAATCGCAAACAGGAAATAAATTATACATCAACAATTTGTCGCAACATCGACGCACTATTAGAAGTTCAAAGCATACAGTTTGGGTGGTAATAGTTTATTGTTACTTTCACAAAGTTTAATTTCAAATTCAACTATTAGTTCACCTCGTGTAATTTGTTGAAATCCGTATCGTGACGCTGCTTTTATCGGAACAGCCATTAGCTTAAAATCAAAGGTTTTAGACCGGCTTTAAGGAATCTATAATGCATGTATTTTCGTTGGTTTGAATGAAACTGTTCACAGTTTATTTCCTAAGTGGTTTCGTGAGCAACGGACATCACTCAGCTCTCTTAAATTGATTGCTTAATCAGAAATGCGTGCTGTCTCCCTGCAATTTCCCAATTGTATTGAATTCGGTGATTAGAGTTAGTGGACGAAGCAAATTTATCGGTCATTTCGCGATAGTAATTTCTTTAGACCTGTCAACGCAGAATTCTCTCTTCCTTTGCCAATTGGCAGCCGAAGAGTTCTGTTAGACAGCAAAGAATATTTTTCCATTTTGGTTTTAAGGTAATTTTGATAAATTTTAATAAAAGATTTAGTTGGAGATATATGGGATATATCATTAACGAAAACTTTCAAGAAAATGTTTGAAAAGAAAATGGAAAAAAATTGACCTAGCTTATTATACAGATAAAATTCTTCTTGCAAAAAATGTAATTATCTCTTTATAATAATTCGTTATAAAGAGTAATGTAATTATCTCGTTATAATAATTATCTCTTTATAGTAATAAGATTTATATGTTACCTGCAATGTATACATAACTTAACAGCATCCTGCGGAACCTGTGCCTATAAAACTAAGTTATCTAACCAGTTGTATGATCATAAGATAGAAAAGAAGATGATAAAAAGAAAGACACGACAAGAGAATCCCATTGGCGTCAAATCCTGCACAGCTGCATTTAATGCTTTGACGAAGTAATAATTAAATGAAGGAACAAGAATACCTAATAATAAATGGTGACGATGTGTTGGACTTACAGAGAAATGTTGATATTTACAGATGCATCTATTTACATTTTTAAGCCGTTAGCTGTGAGTAAACAATATAGAGATACTATTTGAAGAGAAAAAAAGAGAGCAGGGAAAAATTGATAAATAACATTGTAAACATCCGTAATACATGTATAAATAAACAGTGTAGGATCAGACATCTGTAGCTTCTCTCTGGCTCCAGTGGTTTCGATTTGTTTTCCTTTATGAGAGTTTGGTTGATTCTGTAGGGTATTACAATTGAGAGAGAATAATTTAAACCGATTTTAACAAGTGGCATTTGGTCTTAGCTATTGAGTGGTCTTGAAGAACTCTTGGTATTTGTGAATATAATTTACTATAGCGTGGATTTTGCCGCGAGAAAGGATATACAGCTCTGCCATTCATTAGGTTATTTAAAACGCCTACTTTTTTTAAACAGAATTTAGGAGGATTTTAGGCAAAGTATGACTAGGATTCAATTCTCATAAGCATTGTATATAATTTCTAGGCATTCTATAGAATGACAAATGCACTAAGGTCATGATAATACTATTACATAGTTTATTAATTTAAACAAAAAAATGTCCAAAATAATATTTTCATCATCTTTATACACATCTTATAAGCATGAAGCCCTAAGGTACTTTTAGCATGCATATACATCTCTGGTTTCCTTTAAACATGCGGTACAGATAGGAAAAAAGAAATCTTTTTGGAAACCATGCCATAATTATATTAGTTGGTTCTTTTTCTTGTCTGCGTTGTCCGTTTGACATTAGGCATTCGATACCATGCAAGGAGACATGTGATATGGTAAACCGTTTCATACATTGATTCCAGTTTTCGGTATTTTACAAAATACCAGCTTTTATACATGGTAGGTAACGCATGCAGTGAAAAGATTCGAATATATATTTTTAATACAGGCTATTTGGGCAAAGTGTGGAAAAGTTTACGATAATCCAATTACTTAAACAGTTTATTTGTTTAGAAATATCTTTGGTTTTCTCTTTCTTTTTTACTTTTCTTGTTTCGCATTGAGCCGTATGCACCATGCAAGGGAACAAATGATATGCTAAATTCTCTCATAATTTGCTTCCAGTTTTCGGAGTTTTATAAAATAACATCCTTTAAGCACTGAAGATAACACTTGCAGTCAAAAGATCAGAATATTTTTTTAGTACTGACAGTTGGTATTCAGGCAAATTATGAAAACGTTCACGCCAATGCAATTGTTTAAAAAATGAATTCGTTTATAAATAAAGAATACATGACATATAATTTTCAGAATTTTTACTAGCATGGCCACAGATGGCATGACGTTTTGACGACAATGCCTGCATGCGAATACCCAGAGTTGATTTTTTTTTTAAATTCATTTGCAACATAAATTTGAAATTCATTTTTCTTATTTTTTTATAAATATACTTAAATTGTTGCAGTGCATAGATAATGAACTCGCCTAACGGTATTTACAAGTATTAAGGTAAATATCAAATTTATGGCATCGCAAATCATTCGAGCACATAGTGGAAGAAGTAACTTTACTAAATGTCTTTATTTGATAGTGACAGTCTCCATTAAATTACATAATGCATTCTTAAAGACATATTTAATTCTTTATCAGTGAACAGTAATTAGTCTGCTTTTCATAACTTATATTAAAGCACTCATGAATTTAATAAATTCATTAAATGAGCTGTATCTTTCAAGTTCGATAGTAAATTAAATAGATTATATATAAATTTATAAACTTTCAAATTCCAACTAAAGCGTATTTACAAGTTCTAATGGTATGGACGTAAATATGAAATTTACAACATCGCAAATGATTCGAGCACATAGTGAATAAAGTAATTTCACTAAATGTCCTTATTTGATGGCGACATTTTCCATTAAATTACCTATCGTATTCTTAAAGATCTATTTAATTTTTTATCAGTGAATAATATTTAGTGTGATTTTCATAACTTTTATCAAAGCACTCCATAATTTCACTGTTGAAGTGCTACTTACTGCACATTCAAGTTTAAAATTAAAGGAATTTCATTATCTGCAGAAAAATGAATTGTGTTTAATGAAATCAGATATGTGCGTAGAATAACAGAAAAAGAAAACAAAAATGCATAAATTTTTTGTTATTATGCATCAGATTGGAAAGAAATTGCAGGAGGTTACAATATGGAGCGTAGCAAAAATAAATTAAAATTAAAAATATTTAATAAAAATTTGTAAAGATATCAGTGGAACAAAATAAGAATAAACATGGAATACACAGAGGTCCAACGCATATTCAGTATTTTGATTATTTATTCCGAATGAATTATTAAAATTGCAAATTTGGAGCCAAGAGATGAAAAGCGTGACATATGCAGGTTATTTTATTGTTAAATTAAAATGTTATGCATATTCATAAATGCACTTAATCATTAAAGAGTGAATTATTTAGAAGGTACTTAATGGAATTCTAGAAAATTATTTTAGTGTTGAAAATTCACATGTGGCAGAACCAAGGCATTATTAAACTCCAGAATTTGGAAATTAAGGGTTAGACATTTTGGGTGTTTCCATTTATTTCAAAATGAAACTGCTCTTCGACTTATAGAGTGCGTTTTAATTAATATAAAAATTCTATTCTAATAACTTAATAAACCTTCACTCGATGTTTCTACTACTAAGAACAATGAGAGATATGGCAAGTAAGAAATGTATATTCATGTTTATATGTCTTTGGAAACTTCGACTAAATATCATATATTTATCTTTAATTTTTTTGTGGCAAAAATACAACATTTTTTTCTCCGAAAACAAATTTAAACATTAAAAATTTGATTTAATCTTTCTACAGAAAAAGAATATGTCTGAAATATCTGATAGAAAATCTTAAAATATTTGTTACGTTTAAGATATTTTCGAAAGGAGGATAAGTTGATTTTATGTTCTCCTATTAAGTACGATTGTTTACTAGGCCAGCGTTTCTCAACCTTTCAGTATTCGTGACCCAGTTTTCAATCATAATTTTCATCGCGCCCCCCTCTTACAATAAAATGTATACAACAATAATGTATATTGAGTATTTTGGATTCTGTTTTTAAACTATTTTTAACTAACTGCCAAAACAATAGTAAAAGAGAACCAACGTTGGCGAGAAACCACATCTTGTATTTTGTATAAGAGTGCGGTGAACAGATGAAGTGAATGAAAGTGCAGAAAATTTAAATATTATATTTGAAATGAAAGCCAAACAGGAAGATAACGTTAAAAGAATATGAAAGTAGAAAAATTCATCAATGAAAGTTAACCTAGACGAGGTGAGCTAAGTTTAGAAACTGGGAATACATTTTTTCGAAAAATAAAAGAAATAAAACAGAAGCATGACAAAACAAAAGTGAAAAAAATAGCAATGTTTGTGGAAGGGAATACACACGACCGATGCAGTCTCGAGCATGCGCGTAGCAAATGTTTTCTCATAGGAAGAAGTAAAATATTCGATAACTCAAGTTTCAATCCCAGCCAGTCTCATTCGAGTATGTCCTTTTATCACTATCGAATCTATCGTGAATTTATATGTTATATATGATTTCGTGTTAACTGCACCATATTAAATATTCACGACAGCAGATTTATGCAGGCTCATGAATAAATTTTTAAACGGAAGTAAGCAAGCATTACACGATATTCAAGCATCAACAAGTACACAGACGAGCGTGGTTCTGAAAATAAAATCAAGGAAATATTCTCAAGAATACTTAAATTTTGGGTTTACCAGTACTGAAGTAAATGAAGAAGAAAGGCCCCTGTGTATCATTTGCTCAAAATTGTTGGCCGCAGGCAGCATGAAACCTAATAAACTTAATAGACATTCGGAAACGCTTCATATTGAGTACATCAACAAACCCAGATAAATCTTCGAATTAAAATTAAAATCATATAAAAAGCAAAAATCATTTTTTAAAGAAACTTTGTAAATAAAAAAAGCTTTAATTGCATCTTAAAAAGTTCATATAATTGCAGAAATCCTCACATCATTGGTGAAGAGCTTATGTTGCCAGCAGCAATTGAGATTGTGGAAACTATGTTTGTAGATAATTTTTCAAAAAAATTGCAGTCCATACCTCTTTCAAATGATACTGTTGCCCGTTGAATTGGCGATATAATTGAAGATGTACAGCGTCAACTTTTCTCGAAGTTTCGTGACAAATTGCTTTCAATAAAGATTGACGAAGCAACAGATAGTAATAAAGATGTTCGTTTAATTGCCTATGTTCGAATTTGTGATAATATGTCAGTAGTAGAACTACTTTTCTGCAAGCCAATAGAACTCAAAACATCAGCACTCGCATTATTTGCAATTTTAAATGATTTTATGAACGAGCCAAACATAGAATGGAAAAATAGCATCGGAATATGAGCCGATGGTGCTCGTTCAATGTCCGGAAGATTCCAAGGTATACAAGCACTTGTAAAACAAAAATCGCCTCAGTGCAACATTGCATAATCCACAGAGAAACTTTGGCTTCGAAAGAAATGAGTCCTGGTTTGAATATTGTGTTAACTACTGTAGTAACCGTAGTAAATTATATAAAAATGAGATCCCTGAAATCGAGAATCTTTTCCTCACTTTGTAAAGACATGGGTTCAGTACATTCAGCGTTACTATTTTATTGCGAGGCAAGATGGTCATCACTTGGGAAATTTTTGCAACTTGTTTATGAATTAAGAGAAGAAATCGCCATTTTCCTAGAAAAAGAAAACAGACAGGAGGCCGAGAATTTTCGCGATAGTTTATTTGTGATGAAATTGAGGTACTTGGGCGAGGTATTCGTGAAATTAAATAACTTGAATCTTCAACTCCAAGGAGCAAATACACATATGTTGGATGCGAGTGATAAATTTAATTCTTTTTGTAGAAAATTGGAATTGTGGAGCAGAAATTTAAAGCAAAAACCCTAACAATGTTTGTAAATGCGGATGATTGTACTAAAACTTACAAGGCTGAAGAAAAACATGTAAAAGTTTTTTTGTAACCATTGAAAATCATTTAGCCATGCTGACAAAGAATTTTAAAAAAAGTATTTCATGCTGACGACAGATTGATAGCAAGTTACGAGTGGATTAGGGATCCATTTCATAATACTCCCGAAGGACTCTCAATTGATGAGGAAGAAATATTGATAGACATCACGACAAGTGCCGAAACTAAAAGGCAATTTTGTAATAAATCATTATTTAAATTTTGGGCAGGAGTAAAGTTGATTTTTCTGAACTAAAAACAAGGACATTTCACATTCTATTACAATTCAACACCCTACCTTTGTGAAACTGGATTTTCTGCCGTGGCTTCTTTGAAGACAAAATATAGAAACAGAACTGAGAATGGCTATTTCCAGTATTAAGCCTTCCTTCAAAAAACTTTGCTCTGCAAAACAGGCCCAAGGAAGTCACTAATAATTATTAAATTTGTTTTTAATTTAGTATGTTTTGATTAAGTAAGTTGTTTTACTTTAATAAGTTATTAAATATTTCGAAATGTATTTTGTTTTCTATGTGTATGTGTGCTTTCCTTTCAGTCAGTTAATTTTTTTTAAATAATATTTTCTTTTGAATATTCTTGCGCCCCCCCCCTTTAGTGTGCTCGCGCCCCCCTAGGGGGGCGCGCCCCACAGGTTGAGAATCGCTGTACTAGGCTGTCATATTTCATTTTACATGAAAGATCTCAATCTAATTATATTATCCATTGAATTCCTTTTGCATAATATGCATAGTAAGAAATTTTAAATTAGTAAATATAATCAAATTATTTCAATTCAAAGCAATAAGCTAATTAATTATGTAATAATTACAATATTAACTTCCTAAACTACGATGAATATAATAAAAAAATACCATAGTTAAAAAGTAATTTTTTTTTAATTTTCTTTTATCTGAGCTTTAATATTTTACTGCACAATGATTAGTATATGAATGAATTATGATGAATTGCTTAGTTCATTAAATGAATTGTATCTTTCAAGTTCGATAATAAATTTATAAACTTTATTGAGACATTTATGAAATATTTTAAAACGCTTGTGTGTATTTAGTAAATCGATAAATCATGCATACAAAATGAAAACAAATTACTGTCAATGAGGAAAATATTTTCTTGTTCACTTTATTACTCATTGTTCCACTTTGAAAAAAGTTTTCTTATCTATGCCTGAAATACATCATCAACTTATGTCCTATTAAACTGTTTTAAAAACATCAAGTTAAGGATATTTTTCTTAATTAATGGAAAAATATCAAACATCCTTACAAAAGAAATGAAAATTGAATTTTCAATATTCAAAAATCAAAATTTTAATGAAGTAAAGTTTTTAATTTAGATATATTATAATATTCAGAATTAAATTACTAAAACAATAATTTTATATCATTGCATTTGAGAAAAACAAAAGAAATATTTGTCCTCTTAAAAAATCAACATTTTTGAAACTGATTGGAATTTTATCTTTTGCTCTTAATCTTTCGTGGATAATAATTAAAGACCGATTAGTTTATATGAATAATTAATTTCTCAATATGTCTAGACAGAAAAACAAAGTACATTAATTTGAAATTCGAAATGTTTCAGTAATATGAAACTTTTTGAATCTTTAATTTAAAAAAGGAAAAATCGCCTACGTTTTGATAAAATATTTTAATCTTTTATCTCTTTCCTTGCCTGCAGCTTTGATTGAAGAAAAAGATAACCTGAAGTCACAGATTAAAGAAACAACATAACGAATTAAAAGTTTCTTCTACCGAGAATAATATTTTTGGTAAAAATCATCTTCCTAGGCAAATATTTGCATTCGAAATCCGGTTTATATATTTTTACATAAAGAACATTTTATAAAATCTTATTAGCATAATTCTGCGAATTTTAAAAGTTGCCATGATTTTCATTCGATAAGTTAAATTAAAATGAAATAACATAAGCGTAATATAAAAATACTTGTGTGAGCTTAAAAATGCTTCTGTGAAAAATGTATAGATATCTTTAGACATCAGTGTTTTTTTTTTTTTTTTTGAAATTTCTTAAAAAAGATTTTTAATTCTTTGAATATCGATTTTCATTTTATAATCAGATTCTAAAGAAAGATTTATATTTTACATAATAAGTAGCTTATTTTGAATAACGGTAAATGTTATAATATGCAGAACGTCCATAAGAAAGGTTCTCCTATTCAAAGATGTTCTTAGCTGTTGCCTAGAATTAAAAAAAAAAAATGTAAAACTTATTAGATTGAATAATGAACCTATCTGAAAAATATTCAGTGAATTAAAAAAAATTGCTTTTAGATTTGCTCACAATATGGATATCACCATTAAATCAGCACGCTATTAGTTCTTTTGAATACTTGATAGTAACTCCTGTATATAGTATAACAGTATTAAATGTCGATTCCACATAATACTTGGAAAGATAATTTCTGACTTTGAATGGGCTGCGATCGCTATTTGACAACACGATAATCTGTATTGAAATATCAAAAAATATGGTCATTATATATGTTTATTAGTGTTATTTGTGAAAAAAAGGTCTGTATGTGACAAAATAAACGATGAACGAATTCAAATTTAACATTCATAGATATATATATTTTGGAATTTTAAAATGTCCTACATAATTTACGAAAACGTTATTAGAAATCAAATCATAAGAAAGATGGAAATAATCAGAGATACAAACTTATTCGTAAAACAAATCAAAAACTTCAGGAATAAACTTATTATCAATAATATCACCTCTAGATTTGAGCTTTTAATTAATAGCTTTAATATGTAAAGAATGTAATGCACATTATTAGATCGATGTTGACGAAATTGCAGAAAGCTCGCCTAAGGCGACAAAATATATTATTCAAATCTGAAAGTACATCTTTTGATTAGAATTAAGAGTTCTTAAATATTAATATTTTTTTCTTCATTAATTTTTACAGCCACCTTTTATTTAACATGTTTTTGGTTGCTTTAATTTTTATTTTTTTTATTTTATGTATTTCCATTTCAAATGCAATTTGTCTTTTTCGCATACATTCAGAAGATTTTTACTTTCACCTGGCGACACTCACAAACAGGCATTAAATTCTTGTTACATTGTAAAATTTCATGACAAGAGGTATGCATTTCTTGCAGTTCATTGTTCTTTTCTTTGGGGATTTATATATGTTATGGCCAAAGCCGGAAGTACGGCCAGTTCGCGAATTGGCTGGCCAATTCGCGAACTGGCCAAGAGGTTTGGCTAAAGTCCGAAATACTTGCAATTAATATTGCATTTTCTACTTTAGCTGGCCATTTCGAGAAGTGGCCAGGAATCCTTGGCCAAAGCCCGATGTGATAATCTATACTTATAAATAAAGTTCAATATGTGTTTGTAGAGGCTCTGCAGTCCAAACAGTTTGACATATAGTTATCAAATTTGGCATATATATTCCTTGGAGGTCGGGAATGTTTACCGTGGAGCGATGTTTTAAAATTTTTAATTAGAACTTTAATTAAAAACTAAGCGTAATTTCGGCGTTTTGTCGCTATAACCAGAAAATAATACAGCACAAAATCGATCTTTGCATCAAATTAAAGCTCAAAAAATTATCTTTTTAATGATACCAATGTTTTTATTTATAAATTATGCTTAGATTTTTAATGAATTTTTAAAGAAATATTTTAACCATATTTTTCAATAATATATTTCGCTCAAAATAAAAATAAAATTAAATCTGCACAAGCACACCAAATTAAAAAAAAAAAGCTTTTATCAACGTGTTGCCATCACATTGATAGAAGTTTAAATTAAAAAATAAATCAACTATTACTGCAAATTTAATAAATAAAATTGTAATTTTTGCAGGTGTCTGTATAAAATGAAAAAAAAAATGAAATAAGGTATTTTCTTAAAAGTAAAAGGAGGAAAAGTTTTCTATGAGCTTTGACAATACCTATATTATTAATTCAATAAAACAATTTAATTTAAGGCAAACATAGTTTAATATACTTATAATCATTCTAATTAGCGACTATCAGCGAATTTGGGACATATATTTGAAACAAAATGGTCTAAAGGAACTAAATAATTATATTTAATATAACTTTAGTCAATAAATGCTCCGATGAATCAGAAATTTTAAATTTTTACATAGGCTCTCTGTCCTTTGAATCATATTTAACAAAATATTCTTGAGATACCAGTATTTTAAATAAAAATTGTTGAAATCCAACCAACTAAATCGATCACTAAAATTGACTGATTTATGAAATTTCAATGTCACTCTTCTATAAAAACTGGCGATTTTAGACTACTTCACCGAATGTCTCAATGAAGATACGCTTATCTTCTGCCAGGATTTCTCGACAGTGATTGGCCTGTGATTATGAAACTGTTGATTGTTCTAAAATTGATGCATAAAAACTTCATAAATCGGTCAGATTCATCGCAGAAGATAGGGACGTTTATTTATTTAAACGTTGAAGTGTCAAGAGTATTTCGCAGAATATGATTCCTTGGGACCAAAAGATTATATAAAATTTAAAATTCGTAATTTTTTCATAAGTTTATTTATTGACTGAAATAAAATATTTTTATTTGCATCATTTAAATCTTTTGAAAGTAAAAAATTTATTTTACGATGAATCAGAGAAATTTTTGTTGAATAATTCTTTGTGATATTATATAAATTATTCTAAAGCGCACATATAATTTCACTCCCAAACGACTCTGATTTCAATTTTCATATTTAAAAAAAGACATGGTTAGCTTCAATATAAAAAGCTTTTATATTGATTGCAGATTAACAGTTCCACTTTAATTTAAAGTAGACATTTTATGGATACTGACAGAACATTAGAGAAAGTAGTACAATGAACAGAACTGATTAAGGCCTACATAAAAGTATGACTGGATCAGACAACTACTAAAATATGAAGCTCAAAAATATTTTGCAGAAAAAGCTACTAAGAGAACAAATTACATAAATTGAGAATTTTAGCGATCATTAATACTGGCTGGTCGCCAAAGGCGGTTAGTGGTAAATAAATAAAATGACATTTATGTATAAAATATAAATAAGGTCATGTTGTAGATGAAATTCGACAGATGGGGCCAACAAAGAAATATCTTTAAATGATATTAATAACAAAACTATATTTCCTTCATATTTGTTTTATTTGGCCCTTATATTTGCTATTTGTCTTTGCAAAAAATTTCATATTTTTGAAGCGATATTTCGGGAGACAATGTGTTCTGGGATCTCTAACATTAGGTCCATGGAGCCGAAAATAGACTACGGATCACCCTTAAAGCTAATTGAAAACTGAGTACTCAATTTGCCTTTGTATTCATACACGATACGCAACGCCTTTGCTCAAGATATAATTCGTTCATTTTGACGGGTGCAAATCTAATTTTCACGCTATCACGTTGTTACAGCATATACGATAATTGAATAATTTCTATTATGGCTTTAATATGAGAACTGAATTACACGAGATCATATTTTTATATATTACAAGCTTATTTTTAACTCAGAGGTATCACTTATATTTGAACTCGTTTTGAAACAATTGTACTTAAAAAACAGCACACAGAAGTACTCATTTTTAACAGTGTGCAAAACAATCTGCTCTTGATTCCTTTCTTCCTACTTTGGCCAATCGTCCCAAACCACTTCGCGAATTGGCCGGCCAAAGCCGAAATCAAGAAAAGATCGGACATTGGCCGGTAAGTTTACAGCAATGTTGGCCAGTTCGCGAATTGGCAGGCCAATTCGCGATCTGGCCGATTTCGGGCTTTGGCCGTAACATATATATAGTTTTTTCACTTTGTATTTCCAGTACGCATTCATATCTGTTTCACCTAATAGGAACTGAAATCTAAATAAATTTTAAACTAATATTTTTGTGCAAAACTTTTACTTTATTATTTTTTTAAAAAAATTTCTACAAGGCTTCATTAATTTTAAATATGTATCAATATTCATGTTATGCATTAGTATTCCTAGGTATTCACAAGTTTGCTCCACACTGCCCAACATTTTTTATAGCATTCAGTCACTATTGAAAGCTAAAACACTAAAATAGAACCTTAATCGTATTCGGAGGGAAAACAAAATTCATTTCTGTAGAAGTAGCAGAGCAAGTATCCATTTCAATACATCTCGAATCCTCAAACCAGCAGTAGTGTCCGTAACATGTGCAGTAGTCTTCAACTTTTTGCAGACATTTTAACAGCTTTGTGGCGGTTTGCGATGAACGAATATAGAACCTGGGACCTTATGATTCGCAGCCAGCTAACATGACCACAATATAAAAGCAATTGCTCGGGTAGCGTAGCTGTTAACTGGCTTATAAGATATTCACTACAACTTCTACTACAGGTTTTTACGTAACATACACATCTGGCTGTCATATTTAAATAATTTTTTTTTCTTTATTTACTGAATGTATCTTCATTTTCAATAATTAAATCATGTTTAAAGCGTTTTACATCTTTCAAAGAATATATAAGGTTGTAGGATCTGAATACTAGATGACTCCATGCAGTTCAAATTTTACATGTATAATAATCTGTAATAGACTTTTAAACGCCAAATTATGTATTAAAATAATTTAAATAAATAAAATAATTATTTTTGTTAAATTATATCTTCCTATATATAAAAATGTCTGAAACGGAATCGTTAATTTTCAGGAAAAATATAACTTTATTTTTTACTTTTAGAATGTTTAGTTTCTAATTGGCTAGTAGAAAAAAGTCACTTCGATAACAGAACTCCATATTTCGATGACAGTAATTACGTACCAACTTTCAGTCTACAAACTGCTCTGGATTCGGTACTACAAGACACTCATGAGTTCAGTGAACTTCGCTATATAGAAATATATAATTCTGATAATCTTTTTTATGAAAGATTTTCCAATCCTCAAATATACAAATGGGTTTTACAATCGGCCAATTTCCATTTTTCCAAAATATTTCTACCCTTATTTTCCTAGACTGGATTTCAAGCATAAATAGAATTTATCATTTTATAGAAACTCTTCTCGGCGAATACTTCTAAATTCATTATGACGTATTGATCATAGCTTATATTTATATACTGCGCAAGTGGCTCTATTTCTGCCAGCGGATTTATGAGTCACATTCGATGAAAAATGCTGCATCTGTATATTACCCAAAAAAATCTTTCTCTATTAAATAAATTATTTTATCTGTTATAAGAACAGAATTTAAAATAAGTCGAAATATTTAACTATAGACACTATTTATAAAAGTTTAAACAACTTAATTACTTTAGATACTAAATAAAAAAATAACAAAATAATGTATAATAAATGAATTAATATAATAAATATATACATTGAGCAAATAAAATTGTTTTGTGACAAGCTGGTGTTTCATAATATTTGTAAATTGTTCCAGATTTATCGATAAATGGAAATAATAAATAAAATTCGAGCATGATGCTATAAGATTATACATGAAGGATTTTATTGAATAGATTATTTTTCTTCCCATGAATTCTGAATTCAGTAATTAACAGGTTATGACATTTAAAATCTTTCAGAACTATCAATGTTTGAATGATACATATATAGCATTATTAAGAAATGATGGCAGGTTTTTTTTTTATGAAATAACGCGTTTATCTGGATTACATATACAGTATTAGTATTTTAACGCCCCTGATAAAAGTTTTAACAATACAATATATTAAACGGACGATGAAAAACGTGTTTTTATTTTAAATATTCTATCGATGGGATATTTTAAATATTTATCTTTGCAAGTCAATTTACGAAATGGAAATCCTTTTTTAGCTCTCCAAATACGATATATTAAACTTATAATTGCAATCTAAATGAATACATATTCTCATAAAAATTATATAAATTAATATATTGTGCGAATAAGTAATAGATATCATGAGAGTATTATATATATATATATACAGAGAGAGAGAGGGAGATTTCTGTAAATTATCATAATTGATACCTTAAAATATTAATATAAATTCGTTCTATGAACAAATAATAAAACGAAACATGAGAACATTACACAGTTCGCTTAGTTAAATATATTTAAGCTTAGAGACATTGTAAATTATTTAAAATCTATGCAGTTAGAAAGGATAATAAGAATAGTTTTTCTCTTTTGCTTTTTGTAGAGGTTTCAGTTTTATTGACCCATTTGAAATGCATGATGTCATCTATTATTCCTTATACATTTATTTAACTACTAAGACATTCATGGAGTTTTTCTTATTACTGATCATAAATTTTATCATCTGAATATATATATATCACAAATGCTAAATAATTACTTTATCTGGCATTTAAGTATGAATGCGCTAAAACGTTTGTGGTTGTGCACTAAATCATTGGATAAGATTTAATTCAGAAGCACAAATACTCTCTCAGCGAGAATGTATGAAAAACACTTAATTATTCACAAATGAACTTCAAAATAGATACTAGACTTTTAAGAATGGATTTAAAATGCGTATTTACTTTCAATTATTATAAATGCTTTTTTTTTCTAAAATGCACAGTTAATCTATTCAAAGAAACATTTACAAAAGATGTATTCAAAATTCTACAAATCAGAAATATAAAAGCAAAACTGAGCGATATAGATTAAATTTAAATTACTTCGTCAACAATTGCATCACTGATTTAAAACTAATTAATTTTATACAACTTCAATTATATCTACCATCCAAACATTTTGAATATAAGTCTAAAAAGAATATAAATGAAATGTACTGAAAGTAAAAATTGAAACTAAATGGGTATTTAATTACATATAGAGAATTAGTGAAATATAGTTTTAATTAGCAGCTACATAAGTTAATTTAAAATAAAATTGACTTTTAAATAAAATAAAAATTAAATAATAAAACTTAAATAATAAATAATTTTGAAATAATAAATCTTGACTTTTTAAAAATAATATTTTACACGAAAAGAATTTAAAATGTCAATATTTAATTTTTAAGACGCTGCTTCATCGAATTACAGCATCAAAATGTAAACAAAGCAAGATAAGTAAGGTATATATTTGTATACTTCAAAAACATTTTTTCTGCATTATAAATGGAGGGCATATATGAAAACTCGTAAATCAGACATTTTGAAAAAATTTGATTTTAGTTGCTTGAAAGTTTTTTTAATAAACTACTTTTTATTAAAACTTTTTCTCTTTTCAAAATTTTATAAAGAAAGTAATATTCTTAAATGAATGGTTAATATACTTACAAAACAAATTATATATTATAATGATATATAATTCATTTATATTATACATATATGATGTAATCAAAAATACTCCTTATTTTTTCTTTTATATATATTTACACACACACACACACACACATTATATATATATATAGAGATTAATGGTAAAGTAATATTAAGACAGAAAAAAAGAAAAGCACAGTGTGAAAAGAGCGATCGACGCAGTAAATGTTCATCAGGTGATGAAATTAATGTGAAGCGCAAAAGGAGTTGTAAATCTTATTGTAAACTCTAAATGATATTATTGAAAAATATAGAAAGATTTAAAAAAAAGAAAACGTAAAGCGTAACGTCTCATATACAAAGTAAATAAAATAAAATTGCGTAGAATGTCAAGATAAATGAAAAATTGGGAACATGCTGGAGATAAAAAAGAAAGAAAAGTAAATCACGAATGACAAGAGGGTTATGAATATATGCCATTTTTTTCCGCCTGCTTCAATGGCGTGTTTAAGTGGTATCATATAACTAGACTTTGGCGTGCGTTTGTGAAGAATTAATTGTTCAATATTTTTTGCGGGAAATGCTTCGTGGTCCACATTATTTCCATCTCTTGATCGGCGTCTAATTGATGGACGACCTATTTCACACTCTTTTCTACATTTTATCTCCACTTTTATTATTGATTTACGATTTATTTTCAAATCGTTCTTTGAATTGTCCTTTTTACGCAATCAGCAGGGGTTTTTTTCTTGTCATGTGTTTTAGACACTTTTTTTCTTTTCTCTAATTTTCTTTCAATTTTTTTCTTTTTTACCTGCTATACTTTTAATTGAATGTACATGCGTGCTTCTTGAATGTGCGTGATTTATTGAAACAAATTTCCGTTCAATATTTTATGTGTGTAACAATCCCCAGTTGGTTAATAAATGTGTTATATATAAATAATTTTAGAACTGCATGCATCAGCATAATGTTTTTTTTTATTTTTTTATTTAAAAAAATAAACAATCCTTATCTTTTTTGTCTTGTTAAATTTCATTCCATTTCACCATTTTTATCGACTGAATGTTTAGAGACATTGAAATACATTTAATATATAATAAACGTATAGCAACTATCAAAAATTTTTGACTTTTGTTAATTTACAAATTTCAGACTAAATATAAAATAATAAATTCATCAATAAAATGAATTCATTATAAAATAATAAATTCATAAATAAAATGAAAAATTCATAAATAAAATGAATTCATTATAAAATAATAAATTCATAAATAAAATGATTTCATTATAAAATAATAAATTCATAAATAAAATGAATTCATTATAAAATAATAAATTCATAAATAAAATGAAAAATTCATAAATAAAATGAATTCATTATAAAATAATAAATTCATAAATAAAACGAAAAATTCATAAATAAAATGAATTCATTATAAAATAATAAATTCATAAATAAAACGAAAAATTCATAAATAAAATGAATTCATTATAAAATAATAAATTCATAAATAAAATGAAAAATTCATAAATAAAATGAAATCATTATAAAATATTGAATTCATTATAAAATAATAAATTCATAAATAAAATGAAAAATTCATAAATAAAATGAATTCATTATAAAATAATAAATTCATAAATATTAAAATTTTTGGAACAAAGTCTGCTTCCACGTTTAGACAATAATAAAAATATCCAACTTTGATTTATGTCAAAGATGCTTAGATATTGATATCAAATACAACAGCAAAAAATGTATCCTTCCTATTTTTAATGAATTCAAAACTTATGAAAATAGGTAGAAATATTTTCTTATTTATAATATTAAAATTTTAGATTATCGCATTTTGAATTGTATGTATTGACTGATAATCTACCGAACTGTATGCATTTTTTGAATATGATATTTTGAACAAGAACAAATTTATAAAAATAAAATTTCAGATGTGCTTACATATCAAAATGCACTTCCTTTATCTTATTTTGAGCAGAAAATTATAAAGGAAATATTTTTTTTCTTCAAATTGGAGACTGAATTTTCTCCTCTATAATACGATAATCAACAAAAATTATATGCGTCAAAATATTTTCGATAGCATGTATAGGCCTGTATTGAACGTATTCAATGCATTTCTCATAGTATGCATCAAATTAATTTATACCATATAAATCAGCATAATTACATTACGAATGTTACGAATTTACATTTCTGCATATTTATTTACAAATGTAAGCGAATTTTTTTTTAAAAAACTTCTAATGTAAAAAGGACCGAAAGTAGTTTCGTAATCATATAAGCATTCTTGAAGTTAATTTAAGGATTTTGATAATGTATTTTCTTTAAATGACATTTCTTACTAATACGATGGTATGATTCTTTTTTAAAATTAATGATTTGAATGTTTTTGTCGTAATGTTATTCGAAAAATAAAGAATGTCAAGCATTTTGCTGAAAAATTCGCTCAATTGCATGAAGACAGTTAGTTTGAGGTTTAATATATTTGTATTAATAACAGAAGAAAAACCGTTTACTCCCCAAACCTGTGTAATAAAGCTTTACGGAATGTACAAATAATCGTGCGCATAAATATATCTCAATACAATTAAAGAAACCTATATTTGTCTTCCCTAATTAAATTACAAACACTTTTTTTAGATTTTGAGGTTTTACGAATTTTAAGCACTAGAATTTTTATTTTTTTTTATTTTTAATAATGTTGCATGATTTTATTAGCGAAGAATTAATGCTAATATATAAAGTGGTATTAGAGCTTAAAATATAATTTTTTTTAGATATTTCGACAATTGGCAAATATGTCTTTTTTTTTTCCCAGAGTAATTTTTTCGACTTTGATTCTTTCAATATTTTAACATGTGAATATTTATTAACATTTTCATATTTTAAATATTTATATATATGAATTTTAATAAATTTTAAATATATTAATACATTAATATTACTTTAAATTTTCATATTTCTGAAGAATGCAAAGTAATCAATCAATATTAATGATTTATGACGGTCTTGAAATATTTTTATATATTGCTAAGTTTATAAATTAAAAAAATGAATTCAAAAAATTGTCCTAGTTTACATACAGCATATGACACTCTGAAAAAAAAGTTTCTTGGGCAATACCATGCTTTTTTGTAATGGTATTATAACATTATAAATTTTAAATATTATGTTGATAAACTTTTTCTGATACTTATTTCCTATTAATTAAGAAAACTTCTGATGCAAATCTTTGCATATAATTTATAATACTTACAAATAGAGAAACCAAGTTTAGAAAGAAAAATAAAAAAGACTTTATTTTATTAAAAACAATATTGAATGATATTTATGAACAGCTTACAGACGGATTTCGTCTTTATAACCAAATCGCCAAACTACTTCAATATATTAATTATTTAAAACTATGCAAGTAATTTTTATCTAATTTAATAAACAAATGTCTTCGCAATAGAATAGGAAATTTATAAGAAATGAAAGTCAAAAAACTGAAGTAAATCAGAGCAATTTTATGTTTTCCATTAGCATAGGCAGTGAAAATAATATACGATTTACATGTATTTTGCAAAGCAATAATTCCATTTCTAAGCCGGAATTGTACCATTATATTCAGTTTACGATTCGTAATAAAAAGCAATAAATTTAGTACTTCTTCGTTTTATCTAAGCTTAGCTGAGTAAATGTTAATAATGCTTAGCATTCATTAAAACATTCATTAGCATTCATAAAGTGCGCGAATAATTGAAAATTAACGAGGATATAGTGATATTTATTTAATGTTTCTATGTACACAAAATATGAAAATATTTTATATATATTTAAAAGTTTAAGGAAGGGTGAAATTTTATTTATTGAATGCATTTACAAAACAGAAATTTTGTATACATGCTCTTGGAAAGTGTTACTAATATTATGGAGTTCAAAATATAATATTCACAAAAAAATGAATTCGAAATCAATTGATTATTACATCATAGTAAGTTAAATTGAATTTAGGTTCCTATCATGCATTGTTACAAAACATATTACTCATTCGAAAATTTACATATTTCTTTTCCATCTTCTGAAAAATAAATACTTTTTTTTTAGATATTAAATATAAAGAATTAGTTGAACTTAATAAAATTATAAATTTTTAAAGAATTTAGATATATTAAGGTAGTAGACATGTCTACCAAATATATTCCAGTTATATCATAAATTTTAGATGTTTAATTATATGTTTTTATTGTAAGCAAATGTTAAAATCTTGCTTCTTGGTTTCTTTTGGGAATAAAAACAATAAAATGATAGACAGACGAAAAAAAGCTTGGGAAATATTACTTATACTATAGTGGTACATTGCAAAATCTTTAATAACGAAAAATACAAACGAAATTGGATGAAAGAGTGTTTTGCTTTCAAAGAAAATAAAGTGAATAGCAAAGCTGTAACTTTAAATTGAATTTGTTAAAAGTTAATCAGAAATATTCTGAAAATGCTTAACTAATTATAGAAGTATATTATTTAAATAGTTTATAGCCTCAAACCAAATGACGAAACAATCTTTTAATCTTTCATAAGGATTTCACGTTGAATTTTCATATTATAATTTAAAATATAAGATTATATTCAATTTCATGCAAATCAAAATAACTTATAAATTAAATAATGTTTATAATACATTACAAAACTCAACAATACGGATACATTTTGTTAATAGTATAAGTCTGATATTTCAGAAAGCAGATTTTATTTCATAAAAGAAATTTCTTTAAATAATGTAAAATAAAAAGAAATCGGTAATCCTTAATCGTCTCAAATGTTCCGCTTTGTAAAATCAAATCTAGGCAGCACAGTTAATGTAAAGCTAAGTGAAAGATTATTTGAAAAGAAAAACAAGAGTTTAATTTGCTTATAACATTTAGACAATTCCATAACATGAGGCTTAACAGTTAAAAATCAATATATTTTTAAAGTGCATTCCATTAGTATTAGTTATATTATAGCAGCAAGAAATGGCGAAAGGTTCTAATGCGATTTTATTTTATTTGAAAGCTTTAGGAAGACCGTTTTTAAATAGTATAGATTAGAATATAATAGTATAGATTTTTTTAATAACAGAATTCTTTATGTGCATTTATTTTCATTTATTGTACAATATATAATTCTATCTAAAGTAAATAATGTTCCAGAAAATAAATTTATAATATTTTCTGAGTAATATTTATGCAAATATTCAATATTTGTTATTATAACAACCGATAACAAAATTTATGCTAATGAATTTAAAACTAGCAATGATTTTAGCCTCCCTACATGTGTTTTCTCATTCTCAAAAGTATGGAGATTTTTTTCAATGAATTTAATAACTAAATTCGTTGAAGCTTTTGGTTCAATCGTTGGAATTTTTTCTTATCTATATGTGTTATGAATATATGTCATGTCGATTTTGGTTGTAGTTTTACCATAACAAAGATGAATACTCTGAAAAAATAACTTCTTATGTCAAAATCTCATTTCAACATTTCATCGCATTCAGAATTTTATTATTTTAACATGTTCTTTTTAACTTGCTTTCTGCTTTTCTATTTGTCAGGTGATAATTTTTCAACCGATTTAACACTAACGTCCCGTTGAAATAAATATTTAAAACTTTAAACATAATTCAGCACTGGATAATAATGAAAAATTAATTCGCTTTCTTTTTCACCTGATTGGAAACCAATTTTGAAATAGATTAAAAACTTTCATTCCCATCAGATGGCGCCATGTCACGTCGTTAGCTCATTGGAATATAGTTTAAAATCGATTGCAAAATTTCACACCCACAAGCATAAATAGCAAAAAATAATGATTTAAATAAGGGCCGATTGCGATTTTGAATTTTTAAAAATAGCTATTACAGATTTTCAGGACAATGTATTCAGAATTTGTATACCAATAATGAATTTGTTTGCAGCTAAGAGAAGTAATTTTATATTTTTTAGTTCGATTTAAAAACGTTATATTCTATTTTTGTATAAAATTATTAGCTTTCTTATACAAATATTCTATTAATTTTTAAATTGTGGTTAATGTTCATTGTGGGTATCTGATTTATACACTTATGTATGATATTTTAAATTAGACGTGCAATTTAAAAGAAAAAAAAACTGTAGTGCTTTTTATTCTAATATTTTTAGGATCACTTGATAAACAATTAATGGAGTTTTTCAATGTTTGAGTCTTGGAAAATATTTGTTTCTCCATCTATATTATAGCTTTAAAATAACAGATTCTTTTTAAATGTTATAAGTTAGCAAGCATTCAATTGAAAACCAGCAGCATTCTGCAATCATAAAGCATAGCAGTAGCTGAAAAGTTACTGTAGCAAACTAGCTTGAATACATTTATATTGTTCTTTCTAGTCTCGCCCTTGGCGCAGGAATAGAGTATAACGTAAATTTGTTTGAACAAAAGAACTGGAAAAACAATCCCGGCTCTCAGAATGGGAGCCAGGAATGTGAAACTGTCGAGTTACTTTTCACTACTCTGTCTCCTTAAATCGCAGGGTTGAGGAGAACCCAGGGCAATAAATATTAATCTTCTACCGCCATGGATGGATAAATTCGTGAAAAAGGGGACTGAAAAAATAAACAAAGGGCGTATCTCTTTCACCAACTCCAGGTCACGCATGCAAGGAAAATATTCAGCTGCTTTACTTGCAAAGACCTTGAGTATATCTTTGCTTTCGTCTTTCTATCTGCTTCCTGATCGCATGAATAAAAGAAGTAGCCCCTGCCAAGCATTTAGAGACGTACTTATGTCTTCAGGTAGTTCTGAGGATGAGAATTGAATTATGAATATCAGATCTCATAGGATATTCGGTTTGGCGGTATTGACTTTTAATGTATTTTCGGAATACTTGGAAAAAGGGCTTCCGTGCGGAAGAAAATTGGAATGGCATGGCTCGTTTATAAAATCCAAAAACGGTTCATAGTAATTGATCGATTCTCAGAATAAAATGTAGACGTTGGTTGCTTTAGATATTTTTATCTTTCATTCAGTTGATTGTTTTCAAAATATTTACGTCAACGATATTTATTGAGGTATGTGGTATTTTAAGAAAACTTAAAGATGGAATTACTTTAATGTTAATTGATTTTAATAATGCAGAATTAATTGAATTCGAGTTGAGATTTCAAGAAGATAACAGTTGAGTCTGGAAAATTGATACAAAAATTATAGGATAAATTGAAACTAAATAGACGACGTTTTTAGTGAGCATTAAGCAAAAATAAAATCACTGCATTTCTTATGTTGTTTTGTTACAATTCTAAAACCCTAAAATAGCGAATGAAAGAATATATTCTACGCCTAAAAACTGCATAGTGTACTTTCTTATGTTCAACCACTGGATGACATTCAATTATTGTTAACAGAGAACAATTATTCATTTTTAAGTATATTTTTAAAATACCATTCATTATTTGAACTGACAAACAAATATTTATTTATGATTACATTTCGACGTAGCTTTAGTAGAAAATTTTTAATTTTTGACAACTTTAACAGCACAATAAACATAATAACATGTTTCCATAAACAAGTAGAAAACAAAGTTGTTTTTAACGAGACAAAAAAAAATGTTTACTTCTTTAGTGCAAGCATAATTTTTAGTCGCTAATTGGAGAAATAATTCTTTACCTTCACTGTATGGAATATAAATTTTTCGAAGAAGCTAAATTTATTTATTTTATTAAATTATTTAAAACTGAAATTTAAAATAAATGTATCTCCTTATTCTGCTTGAACAATTTAATTAATATTAGAGTAGAAAATAAATGTTTTAATAATATATGAAATTTGCTTCTTTAAAGCATATTATAAATTCAATTTATTAAGTGCAGTTTCATGTCACATAGTCTAAAACTGTAAAAATATGCTACATAAAAAAATGCATACATTAATCTTCCAGTTATAAAGGAAAATATTTGCACTACAAATGCTAAAATAATATAAATTATATAGAAATGATAATAAGCTAAAAAAATATTTTTTTCTACCATATCGTTTGACAGCGGCAATTTCATTTTTTAATATATTTGTATAATACTTTCCTTTTATATATATTATTATCAAATACATATTATATATATATAGATATATATATACAAAAGTATTAGAATCAAGTTAATAGGAAAATCAAAAAAATCAAAAATTAAACCAAAAAAATTATAAAAAATATAAAAAAGAATCCGGCCTGAAGACTTTTTTCAAGGGTCACCCTCAGGCAGGGATTCAAAGAAAGGGATTTTTTCTGTGAGGAAATGCAGACATTTGTCTAATAATGATTCCTCGTGACCCGAAAATCCCCTGAAATTATGCCCAAGAGATATACCATTTTAACAGAAAGGAAAATACAAAACAACAAATTAGAAGAAAATAACCATTACAAAGTAAAAATACAATAAAAAAAATAACAATAAAAACAAAAATTAGCACTAAAGGAAAAAACGAAAAGGCCAGAACATACCATCAACAGTCAAGGAAATTTTAAGCTATCGATTGCGATTCGGGCTTTCTAAAAAACTAACGGTAAATTATGTAAATAAATGTAGGCTCCCAGCGCCATCTATTGAGTGATCTAATATGCAAGGAAAGTTCTATTTTTATTTAAGCCAAATGATTAATCCCAAACCATACCTTGTTTAATTAAAAAATAGACATTACAGTAATTTCTAGGAAATTCATTTTTAATTAAATTTTTAAGGAGGTTGTTTGATGCTTCAATATAGGAATTTTTATTATTGCAAACATTTTTGATCCGGTTAACTTGTGAGAAAATTAGATTTTTGAAAATTTTAGAGTTTAGATTGGAATGGTAGTTACATAGTTTTGTTATTTTAAAGTTGAAATCATCCCTTTTATCTTTATATATATATATATATATATATATATATATATATATATATATATATATATATATATATATTGCTTTTATACGTTTAAATGCAATTTGCAGTCCCAATTTTTATCTTGCGTTTTACGCAACAGGATTTTCAAATGGTTTTAATAGGAAAAACAACTTGAAAACGTATCTATATTTTATAAGATCTAATTTATATGCATTTCAAAATAAAACATATATCAAAACTATTTCAACTATTCCATTTGCGTATGATAATTTATAGAGAATCAATAAAAAAAATGCAATCTTTGTGAATTTTCATACTTTATTATAAATATTTGAATATTTCTATTAAAGCATCAATTGAAGGGTATTCTTTTTATATAATATAAATCGATTTCGTATTTATAAACAACAAAATTACGATGAATGACAGAAAATTTAAAAAATATTTATTTTGATATATAACTGCGATTATTTATCTTTACATGGATGGATTTCGAAAATTTATTCCTTGCATAATAAAACTGTTTTCAACTCCCGAAAGAAGCTATGAAAAGAAAATGACATCTGCTTTAAAATTTCTATGCTTTTCTGGATTTGTTAGTGATGGAGAAGAGACGAGCACAATGCATTATACCTTCATTGATCACGACATATTTCAGAAGTTGCATTAAAGAACGTGAAAATAAGCAGAGTTCTTCCTAAATTGAAATCCGTGAAAAATTTTATCAAGTATTCTTAAGAAAATCTGTCAAAAGTGCTTACCTATAATAATGTATCAACGTCCAAATTTATCTTCTGAAATCCATCTTTCAAAACTGTCAAAAAATGTTTCATGCTTCTAAAGGAAATTATATTAAAGCACTTTTAAACAAAGAAGTCACTAAACATATTCTATGCTTTTGATTAAAGCATGCCAAAGCTATTTAAAGCACAGCATTTACAAATTAATTTATAAAGGAAATTTATTTTATTTCAACTAATGTTTACAGTTTTTAATTGCAATATTTTGGAAATTTTAATGGATACCGATATGCGATTATTAAAATGGAGTATTCTACCTTCAAATTTCTACCCTTATAGTCTTATTAAAAATTACTCATTCATAATTAATACACAAGAGTTCATTCAGGAAATTTTTTATCTTACAAAAGTTTTTCATCGCATATTTTAAAATATGATATTTTACTTTGATAGTTTAATTGATAAGCATGCCAGCGAATGGAAAATTCTTATGAATGACATCACAAGAAAAATAGCTTGATCCAGTTAGAATTCTAATTTTATAGCTGAAAGATTCTCATGAAGTGAATTTATACTGTAAATGATAAAGTTTATCAGCCTCTGTAAGAATTGCTGCTTTTCCTCCTGAAAACTTTTATTGGTTTTGCATGGCTCTGTAAGTGATGAAGATGAATTACAATTACTTACCCAAGTACCATCAGAATATATAGACTTAAAATCTAAATATTTGTCATATTAATCCAAATATCCCTCAATTTCTAGGATTTTCAATGAGAATTTAAACAATGAAGTGACTTAACATATTCAATGAAGTCACTTAACATACCTGCGAATGGAAAATCCTTTTTCCGATGATTTTATCCTTTTAATGATATCAAAACAATAAAATCTTCATCCCAGTTCGAGTTCTACTTTTACAGTTGAAAGATTCTCACAATATAAATTCATACTGAACATGATGAAGTTTATCAGTCTAACAGTCGATACTTTTCCGAAGGCTTGCAGGTTTTATTTGGCTCTGTAAATGAAAAAGATGAGTTTCAATTACTTACCCAAGTACCCAAACAGGCTATATAGTCTTAAATCCTATAAATCTGGTTGTTAATCCAAATATCTCCTAAAATTCTAGGAATTTTTAGATAATATTAATGAGATTAGTTGTTAATAAAATTGATACTAGAGACAATTGTAGTTTGAAAAGATGAACATTTTTGCCAAGATGTCTTCTTCATACTTCACAGCTGTCAAGAAGCCTTTGTTCCGTACCAATCTTCCCCGTATCAGGGATTTCTTTCTGAAAATTTGACCTCAGGCTAATTTCCAGGCGAGTTACAGGTTAAGACGGGATTTATAAATTATCTTTCATTATTTGAAAAAATGTCTACTATGGTATTAAAGTTCCAATGTTCTCATGGTGGTCGAACATCCTGGGCACATAAGGAAGGTTGAGCCATCTTCAGTTAAATAAAAGCACTATGAAAATTTTTTTTCCGAATTTACGATGAATTTCGATAACTTGCTTGAAACAAAAGACAGTACGAGAATTGTCGTATCTTAGGTATTTTGACTTCTGATATCTTTGAATGCATTCATCTAATAAATAAAAAATAATTTTTATTACTTATTTATACATTTTTTTGATAATATCTATTTCAGTCTAGTGCAACTTGCGATTTCATTCTGATTGTCTTAAAAAATGTCTATTATCTTCTCTCATTTTAAACTTGGAAGTTTACTGCCAAATAAATTAAATTTGTCTATTCGTTAAGCATAAATGTCAGCATTTTTTCGAGATATGAAGACATTTTCTATAATATTTTGATATTAAGAGCAGATGGAATATTTATAAATTAACATATATAAATTCATAAAGCAAATGAAGGTATTAAATAAAAAAGTTCCAGCTTAGTTTAAGTGCCAGCATAGCAGCTAGAAATAAGTTACTACTAGAATAGGCTACTATAATAGACTTTTGGGTAAGTATCAGGATGAGTGCAAAAAAAGAAAATATTTCAAAGGCTCTGTATGAAAATATTTTTGATTTACTTATTGATTTGCTCTGTCTTTAAATTAATTCTTTAATAGTTGACAGAAATAAAAGTAATATACATTTGGCTTTATATGAAATGGCATAGTTTCTGATTTTGATAATCTGAAGTTTTAATTGCACAGGTTTTCAAAACCAATCACAGTTGTTTTTACAAAACGTGAAGACTTATTAGTTTAGATTGTTTAGATGAGTTTAATTATTCTAACTTTCATTTTCAAACAACACTAGGGTTATTTTGGGGCGGATCTAGTAATTCTGAACCACGATCAGATGTGAGTTGGCACCCTTTCTCCAAATTCCCATATCTCATCAGCGGGAGGCTTATTAGATTTTTGAAAATTTGATAACCATTCTAATTTGAGCCTTAGATAGAAGTATTTGTCACCGTAAGTCAGTAATTTCTTTGTATCAATGGTATTTTTGTCTAAGAGTTTTATTTATTTACATTAGTTTATTCTCTGATGTTAATTATAAAAACAATTTACCCTGCGCCGCGAAAATACCCGAAATAATCTAAATAGGCGTCATCGAGATGGCAAGAGACAATAAGACGAGAATAGGATCCAAAGGATCATAACCAGCCACGTTCATAAATGCGAGATGTAGTTATAATTCTGTTTGTAGAAATGTTGCTAAGTATTGAAAATTTAAAATAATACTTGCTTATTTCATAATAGGAACTCTACTTATATATGGATTTACATATATAAGTAGACAGTCTATATAAGTACATTCAAGTCTATAAAAAGTGTCATGGTGTGTGCATATCACCATGCATGATAAATAGGTAGTTAAGCAGCAACATTACTTATAGTTTCTAAAGCTCTAATTATGGGATATTTTAAAGCTACATGATTCTATTACCAAATGGAATCTGTTACCTTGAATTGACCTGACTGTAAAAAGATACCAGAGGAAAAATCTATCTTTCCAAATTTTTAATACAATACAGAGGGACGCTCAGTGATTTCAATGAGTAGCAGACTCTTATATAAAGGAAATTTCAGTAAGATAAAATTCGAGGTTTTGTAAACAAGGCATCCTCGACTTTACGATGATATTACAGTGGTTCGGAAAAAAAATACGGAAATTATTAATGTGTGCTACTGCCAAGTACTCTTCTCTTCATCTTTAGTTTAATTATCATTATTCTAAATATTGAATGCCCGTAATTTCCTTGATATTCTGTAGGAATTCTCATGCATGAGGAAATAAGCAAAAAATGTTTCAAATCTAATAAAACATGTTTTCATTAACATAGTAGAAAGCAGAGAATAATGTTTGTTAAAAATATTTATAAAGAACATAATCTACAGACTGTAAAACATATTTCGTAGAATTGAATGATGAAAAATATATACTCCAAAAGACTACTATGAAAAAATTTAGAGCTCATTTCTTACTTAACTGCTATGAATTATTAAAGCAGAAAAATTAGAATTTATTTCAAATAAATTAATTTGTTAGAAATAAGGAATAACTTGTATAAAAATGTCTATATTTTAACTGAAACATTTTATTAATTTCACGAAAATACGTAATATCTTTAATATTATAATTTATATAATTAAAATGTCTGTGATAAATATTTTTTTCGAACTGTTTTTTCATTCTAAAATTTGAAATCACTTTTTAAGAGAAATGAAATGTATAGTAATTATCTCTAAATAGAAAATTATTTTTCCAATTAATCTTAAATGTATTTTGCTTTACAATTTCAATTATTCTGTATAATTATATCCGTCGGTTAGAACTCATTTTTAATTTAATATGTATCACAATGTGTTTCGATTCCTAAGAATTGTATTAATTGTTTTCTTCTCTATTCAAATAATGAAAATAAAAGGGTTTTTTGCAATGTTTTGGAACATAAAAACATTGCAAATGTATTCTTTTTTTTTCTGAGTTTACTTAATAACTGCAAGTTAATTTGAGAAGAATTGTGGCATAGCTAAAAGAAAACTTTTCAATTAAAATTTGAAAATGGAAAAAGTGAAATAAATTATTATTCCTTCAGCAACTGCTTCTTTTATTAAATGAATGCACAGTTTCGTCTTCAAACGGGCTGTTTAAAATTAAATATCTGCTCGTTTTAATTAGACTACTCGTCAGAGACGGAATTAATGACAAACGTGTCTTACAAGAACGATGTAAAGAAAAATAAAAGATAAAAATCATGATTTTTTTTTCTCCCTCCGCTTCTCTTTTCTCTACTGATGAATTATTTTCTCTACTCCCTAAAATTAATTTTAGAATTCCCAAGGAGTCCGTAAATAAAATAAACATTTCCAAGAAAAATTAAAGCTCTGTGATAGATCTGAATTTATCTAATTAAATATTTTTGATTAAAAGGCTTAAGATCATTTGTTTTCCCTAACGATCTGATGTATTTACTTTTTGAATTGAAACACTTTTGCACAAGGTGAAGAATAATTCTTCTGCGTGCCATTTTTATACCCGTTTCCGCGCCCAAGAATGGAATGGCAGTGTTCATTTTAACATTATTTAATTAGTTAATCTTTCTTTTGTCACGTTTGGAGGTATTGTATAACATATTTGTGTTAATTATGGAGGAGCTGTAACTTATTATATTGATTCAAGCAATTGAAAAATGTAAATCTTGTGAAACCAAACTAATTTTCCATCAGATTGGAGCAAACGTTTCAAGAAATAAAAACATTACTTATTTTTCATAAACCTCATTCTACCTCAATCAGGAAGAAAATATCGAATTCTTTGATACTGACATTAATTATAAATTTCTTAATTATATAGCGAAAGATTTTATATAAGAAGAGTTTGAAATCAGTTTTGAGTTAAAAATACTTCGAATATTTGTTTAACAATAAGTTTGCAATTTTAATTTATCTATTTAAAGTAATACTATAATATGGTATTTAAAATGTTTAATCATTTTAAAAAAAAATGCATAACAAACTTTGAACTTTAATACATATTATTCTTTTTCCTTAAATGTCTTGAAGTTTTAGTGAAATTAATTAGCGAAATAAACAAAAGTATTTTTAAGAATCGTTTGTGACGAATTAATTAACATTTGAAGCTATAATCGGCTGTAGAAGTAATTCTTTGTATTTAAATTGATGATGTTTTGAAAAATTATGTACTAAACTTTTGAAGTAGTTTCGTTAGCTTCATATTGAAAAATATGATCTATGAAATGTATAAAGCATAATATATCGTTTTCATGAAAATGATTCACTAATGCCAGACATATTGTAATTTATTGTAATTGTCTTTATTTGTTTGTATATTTATTAAATAATTATGTCCTACTTTCGAGATATTAAATTAAAATTGTTTTACATTCCAGAGTTTTGCATTTTTTTTTTGTGAAAAATGCAAACATTGTTCTATACATAACAAATAAAGTAATTAATAAGTAATAGTAAAGTAAAGTATGCATAACAAATAACAAATAAAAACCATTTTTGCTTTGCAACGTTCATTTCGTTGTAAGCTCATCAAAAAGCTGATATGTAATAGAAAATTTACAGTTCATAAAAAACCAATAGAAGACAATTGTAGATGCAAAGGCGAATATAATTCTAGATGCAAAGTGTTTCCTCTTATGTCAAACGAAAATGTGAAGCTTTTCTGAATTACTTGAATTACTTCTGAATTACAAAATCATAGGAAGTCTGCAATCAGCGAGATTGGGTTTTATCATCTAGTAGCATCGCGTGTGCTTAAAACATATGTCTGCTATTCTTCAAGATCTGCAAATAGTTCAATAATTATGGACCATGTATGACAAGAAAAAGATTCTCGACTTGTCGTTTGTCATGAGTAAATGAAACTCATACTTAGTGCACAGAATAAAACTTTGAGCTTTTACCTATCCATTGATGCATCATATGCATCCCTATAGATTTTCTAAATCTCCTATACATCTATTCAATATACACTGAATATTGAATAGATGTTCATTAGAAACAAAGGTATTAAAATCTGCTTCTCTTTTCTGAAAAGCTATAAGTATAGCCAAATAGTGCACCTAAAATATGATATATTCAAACGCCTTAGAGTAATAAATAATTAGTTGCCCATACTCTTAGTGATTTTTCTTATCTGTCTCAGCATGCATAAAAATTTGGCCTTAGTTAAGACTACGAATACCTTGCATCTCATTGGTGAACAATAGTTACAATATATAACGTAATTATAGTTACATATTTTTGCGTAAATTTAATATTTTTTAGAATCTATCATTACAATATACATTTTAGATGCCTTTCCCAATTTACTGCCATCAAAATTTGATAGGGAACTTTGTTGTAATCTCAAGATAACATATAGAATTTCATTGATTACATCACTGCATTTATGAATAATTGCAATTACATAATGCAAAATTATAGACAAATAAACGGTTATTTGACAGATTTGGTTCAAATTTTGATGCGAATATAAATTTTTAACGCTAAGCCTGTATAAAAAAAATTATATCTACCCATTTCTGTGTGTCTTATAGATATTGAGTTTGCAAGAACAGGAACAGTCAATCATGCAGACTTCCTGAAAATGGATTTTTTTTAAATATATTAATTTGGCATATTTCGGCTAAACTCCATATTCCAATAATTAAATTCCATCCCTCTAGCTCAAATCAATTTTGATTTATCGGGGTTACAGACAGACTGTTGAACAGACAAAACCAAAAACCAAGACCAAAATGTGTTTTTTTCTGACTGAGGGAGGTCTCAAACTAAGATTTTGTCAAAATCTCAAGTTCGAATTATTTGACTATCACAATATGTCCTCTGTTCTTCGTATGAGAAAATAGAAAAGGCGAAACATCATTCATACATATATAAATAACAGCGTTTGCTGTGAATGCAAGATAAAAATGAAAACCTTATTTTATAGCTATACAGCGGAACATCACATATTTCAATAAAATATTCCGTAATGTAAAATTTTTCATGAAAACAGATTTTTCTCGTAGAAATATTGCTCAATTTTGTTTCCAATATCATAAAAAGTGTACGAATAAATTATATTAGAATGCTGAAAATATTTACAGTATAAAAATGCCCATAGTATGATTTTTTTATTCATTCGTTACATTTTCTTCCAAAATCCACATGTTGGAAAAATCTGAGCAAAACCTTTGATAATTTACATTTTTCAATCTTACGCTGCAGATAATATTCATTTAAAAAGTTTAAATTTGAATTTTGAGATGTGTTTGTATTTATTTTCCGGAAATTGCAATTATAAATGATTATTAGAGTTTTTGTATTTAAAGTATTTTATATACTTCCTTTTAAATATAGTAATTTTAAATTTATATTAAGAATTTTTAAATTTTTCGCATCTCCACAATCCAAAATTTTATAATCAAAATCGATCACTAGCTTTGTTTTAAATATTAATTTAAAAAATTGATTTTCGTCCCTCTTAAAAGAATATGAAAAAACAGTTTTTTTCTATTTAAAAATTTTAAGTATTTTTTTAAGGTAAAAATCGAAAATTTAAGTCTTAATAAACACTTTTTTTTTAAAAAAAAAGTTTTTATCGATTTTCCATTACCAGAGATTAATACCCATAGTAAAAATAATTAATGTGACTTTAAAATTCAATTTTTTTAAAGTAATTAATAAGAAAAAATATTATACTGAATGTGTAAGTGCTTATTAGAATTCTTTAAGTTATTATTACCATCATAAGTAAATCCGATTAAACGTTAAACCGTCTGAATTCTGTTTCTTCTAATTACCGATTCAATTACAAAAAAAATCATTCTAGAATATAATAACAGTAATATTAAGTAAGAGTTTAAGAGTTAATACATAGAAAGCATTTATAAATCTACCACATAAAAATAGCTTTTTAAATTTCCAGATAAAAATGTTTATAGGTCTTTCCTCGCTTTTATAAGAAAAGTAATTCAGTAGAAAATTTAACCTTCGCAATTTTCAATAACAGTAGTTTCAACGCAGTACATTTTTTTCTGAAATATTTTTAAAATTTCTAACGTATTCATTCAAAAACTTCATTTAAATTTCAAACGTTGTATTATTAAGAGTCTCGAAATAATAGTAATACATGATTTGCTCATCAAAGATCTTGATAGTTTTCTTGAATAGAATACATTTTTCCTATGTCTTATACTGTATTTTTTTTTCTTTCTATACCTATAAAAGGATTTTTTTTTATATCTGTGACTTACGAAATTTATTTTAAATTAAAAATGATTCATTTCAATTCAAATAAATAAACTAAATTTTGCTTAAAACGCAAATACATTTTAAAACGTGGATAAAAAATCCTGGATTTATAAAAAAAGTATCTTAAGTTGTTCAGTCATTTCAAGTGAAATAATTAAGAAATAAAATATTAATTATGTTGTTAAATATAGCATACGAAATATCATCGTAACAAGAATGATCAATGCTGTTTGAAAAATATTAGAAAAATGCAAATTCAACGTCAATGTCAAATTTAGGATTTGCGATTTTTACACGATGTTGTGGGCATTTAAAAAGAATCTTATAAATCACATCTGACAAACTAAAATTACTTAACGCCTCGAACATTTAAAAATAATTGGAAAATGAAAATTAATAACCGTTCTTAAAATAAAGTATATGATCTCGAGTTTAGTTATAATTAACGTTTCAGTTGAAAGTTGTGCTATTGATATTTAGAGATAGATCACTTAAACCAAAATATCTATCAGGTGGCAAGGACGATACTGGGCATCGTCTCTAACCTTCCACACTATGTCTTTGAGTAGGGGTTTTGCAGATTTTCCATGCATCCAATTATGATAGATCTTTATGCACTGGGCATTCGAATCTGCAGCTTTCTAGCCTAGATGACACCACAACTAGGTCAATAAGCTCACGAATATAACATGTAATGAAAGGTGTTATAAAATGTATATAAAATGCATTATAAAATACATGTGACAGATATTAAGAAATATATATGAAAGATATTAAGAAATATATATGAAAGATATTAAGAAATATATGAAAGGTATAAAAAATATTTAAATCATTTATGGAAAAAGACAGTGAGAAACGGTGTGGTGATTTCTGACTGTTCTCCTGTTAAGAATAATTGTTCATAAACAGACGAATCAAAATTTTATTGTATAAATAAAATATTTTACCTAGTACAAGAGGTTTCATTATCAAAACAATAAAATCTCTTTGTTAGGAAACTTGTTGATACAACGCCCTCGTCTGTTTGCAGATTTCCCTCAGGTTTTCATTGTTTCCTAATTTCATTATTAAGAAATAAATTTATTCAATATTTGAAATATTAATGCCACTTCTGAAGATTCAATACCATTTTGCCTTAGTTTTTTTGGAGTTAAACGTTCGTCAAAAGCAAGATATTTTATCAATCGACTCTAGATTTGCACTAATTGAAAAACTTAATAATAGAAAGGAAAAAGGATTTTTAGGTAGAATGAAGGTACTGCTGCTAAGAATCAATCTCATTTAAAGAAAAAAATAATTAATATAGTTTTACATTTTTATTCCAAAATATGACAGTAAGAGAAAATTTTAATCATGAAATGTTAGTCGTATTTATACAATGTTTATATAATGTTTGAAAATTCGTTATTTATTTTAGTATGCATAAGCATGCATGCAAATAAAGGCTCACAATTTTTTAAAATCCTTAGATTTCAATTTATGTAATTTTGTGTTATTCTCTGCTGACATAATGTGAGGAAACTCGCAGAAAAATTTTTAGTAAAATAGAACTGCGTGGCAGCGCAACCAATCAAAAACGCCTTGTATAATCATAACGGTACCATCAGATCAATATTACAAGTACAATTACAATATTACTTTCTATTTTTCATGTATAGAAAGAAAATTTATTATATCTTAGACAATTCAGTACCCATGCTAAAAAGGATAATGCTAAAGGAAACTTTTGGCGTGAATCCAGCTTGACTAGAAGACAGAAACACAGTGGTAAATAAGATCGGACATAATGGTCAACATATCCCTCGTCATGAACGACACACCCTCCGCTAGCACAGAAATGCAATTCGTCATCTATGGTGGGTCCTGAGAGGAATACTGTCATGTCTATATTCATCAAAGTAGCAAGAACTTATTTCTTCAGACGGCAACTTCTCGTCTCCATATCTGAGTTTCTCATCAGTAGGAGGGGGCCGTGTGGTTTGGTGAAAAGATCTGGACTTCGGAACTGAAGGGTTTCAGGTTCGAAACTCGATTCCGCTGAAGAACCATGTTGTAAGCGAGTCTGGTGCACGCTAAATCCGCCGGAGCCAAACGTCTCCCCAACGGGTGCGGCGCGGAAAGTCGTATGGGGGCTACCAGCTCAGGTACCGTCCTCGTCCTCTGACCGCGATCCGTCCCAAAATAGCACTCGTGTTGTTTTAAAACGGGGCATTAATACAACTGAATTGAACCCATCAATAGGAAATAGTATGAACAATGTATAAAATTAAAAGTACTATAACTCGCTGATTTAATTAAAGTTTTCCTGACAGGGAAAAAGCAGAATTAAGAAGGTATAACAATAACATTAATTTTCGTAGGATGCTTATCGGAATTAAATACTAGGATTGAGACTGAAATACCTCATAATATTACTAATACATATTTGTGACGCTTTTACTGGTTTATCAAGAGCATCTTTAACAAAGTAAGTAGATCCATAAGATACACAATTTCTCTTGGTCTACAGGTATAATTCATTCGACTCTCTTACAAAAGTAAAGGTGATGGGACAGTGCGTAATTTTTCTTGGTCAACCTTGGAGAATCCGATTCTCAAGTTTCTTTGCGAAACTTCTGTAATTACCCATCCTAAGTACTTCTATCTAGGTAAACTTTTTTATGCATTCTTTCCGCACCAGCGCTTAACGCCAGTACAATCTAACTGCCGATATTTCAGCCTCGTGATAATCGCTAATCAACACAAGCGTCCGTTGGTTCCCTAACCACACTGTAGTAACCGGAAGTGAGTAATAGGTCAATGCATCCTCTTGCTGAGAAGTAGTGAAACAAAAGGGGGGAATAAGAGAAAAACATAAATGGCAAGAAAGAAAAAAGGCCATGCCAGAGCGAGAACTAAAAGGGCAGGATTTATGGATTTTCCATTTCCGTAGAGCCCCACTGATGATCATTAGAGGAATGGATTGATGACGTCACATGAGGATTGAGGAAGGTCGATGATTGGACGAGGACATTCTGAGGTTGTTAATGGTTTGGCAAACAGAGAACGAAACTAAAAATAAATATACATTAAGGAATTTTTTTAGGTGTTTCGTTATTCTTTTCTTTTAATCTGCAATCATTTAATCATTATGTTGGATGAAGAGTAAATGACTTTAAATCGTTTTCTGTGAAGTAATAGGGTTTGGTTATTTTAATGGAAAATAAATAGAAAAACGAAGTTAGTTAATCCTTAAATGCTTTCTAGATATCTGCAGAAAATGATGAAATGGTCATGCAAAAGAAAGAATTTTCATCTTTCAGTATTCTCATTTTCTTAAGTGATAAGGTCTTTTTTAACTAAAATCATTATGTCAATTTCACAAAGGCTGTAATTCACGCTGCAATATATTATTTTGTCTATTTAAGGCGTTTTAGAATGTGAGTGATACAGTCCAGCACGAAGTAAATTTAAAATATCAAAAGAAAATTGCCAAAGAAATTTGTAGAAAAATATTATTTTGCTCTGTTGAACGAATAAATAACGAATTCATTAGCTATTATGATTGTTTATATTTACCGAAGACAGCATATGCTTTTCTGCCACCAAGATAGAAATGACAAAGTATATACACAGTAATATCGACAATTATAAAAATTACTTTAATCGTTATTCTGTAACTTTACTTGTCGGTGGTAGACACAAAAGTGAACGTCTTTACATCCATCCACTAAATGCTTTTCCTATTTTTTTTTTTTTTTTTTTTTTTTTTTGAGGATATTACTTCTGCTGCGCAATCTATTGCATTTTACTAGCCTAATCAAACTTTAAATCCTCATTTTTTAACATATGCATCAATTAATGAATAAGTTTTGTTTAAAATGAACTGTATGGAGAGTTATTTTTTTTTTCCTTCATATGGTTATGAATAATGCCTGCCAAAGAAATGCATTTCACAGTGAAATTAATACCTTGCGAGAGTCTTCTTATATGTTAGATTTTCCTCATTGTATACTCATCTTTGAGCTTAGCTAACATATATTTTTATATTTTTACCTTTTTCAATAATTTTTGTAGAAATAAACAGCAGTATCTGCCTTTCTAGAAACTCTCCCGCATGCTCTCTGATATTGAGGTCGACTCTATTAATCATTATAATGAGGTCTAATATCATTAAAATCATTAAAATGAAATAAATTTATGATATCAACAATCATGATGCAGAATTGTAACATAAGTGTTACAGCTCTTAAATGAAATATTCTTTTAAAGCCTTTGTTAAAAATCTTTTCTGAAACTAAGATGGCTTTAAATGCGCTTTATGTTTTATCTATCTATAACAGAAAGACTTCCAATGTAGTGATAAATTATTATTTAATTAAGACCAAGACTTAATTTTTCTAACTAATTTTTATGGGTCTTCTCTTTTCCCATTGACAATTTCAAAATATATTGTTTTTGTACAATCAATGCAAATAAATGCGAAGATAGATTCATGGAAATGCAAAAAAATATTTCATTTCATTGAAATACGGCTTTAGTTTAGCCTTTTATAGTTTATTATTTAATGAAAAGAAAAAAAAATAAATCAAATTTTTGATGAATTAAGCGCAATTGATTTTTATTGGTGCATTTTATTACTCTAGGTTTTGCAGGAAATAAAATCTTTATGTTGGAAAAAAAAATATCATAATTTGCCACCAACAGTGGCGGAAAAAGAAATTTAATAATAACCTACTATTATACACTTTTTAGATAAAAAAAATATATAATTTAAAACAATTTTCCCGATATCAAATCCTTTAATAGTTGTATATCAGGAATAAAAATAGGATTTTGTAATCTCGCTATATATATGACATTGCGATTAATTTTGATTTAAATGTGTTTCCATCAAAATTTGCCGCATTCCATGTTCCCAAAAAAATGTTTGTGTATATCTAACAGTGACTTTCGCGACAAAATATATAAGAACATAAAAAAAAAGATTAAATCGAATTCGAAAAGTTCTGAAATAGGCAATCAATTTACTTTCTTTCTAAAATATCTCCAAATGTCGTTACAATACTATTTTTTATAAACTCGTCCAATACGTAAAAAAGAAGAATGGAATGTTCCGAAATACATATTTCAGGAAAATTCTCTTTTTATTTCTTTCTGCATTTGAGCTTTTGAGTCTCTTGTCGTAAAAACAAGGCACAATGACTGGAGAGTAGGAATCTAGACAAATTACAAGCTTTCTTTTTTTTTATATACAGTATTAAAGTAAGAAGAAAACATCCACTAACATTTTTAGTGCGAAAGCATTCCTAAGGAGATTTTATGTTTTAAAGTAAAACGCTTTCTCGCTTTGTATTTTCTTTTACTTCTTTTCATTTATTTCCTCCTTTCTTTTATTCTTTTCTTTTTTTTACCTGGAGCGAGGACATTTTAAAAAGCACTTAGTTCTTGCTTCGGCTGATGTGAGATATAAATAATCTTGCCTTTCCTCGCCTCGTACGTTTTAAAACGTTTCTTACGCCTTTTCGCCGAAGACAGAGAAAAATGAAAGGAAGTGATAGAGCAGAGAAAAAAAAAATCAAAGTGTCGTTCTTCGAAATAATAAAAAGAAATAAAAAAAAGAAAAGACGTGAAAGCAAATCACGTTAGAGAAATAAAATATGGAAATGTACGTTTCAAAAACTTTCTTGTCGAGTCCCGAAGATATTTACATAATGCGAGAGGTTTTTGAAAGATCTGATGGCGACTACGTTTGGCTACCAAAATGACTCCGGCATTTATCTTAATGTATCAACTAATGAAAAGCAATTATGTCACTTTTTTTTTTCAAAAAACTTCATTCTGAATTATACAATTATTTTAAAAAGGTTCATAATTAAATGCTAGAAATTATAATTTTTTTTTTAAGCAACCGCTTTTTAGAACCAGTTCACTACTTGGAATTAAATTCTTACAGTTATGCAAATTATTCTTAATTGGTGCTTTTAAACATAACCGGAATTTAAAAGGAATGTCTTTGAATTTTGAAACTGCTGTGATTCCTCAATTTGAATAAACAATTGCTAACTTGGATACGATTTTAATTGTTCACTTTTTGGTATAAATTATTTAACGTGTCTCCAAAAAAAATGTGTTTTAGAAATATCTTCAATTAAATAAACACAATGGGGTACGAATTTTACCATAAAAATATTCCGCGGTTTGCAGTTTTATGTAATACCTAATTAGGAATAATGTTCAGTCCTGAAATATTTTTTATTTTATTTTTCACCAGTTGAATTGGAAATTAAACTTAAACCTATTATTAATCCAGTGTTCCCAAGCTACTTTTATCGTAACTGCGTAGAATTTTGGGTATTGGAAGTGATTAAGATAAGGAGAAAATTATTTCATTGATTATTTCCTGCCGTATTTTCGCTGTTTACTTCTGAATATCTTAGAATTTTCCAAACTTATTCAAGAAATAATTCTGCTGAGAATAAAATTATGTTTTCTAAATATGTTTTTAAAAGATTATTTTTAAAATTTTTGATGAAAAAGCAAATTTAATAACAGAATTTTACATAATTAAAAATCAAGTACAATGCAAAGACAGAAAACGCATTATTTTAGTAAGACGTGAATCAGAAATGTTTTTTTGTTTAAGAAAATATTTAAGGAACAAATTTTATGCATTTAATTTTTTTATGACCAATATTTCAAGTGGATCTAAAATAGCATTTATTATTTGTTTGGAAAATTATACATAAATACCAAAAACAAACAAATTTTTTTCCCAGAAAAATAAGTATTATTTGTAACTTTCAAAATGATAAACTCATGTTAAAAGACTCAAATATATAATAGTTCATTTCTGTAAAAAGATGCAATCAATGAACGGAAATAAAGCTATAACGTATATAATAAATTTTGCTGTATTTTTTCAGTTTCATATTACATTACTGTGGTTATGCACTAAAGAAATAAAAAAAATCGGAAATCAGATACAAAAAAGACAAATGGTTAAAAATCAATTACGGAACTCCAAATAAGAATGCAACATTCATCTAATAGAAATAAATATCGACGTTAATTAAGGTACGATCGAAAAATACATATATGTTATTTCCTCACATATTATTCTAAAAAAAATAAATCAAACACAAAATAATAAAACTCGTTGGTACGTCATAATAAAAAATTTCGGTGTTCTGAGTATAGAAATTAGAAAATTTTGTTTTTATTTTTTTTAAATATTTTTTTTTAAATTATCTTATTTATTTTTTTTAACTTTTTTTCATGCTTAAATGTTATTTATGGCCTGAAACCTAAAATTTTTACAGCGTATTGAATATATTAATTTTATTTATAACAACAATTTTATACAGGAATGAAAACGCAGAGTATTACGAAATATTTTTATAATCGAACATTTCCGTTCAACTAAGCCAGCATGGCGAAATTGTCTTCTAAGTTTAATTGGAGAGAACTACGGTGTATACTAACAATTTACCTGGTTGCTGAAACTAAAGCTTATGTGTGCCTGCTTTGATATTGCCGTTAGCAAGCGTTATATGATACGTTCACTCATCTTCAAAGCTGACTATGTTACGCATTTCGGATAATTCTGTTTCAATATATACAGTTAGGTATTTAAAATTTGGCCTCTAGAAGATTTAATATTGAAACATGGTGAACCATTTGCATTTAAAATTTTCAATTAATTATGTTTTATATTCCATGTTGGTTTTATATATTATATTTATATTTTACTGTATACTATCAAAGTACAAGTACATCTTAGATTTAGTAATTTGAATTTGAGAAATAAATCAGAAATTTATAGAAATTGTAGCTATGAGAAAGTCTTATTTTTAGTTCATAAAATAATTTAATATTTAAACCCATACTTATTAGAATTAATTTTTATGTTCCTGTGTACATTCTCATGCACTTGTACACAACATTATACTTCGAATTTCAGCCCTTGCTGCAATAAAACGCGAGACTGGTATGTATACAGATCATATTAATTGCTAATTATGGTTTAAATATGCCTATTGTACTTAAGCAAACGTTGAAATTCATCCAAAAAAATTCCAAACCTTTATAATTTGCTCAACGGCTGTTCTGATTATCGAATGGTATCTATAATCATAAAAAACTAATATATCTTTTATAATTATAGTTGATAGTATCGATAATTATAAAAAAACATATATATTTTCTTTTTCATGATGCTGGAATCTAAAATAGGTTACAAAAAATGAAGATGGAAATCATACCCATGCATTGTAAGCTGAAAATGTTACTCATATATCAATTTGAGGCATTCGACTATGCAAACTAATATTGAAACAAAATCATACTAATAAAAAATAAGCGGTTTAGAATGGCAGTCGAAATATAGATTTCTTCTCTAAATATGGTTTTAAATGGCTTAACATAGGTTTACAACAGAGAAAACATTTTACTCAGTAATTAATATTTTATTTGAAATTGATATTTTTTTTAAAAAAATATTTGAACAATAATAACTTTTAATCGATATTTAAAAATTAATCTGAAATATATTTTTGAATTTTACAAATCTTGGAAGACCAAATAACTAAGAACGAATGAAGTTTCTGAATGCAGAGTCTAAAAAATTAAGGAAGGGTACTTGAAATCCTATTTTCAAAATGTTAGTGAAAGTATTCAAAAATCATTAAAAACGTATAATTCAGAAGTAGTGTCATATGAATGAACTTTCTACTCAGAAACTTTAGCAGAAAAAGGCTTCAGCATATAAATACGTGAGAAAAATTATGGGTTTTTTCGATTATTTTTCATCAATTTATAAGCAAAGCACTCATAAAAAATATAATTTTCGTACCGCTTTTATCTTTTTGAAAAAATCATTAAAAGTAAGATTTTTCAAAATTAATTAATAAAAAAACTACTAAGTACTTTAATAACAATACCTAGAAATCTCCATTTTTATTTCCTATTGAATTTTATGAGCACTTGTTACTTCAGTGTTCAAAGTTTTCAAGAAATTTTCAAAATTACTAGAAATTTATAAATCAAAAGGCTTTCATATAATTGATTTTTTTTTGCTATGAAAAACTATTGAAAAATATTTCAGCATAAAAATAGGAGGGAATTTGATTAGATCTAGTTTTGCAATGTTTCGTAAAATGTACATGTAAACTGAAGTACATTTTCGTTCAACTAACGTATGTTTATTCTATAAATCAAATCTTCTGATTCTCTGAAGATTATTTCTGAAATTTTTCATTTTCGAGAGTATTCTGATAAGATTGAAAGCTCAGATTCAAAAACAATCTGTTAAAAGGCTTAACATCTTGCTAAGAGCTCACTTCTTGATGTTTTGTTTTGCCTTGCTATGTCACTTTTGACAAAAATGCAACAATTCAATTGTCTGTATCAAGTTTACATCCGATGCTGGTAAAGTATTTTTATTCCGGAAAAAATGCATCCCTTTAATTAATACAATTACCTTCCAGAAAATAGAGTAATCTTTAACATGTAATCCATTAATGTTATCATCGATTCACATTTTTTACTATAAGAAATGTAAAATGAATCATTTATAGAGTACTTTTTAATTCTGATTTTCAAAACAAATTGATAATAAATTATTGAATATAGAAACTATATATTTTTATTTAGTTGCAGATTGAAGTATCCTTTACATCAACATTATATCAAACGCTGTGCAATGCATTTTCTTCTTTAAATCGCACAGGCAAAGGCATATTGATAATATTCCCGTACCCACAAATCGCATAAAGCCATAACGTATCATCAGCAGAGTACCAGTCAACAACAGAAAGATTTCTTGGTAACGGATACCCTAAGGTAATATCATTTCACTCATTCAAATTATTTTTTTTTTAAAAATGAGACAATAATAGTTCATCCAAGCTACATCACACAAAGCCGTTTAAAAACACAAAATATACTAGTAATTAAAAAAAACTTTAATTATTCTTCTCAAATGCAGATATTATGAATTAAAATATCGGTTAATTTCATTAGTAAAATCTGATAATACACCGACGAATTATCACATGAAAACAGAGCATATTATAGGAGGAGAATATGGCAATGCAATAATTTATCGTCTTAAACATAGATACCCAAATTAAAAAAAAAATCATTTTATTTAATCAAATTTTTAAAAAATGCAGAATTTATAATATCACGCTACAATACATAACATCATGAACCTATAATTTTAAAGGTAGTTAGGTTCCTTAGTTATGGATATCATAAAAAATATAGGTTATTTAGTTTTTCAAAGCTAAGAAAATGTAAAATTGATAGTACACAGTGCCACAATACATAGCATCATAGCAGTGCATCACAGGCAGAATACATTAATTACACTAATTAAGTTAGATAATTGTAGATACTCTAAATAAAAATACCTCATATTTCTTTTATAAAGAAAACAAAATTCTGAAATGTCTTATTCAATGTTAAAAAAAAAAAAATGAGAAAGTTTAATTGTTTGATTGTGCACAGATTGCAAACTTATTTTTCGCTAACTTTTTATTAAAAAAAATAAAAATTACTTCTGAATCTCAAATTAGAAAATAACCGAAAAGATTCAATTAAAATGATAATTAGCTCTATTATATTTCGTTTAATCTTGAGCGTGTCTTGTCTCCCGATAAGTGGGTCAGACCACTCACTTTTTTGTCATTAATTTACGTCAAAAGGCAAACTTAAAATGACAGAATCTGAGAAAGAATATCAAATGACCACCTGCAAATCTGGACAAGTGCCAATGACAGTGAGTCGAAGTAGCCAAAAAACTTCTGAGATTTTTATCTTATATCCTTTTATCAATAAAAACATATTTGAAATTTTTATATGAGATATATTTCTAAAAAAAATCCATAATAATTGAAAAAAAACCAGTTGAAAATACTGTTACAAAAGTAAATTTAATTTAAACAAAGAATAATAGGTTCAAAATAAAATAGATGAAATGCACTCGCATAAATTTTCGTACAAATGCTAACTCATATTTCTGGTGTCGCAGCTGCTGTATAGGTACTTTGCGCTTCGGAAAATACATTGTGATATCAATTTCCAATATCAAAACTGTTTAAGGAAAAAATATTTTTGAGCTTATAAACGTATTTCTAAGCATATAATGTTTGCCTGAAAGTAACAAAATTTATATTTTTAAATGTTTTCACTTTCTTGTTCCAAATATTATATACTTCCCTATTTCAATCATTTTCAATTAGGAAAATGGAAAAATTTGTTTTCAAATATCCATATTTTTTCCACAATTCTTACAATCATAATTTTACATTTTAGAAGTAATCCAAAATTTATCGTATTCATATGAAATAGTATTACTTTTCATTTGCTTATTATTTCCGGCGGTATTATTTTTAATACACTATTTTTTGGATGTTTTTGTAGATTCCCATTTTAATATTTTTAAATTTGAAAAAGTATATTTCATTCCTTCTAGGCATAAAAGTTGATAAACGATGGATGATTTTTTTTCCAAGATGAGTTTTGTTCAAATATGTCTACAAATAAAGAGAATAAACTTTTAAGAGATATATTCACAGAATTACATTTTGGCATATTTGTAATAAGATCCTATAATCCAAATATGCAATCAAAACAATCGAACATGTATTTAATATAAATATAATTTTAAGAAATATAATCTTAAATAGTCATATTTCAAAATACGAAATACGGTTTTAATGCATAAAAGAAAGTTAAATTTGCTACTTCAGTAAATATATTTCAGCGAAATTTTAAAGAAATTCCGACTGGTAGACAGAAAAATATTTTCGATAAGTCTCTAAGCAGAAAAAATAAAATTAATTTACTAATGCTTATATAAGTATTTACGGAGTTTCCATCAAAAATTTTAAAATATTTCTGAAATAAATTTGGAATTTAATAGTACATGCATTCTACTCAAAATCCGAAAGCGAAATTCTAAACCGCGAGCGATAGGTGTACAGTTTCAATTCCAAAATCGCTTTATTTGAATTAAAGAATTACGTTTTAATTAGCTATAGTAAAAAAGATATTGAGGAATCGAAAATTTTATTAAATTCTAAGTTATTTTCTTGAGTTATATAAATCATGTTTAGTAAAATTTTATTTGTGCATTAACATTAAAATGAAAGTTCCATATTTTTGTGATCAAATTTTGAATTTCAGTTACTTTTACAATGAAAAGCCTCCTTCGAAGGAAGGAAGCCCGTTGATAGAATCATCTTTCTTGTGATAGCAATTCAAATGGCCAAAGAAATGTCACTCAAAGTTACGTGACTTAGTCAATTTTTGTCGCAGAAAAAATGAACCCTTTTTTTGTTTCAAAAATTATAATAAATAGGATGTGCTACTAAATAGAAAATAAAGATTTCGGGTTTTTTTTTTTACATTAATTGATTGGCACAACACAAATCATATAATTCTTTAAGACATTTAAAATATCTATTTCCAATAAGTTAGAAAAATGCATTGACCATAACAGGAGTGGGAAATCTGCATGTTTGTATAATTTATTGATTATGTTAAACCTCAGAATGCTTTCAAAGCCTTCATTCAAAAAAGAATTTCCATATTTTTACATTTTTTTCAACATTGAATGTGAATTAACTGATAAAAGGAAATTAATGTGAATGAATGCGAATTAACATTGTGTGAATAAAATGGTAAATGAATTCATTTTCACCCAAGTAATATGAATTAGCTTATGTGAGTACACCGATTTAATGTATGTGAATAAACATTTTCTTGTGATCATTACTCCATTTGTGAAATTCTCAGATACGGATCCCAATGACTAAAAGAAATTGATAGAACAAAAAATATTTTTTTAACATGTAAAATGTGGAACTCAAACAACATTTTAAATTCTGATAATTTATAATTATTATTCTATTTTATAAATCTAGATATATTTTTATGCAAATATCACTATGTACTTTATGTAAAATACATTTTGCGATGTCGGAATTCTTTTAAAAAATTTGCTTTTAGGTAACTATGTAATTTTAAATAATAAACAACCATATTAGAAAACGTCCTCATTTTCGTAACTAAATCAAGAATGATTACGGAATATGCATAAAATTTCTACGATATTACGAAACTATGAAATATATTTGATGAAATATATTGGAAAAAATTACTATGAAATATATTTGAAAAAAAAAAAGAAGAAAAAACTTTTCGCTAAATTACCAATGCAAATGTGTAAAATTATACCTCAGTTTGTTTTCTCTGTTTAACATCATTTGGCAGAAAATGCTACAAAAATGTCATTCGATTACACAATATGAATAGATAAATATTTTTATCCTTGTTTTAATTTCAAACTTTCCGAAGTTATTCCTCATCAAAAGGAAGACAAAAATATGAAAGATGATATGTAAATAAAATAAACTTTACAGATTATCACAATTACTGAAAACATATCTAGTTAATAATGAATCACGTGCAATTATATACCCTGCAAGATCCACTTTTATTTATTGCAGAAATGATAATGCAATTATTTTTGCAGTCAATGATTTCTGATTAATTTATATGCTTTGACTATAAATTAATACTAGAAATAGATTGGAGTGTTTAATTAATAGTTATTTCAAGTTTGTTTGGTGAAATACACATTTTATGGCTACAAGATACTATATTTCCCTAATCTAGAATATGGGTGAAATGTGATTAGGAACCTCATTGATGAGAATAATATTTGATCCATTTTGCATTTCTCCATTTGATATAATTCCGCCTTAGACAAAAGTGGCAATACTTCATGAAAGACCTTAGATTGACAGATTCATTCATATGAATTATATATTCTGTGAAATTGAGATAATAAACAGAAGAACCATAATACTGCGTTACTAATACTAATTTAATTTTAAAATAAAATTTCAACAAATTTCTAATATCTAGGTTATTTTCTGATTATCATGAATTAAATTAAACCTGTTATGTATGAAGACGGTATTCCAAAGGGAGAGAACTCGGAGCAAATTATATATTTTGAGGATTTAACTATGGCTTTCTAAAGTTCGAATTATTTACTCAGCGAAAATCCTTTACATACAGACCAGAATATATTTCAAAAATATTGAACATACTTTTATTAATATATATCAAAAATACCTTTTTTTATAAATTCGATAAATAAAAACTCGTTTTATAGAGCACTTGCCATTATCATCATTTTATAATATCACTTCAAAATTCTAATGTCATAGTAAAAAGTTTCTATTCTATAGTCATAGCTTCATTTAAAAGTCATGTTAACTCAGTTTTTAATATTATATGATATGTTACAGATATATTTAAAACAGAGTTACTTTGAAAAATGCCATAGTTAGAAAATGTATCGTCATTTCAATATTCTAATGATGGCATATTTAAAAATCATAATAACTGTTTTAAATATAACTTATTCTATTTTAAATACATTTATCATATAATGGAATAAATAAAAATTATGGTAACAAATTTGTGTGAATATTTATTTAAAATTGATAATGATACAATTGACAGGAATAAAATAATGTACACATTCTTAGTATACACATGCCTAAAGTAACTTTTAAACCGTTATACTTCGAATAACAACATCAAATAGCTTTTTATTTAAATACATCAAAACATATCTTAGAATTTATAAAATAGCTTTCTTCAATCGAAAAGCCTTTGCTAATATCTTTTGATTTTTTTTTTAAACTTTTCTACTCACGACTTTTCTACGGATAAAGATAGATCTATTTTATGAACAAATATATCAGGAAATAAATTTGCCTTAATACAGTTTTCCGTAATAAAAATATTTTAGCTTCCCCGAGGGCTATGTGAGCATACTTTTAAGAAAATAATCCTCTTGTCTTATTTATTTACAAGTAATACTTCACAAAAAGCCAATTTGTTTCCTGTTGAAACATCAGAGAATTATTCCTCAGGATCAACACAGGATGTCCGTCATTGAATATCCATGGAACTTTTCCATCAGCTTAATCCAAACAAGTTATTTCTCTTCTCTTTTCTTCTCCGTCAGGAAACTGGAGAAAAAACATTCGGATTACATAGAAATCCATCCTCCCTTCCCCTCAGCTTCGGATTCTCCATCATCTGTTTCGTTTACTACGAGACAGAAGTCTACGAAAGTGAAATTTAAATCTAAAAGCATTTGCTTCAAAACTGGTGTTAGTCACTGTATAAGGTTTCTGTGCTGGTTATATAAGATGGAAAAGTTATCGAAATTGAATAGCACATACAAACGAGTCAAATTAAAATGATAAGAAAGGACTGTGATATTAAAGAGATAATTATCAAACACAATGTAATCATGAAAAGCAGATTAATATTTTCACTTGCTTTTTTAAAAGTTACATTTATTTATTGTTTGAAAAAATACAATTTGTTTGAACATTTGAAATGCTCATCCTGCAAACGAAAAAAATTAGTCCCCTACATATATGAAATGCAATATTCAGATCGAAAAAATCATTATAAGCTGAAATCAAATTTAATAATTTCTTAAATCTGTTTGAAAAGCAAATAAAAATAAATACTTGTAGCGAAAAAAAGTATTTCAAAAAAAAAAAAAGATTTTTTTCTATTTACATGTAGACAGGTTTTCAAGAGTACATCCATTTTAATTTTCAAACGCATGGAAGACGATTAATGTTCTTATGTGCCCTCTTTAAAAAGCATCGATATCTAGTTAAAAATGATAAATTAAAATGGTCCATATCCCATAGTTTTCTTTTTCTTCAGATGAGCCAATTATTGATAAAAGGATATTTATTTCATTAGTCTTAAAACCTCAATAAAAGATGGAAACGTGATATACAAACAGCCATAAAGATAATTTGGTCATGACTCTAATCCTGTTAGACCTTTAACGTTATTTATCAACACATTTTTTTTTCAATTATTTGGAATTTTCTTTGAGCTTTTTTTATAAGACTGTCTACATATGCAATCGTTATAAATTTTGACTACGATTAATATAAAATTTCCATTTTGGACAAAATGATAAATGTAAAATCACGAAAAATAAGCCCCATGAAAATTTTAGGTTTGCACAATTTTCTAAATCTTTATTTAAAGTTTTCAAATTATAAAAATATACAATTGCAATCTTAGAAATCAACAGCATACGTTTTTACACATTCTTTTTATGGCTTTAGCTATAGGGCACATTGATCTAAAACATTTCATCGTGTCTTTGAAAGTGCATATTTAACTTGGTGACATATTTTTTGCTAAGGAAAAAGTATGAATTTCACTGAACTCAAATGCAGCTAATAACATACGTCATTAAGAGTTTGGTGTTTTTGACATCGAGAATAATACTCTATGATTTCGTCAGAAGAGCAATACTCTTCTTTTACTTAGAAATAGAATTTTATGAAGATCGTATTAAATTATCCTTTTTTCAGCTTATAATCCTATAACATTTCTGCCACATGCTATTATATGCATGTGTTAAGAAAATGAAGTTATTTGAAGATTCTGAAATTTTTGTCAACGATAAATTGGGAAGTAGACAAATATTAGAAATGCTATTTTGTAAACAGAAACAGATGTGCAGTAGAAGATAAAAGTGAATAGACTTATAAATAATAAATAAATAAGGATCAAACTATTTATTAACAGTAGTTTGAAAATAAGATGATGCTTTTGAATTCAGACTATAGGACTTGAACATATTTCTGGCCTCAACGATCACATATGAGCGATGTTCATATTTCCCAGAAGGCTGGCTCGCACACATGTGCTGCTGTCATTTTTATTTTGGTTGCTGCGTTGCCTTATATTGCTAGATACTATGACTTATTTTATATGGGTATCTCGTATTGTAACAATAGGGAATCACTTTTTAAGCGTGGATTTTCGCAAATGCAAGCCATAAAATATAGACGCGACATCAAAAACAAAAACTCATAAACTTTAAACAATATTACCAAACTATACATCATACAATATATTTCTTTTCAAATGCTCGCAAAATATAGTAACAAACAGGCCGTGGCCTCCAGAAAAATATTCATTTAACTAGGGTATATAATATGCATTCTGTCCTTTAGTGGAATAGGTGCATATACTCGCATTATTGATCATCTCGCATAAATCATATTGCAATTTATCATTATTAAATGCAAAAAATAATAATGCCTAGCAGGTTTTATTACTTTTCGTATTTCTAATCAAAAAACAATATTTGGCAATCCAATAACTGCTTTGGAGTGCAGGTAAAATCCTTAAAAATAACGCTGTTAAAGAAAGAGATGAAGTGATATATTAAAAGCACAGAAATCAAAAATTACTGACTTAACTGACAAATACATTTACCATGTTCTCGTAGATATTATAAAATATATGTGCCTTTTGGATGGATCACCCTGAATATATGATGCAGAGAATCATTTTTTTTTTCATTTTATTCCCCTCTCCATTCATAAATACGATTTTTCTTAATTTTTTTTCGAGAACGGTTTCAAGGAGGTAGAAAAAATATGCAATCTTCCTTATGTTGTTGACGACATTCTTGTTTGCGAAATAGCAAGAAGAGTCAGAAATCCCACAGATCGAGCTTAAGGATTTAGGTTCTTAATTTTGTACCAATAATTCGGAGTTTAAAACTTATAACGCAATATTTACGTTACATAGCAATAATAATAATAAAAAAAAAAATATTATGCCTTTTCATGTTTTCACGAGTATAATTATCGCTCTTGCAACTGGATATTCTTCTTATGTAGTTCAGAAATGCAGCTATATTTGTTTCAGTTATTGTTATTTTTGAAGAAAGTAATTATATGAAATTGAAGTAATATTAACTTCAATTAGAATACTACTTATGCAACGCTATACATGCTTTATTCCCTTATTCCATTTAGTCTCATGGGCGTCTCTAAAATGGATGCAGAAATCCTAAATCCAATTATACATTCATTTTCTAATTTATAAAATAAGTTAGATATAAATGGAAGACAGATCCATATTTATAGTATCTTAATTCATCGAATACTGTTATCAAGGTAGCACAAATCTATGTAATTAATCTATGTAAAAAATCTATGTAATTTTTTTAGGAAATAGGAAGCTTGTCTATATTGTTTAATTTCTCCACATATTTAAATTAAATATTTCTTCAAATATATTTAAAGTTCAATAATGGGCTTAGATTCCCTGCTCCATGCCAATTTTCTCGCCTTTTCTAACCAAAAAGAGAATTTGTTTCGATTTAATTCAGTAATGCAAAATTTAACTGCCGTAGGCAACAATATGACAGTTTCCATTAAATATCTTCTGGTTTCCACGTTGATATTAATCGGATTAATTTATAAATGCAGTTGCTATTTACTTATTCAGTTTTAATCTCTTAAGCATTTTAATGGAAAAGAATGGAGGAAATTTAATAAAGAAATTTGAATTTCTTAATATGTATTCAATTTATGAGATTTGCGTGCTTTATTATTTTTAATGAGAGAAAAATTAAATCAATCGAACTTTTAAAATCATCGGAATTTTTAAATAAATTAATGATATTTAAATAATTTGTAATTTTCTGTAAAAGTGAAAGACCAACACTTTGAGAACGTAAGTAAACACATGCGATAATTTATTATTTAGAAGAGAATATAAATATGAATTTATATTATTCACTTTGAATTATCAGATGATATTTAAAAAAAAAATATTATTTAATGCAAAAAATATTTTTTTTTATATTATATAAAAATTTGTATGGAATAAAAAAATTCTTTCAGCTCCAAATATTACAGAAAATATCTCGGCACTAGTAATATCAATACAAATGAAGATATAAGATAGTTACAAAAGTCAGAAATTCTTGTATAATATTTACAAATTTTAATGTGGAAACAAACAAAATATTTTAAATAATTTTAATATTTATATTATACAATTGTGCATAATTAAAATTAAAAATAGCGTTAAATCACATCATAATTAAATGATTTTTATGAAGCAAGAAATATTAATTTCTGAGAAGAAACTTAAAAGCAAGTAATTTTCGACGGATATTTTTGAAGTTTTTCTTAATTCAGTGCATAATTGATATAAAAGTATAGTTAAAAGGCAAAATATTTTAGTAAAATGTAATTCTGCGTACAAATACAGACATACATCATAAAAAAGAAACTTACCGGAAATTTAAAACAAGTGTTTGTTTAATATGATTAGTATCGCATTAAAGAGATCATATGAAAAATATATGACTTATTCGTAAAATTCCATGCATATTTATATTTCAAAACTTTAACCGAACCATTCTTGTACATATATAAATTTATTTTTTAAAAATTTATCTCAGACACTGCTGTAACGATTTGGATCAAATTTTATATTAGGCTTCGCTTTTTATCCATATAGATGTTTTTCCGGGGAAAAAAGCCGATTTTACACTATTTTTTTATTAATAATAATTAAAGCCTTTTTCTATCTGCTCTCATGCTGACAATGTCATATAACGCCATCTCGTGAATTTTTGTGGTACCTGCATTGTTGCCATTGGATAATAGCCTACTGGCACCTCAAAAATTTCGTTAACGAATAACGTTATTCGAATAAAAATTTGTTCCTGTCACATTCAATAGTAACAATGTAATTATGTGTTAACCAATTCCAATATGTTAAACTAAGCGCTATTTTTTTATATTTAAATGATCAGTTCATAAGTAATTAGTAAGACTGAAAGGTATTCATATATAATCAGTATGTGATTCGTATCTAAATATTTTCTCCGTAAAAACACCGTTTTTACAAAATTCTGCCTTGCGGAACTCGGTCTCTCAGGTACTTCATGCACTTAAGTTAGCATTGGTGAATTTGTTTGAATAAACTATAGGAGAAATAACAAAAATGAGTCAAATGACACATTAAATGTTTAGACGTCACTTGCTCGAAAACCGCATTCTAAATGACAAAATTTGGCACACATTTATCCTAAATATAAGTTCCGATTTCGGAAGAAGAGAAATAAGTCATTTTGATTTATAAGGTGAGAATGACAAATTTTACTTATAATTTATTTTAAATCGAAACTTTTCTTCTCAAACACTAAGCGTTCCCTTTTACTTGAAAAACCGCAATGCTTTGGCCACACTCAAGGAATTTCGATAAATAAAATGCTTGCTCCGAAGTCATATCATTACAAACCTTGGATAAATAGATATGTTTTTCGAAAAGATAAGATATTCCTAGTGAAATGATACGCAGGGAGAAACTGTGACTGCAATTGCTTAAAAAGCAATAATGAATGCATAAGATAGCAAAAATGCACGTGAAATTAAATAACTTTTCATCCCTTATAAAAATAAAACTGTTACCTCCACTTTTTCAAAAAATAAACTTGTTTGCACACCAATGTTTTTCCCCTAATGCCAAAGCATGGAATTACTTTTTTCAGAAACCAAAACTGCATTATCAGGAATGTATCCTTACAAATTCTTGTTGCAATAATAATTCAGATTGTAATGGTTGTGTATAAGTTGGGTAAACACTAGTTTACCCAACTTATACAATTTTGTATTTAATTTTCAGTTTTTTTTAATAAATTATTTCATTTCTTTTCTTGCTAAAAATATATTTCTCAGTATTTGGGACATCTAAACAAAATAGCATGAATGGAATTCATGAAAGAATCATGAAGTAATTAATTCAATAAATGATGGTACAATATTCCGTCTTCTTCCATAAATAAAAATAAATCAATGCAAAATTTAAAGAGTTTCACTAAGATTAGACTTACTTCATTTATCCATGAATGAGAAGTTCATATAGGGACAAAATAAAAATCATATATATAGATATATGGAAGAAGTTGCAATGGAACAGCAAATATCGACAGAGAATAGTTCAATTTCCATTCTATACTTTACTTCCACTTGAAACAAGAAATGCCGGGAAAAGAAAGATATATAAAAATATTTTTTTTCAACGCCAACTCCCAAAAGACTGTTTTATATCTTTAGGAGCGGCGGCGCTGTATTCCTGAAGAATATATTTTGCGCTATAAGCTTTCCCATTTAGAGGAAAGGGAGAAAGTTAAATAAAGGGGAAGAGGTAGGAGACGTTTTGTTTTGGTTTTCTTCATTCTTTTATTTATTTTTATTCCTTACCTCTTTCTTCCTCCCACCCTGCTTGTTTCTTTCATTTTTGAAATAAACACGAAAAGAAAGCAAACGCTACAAATGAAAAGAAAAAAAAAAAAGAAAAAAAAAAGAAAGGCATAAAAAGACCTAACTTTTTAGAGAATGATTTTGTATGAGAGATTTCTTTTTAATATTTTTTTTTTCTGCTCGCTACCCTACTTGTGTTTTCTTTTATATGACTTTTTAAGGGTAGAGGAAATGCTTTTAAAGGAATCAACGACAGATTGCTAAAAAAACCACCACATTCGATTGAGATATTTGGAAAACAGGAATGCCTTGAGAGGGGGGAAGAAGAATCAAGGATAAGGGGGTGGAAAGTTTAAAAGAGCCGGACCGCCACTAAAACGCAGCTGACTTACCTCTCAGGAGATATTGGTTTCGTTTTTGCGGCAAGTAATCGACGTGCTAAAATAAAATATCGAACGTTGGTATTCTTAAAGAGAGCGAAGGGAGTTGGATTCACTCCTTCACTTGTTTTGGTATGCAAAGTATAAATAAGATAGCGTTAAAAGAGAAAGAGTTTATTTCTCTGAAAAAAAATTCCAAATGAAGTCTGAAAACATTCGTATTTTTGCCATTCTCTGGGCCTTTTTCGATCAATAAATAATGCTGCAACTTGTTTTTTGTGGATAAAATGAAGATCGAAATGAATGGATTCGTATTTTAAGTGAAATGATCTTAATAAATAAAAGTAAAAGTTGTAAAAGTTTCTCTCTAAAGCATAAATATGTGCCAAAAAAATATTCCCTTAAGTTGAAAGATCTTCAGAAACTTTGTACGATAGTATGGATCTTAAATTCATATAATATTAAAAAAAATGATAATTTTTTTTTCAGTATTTCATCCTTAAATAACATTCTAATTAATATTATAGGAAGCATCATATTCTGATGTTCATCTGATGATGATGTCCTGTCAACTTACAATGGAAAGGGAGGCAGTAGCTTCTGAGGATAAAGACTCCTGAGCACCTGAGGGTAGAAGTCTGTTTTCTAGCTCATATAAAGATGATACACTCGTTTGCACAACTCCTTTTTACAAGGGAGCTCTTTCACACATCTCACAAATAGAACACGAGAATGGGGGGTGGGAGAACAACCATTCCCAGGACTCGAATCCTAGACCCCCAGATCACGGGAAAGACACTCGAATCCTAGGCTAGAACGCCGGCTGATTTTCATATGTTCAATAAATATGCGATTTCTTCAATTTTTTTCTTCTGTAGTGCTGAAATCAGTATAAAATTTTGAAGCGATGTTTTCAGTGTTTTAATGCGCATGAGTTGACTTTGAAAATTAAAACAACAAAACCTCAATGAACCAAGCTGCCTTTGCTCTTGATTTGCATAAGTAGGGAGATTTTAAAGTTTCCGACAAAGGCAACAACACATTGGACTTTTGCATACGGTTATTTGGTAAAACAAAGTTCAATTTATCTTCATGTTATTACCTGCAAGAATTCGCGGGATAAACATGACGCAGCTGTTGTATCAATGCAACAGTCAAGCAACTGTTCAATCGTACTATGTAGGACATTCTTATGGTCCTATTTTGAACCTGCGGCTGCCGGAATATGTAAGAGCTAAGAACGATTGAATTCCATTGCAAATTGTTCATATCTTTTATATTGAGAAATGGAGATAAACTGTTCTAGAAAGATGTCCTCTGCCACAAGGCTAAGACTGCGTTATCTTCGTTTTAAAAGGGAAGAAAACCGCCAAGTCATATGCTGACAAGAAGATAAGTCATATCACTGACTCTCCGATCCGCCCGAAGGCACGCGGAAAATAAATACTAAATGACCGTACTGCCGCAACAGCAACATTGACGGGAACTGTGGTTGAGTCTTAAGGGTCATCACCGGCCACGGTACAACCCTTTCCTTAGGAAGTGCATCTCGTCATTGATGGAAGGAGCCTGATCTCCACATTTTCGTGTACCCTCCAGGATTGAGAGATTCACCCACAATGCTGGAACCATCTCATCCTCATTTCGGTGTGCCCCTCCTCGGGGTGAGGAGAGGAGAGAAGAGGGTAAGCTTTATTTGAAAATTTTGCTTATCATCCTGCCGACAATATCCCCTATGTTTTATCTAAATGAGCACCTGTGGATGCAATGGACTTCATAAAGTGTGAACTGTTGTTGCACAACATGCCTCCATTCTCCATTTATTCTAGTACTATATACATAAACCCCGTCAATAATAGTATTTTCCCCTATTTAATATTGTATTAGCAATATTTGATGTAGTTAAGATATATTTTTGGTTCTTCAAGTCAGCTCAAATTGATGATAATGAGGGTAAAATTAATTTATTAAAATCGCTGGTAGAATCATTTTTGAATCTTCCAATCTCAGATTTTGTCTGTAGTATGCCGCCTTCCGTGTGTCAGTATTTTTGAAGCTCTATTATATCGCTCAGAATCATGTAAATTGAGAGTATTTTGGCTTCTTGAAATTTTGAAGCCAAATTTGGCGACACTTTTTGCGATAGATATGATGGGTTGTGGCGACTTAACGAGTCAAAATTTCTACTCTTTTATGGAAGATTCAGAGATTTCCGAGAGCATGTAAAAATTTTGTTGCATCCGTAAAAAATATGAATTAATATTATGCTTTCATTAAATAAGTGTGGCAAGAGCACATCTATATTTCTGAACTTGACCGAAACTGTTGAAATTGTCGGAGAACCCGAGCCATTTAATATGTAGAGCTTTGAAATTTTTTTCCCCATCTTTTGCTCTGAGAATGAGCTGATGATTTGCCATTGTAGTATATGAAAGACTGGACCCTTTTTACTTTATAAACTCTTTGTCCATAGTTAGTGTAAATACATTTTAGATGTTACCGTTTTAAATATGCATTCAATCTGCAAACCTATCCGAGGTTATATATGACAGGCTTCATATATTTTACAGCATTTTAACGATTTGAATATTTTAAATAAAGTATACATTATAATTTTAATAATGTTGTATCGTATAATGACTTAAACAAATACTACAAAATTTTCACATGAAATGCATTCCTAAAATTAAATTAAAAGCAGAAATATTGCAACATCTCTATATTTCGATAGAGTACCAATCATATTACAGTTAGATAAATTAAGTAAATTAAGAGTAAATGTTGAAATAGGAGCTAAGGATAAAGCATGGTTTTAATAATAACTCTAATTTCAGCACATATCCTGAGCTCGACTTTTAATCAGTTATAAATATCTCAATGCTTAATTGAAATGCGAGTTTATATTTGCTGAAAGTTTCAACATTTTTATGTAAATTGACATCGAATCTCAAATGTACTTTATTTAATACATTTGAGTATATTTAGTACATTTCTCAAATGTACTTTACTGACAAATGTACACTTTATTTAGTTGATCTACTTTTCAGCAAATTATATTTCAGCAATGAAATATGATGGCAAACAATCTTACATTATCTTAAATTTAGGAATAGAAATTTGCTTAAAAATGAAGATGTGCTACTTCGAAATTATAGAAAGCAGCGGATGATTGTCAAAATTTGAATAAGAACATTATGAAAAAATTCAATTGATTTAATATTTCTGATTAGATTTTTTAATTGGAAACATATTAATAATTTTATTAATAAATTTGTATCCATGCATTTATTTTATTGAAAGTAGTTGGTAAATTTTCCTATAATTAAATCGATTAGAATACCATTACATGCATACATGATTCGAGATTTTTCTTTTATATTTCCACATCATTTTTTTTTCTTTTAGGATATAATCAAAGATCATTTTGTCTACGAAATATGGGATTAAATTATCACTCTTAAAGAAACTATAGGTATTGTTTAAAAATATTGAAAGTTACTTTTCTATTGGCATTTTTGTGAGAGTGTTTTTGGGTTTAGAATTTGAAAATATTCTACAATTACGATGCCAAATTTTCAAAGAAATCTATTTTGGAAGTCTTGTAAAAATAACAATTTAGGCTTAATAACATAAGTTAATATGTATCTCAAAATCCTATGTATGCAATGTAATAATGTATTATTATGAAAATGATATACAAAAAAATCCCAGGATTTATATTGCCATCAGCTGTGCCGTATGGCTCTAAATCAAATTTGGGAAAAATATGTAGATATATATTCGTATTGATATGTTTTTCAAGGAAGGTAAAGTTGCATAGCCGAATGATTATACAAGGCAGACCTCATTTGTGGTATTTTTCTTCCCACACTTAATGCACTCGGAAGGGGATCTTTGACGATATGCAAACACCCCGATTCTTCTAAAAATGAGAAATCCATTCCGGCAGACCATGCCAGCTATTCCTCTGTGTTCTGATGAAGGCGTAATCCTTTTTCGGGATACCCGGATGATTGATGAGGGTGGGGAGGCGGTACCAGAAGAGGGTCTTCCCCGGATTCAGTCTTCCCGCCTCCCACCCAAAGTCTTTTGTTCCAATCCGTAGAGCGTTTTCAGCAACTCCAAGCACAAACATCTTTCCTGTGTATTGAGAAGGCGATTGGGAGAGCGAGACGAAAAATGGATTGAAAGAAAAGAAAAGCGTTCACTTTTGTTACTGCCTCCGGGGAAGCTTACAGAGATTTCTTTTTGCATTCATTTTTAGTTTATTAAACAGTGGCACTCTCCTCTTTTCTCAGTCTTTTAGCATTTCAACATGGCTTTCAACTGAGTCTTTTGAGAGTACACGAGCAATAGTTTTTATTTCGTTTACTGGGAAAGTTCTTCATTTAGAATGTTAGTCAGGTTTATTTGCATAAGTTAAAAATTGTGGTGAGAGGTAATTTAAATTACCTTTCTAAAAGACTTTAAAGATGAAATGAATTCTTAAGATCTTTCTGAATTCAGTTACTTCAGAGTACTAAGCTGGAATTTTTTCTTTCAGAAAAAAAAAAAAAAAAAAAAAAAAAAAAAAAAACCCTAAACCGTTCCCCCCTTAAAAACAACAATACAAACTCATGTTTTTAGAAGTTTATACACCCAAGAAGTTCCTGATAGCTCATAAGCAAATGTATATTGGGACATTCATTGAGTGTTCGCAGAAAAATTTCATGACATCCAAACTCTTCTGAAAGATTGCCTTTAATGAACAAATCGCGCATCTTGAATATACAATCAATCACTCTTCAAGGTAGGTGGGGGGGGGGGCTTCACAATAATACCTACACGTACTGGGCGCTCGCCGTATTTTTTAAGATCGGATGCTTCATACTTTTTATTATTGATGGACTCAAAAGTCTCCACTTCGGCATAAAATTGGAATAACCTTAAAAACAGAGAGACGCTGCATTCTCATTGTCCTATAATAATTCACATGACGTGCAATGAAAATGCATAAAACGAGTGACGAAATTTGATTACTGGCTTAGTAAAACTGTTAAAGGACTGCTGTTAAATATATAATTTGATATTTGAGCAATCTCTTTACGATTCTAGGAATTCTTTATAATAAAAACAATTAAACCGCTATAAAGTTTTAACCGATTGTCTTGATGTTACATCAGTAACAGTGGCTCTTTACTGTTTCCAAATGTACTGTAAGTATTGTATTTACATGAACTGTCACAATCTAATGCGATTGAAGTTTTTGCATTTCTCAGCGAAAATTAAGATATCTTACCAGTCATCTTATCAGTTCTAGCATTTTATTCACTATTACAGGTACGTCCTATTTATTACTATAAGCAGACTATTTCGCCGATAGATAAACAAGAATTTTTTTTGTCTTATAGTATTTTTATTATTATAGCTAACAAAATATATGGGTGAACATTTATTAAAATAATGCATTTCAGGAATGCAATAATCATTAATTAATTGTGTTTTTTACTTAGAAAAGATATAGAAGATGCATGGAGTACCTAAAATTTCCCTAAACAATCAATACAATATTTCGAAATCAAGTAATAGTTTCAAATAAAATGTAGTTAGCCTGCGAAACAATTTATTAAAATAAACCATGCTGCAGTTTTTAAATGTAAGCTGATATATATTCAAAAATATATTGAATTAAAGCCATTTGTCTCAGGAATTCATAACAATTTTTCATAATTTTCGTTGTTATATATTTATTCCCATTAATTCCCATTTATCAATTTCCAAGATAATAAGCATTTATATTCCATGTTGCAAGATTGTCATTATAAAGAAAAGCGAAAACTTTAATATTAGAAAGATGGAAGTGGTCATTTTGAATGCCAACGAATTTCAAGCATTTATATATTTCCTGCTTTTTCTTTAAATTTCTAATTTGTTCAATATTTTTTTTAAACTACTCAAAAACATTAAGTAGAGAAAAATTTATTTTTCTAATATTTTTGATGCTCTAAATGTATATATCTAGAAATGCTGACTGCGGTAATTTTTACTACTTCAAAAGGCATCGGAACTTATATTGTATTGTATTTTTCTATTATATTTTTTTCTGCACACCATTCATCTTTCATTTTATCTGCATTAGAATACCTGATGGGAAAGAGTAAAAATGAGTAGATGTGTTGGTAAAAAGCTCCTGCTTATTACTTGCAACCATTTCTGCAGTTATCCAACATTTACGTACGCACATTTGAGTTATTGGAATGACTGATGTTTAATTCTTTAAATGATTCAATTTTATTTCGATTTATTTGTTTCTTCACATATTTAACATATACTTTTTCTTGCGATGTCTTAACAAATTGTTTTTAAAACAAATATATCTAAGAAAAAGCGTAACAAAATTTGTCTGAAATAGATTTTAATTCAAATATCAAATCTAATTTATTTCATGATGAGCAGATTCATGATAATGAAAGTGAGCAAAATTTAGTAAGTGGATGTTGTTGTTGTTTATATTAAAGTGATCTCACTTTTGAATCAGAAAACGAATAAAATCTATTGATAAATGTCGAAACGCAACATATAATTACTTCAAGTAAAACAAATCGAAGAAATGGACTCACAAGTAAAATGAAATACAGGGAAAAGTCAAAATCTCTACCTGAAATTTTGAAAATAAAGAAATGTGAGAAAATAATAATGTTGAATTCGGATCCTGCTGATACTTTTGCTTTAGGAAGATGTCTGAGGTTCAATATATTTAGAAAGTCTAAATTTTATTCATGAAAAATGACTATCAATAGATTCAGAAAAATCATGAGATATTTACATTTTGATCACAAGTCGATAAGATTCAAAGGATTTCAATTTATTCTAGTACTAGAGATCTGGAATAATGTTTATTAAAAACTGTTTGAATTGTTTTAAAGCAGATCAAAGCAATATGCAAACAGGTATTTTAAAGAAATCCTCTATACTCTCTCTTATTGAAATAACTCTAGGCCTTAAAAACCAAATTAATTAGTGATTAAAACTTGAATAACATTTGGAATTCTGTCAAAATGTTTGAAAAAACCATCGTTTCATATTTAAGAAAAATAGATGTTGACGCATTGATGAAAAAGTTGGAGAATATGTATTTTGTAATTTGACAAAGCTATTTCATATTACTAGAATAAACAACAAGACTAAACGTTTTTTTTAACCAATAAAGTTATACAAAACTTTAAAGGTGGAAATAAGTTAGGATTTTTGGAATTGTGAAATGCGTAAATCATCCTTCAAGGCAAAAGGGAGAACGGTATTCAATAAAATCCTCAGTCACGATCATTACAATTGACGGCATGAATGATTACATATACTATAAAAACTTTTCAGAAGAAAAAGCTTGAAATAAAACGATTTTGAATTTTTAAGATAATAGCAAGCTACTCGTTCTTTTTAAATGTGAAAAACAAATCCATTTATATTTTCAAGTATTGAAAATTACTTGAAGTACTTTTGGCATTATATATTAAAATGGAATAATATTACAACTAAGTCTACATGTTAATAATAAAGTAAAAGAAATGAGTGTATTTTATCAGATGATGCGTAAAGAATGGAACTCCGAGCGAGACGAAAGGGGAGTTACATCACACGTAGTAGACAGACAAAAATAGCAAATTATACAACTGCATAATAATGTATCTTAGATATTACTTTTAGGCTTCTTAAATAAAGCCTATATTAGTTCAAAATCATATTAGCTCTATAGTTAGTAAAAGGAAACGGTATATACTCATGCTTTGAGCAATACATAATATCTTGAAATGATAGAATTTATTCTCAAAGGAGAAACTAAGAATCAAGAATCTAAACTGTATGATCCATAAAATAAATGAAATATTTTACATATAGCTGAGAAATAGAATAATATTATTTGACTAAGAGTCTGACAAAAATACTAATGGAAAGTAGATTACCAAATATTTCATTACGAAAGGGGTGTAGAATCCTTTTCTCTGATGTTATGTTTTAGCATAAACCATTTCGTTTACTAAGACGCATGAAAGAAATTATATTCCCTGATAATATGATAATACAAGTTCTTTCAATCTCGATATTCATGTTTAGACTGGAATTTATCTTCAACATTCTATTATATTATATATAGATTAATCTCTCTGTCTCTATCTCTATCTCTATTTATTTATATATATATAGAGAGAGAGATACTATCTATATATATTGTTACGAAATTTCCGGGGTTCGTTTGGAGAGTGGGAGTTATATGGTGTGGAGAACACTCAATCACCAGGCGGCAGTAGAAAATAAAACAACAAAGTTTATTTACACAAAGACGCACAGGACAGCACAAAGACGACAACTATATACAGCACAGAAGATGATTATCTTCAGCCGAGATGTGCAGCCTACAACAGCATACACGGCAGCGTACAACAAGACTCTCTACTGCAGACAGTAGCGCACAGCTTAGTTCAGCACTAGTTTGACTCCGTCGTTGCTCCGCTTATCCCTGGAAGACCAGTTCTTCACCGTCGACTCCACTGATTCACGACGACTCTTGACTACTACTCAATTCACGAAGACTCCCCGGAAGCTGACGCTCCTTTTATAGGTCTCAGAAGGCGGGGCTAGAAGGCTCTCAACCAATCAGGAACGTTCGAGGCGTAACTCGGTTCCTACTGGACGGCTCGGGAAAATTCTCGATGTTTCGGGTGTAATCTATTTTTGCGCCAAAATCACCAAATTCGTTGCCAAGTTGCCAAATGGTCACCAAGTTTGTCGCCAAGCTCTGGGACCTCTTATGGAACCCACTATGCTGGGAAGCCGCATCAAGGATTCGTAACAATATGTATGTGTATATATATATATATATATATATATATATATATATATATATAGAGAGAGAGAGAGAGAGAGAGTATATGTATATAGAGAGAGGGAGAGAGAGAGAGAGATTATTATTCCACTTGACATATTTCCATTACCACCTATCTAAATGGAAGAAGACAGAAACGAGAAGAAAATATGAAATTTAAAAAAGATTTTTTTTAAAAAAACTCTAAATTAATCTTAACTATCTAAGATTATTTCATAATTTAAAATTTTCTAGCCATTAGTTTTCACATCTATTATTCCTCCATATTCCACATCAATATTTATTACTAATTGAGCAATTTTTAATGATTGTGCCTTTTTAAATGCCCATAACCTTATCAAAAATTATAAAATAACATTTCAGAAGAATCGCCGAATCCGAAAGCTATTTGGAAGCAAACGAAAAATGTGCATGATAATTATGACTTTTTTTTTTTTACTTGATAAAAATAATTACAATAAATTATATTCAAATGTTACTATTATGATGTAAACAACTTTAGAACCATATAAAACCAACTGTTGCTTTAAGATTTACATGCTCACAATAATTCATAATTTTTCTCCATTAAAATATTGGTGATAAGTTTGAAAAAAAATGCACATAAAAAATTCTTTACAATACGCTAAAGGAACACTTTGATATTGTAGTTTTTTTTATGCTAATCATGAATCAATATCATCTGTTTTATGAAATTTTGAAAAAAAAATTGAAATCATTACTGGAAAATGTCATTTGCTTTCTATGGTGCAAATCTTGCTACGATATTGGAAAAATCTGACATTACGACTACCATTCTTCAACGCACGCAATCTGAAGAACCATGCAGATTTTAATAATAACCATGTGAATATTATTTTCATATGGCACCCAATATCACTAAAGTTGCGAGTCGTCTACATTAGGTTGTGAACCTGAAGAATACTTGTGAAAAAAATATTAAAATTATTCTCAATATCTCATGATTTTCATTCACTTATAACAGAGCTATCATTGGGTGAACTCTCTAAATTATTTTTTCTTGTTCCAGAAATCTCTCATGTAAATAAGATATTTATCCTTATAAGATTATACCAGCATTTTTGACACCAAAAATGCTTCATTTCTTATATTGTATAAAATTTATTAATGATTTTTATGATCAGTAAATTTATTGTAAATGCTGAAAACAGAAACACAGAATATGTAGAAAATACCATAAAATTAGCGTTACTTAATCTGTTATAATTGGTAGATTGTAACAATCAGATTATTTTCATATATTAATTTTCGTTTTAGATATTGCCTTACTCTAAATTTTTACCTTCGTCTATACGAAGTATAGAGAGAGTGCTACACTTGCCAAAATTCTAACTCGTGATTTTGATGAATATCCAAGCATTAAACTTTTCTAAGTTCGAAAAATGCGCTTTTTTGCATAACATCTGACATTCTCTATGTCTCTCTATGACAAATATAATCAAATATAATTCAAAAAGTCTTTACGCTAGACTGATGAAATTCGGTATATAGTATTAACCTCTTATTTATAGGTTTCTATCGTATTTTTAGTTAAAGCCGTTTAGGTCAGAAAGGTGTTGGAATATAAGTAATCTCGACAAATACAAAAGAAAGAAAATTATATAAAATAAAATTCACTTTGACAGATTTATAGCGTAGACACTTATCAAATTTTGAGCAAGTCCAATAAAGGTGTACAATGTACAATGTAGGTCTGTACTTTCAAAAACATGTTAATGCGATAATCCAAACATAATATAACTTAAATTTATCAAATTTGATGTATGATTTTAGGACTACAAATGTAATTTGTGTCAAATTTTGATTTAAATCAGCTAGTAAATACGCATCTAAGACACAAATTTGATATTTGGATACTAGTAATTTCATACCATGGATAAATTGCCACAAAACTCGCCAAGGATCATACGACAGATTCAGCAAAATTGCCAATTTTAAGTGAAAGTTTAATATTTCGTAATTATTTTGCGCTTACTCTATGCAAGATAAGATCACTAAGAAAACTACTGCAGAGTGCGCGAGAAAGTTTTGAGGAAATCACCCCACTTGCCTATAAATATTTAATTTCTTTGATAATTAGTATGCATTTTATTTTTTTGCTTCATAATATTAAGTTTTTATATGTTGCAACATATACGAATTGAGAATTTTCCATAACGACTTGCAAGCACCAAAAATCCTGTAAATGATTTTTAAATTCAACGATTTTTTTTTTTTTGAATTTTCGTTTTCCAACAATGAAAAAATATAATATATCCTATGTTTAATTTTCATTATACTTGAAGAAAATGATTAGTAAAAAAAACATTTAGTGAAAGTAATTCATTGAGTACTAAAGGACTTCGGAGCGAATTTATATATTGAATAGATAAATTTAGAAAATGTGAACAAAATTTTAAATATGTAAAAGTTATTATATGCTCTACTTTCTCCAAAATAAAAAGCCAATTATTACATTCAGGTTCCAATAAGAACAATCTGCGTTTAAAAATAAAATTTGTTTTATGCCCTAATAGAAATAAGAGACTGGTTAATTTGTTTGGCCATATGCATTTGATTAAGTTGCTTTCGCTACTCACTTATTTGAAGATTTTAAACTTTCATGTTATGCGCCTTCCATTTATAAATTAATATATGTAATAAAAGTTTTAACGGTAAATAATACTTTATAATAAGAATTTAAAAAGTAAAATATTGTTTGCATTTAACTACGTATAAAACAATATTTCAGAAAAAAACTTAATCTTTGAAAAAAAATTAATATTTATTTTAATTTTTCCTAATTAAAATTTTAGGAAGAAAAGAGTAACTAAAAATCTGTTGAAAAATATTTTCAAAGTATTGAATTTAAAAGAAAATCTTTTTCCTCATTGCCCTTATATATACTCATTTTTCTTACATCTTAAATAGCAAGAAATACTGGAAAAAAAATATAAGATTCTGTAAAAATAAAAAAATATAAGATGGCTGGTTTTCCTTTAAGTTTGCTCTTGAAATTGCCAAAAATATTATTTATAAAAAAATCAGTTTTTTTTTCTCCTAATTAATTTTCTAGTATAAACAATTCGATTGATTCAAAAAAGTTTAATTCAACATTTCGTTAAAAGTACAAAATAAAAAATAGCCTTTCAATATTTTATGTCTTTCTAAAGAAGAATTTCTGTATTTTTTTTTTAACCAAGTAAGCCAGTTATCTAAAAAAGTTTTAAAAATAAATAATACAAAATAAACTTTTTCTACCTATTATTCCTATTACTAATTCTAACTTAAACTATGTTTTACAAACAAATTTTAGTTTTAGGATATATTTTTAGCAGATATCTTGGGGATAAAATATGTTCTAAAAACTGTCTGAGATACATATTAGCTTTTCTCAGCAGTTTAGGATCAGTATTAATATAAAGTATTAAAACGATGTAATTGTACTGAGTAATTTTTAAAAAAATGTATTTCAAATTTAAAAATTCCATAATTGTTTAGATGTTTGATATCGTCTTTTTAAGAATTATTATACATGAATTTAAATAAAAAAAAACTTTAAAAGTTTAATTCTAATACAATTCATTAAACAATGATTAAAACAGAATCATATGTGTTAGTTAACTTTATGATATTAGATATTTCTTTAATTTTAACCGCCTGTTACATTTACAGTATTTATTCTTCCACTATAAAACTGTATATTATAGGGAAATCATGATACAATTGTTACCATTATTTTTACGTTAATGGGAAACAAATATTTGCAAATGTTTCGTTTATATATGTTTAAAAAAAGCAAAGCAGTATTAAATAAAATGGAGCATACCATGAAATGAAAATAAGAATAAATAATTACAATTCTTTCAAATTTTATGGAGTTAATAATGTCTCTTTACAAATATTAGAAAAGTTAAATGAACGATATATGATTTTATGAGTAATCCAAAATGAATAATATCTGACTTTTAAGAAGCATATCTTTTCACTTAAAATATGCCATAGCTTTGTATTTTGATTGTTTATAAAATTACTATTTGTGTCAAATAATTTTCATGTATAATCATTTAAAGTACTATTGCATAAAACTAGTTTTTCATTTTGTGTGCATTATAGACAGGAGCACCATGATCATATTGATATCTGGAATATTAAATATACTCCAGGAGAATTCCAGAGCACACAATATGGAAAAATCAATATAAGAAAGGACATGAACCATTAAAATGAAGAGGATCATTTTTAACTTAATAAATCAACAGAACTGTAGCTTTTTGACAAGAGAAAATCTAAGAATGGATCGATTTTTTTTTCGAAACTTTCCAAAATTAACTGTCCTCTGGGTATTTTCTTTTCTTGTAAAATATATTACGATTGGTATAATGACGTCTTTCGGTACTATGACATGCTACAAAAAATTGTTTTTCCGCAACTACAGCACATTTAATGGTTTTTATCGACCAATTCTACCAAAATGGTATGTCACTACTTTTTGCATGAACTTTTAGGATCTTATGCTCAAACATTTCATGGGAAAATATACCATAGATATTCATTTACTCCCATCACTTCTACTTACCGTTAAGAAAATTTGACATCAATTTTTCAACCTTCCTTCCTTGGCAATTGTTTTTGCAGGACCTCATTCTGTGCAATTTTTACTGATGTACAATTGAAAGAATTTATTTAAGACTAGAAGACATGCTATCTGGCCTATTGAAGGAAGTCATGAAGGCCTATTCATTAGTTTTCCGTGAAAATTTATAATTATTCATTACATCTTTAATTCATTTTTTTAAAAAATTTAGCGATGGATATTCTAGGGGCTACGTAAAAATTAAAAGTTCTTTAAGGATATATGAGCGCATTAGACATATTCACAAAAGAATGCGAATATTAAATTATAAAATGAAACACAGGAGAGACAGGGGAACTACAGATAACTTTATAAATATATTGCAAAATTATAATATTATACAAAGACAGCTAAAATTTCTATTTTATTACAAATGAAATGTAAATTTGAGACACCACTGCACGAATAGGCACCTAAAATATAAGTACACCTGATGTGCAAATACCAACACTAACTGTCTATAGATAAACAGCACACTTTCAAGGGCACTAATATAAGCTTTCTAAAACTTATCGTAAATATTATTAAGCTTAGCTGCGTGAAATAATATATTGTTGTATATAATTATTTAACGCATATTTCTAAATCGCATATCCGTTTTTATATGAAAAGATGATGAATAACTCAAAAAATCTTATCGTAATATTATATTCTAAATAATAGTAATAAAATAGTAATTATTAATTTTTATAATATTAATAAAGAGAATAAATGGGCTTATGAGTGTTCCCAAAACATATTCAGTATTTATTTTTTGTTTGTTTGTAGATAGCAAAGATTCCATCAATCCAAAAGTTGAAAAAATAAACTTTGGTTATCTTAAAGGTTATTTGATCTTATATCCAATGCATGTATTTAGGTATTCATCAAAAATATATAAAAGAATGTTTTCGTTGAAATTCAAATATGAGTCGAGTCTGCAATGTTGCATAGATGTTACTGCAGTTCAGATGCATATATATATCTGTAAATCAGGAAGAAAGGTGTCACTAGCTCTGAGTTTTCGGTCGTTCTGGCAACTTTCTTCTAAGATTAAAGAGATGACAGTGACAAATGCGGTGAAACCACAATCAATTGCCCCATGCGTTGATAACAACCGTCTGTGCACTTAGAGGATTTGACATCTCCCATAAGCCATTGTCAAGCTATGACATTCCTACGGCATCGGTTTTCATGTCTCCATCGGTCTACGAGGTGTTAAATAATCATTGGGATTCTTGTTAAATTTTTGTTGAATCCGAAATAACACATGATCCACTTTAATCAATATTTTGTTGTAATAAATGATGCAATGATTGTGATTTTTAGCTACGGAAATAAAATACCCAAATACGTTTATCATAGGTCTAATTGAGGATTCAGGAAACTTCAATACTTTTGCAACTTCATGGCTTCCGCATCGCTGAATAAATACAAATAATGTGAATCGCTTTTGCTGAAATGAAGCAAATGACATTTTAGATTAAAGTACCCTTAGAAAAAATGGCGGTCTTATGAATTATTAATCACAATGGATACATATTAATTTACAAGGCAGTACTTCTTTCACAGTTTTAGTTATAATATATCAATAAAATAATTATATTGTTGAACATTTTCATTATTTTTACTTAATGAAAATCAGAACTTATGTAAGAGTTAAACCTGAGTTCAGAATTCACCAAACTAATCACATGTTAAAAAATACCTATACTTAATTTTTAAGTTAATTAAAATGCAAAGCATTGTATCTTGATCATTAATTTTCTCATGCGTATGACATAAAAATTAGTATTATCTTCTCAGATGGTAAGATCAAGACAAAATTAAGAATTACAATATAAGCAGCAAAATAGTATTTTTTTAATAAAATTTAAATATATAGTATAATTGTAAATCATTATCACACAACTGTTTTACCAAAACAGAAATTTCCAATAATGCATGGAATTAACTTGATATAAATATAGACAGATACATCAAGAAAAGATTTGCAATGGTCTATCAATCGAAATAGAATTTATAATTTTAGCATATAACTAGAAATATAATTCCTCGATTGTTTATAAAATCAGTAGGAAAGACACATTTTTGAAATTTAAATTCATTAAATTGAGATCAAATTTCTTCTCAATTTGATTGAAAACATTAGAACAAGCAAGCTAGATTTCATAAAGGAATTTAATCCATTTTCCCTCTATTGAAACATTAATTTCTTCTTGCTGAATACTTAGAATTTTTAGAAAACATTTTAACAGTAGTCTTAAAAAGAATAAGATTTTTTCACAACCTTTCAGAAACGAGCTGAAGTCACCATTTTTAAGTAGATTAATTCAATCAACTACAAAAAATAAAGATTTAAATTTTCCACTTGCTAAACATTTCTTTTACTGAACGCTCCCACACATTTTATTCAGCCAAATAAAAACTTTCAGTGGTAAAAAAAAAAAAAAAAATGAACATAAGATTTTTAAAATAAATTTTTGCCGTACTCAAAGTAACTTTTTAAAAAATTAATGAGATTTTGAAATATCTAATGAATATTTAAAACTGAAATTTTTGGAAAATAGGCCTTTGACAAATATTTGATTTGAGGAAATTGTATTTGGATTTTTTTTTTTCATATACGGTAAAAAATGACGTTTACATCTATAGAAAATATAATTAAAGCTTTTAAAAGATTTAAATATGTGGGTGGTCTCCATTCTCAGCTTTTGATTAGTTTTTGCAAGTCTTTACTTGAAATTGCTGTTTGAGTTAAAGGAAGATATTACCCAGATGGTAGAAAAGTCTTTATGTTTCATTATCTAAAAACATTTTATTCATAAAATGATTACTTTTTCAGACCTAAAAAATCATTCTTTGAAAAGCTTCTTTTTCTTTTTAATGAAAAATTAGATATTTCATTTATTTTTCTATTAAAAAATAATTTATAAATTATGGCTTATAATGTTTGAGATATGGCACGATCCTGAAATTTACTGCAATATTCGCTTCAAAGCTTGGTAAAGAACAAAAGTAACCTGGTATTTAGTAGGTAATGTTAGACTTTGGTGTAACTAAGAAATAACTACAGACTTATACCTTCTATGAATTGAATTTAAAGCATCAAATATCTCACATTAAATATTTAATAGTAATGAATAAAAATGAGATACTAAATACAATGAATATGATTTGATTATATTTAATCATTGATGAATTTATGTGTAGAAAATAATTATTAAAGACAGTTCATTGAGTAATCTGATAATTTCCAATACTGTGAACTGTGATATACATCCGTGAATTATCAGAGCAAATATTCCATTGAGCATTAATGATGATGAATTTGATGCTGCATTTCATAATTTAGGTTTTCTTTCAGGACTTTATTGTTACAAGTCAGCAGGTGAATTTCTTGTATTTTCTGTGTTGAATATTTTAATAGTAATTTATTATTTAGAAAAAATTATTTATGTAAAGTAATGACTGAAAAGCATATTGAATTAATGCTTTGCACTCAAAAGTAATGCGATGCATAATTATTCACCTAATACAATCACTTGTTTATTGCTCCGAAAAATAAATATATATGTACAAGATGGTCAATATTAAAACTCCTCTACTCTGAGCTCTCTGAACAGGGAACTACTCAGTGTAAAGGCTCCAAAATTGTTGAACAAGAAATTCAAGACGTGAGGAAAAGGTTTAAGCGGAAAAAAGAAATTAGTTCCAAAAGCAACGAGAGATGGCACTGTACAACAGAAAATAATGCAGAAAGGCACAAAATACACATTTTTAACACATTTTATTCGAACATATCAAACATTCAAACACAAAGACTCTATCAATGCAAGATATAAAATCTGCAATCAGTAGACAGCTTGTTCTACTACGGATTGTAATTTTTTCGATTGAGATGCGTCTCACATGCAAAGTCATATTTTTATCTTTCAAATCTACCAAGGTTACCAGACATCCTCGATTAACAATATTTTTTAAGTATTTCCAAAGCCTTAAACCACAGGGATTAAGATGTGTAGAACGAGAGGGTTAGGTTGCCGGAAACGTACGACTAATTACTCTATCGTTAGTAAATTGTCGAAGAAACTGCTGTACACAGGGCCCAATGTGTGGAGGCGCTCTATCTTGCATAAATATAATTGAATTAAGAAATTGACGCTGTTGCATTTGGGGTAAAACAAAATTTTCTGTCATGTTTTGGTACCTCTTGGTCCTTTGGGTAAATTCTTAATTCGACGAAACTCTCGAAGAGCAGCTTCAGCATTTCCTTTGTTTTCATAAAACAATTTCACAAGCAAAGCGCGAAGCTTTAGCTGATAAGAATTACATTTTCTCAGTTTTATCCCGTTTTATGCTCAGAGCAATACAGCAAAACAAGGATTTATATGCACATTTTTGTGCTTACAGTGCGAAATTATAGTTATTATTACAGTTTTTCACTTTTTATCTTCTTTTTTTTTTCATATCTGCGATAAGAATTAGAAAGGAAAATTCCATAACGCATAATTGCGTGTGTGTGTGTGCCTTCTCAATTTTTTCGCTGTACAGCGCCATCTATTGGTGTTTCTGAAACTAATGGTTTTTCACTTAATCCGTTTCCTCATATCTCGAATAGTATGTTCAACGATTTTTTAGCCTTTACATTGAGTAGTTCGCTGTATAGAGAGCTTCAATTAGGGGTGCTTGAATTTTGACAACCTTGTATGATTGTTTTAAGTTGAATTCCCCCTTTTGTTAATTTGCATTATCTTATTATTATGTCGGTATTTTTAACAATCAATATTAAATAAATAAATGAAACGTCAAAATGTTGCACCGCGTTGAATGGTGAGTGAGAATCACCAACCGAGTGCAAAAATTATATATACATATATTATATTATAGAGTAGAATTTTTTTTTCTTTCTTTTCCGTTTAAAGCATAAATTGACAGAATATGGAAATATTTTTGCATGCGAATTATGAATGTATCTTATAAACTTTCGCTTCAAAATTTCGAAATAAATTATTCATTTATTAATATTAGGATTTGAACAATGTTTTTAATTGGCAGAGTTGATATTTCTAAATTTGCAAAAACAGTCAATTTAAAAATCATCGTTGGCTCTAAAATAGTGGAAAACATGTGAAAACTATTGGGTAGTTACCTTGCGAAGGTGGAATTTTCATTTCATTTGCAGTACCCATTGCAGTTTAATTACATTTTAATTTAGTACAAGTCTATTTCAAAAATGTGAAATTATTATTACATTTTTGCAAATAGAATAACTGATATAGTATTCATTGCATAATCTTAAAAAATTATTAGTCATGATTTAAAAAAACTTCCCTATAGTTTCAATTCTTAGTAAAATGAAGCCCTATTAATTGTGTTTCAAAATGCATTTCACAGAAATCACCTTCTAAGCCGTTGGTTTGGAAACACACTAGCAATTACAAAGAGAGTTGAGCTCCGAAATGAGAACGAAGTAACACGACGTTCAGCCTTTTATCTGCTTTGAGGATTCTATTCATTCATTATCAATTATCCGTTCAGCATCCACGTATCGGATGGCTCTTACCGCTTCTCAGAATTTGTTGGGCATTGTGATTACTTAGAATGTTCTCGTTTCTCCTTTAAAACCTCTACTCAAACTTCCAATGAATTTTGCAAGTATTTACTTGAAGTTAGCACTTTAAAAATTCATTTGAAAAGAGAAAAAGAAAATACTTAATGGAAACGTCTCAAAATCATGAAAAATAAATGAACATATATGAAATTTTTAAAACATTATTATTATTAAACTATTTGATCAAGTTGTATTGCTTAAAATTTTTTTCCTGGATATTCTTCCTTATACCAAGATTATAAATTATGAAGAAAACGTTCAATATTGCAAAATTTTTTTTAAAAAAAATAGTGATGTTTACAAGTGGTTGAAATCTGTTATTTCTTTATTCCATTAATGTTATACCGTTAAGATCATTCAAGCTGTCCTCGATTTAACCCACGACAAACGGCCTACCCTACAGAGTGCAAGACAAACTGTCGAAGGGAAAGAAAGGCTCGGAATCCAGGATGGTCCTCTGGCGAACAGTTTAATTTCACTACTTTATAAATTTGAAAATAAAAAATCTATAAGCAATGGAAATTTAGAACAGTCTAACTAAAAATAGAAAACATGAGTACAAAAATGATGAACCATGCTAGTGTTAATGAAATGAAGGGGCAATGCATGAAAATATTGAACAGTTAAGTATAACCTAATTAAAAATAGAAAATATGAATATAGAAATAATAAACCGTGCTAGGATCAAGAAATCAAGGGGGAATGGTGTATAAACTATAGAAAAATATACATTCGCATGAGTAAATGGTGGAAAATCCAGCAGAGCAAAACGAATTGTGACAACCGGTGGTAAAAGCAAGCCTGTTTACTAAACATGCAAGCATGCAAATACACACATTATGTATGAGGAATATTATGCCCCAAAACCACATCAAAACTTAAAATTAAAATGGACGGAATAAAACTCATTTTAACAATGCTCTACCAAGCCAGGCAGATCAAAAACATACAGCATGGCAACTAATGTCTTATGCAATAACTGATAAGCTAATTAAATAAGTAATATTTTATTGCAGCCGACAAAGATTTGTTCAAAATGAATAAGACCGTTCAAATTCTATTAAATGCATGAAGGAATATATATTATATACACGAAAGGGCAAATAAAAACATTCATATGTTATAGATTAAATTTTATATGAGTGTACAGAATATAAATATATAAGCAACAGTATTTCTTTTATACTTTGATTTCATTTGATGGTTAAACAGAAATAGAAATGTAATGATTAAATTTCATCAATTAAGAGACTTACCAGAATTTCTACAGAGATCACTTGAAATGCAATAATATAAGCAAAACAAATGCACACACTCAATACACGACACAAGTAGGGATTGCAATACCGGACCAAAATTCCAATACCGGTATTCAGTATTTTTTAGATCTTAATACCGGGATCCCGGTTTTAATACCGGTATTAGAAATTTTAGAAAAAGAAAGAAAACACAGGTGTTTCTTTGTTTTATTTGCCAGTTTTATTAGAGAGTGTAAATATCACAAAAAATAATTTGTAGCCTATAAATTATGACAGTATATAAAGAATCACAAAAAAGTGAAGGAACATCTTATTTATTTAAATCACAAAAAAGTTTAAATATCACTATTCAGTATGTGGTACTATTACAAATTTTTGAAATAAGATCTTAAAAAACATAATGCATCCATTGTACTGTCATTAAGCCAGAAAAGTTATTTTGTGAAAAAATTACCAGTTGTCGTAAACTCTCTTTGGGCATCTACGCTAGTTGGTGATACTGTTAACAATACGAGATATACTTTTTCCAAGTATTTACCTCTAAATCCCTCATCTTCAAATAAATCAATTTCTCGTCGGATGGTTTTGGATATAGCTGATTTCTGTATTGTATTTTGATTCGTTGAATTTTTTTTATTTATCGCTAATTCTAACTTTTGTTCAAGAGACGATTCCTTTCACTATCGACATTAGTGTCATCATAATCTTTGATAACTGAACGGAATTCTTCTGAATGTAGATAGGTTTGTAAGTAAAAAATTTTTAAGAAAATTTTCTATAAACTTAATCAGATTTGAATTGGTTATTTTATTGTCTTCTTTTTCATTTTCATTTTTAAAATCATTATAATTATGTAAATACCATAAGACATTTTCTATTTCGGTATGCCTTTCTTCTGTGCGATTTTTCAATGTAATATATAATTCTTCAGATAGTGGCGTGTGCTGTTCTTTCAGTGACTGCAACACTAAATTTATTGTTGCATTTAGCTGTTAATAAATTATTTCTCTGACATAATACCTCAATAGTCAGTTTTATTGGAAGTAGAGCTGATACAGTTCTGGATATTAAGTCGAATTCACTATCTGAAAAATTAATTCACAGGTTTAAGTCGATTATTGCCTTTTGGATTGGATTTCTCAGTTTCAAACATCGTTCCATCATTAGGAGTAAACTGCTCCAACGTGTTTTAGAATCTAATATTATCATATATTCTGTTTCATTTTCAGTTAGTACATATTTTAGTAATATGTCCCTTTTTATAGGGGAAAGTTTAAATATCTTAACAATTTTTCGAACTTTAAAATTATAGGAAGCAAATCTTGATGAGTTAATATTTCATGCTCATTAGCGATGTCTTCTTCAACAATTACATTGTCGTTATCTTCATTGCCAATATCACTCTCACTCTTACTCTCTTCAAAGTTGGAATCCGTAGTTTCTATATTCACAGTATTTGGATTCTTCTGTTCTTTATTTTTTTGGTATAATACATCTATTACTCCTAATTAAATTCCATGAGCATAGCACAATTGCTGTTTTGCACCAATCAACTTTCCAACTTTTTTCATAACTGTTGCTCCATCAGTCGTTATGGATACAATATTTTCTTTCAGCGAAAATCCATGTCTCACTAATTTAAATTTAAGCAATTAAGTAAGCCATTAATTAGCTAATTAATTTCGCCCGTTAAGAAGACATAGAAACAAAAACGTATACCATTTTACTATGTTGGCAATCCTTGAACATATACTGGAGACAATTTTAAAAATTTCTAGTAAATACCGAAAAACCGGTATTTAAACTTGTGAATACCGGTATTACAAAATTGCCCAAATGGCTCAAAATACCGGTATTCGGTATCCCGGTATACCGGTATTGCAATCCCTAGACACAAGAACATAATCGGAAATGCGATAGTTAACATGAAAATTGCAAAATCTCCTTCAAGAAAACTAAAAATCAGAAACATAAAATTAAATTACTGAGTCATGTCTCTGCGTAGTGGCTCATGTATTTGAGAACAAAGCATATATATTGTAATTTAAATAAAAGGGATTTATTGCTTAGAACATTGAGGGAATACGTTTTATTTACAGCAGACGAGCAAGATGTGACTGCTTAGTATTACCAAAGTCGGAAGCGAAGTGATCCGCATTCCCTAGACTCCCGCATATACAACTAGAGTTACCGATTTAATGGAAGCGTTGAAAATAAAAGGGGAAAGAACAGCCCTGAAACAAATTGTAAGAGGTTACTATTATACATTAATAAATTAAGTATGGGAATACACTCTGACCTTGATATCTTTATCAGTTATCATTAGACAAATTTAACAGAGATATGCCAATTTCCAAGACAAGTTCATTGAGTTTTTCTCTAAAGGAGGAATATGGAGTAGGAATATTTCACTCTCCATAGTGGCAATTTTAGCATGATTCCCATCTCGCTAGGCTGCATGGTAAAATGGGTAACATTTCTATTACAAAAAGTAATTATAAATAAAATTCCTAAACCGAAAAAGAATGTTATATTTATCAAATAATGAGAATAGGGAGTTCCAGTCTAGTATGTCAATCTCCACAGATGCACCACACATATTTACCAACAGAGCAACATGAATCCCTAAACTAAATTTATTTATTAGATAATCGACTTCTACCTTGCAACTCTACATTTCAGAAAGCCAAATTAATAACTATGAATTATGATTAATAATATACTTATTAAATTATTAAGTAAAAATGCTTTATTATCTTGCTTATGATCTGGAGCAAGCAAATTGGTGGAGAAGGGCAAGGACTTTTTTTCATAGATTAAGCAGGAAAAATATCCTTGCACTTAAAAACTTTTTCGGAGAGGGATGGGTAAAGATAAACAATTTAAGGCATGAGTTTGCAAAATCCATAAAGATCCTATTATATAATTTGTAAATTTGATCACTCATTCTAGCGTCAATTCAGTTAAGGCTGGAGACCTTGTCGAAAAATTACCACATTAAAATTGCTAAATAGGTTTCCTATTTTTAATTTAGTAACTTCTTCGGCTTACGACTGAAATTTAAATAAATATCAGAAAGAAATGCATTACATTTGGATGAATTACAGAATCCATTACATAAATATTTAATTGAAAAGATGCATTAACTTTAATTGAAGGATTATTCATGCCAGGAATTATTATACTTAATTTGTATTTAAAATTTCTAAAAACACAATATTAAATCAGACCATACTTATAATTTATGCAAAAACTTTTGCATGTCTTTCTTTTGGTTTTATTAATAATCTTTTAAAATTCCAATTCAAGTACCTCCGAGTACTGGAATATCCATGTCTCTATCCCCTAAATAAGAAAAATTCCTTTCTCTTCCCGAAAAAGGGGTTTTGAAGGGTCAAATACAAAAGAGGAAAGGACCTCACTGGCTAACGTCTAGATATATATTTGGATATATTTTGAGCTCTCAAGAAATTTACCTATCCCTTATGCAATCTAGGTAAGCACATCCAATACACAAATAATGCTCATCGAGGATTCAATCGATCACACTTAACGAAAGGGGAAAATTTCGCAGTGTTGTCCAGACATTTCAAACGCCTGCTATAACTTATTGAAAGGGCGTTTTAGGCTTTTCAGTACAGATAGAGTGCAAGTAAGCAATGACAGGAAACATAACAAATCAAAAGAATTATTGATACATTATATTTAATCATTTTACATTAATTATATATGTAGTAGAAATTAACTATACATTTAGCATTTTGATTAAAATGTTTACTTTTGATAAGAAGCAAAAAAACAAATTTTTCTTATATATAGAAAAGAGCTGAAGACTTAACTTTATTCATATGATTTTTGATTTTTCCCAGTGAAAAAAATAAAGCATCAAACATCAAAAATGAAAGAGCGATGAAACATCAAGAGAAATTTAAACTTATTTTTTTCATGAAATTGAAATCAGTTTCTCTAAATAGAATTCTTATTCCTTTTCAAATGAAAGCATAAAATAAATTTAGAACACCGTTTTGATCTTGTTCTTGAAAAAAAATAAAGAATTTCTAAGTCACTTGGAAAACTTTAAACTAAAAGAAAAGTGATTCTTTTTTTAAGTGGATTAAGTCAAAAGCGGTAAATAAAGATTTGGACTTTGAATGTGCGGCATTTTTTACTTTCATTTTTCTTTTTTTGTTGAAATCTCCTAAGACTTTAATTAAGCCAAATATAAACGGGAAGTTGCAGTTGCAAGAATTCTCAGAGGCTAAAGTTTTCATATTGTAAACTTGGAAAGAAAGAATTTAAAAAATTATACTGGTGTATTCAATGCATTCTTGATTTATATGAATTGAACATATTGAAATGTATAATTAAAAAATTTTTTAGATAGATCAAGTTTACTTATTAAAAGGCGAGAATCAATCAAAAGCAGGGTTTAATGGCACAATTTTAAGATTTTTAAATGAGTGGACGATTTCCATTTTTAGATTGTCATTGACTTTTGTAAAGCTAGATTTCAAAATTATATATAAAATACTAGTGAAACTAAAGTTTCTTTTTTTTTATCTTTTCATATTTTATTGTATTTCATTTTTTTTATATCACTAATGTTTCGCTTATACATCATCATTATAGGTATCAACTAATTTTAATGAATTAAGATTTCCTTTTGGGGAAAGGGTATATGTTTAATGAATGAATGAATGAAAGGGTAGTGATTCACTTCATTCATAAATACATTAATGAAACTAAATTTGTTTTTAAATTGGGCAGTAGAGAAAACAGGAAACCACTTCTCCGCTTTTTGTAATGTTGTCTCATAACGTTTGTTTACTTTAATCTCAATTGCGTTCTGTGAAGTTAAACCAATTGTTTTCTTAATTTCGTTGTTTATTCTGACATTGTTTTATGCAAGATAATATTCCAATTCATTTATTTCTTGGATTTATAAGAATTAAGAGGCAATACTCTCTTAAGATTTAAGAGACAACTGTCTTTTCTCTTAACACTTAAAATTACATAAAATACTAACGTGTTTCTCTTAAGAAAGAAGTTAGAATTTTAAGTATTTTTAATAATTTCCATTACAATAATGGATAACCTATGTGACAAGCTTAAGGAACACCAATATGATTAAATGAAGATTTGCTTTGATGACGATTGACTAGCTTGACATTTCCACAAGTTAAAAGAAAGCCATACATCTAGATTATATCATTAAAGAAAATGACAAAAGAAAAAAAAATTCAGATAATGCTAATATTGAAAAAAAATGAGTTGAATAGTGGATTGAACAATCGAAATAGAGAAGTGGAAATTCATATTTATACTAGTAAGTTCAATGACCAATGAATTTACTAGTATTAATATTATTATTGTAATAATAATAATAATTAATATTATAATATTACTAGTATTATTGATTTTAATATGCAATTCGAAGTCTAAAATAATTTCATTTCTTGTGCTAGGACATTCAGCCATTTATAATTTTGCAACGGTATTGTTTTATTTTTTTTTATTTTCCTCCTCACATACAACATTACAAATCATAGCCTATAAACTACGCCATTTGATACCATTAGATAATTCTTTGAATTCAATCCTCTATAAAATAGTGTATAGTTTTTCTGAAAAGGCAGAAAAATTGGATTTTGGAGTAATAGGGAAAATGCAAAAAAATTGTGTTGGGACAATATATACTAGCTTCTATTCATTTCACATAGATTTGCTTCATACTAATTTGTTAATAAGGATCAGAAGCCAAGAAAGTATTCATAACCATTCCTCTGTTTTTAAGGTAATTTGGAACACATTAATTTATTATGAGCTTTCTTATAAGAGTGCTATTTGATTAGTAATTATTCGAGGAAAAAGGAAATCGCTCAATGATACATACGATTATACACTCACAAAAAATACATTTTTTCTGTCAACTATTATTTTGAATGACTATAATGACGTTTGCAATATTTACTTATACGTGTAATTTTTCTCGGTAATGTTGATATTTTTTGGAGAGATTAAAATATATCAAACATTCGAATATCAAATATAGAATGCCTGATATCGATGCAGAATTTTAATATCAAATAACATATTTATGTATAAACATACACATTTATATTATATACATATAAGATCACAAAAACCATGTAAACTTGCGAATATGCATCTAATGTGCATGATAATGATCACTCAGTAGTAGCCTTCTGAACAGAGCATTTACTAATTTTCAGCCATTTCAGACTTTGATTTTCTTGTAAAGGTGGTGAATTTCACTTTTTTTTTACGTGTGACTTATGGCAATTTAGAAACCCGCTGACAGTTATTTGTCAGCAACTTAAGCCGAGTGAGTGTCTCTAGTTTTTTTCAGTAGCACCAACAAGTTCCAAGAGTACGACTTAGCTATTTCATGTTTCACATTCGCTTGCACAACCCCTTTTTACAGGAGAGGGGGGACATACATACCTCACAGATAGAACAACGGAAGAACAACCATGTCGGAACCGTGACCCGAACCGGGGATCACGGGGAAGACTCGCTATCCCAATGCCAGGACGCCGGCACTGTTTTTTATACAGATGCAAAACAGACTGAGGTGAGCCTTTACGTAATTTAATAATTATTAGTAAGATTTTTCTTTCCATTTATTTCATTCTACAAGAGCGAAAAATTTAATAGATAATTAATGAACACTTTAAAAGTACCAAGGTACATTCTAGATCGGGATTTCTTATATATTCTCTTTCTGTACAGAAATTAAGTTAAATAAATCTTGTTATAAGTATTTCTTGAATTATTAGATACATTCGATTAAGGGAAGAATTTTTCTTGTTCTTCATTAACACATTCTTTAATATTTAGTTTAGCTAGCAAAGCTGATAATTATAAGAAAAATTGCACATAAGAAAATCAATATAATATGCAATTAAAATTAGCAGTAATAAATATAGCCTCTCCTCTATCTCCTTCACTAATTAGTCTTCTTCGAATTACCAACTTCAAAGAACTCAACAGGATGAAAGTGCATGAGAAACATGATGTTAACGAAGCAACGGATCTTCGGAGGTGATCCGCTTCTATTTTAGAAGAAATTCCAATGTACTCTCTTAAACCTAAAACTTTCCACACACACACAAAAAAAAAATGCAATTTATACCCAATTATTGCAGACCCAATCTCTACCCAATTATTGAAGATAAAATGAGGCAAACAATGACACCAGGGAGGATTTTCACATTCTTTCAAAAGTCAAAACTTCCCCAGCACATAACATAACACCAGACGCCCTCAATGTCTATGACGCTGAGTTATCTAACTCGTTGGATGAGCATAAGTTGGAAGGAAAAGAAGAGGAAAACAGAAAATGGCTCTTCCTCAATTTACCTGATTTTACATCCGGTCAAATCATCGATATGATTACGATAATTCCATAATACTTCACATCAGTTATTCTCTAATGAGTTCACTTGTTATAAGACATTTCTAACCAATATAAGACCACTCAAAATCTTGAACAACTTTATTGGAAAAAAGTCCTCACTCATCCAAACTTTAAGATTAAGATCACTGAAAAATGCGTAACTCAACACATTGATTTCATTTACTGACTGACGATTTCAGTACTTTTATTAATTTTTTTGAATATCCACTTTGTGCTTTGAATGAAATTATAATTTTCTTTACCGAAAGATCCCATTTTAGGTTAACCCTTTAAAGGGCCATTTTTTCAAGACATATTATGTTAAAATATTTTTAGGCTTGAAATTAGAATAAGAAAAGGGATTCATTTAGCTTATTAGATAAATTTGATTTGATTTGATTAATTAATTTGTTTGTTAATTAAAAATTAAGTAACAATTCAAGACGCATCATTTTGTGTGAGATAAAGAACTGAAGCATCTAAGTTTCTGTGTTTCTAAAAAAAATGTGTCAGAACTTATGCCAACCTACATAAATTCATACAAAGATTGATAAATTTGCTGAGAAGCGTACTTCCCACAGCCCTAGAAAGGGTAAAATTACAACGTTATGGGACATTTTTTTAGAAGTCTTCATACTAAAAAAAATGGTGTAAATATTCTAAAATAGAACTGTTTAATATATATTACAATTTGTTTCTTAAAAATAAGTTAATGAGTTAACCATGATCATCATATCTATAATAGAATTATATGAATTTAAACTCAAGGAATTTCTTCGCCTCACTAACTAGTCACCAAACTTGGTTAGTAACTAAATAGAAAGCTGCAAACGTTGGAAATTTCTGCTGCAAAACTGAAAAACAAATAATATTTTATACATATTTATCAGCTATTAAAATTTATTTCGAGTTTAAAGGAACCACTTTTTGTTATCTCGATCAAACTCTTTTCCTTCAATTTTTCCCTTTTTAGGTCTACCGTTAGACAGAGCAAATATGTCGAAGACGGAAAAATCTATCCTCCAACTTTCCCTTCGAAAGAGATTTCCATTTGACACGATATATTTATCCTTCTGCCTATCCATCAAATGCCTTCATCCGTCAGACTTATACACCACTGACACTGATATAATACCTGGCCCTCTTCTGCTAAGCCTTGCCCTTCTCTACTCATCCTATGATACGCTTCTTTTTCTCTTCAATATCCTACTTTTTTAACACTCTACCGGCTATTTACACTCCACCGAGTAGGAGCAAACCAGTTTGGGAACGGATACGCTACAGAGTACATCCCATTGACATCTTTAAAACATGGAATTCATTGTAGTGACAGTATTTTTACTACTTTTGCGCATTAGTCTTCTTTTCGCCGGGGTTTAAATGTATAAAGATCGAACTTTCTTTTACACTTTGTGAAGGTACTTAGGTCATAGATATATATATATTTTTTTTCTTACTTTTTTGAATAAATGAAGCGAAGTAGGAATTTATTCCCAAACTTTCAGAAACGTCTTTTTCTTCATTTTTTTTCGAAAAAGAAAAAGAAAAGATATCACAAATCTTTATTTTGTGGCACGCTTCAAGGCTTTCTCGAGAAAAATAACTATTTTTCTTTCTAGTGAAGTGTAAGAATATAACGAAAATGTTACACATATTCGTGGAATTTCCGATATTAAACACAGTGTGGATGAGTGAGGAGGTGTAACACCGAGAAAATAAATTTTGAGTCTGGTACATATTTGCTAAAATGATTTTACTCGGAAAAAAAAAAGACACTTAAGTGCTGTTTTTTTTTTTTTGTTTTTTTTTGCGTTTGCAGATTTTTCTTTCTTTTATTATTTTTAAATTATTTTATTTATTCAATTCAGAATGTTTTAAATGAAATGAGTAATTCGAAAACAATTACTAAAATTTAATAAAAACAATTAGAATTTTACTGGATACAAGTTTAATTACGATTTTATATTTTGAACTTTTTGTTTTTGTTTTGCTTAGAAGTTTAAGCAAAACAAAAACAAAATTTTTGTTTGAAAACAAGAAATTTTTTGATTGTGTGAGAGTATATGAACAACGAGATCATCATTAAGTTTGCAAAATTGTTTATTATTCTAAAATATATTTTTGCAAATCAAATACGCCAACGCAATTATTTTTGTTGTTCCATTGAAATCAACTTTCATTAAAATATTTAGTCTAATACATATAAAATTACAATTAAAGTTAATTTTAATTGGTCTCAACATCTATTCATGCAGCTTTTAACTTTCGCTAATTTGCTTAATACGGTTATTGTAAAAACTAGAAAACTAAAATTTGCAGTGGAATCAATGAAAGAAATCATTGCTTGTTCCTATTTCAGAATTGAATGATACTTATTAAATATGCTTAAATAAATATTCTAAGAACGCTGTATACAAACGATTATCTCATGACCGTGCTTCAGATAATTTTTTAAAAACATTCTTCAATTAGATATTTTAAATTAGGATTAATATTTTTTTCTCTATTATTTCAAGTAATATTTGTAAAATATTTAATAAAATAAATTCTTGATGCTCTTTCATTGGAAATAAAGCGCTTATGAGAATATTAATAAATTTACACACTACAAATATAAAGCCTAAATTGTAACCAAGAATTTAAAAAAAAAAAGTTTAGGAATTTTCTTTAACAAAAAAAAATGAATAAAGGCGATTACAAAAGTATCAATATATATTCGCATTAAATGGAAGTTACTTACATAATTCATAATAAAATTGTTTACGTAACTCATTAGAGGTAAAGGGAATCATAAGTATTATCCATTCTAACTGATATTTGAGTTTCAAATCTTACAATGTACTAATTTTGAATTTAATTTATATACAAAATGTTATAAGAATGTATTAGTAAATTTTCTGGCAATTATCAAAATTAAACTGCAGTGGAAACAGTGGAAATTTATTATACTTAAAATTAATAATTTAATATAGTGAAAAAAATATTATAATGACATGCGAATTAGTAGTAAAATATAAGTGATTGTTTTATAGAAATGTGATAAAAAAAGAGAGAAATTATTTTGGAAGCTGAATTTTAAAACTATTAAAATACGTCTCATTTTGTATGCCTCCCTTGTTCAACTTTTAATTTTTGATTATAATAAGCATATTTATTATACTTTGATTAAAATTATTGAAAATTTTAAATGAATAATTAGATTTTATAGTTATATTTATTTAATGCTTCAAATCAAATTAAATGGAAGTATTAAACATCTTTATTTCATAATAGACTAATTAAATAAGAACGCAAAAAGGATTATGTATCTTTAATTTGGAATTAAAAATTAATTAAATATTAATTACAGGTTTAAATACATCTTATTAAAGAAATCAAAATCACTTGATATCCAAACATAAATCTAACCTCTCAAGAAATAACATTTGAATAAAGATATCAAATTTTATTTGCATTTATAAAAATATTAATTATAAGCAGCAAAGATCAACAAAATACTCAATGAGGCATGAAAGAGCAATTCTAGTTTTCTTTCTCCTTTCCTGTTATTTTAGGAATTTACTACAACAAAAAGATCTGATTAATTAAACTGAAACGAGGAAAAGCAAATAAAGCTATTAAGTGAATGAAACGTAATTTAAAAGTGAAAACTCAACTTAGAAAATGAATAGAATCTAAATCATCATTTAATATTGTACTAGCAAACAATTAGAAATGTAAATGCGTGTTTACCTAAACAACCCCTCAGTTTTCTGTTTGTTTAACATTAATTTCCATTCCTTATGCTGAGTTAATTTTCTCTTCTCTTAATAAACTATGAATAGGATTTAATTTAAATGGAGTGGGGTTGATAAATAAAATAAAAGGTAAGCAATTCAATCAGCCTCTGTACATATTTAAAGAGGGAAACCATTTTATACCTTTGCATCTCTAGAATGCACACATTTTTGATCTGCATCTTTTCCTTTGTATATCTATTTCCCTTCGTTATACTTCCGACACTGCTGGGTCATCATTACTGTCTCTATCTTAGACGGTGGTCGAATTGTTTGAACTGGAAGATCATCCATATCGATTCATATAACTAACAGCCATCTCGGAAAACGCGGCGATCCTTCCTAGATGTTATCTATCCAATGGCTAACTACTTTTGCTGAGTTCTCATTGCTCTAGGGCCGATGAGAACTCCTTCCTCGTGCCATTACAGTAATAGCCGTTAATTATCATTAGTGAAAGCCAGTCAGATAGGGGACTTTTCTTCGGTTGCCATTACGGAGACTGCAGCAACTTAAAGACTTTCTAAGACTTGAGATGTAGGTCGCCCATCAAAACTTGGCTATAATTTGAATGGAATAGGTGTGTTATCCCAGAGCTCGTTAACTTGTTATACTTGTATTTCCTAGTATTTCTCCGATGGCCTTAAAATTATTTCCGGAACAGCGGTGCTGCAGGTATTCTTCGGTATCGGATATTTTTGATGCCTCACGCAGAAGTTAGAATAAATGTAGTCTGATTATAACTGTTAAAACTTCGAATCCACTACTTACAAAGTATAATTTTCTGAGTTATGCTTCAAACGGAGAATTCTAGTTAACATTTGTCAATAGTTATCTGCATTTTAAGTGGATGCATTCACATAAGTATTCACAGAGATGGAAACTTCTCAAAGATTTGTCTTCATTATGAATTTCGGTTTTTGCATTTTTAAAATATTTTTTTTAATGTTTACTATTATTTTATTGTTAAATTATTTGAATACCGTAAAGAGTTTATTGCTAATATTAAAAATTAAATGATATAAATATATTGACTTTGCGTCTCTTGCTGTTTTTAACTAAAATATACTAGTAATAGATTAATTTTTATACTGCAATTTTGAAATATAATTTATAATGGATTACTTAATAATTTATAATGGATAGGATGAAAAATAAGAAATATATATATTATTTTAAAGCCTCCAATGCCTGAATAAGGTTAGAGCATTGAAACAGTTTTTTTTTTAATAAATCAATTCTTTGTAAATAACATTATATTAAAATTACATTATATTTATCCAATTATTTGAATAATACAATGCATTTATAGACTAAAAAACTTGATTGAAGAATTAATGATCAATGAACATTTCTACTATTCCATTCCAAGTAACTATATTGCAGCATTTTAAATACGATGTCTTTAATTTAATAAAGCATATATTGAATTAATTGATTATCCGATATTTTAAGCGAATTACTCAGTGCTTGTTTTATAATTGTATCGCGGTATGATATGAAATTGTGTTTAAAATAATTTCTTCTATTAGTTTCTTCATTTTTCTTGAATAACTATTAATCAATAATTAAACTATGACTCAAATATTAAATTATTAAATTATTTTTATGAATTACTTTAAATTTTATTTCAAAAATATATTTGTATATGGAAAGTAAGATATGTTTTCAGTAATGGTCTAACAAGTAATGACATTTCCTACAATGGAACTTAATGGTTTAAATGTTAATCTTTGGAGGAAAAAATTAAATCGAAAGTTAAATTTTAATTGAAATACTAATAATTTCATTTTCAATACATAATTGTCTGTTGGTGAACCTACAAAGGACAAATAATAAAGTATTTTTATATTTTGTTATAAGACAGCTAATTTATTAAATCTATGTAAAATGCATTTAAGAGAACATTTTAAAATTATAATGGCTTTTTATTTCAAGAAGGTAAAAGTTCTTTATTTAAAAGTTGCAGAAATTCTGATTTATCCAGTCCTAATTGACAACTGAGGTTTAAAATATATTTTTACAATACAATTAAAATGATTGTGGTAATTATATATGATATGTTTATAGATTTCGTATTGGATACTCGTATTTTGCAAAAATTTATTTTCTACATGATTCAATCTTCAAGATATATCTATTTCAGCACAGATTTACAACAATTAGTATAAATGGTCGAATTTTTGTTTCTCCATTACAATTAATAATTTAATCTTATTAAAATACTAATAGAATTTCATTCAGCTGCAAATATAATTTTCGCACTTCAAGATGACAGGAGAATGGATTTGCATAAAATTTTAAGAACGAAAAGATATCGATTGCATATGTCCGACAGGAAATCATAATTCAACCAGTTTTGATATTTATTTGAAAAAATACTTCATGTCATAAATATAAAAGGCAAAATAATGTGGATTTAAAATTATTTTATGATGTTTGATCTTGCCTATGCATTTGTATATAATCAACGCATCTTGTTAAGATAGAGATAGGTATTTTCGAATTGCATATATGCTAAAATTGTGTATATATTATTGAAAGCTTTAATTTGTATTTATGAAATCATCAGTGTTCTAGATATTTAGTGTTTTATCTACAGATTGAATATAATTCGCGCAAAGCAGATGAAATAAATTTCAGTTTTTGGCAAATGGAAATATACAATCTATCTCCTTCAATTCTCATGTAAATTAATAGTATTTCAAGACGATTAGCCGTATTATAAAGTTAATTAAAAATTAAATAATATGTATGAGAAGTTGGGAACAAAGGTCTTTGTAAAATGAAATTTAAGTTTCATCTGTCAATATAATAAATTTCTGTATTATACATATATAACACTCGCGTGGACACAAAATCAGGTCGACTATTTTAATATTCACTTGTCATTAGCTCGCACATTCTTGTTGTTTAGATGCTTGCTTCGGCGGAAATATGAAACAATGCTAATTAACTTCACGGCTTTAAAAAAAAAAGATATTCAGTTTTATATGCTAATATAAATGTTGATGGAAATTGATTAATTTCGATCGGCATAAGATTGCAAAGATATTACATTTAAAGAATTTATATAATTTTTGATTAACTTTTGATTAAATTTTTTAAACTTTCAAAAAAAGGGCACCAATATGAATAATATTGATATCTCTAAGCTATTCATTCATATTGAAATTATTGTTCTGTAGTTTATATCAGTACATAAAATTCGCCCCAGATACTTATAAAATTGTTCACTGCACTCATAGTTATTATATATGACTAAAATAATTAAAATAATCCATTATTTTTTTGTTAATTGTTTCATTTCTGTAATATACAATAATTCGTATTACTTGAAACGAGACAATATATTATATATTGCGGTAGAAAATAAAATTTCGATATAGGATATTTTTAAATAACATATGCTAATAAAAAACACTTATTCATTAATTTATATAATTCATTTCTATCAGTTAGAAAATGTTTTATGACTCCTGAAAAAAAAACCGTTCTTACAGTAAAAAAAAAAAAAATGAATTCCTTAGCTAACATATATGAATCAATTCAAAAAATACGATCGATTGGAGATGTAACCTATACAATTCCTTTTCCAAAATTCACAGTTTTTCTTTACTTTAATGCATATTAAGGACTAAGCAGAACTCATACATTAATATTTCTTAGAATACTTATCAAGCAAATAACATGTGTAGAAGACAAATCTTTGATATTGTGTGTTTTAGAATTATTAATTATTGAAATCATATTGTTTAAAGTCAGTTATTTATAACTAATTATAAAGAAGTTTTCAAATATTTCCATTCAATAAATGCATGAAAAAATCTTATATTTTACATAAAATTTAGAAGTTTAAATATATTTTTCAAAAAAATTCATGAAAATAGCACTTCAACTTTAGAATTTTAATATTTATATTGATATTCAGCAGCGCTTATTTATAAGAGGATAAATTATTATTTATGTAATATTTGTGATCTTAATCAGATTTTAACTTAGAGAGATCATTCTTAAATGAATATGTCTTTATCCAAAATTTGATACTTCATATATTAACATTGATTCACTTCAATGATCTACAGATTAAAAGATTTCTTTAAAATGTCACTATTTCATCATTAAATTATGTATAATAATTTATATGAAAATTATAATATCTCACTTTTTAGAAGGTTCCAGATAATAACTAAAATTAAGGAAATATGCCATTGAAGCATTCATTATAAATTTCTGTAGATGATAAAATAGCTTATGAGAATTTTTTTAGTGTAGAGCACAACTAATTTATATTGAATTTTACCTATTCCTAATAATCTTTTATATATTCATACTTCAAATTTTCAATACAGCAGAACAATGAAAATAATAATACAAGACAGTTAATCTATGTTTAAAAATGAAAATCAAGCTATCTTAAGGGGAAAACTATGCATATTCAGTTAAAAAATTTTAACTTTCAGTAAGCGGAGTTTAAATAAAATTGTTCCTCTTACTTTTACAATCTAATTAAATTCACATCCTTTGATAATTTGCAATTCAGTTTATTTTCAAAAGTGAAAGATTTCCGGATTTTCCGGTGAATGTCATGTTACCATTGCCTGCATTTTGTCAATCCTAATCTGATTTTAACAAGATTCTTTTTCTTTCTCTTTGGTCGTAAATTTTGAAGAAAATACGCAATCTCTAGTTGCATTTTAACGATAATAACGTTCAGTTATCACTCAATTATTGAATGTTGCTTGGATTTTCATTTGTTTCTGAAGGTATTTTTTTAGTGCATCAATTTTTCCATGACAGAAGTCTAATAGGTGCGCTCTCAGTTTTAAGCTTGAAAATAGTTTCGGCTGAACCTTTGAAGAATTCAGACATAAGCTTACTGAAATTGGACAATTCAGGGCAAAAAAAAATCTTTATATAGATACTTCCAACAAAAGCAATATAAATCACTATTTTAACTAAACTTGTGAATGATTTCTTTTAATTTTTTCGCTTTCCATTGCAAACAAAGGAAATTTTTATTTTATGCATAGGTTTATATCCTGAAATAATTCAATTATCGATTGAATTAAAGAAAAATAGGGTGAAAGTTAACTTTTAAATAACAATTTCAAAATATGTCTCCTGTTAGAACATTTCTTAATTTGCTTACATTTTAATACATATATAATTTATCGATTATCACCAAGACACTTAATTTTTCATGAATATTTCTAGAACAGTGAGAAACTTATTGTTTATATCGTTTGTAATAAGATCATATTTCCAATTCTCATTCAAATTGGAAATCTGGATATGTAACAAATATCTGTACTTTCACATGGGAATCACAAAACCTTTTTTAATTGAAAGTGACCATCCTTAAACATGTTTTTAAAAATAACGCCTTTGTGATAAATATATATTTTTCATTAATATGTATTAAATTCTGAATTTTATTTCATTTAACAGTATTAAGAGGTAATGAGAACTACATGGAAAAAATGTCAAACCTTTTGATAAAAGCCGAAAATAATGTAGCAAAATTGAAAAAGAATTGACGTAATCCAGGTGTTGATATCAGAATTTTAAAAGCATAGTCGCTTTTAAGTCATCTGTATCTCTATGGACTATTATAAATTCTTCGGTCAGAAATTTCAGCATAATTAAACTTGTGTATGTAGAAATGTATGTAGAAAAGACTTTACAGTCACATTATATAATAGATAACGAAAAGAGAAGTTGTATTTATTCCATAAATTAATAAATGAGAATTTATGGAATAAATACGACTTCTGTTTTCGTCATCTATTATAAAATGAGACTAACGTCTTTTCTACATAACTATTGAACTGTAAGACTATCAAAAAAGCATCATAAAAACTAACTAATCATCATATACAATCTATTAATATGTAAGACTGTTTAAAGCAAAAGTGATGTAGAAATTAGCTTATTTATGAGCATTTATGAGTCATTAAAGTAAATCTGTTCAAATTCACACATAATTTTTTTTATAAAGAATAATCCATTTATTTATATTCTGTTAAAAGGCAATAAAAATATTTATAATTTATTTATTTATTTTAAGGTCGGATGAATAATATAGATTTGAATTAAAGTCAAAAGAACGGTTTCTTGAATGGCAGATATGATATGACTAAATTTACCATATTACCGAATTTATAAATTTCACACAAGACGAGTTAGACTTGCATTTGCTTTCCAAATCCGTATTTGGAAACTTTAAAGCCAGCAATTCTAAAACATTCATAACTTAAATAATGATTTATTTTCCCAACAAATTTATGCAAATGAAAACCAATGCATCTATTCAAGTTCAAAATAGTTTATCTTCATTAATTAGAAAAAGTTCAATGATGTTTACTTTATCAATTCAAAATTTTCTTTTATTTTGTGCTTAAAATATTAAAATTTAAAAAGAATAAATATTTATTTAAAAAAACTTAATACCACGTGCTGCCTTAAATTCCAATAATTGTTTTATTAATATTAATCCTTATTTCATCGGCCAAACATTCCTTATTCGTTATAAACCAAAAATTATTTCGAAAGTTTATTTATTTATTCATATTATTTATGCACAGAATTTAAAATGCATATGTATTTACTATTATTTACTGCTTTTATTATTATTTTATTCTATAGATAATAAATATAAATACATATTCGTTTGTATGTAATCAAATTTCCACAGTATGCATCAGTAATTAAAATAGGATTTTTTTGAAATTATTTCAATATTACTAATTTATAACAAATTATTTTCAATTATATTTCTTTTGCTTTACTTTCGATTCATTAATTTTAGGAACTGATAAGATTTTCGGATTTCTTTTTTTTTAAATTCTTGTAAAAGTTATATCGCTGATATTTGAAGCATAAATCATGAGGAATTCAAGTGATCATTTTAATTTTTCATATTGTTTAGATATTTCTGATTTTCCTTTTCCTTTTTTTTTTTTTGTCCAAATATCATTCTAAGCAATGATCGTTAATAAATCATTGCCGAAAAATAATTAAATTGTATACCAGGGAAGGTGAATTTTCTACGAAACTTGCCTGAAATTAACGAATCAACTAAGTAGTTAATTATTTTTTTGTCCCACAAGGCAATAAAGACAATTTCACTTTTTACCATGGCTCTTGCGGCATAAAAATCCAAACAAATCCAAATCTGATTTTTTATGTGCTTCTTATTATCTTAAAATTAAAATTATGTAACTACATTAAAAAATAACACAATCATGAAACTATAAATTTATATTTCTTATAGTTCATCGAAGGCTTGACTGGGTAATTTATATTTCTTATAGTTCATCGAAGGCTTGACTGGGTAATTTAATTTCAAAACATATATTGTTTGTAACGTACTTATGTATTTCATTTATAAACAATCATATATTATGTTCTAAAAATTGCAAATTGAAAAATTGCTTTACTATGACACCTCAAAAGATTGCAATTTTCAGAAATGGGCAAGAAAGATGCATGATCAGCAAGATTCGATAGCGAACAAAAAAATAAAAACTAACCTCAAGTTTGAATCGCATAAAATAGAATAAAAATTGAGTTAAATGGTAAATTCAACCTGTTGCATTTATCGGGGGTCACTTTCAAGCAGAGATTCAAACAAATATTATATATATATATATATATATATATATATATATATATTGTAAAATGTCTGACTTTTGTCTAAGTATTGACCACTTGTGACAGAAAAATCCAAGAAGTGGAAGTTTGTTGAAGACAAGAATAAAGACATAATGACATTAAATTCGACCATTAAAAACAAAAATAACGATTTGTTAACTGAATTATTTCAAAACTGAAATCGAGATTCAACCCAAAGATCAATGCAACCTCAGTAAAATACTAAATGAAAATTAGACAAGAGATAAAGCATCAAACCATAACATTGATAAACACCAATAAGTTTAAAATGAAAAATAATTGTAAATGAAACATACCAGTTAAATTCAAACATCCTTCCATGGGAATTCTATTAAATTGCAAGGAGGAAAATTAAACTGACTCCTGAATACACGAGTAACAAACAATTTTGAATTTTCCCGCGTTTAAGACTGAAAACGTCTACAATTTCTTCAAAGCGCACAGTCATCACATTAATTAAAATGGACGATCTCAGCGCCATCTATTAAGTTTAAATAAAATTCAAAGAAAATAAACTAAAAAAGCATTTTTTCAGTTGTGAAAAATATTAGAATATAGATAAACTCACCCTTATTAAAAATTCTACATTGCGATAGGTCTTAGGAAAATAATTAAAATATAAATTGTAAATACGATTATTTGTTGTCTAAATATAATTTTTTTTTTGCAATTTTTTTCAATCCTGCTAATTTATGAGAATATCAAGTTATTGAAAATTTTAAAATTGAAATCAGAATAGGTATTACTTAATTTAATCACTCTGAAATTAAACTCATGCCTTTTATTGTAAATTCCGACCAAATTTTTTCCATGAGTAATTTCTCCAAATCCAAATGGGTAGCTAACTTTCAATTGGGCTTAGTTAGTTTCATTTAAATTCAATTCTTTTGGATAAGAATTAATTATAATATCATAATTATTTATGTTTAACAAAAGTAAATTACCAATATATCTAAACCTATCGATAAAATTGTGTTTATTACTTTTTTTCTCATCGTAATGTGGAAATAGATTTACTCAAAAAAGCTATTCCCCTAGAAATTCGATTCATTTGTTCTTAAAAAATTAATCCCGTTAAAAAGATAATTTCCTTCTGGAAAAATAAATTTACATAACTTAAGCCAGTTAATTTTTGTAATAAAATCTCTGTTTTATATATAATTCTTCATATATAATATTAAAAACATTTATTAATTTTTCGTGTTTCAGATTTATATATAAACTTTCAAAATTATAAGAGTTAAAATTTTTAATATTGTTAACTTTTAGAAATTCCAAAACTTTTTTCGATGTTATTAATTATAAAGTTATCTTCATTTTAAATTTTATTGAGGATAATTTTAAGTATATTTTTCCATATATTAATTGTAACTACCTGCGTTGCAAGTCACTTATCTAAATTTTAATGGAGTTTTGTAATGGGAAACAAAGGATAAGTTGATGAACGTCTTTATCTTAGTCTTTTTAGCGAAAGTTAACAATCGCTTGTCATTTTTCTCCGCTGCAATTTGAACCGTACATCGAATTGGAATTATATTCGTTATTTAAGAATTCTTTATAGTAATATTTACAAACTAACAGAACTCATCTGCTGCTTTTTCTACTATAGTAATAATAACCCCCTCTTTTAAATTATTTATTTATTTAACATCTGTTAAAATAAATGTTTGTTTCTTTGTATATGTTATTATTAGAGTTAATATAAATCTTTATTCCCTCAGTAATTTTAACTTTCTACAAATCCGATCCTTTCTAGTGGACAATGATATTTTCTAGATATTTTAGAACTAAAAATATCCAAAATAAATTAAGATTTTTTTGGTCAAAGGAAAGTTTTGTTTATCCTAGCTTACGCGAAAGTTTGCCTAATCTTTGCATTGAAATTTTAAATTTGTTACACCATTATTCAGGAATAAATGTTTTTTCTTGCAAGGGAGGGATTATCTACACTCGAATATTTTTCACAACTGAAAAAGGGCTTTTTAGTTTATTTTCTTTTTATTTTTATTTCAACTTAATAGATGGCGCTGAGTATGTCCACTTTAATTCACGTGATGACGATATGCTTTGAAAACATTGTAGGCGTTTCCAGTCTTAAACGCGGGAAAGTTCAAAATTGTTTGTTACTCGTGTATTCAGAAGACTGTTTAGTTTTCGCCCTTAAAATTTTACAGAAATCCCATGGGAGGATGTTTAAATTCAACCGGTATGTTTTCTTTGCAATATTTTTTTTATTTTAAAACTGATTGGTGTTTCATTTTATGGTCTGATGTTTATATCTTGTCTAATAGTCTTATAATATTTTACTGTGATTATATTCAACTTTAGTTTAGATTTGGATTAGAAGTTTGAAATAATTTACGAAATTGTTTTTTTAATGGTTGAATTTAATGTCACTGTTTTATATATGTTAATTATTGTGATCAATAAACCTCAATATCTTGGAACTTCCGTGTCATAAAGGGTCAATACTTGGACTAAAGTCCGACTCCTCACGGAAAACATAACCGATTTGAATCACCTTTGGTAAGGTTTTCGGGCAGGATTCATTATTTAATTCAATTTTTATTCCATGTCATTCTATTTAATGCAATTTAAACTTAATGTTTATTTCTAATTTGATTAATATCATTTGCGTTTTATAATTAACAGCATTGGTGAACTGTAAATAAGATGCATTTTTGTTTTAGTTAATTTTGCTCAGAAGATAGTTTTATAAATTATTACTTTTAACTTTATTATTTGTACTTCCTTAAGATTCAAGATCTAAGCATGAAACGAATTTTGAATAAAAATGTGAATTCTATTGATTTGGCGACTTCAAAAAATTTAAAATTTTTGAAAAAAAATTTTGGAATGCAACAACAAAATTTCCAATATAAATATTTAAATATATAATATTTTAGTAAAATGGACTAATTGTTTCCATGTGTATATAAGATGGTAGATGCATGCATCGTCATTACAGTATATCGTATCTAAAAAAATATTCCTTGTTTTTAAGAAATATAACATATGAGTTTTGTTGGCGAAATTCTACAAATATCAATAAACATTAATTTTTTTAGCTTACTTTTGCGATGTTTACCTCTCAAGAAATAAGAAAGATAAAACAAGAAAAAAATACAATTAAAAAATATTTTGTCAATCATGTAAAATAGAATAATAGAAAAAAGCAAAACTACTAGTAAATAAGCAAAAAGTTTACGAATTATAAAATGAGTTTGTGAATTAATTTACTCGCACTTTTAATCTGTTCTCATAAAATAAGTTTATGAATTAGGCTGGCATATTCATAGTTATAAAACATCTAAAAAATTTTAAATCCAGATACTAAGACTCTAAACAAATGTTTTCTCCGAACAATTTTTAAAAATTAAATACAAAAGAATAGTAATCAGATGCATAATTTTGGAATTCAGTTAAGCACATATTCATTATTCAAAATATGTCTTGCATTTTCAAAAGAACAGACAAATTTCAAATCAATTTATTGAATAGCATTTCAACAAAGCAAGTTTCCTTTTTCGCTGCATTTTTTTTTCCAACTTCATACTTCTTTAACTAGTGTTTGCCTGCAAACATTTTATTTAAATCTTTTCATTCTGAAATACATGTTTCAAGAATATCCCAATTGCCGAATGTAACAATTGGAAAACGATGCAAATATATTTTCTTATACAAAATCTGTTTCTCAATGAAAAGGAAAAACAAACTCTTATTTTTATCATCTTATAATAAAAAAAAAGCTATAGAAATATCTGAAGCTCCTTTTTTTATATATACATTTCAATCGTTTCGAATGCTTTACCAGAATCTGTACACAATGTTTACCTAAAACGAAAGAGTTTCTTTGCAAAATAGCACCACCAATATAGTTGTAACCTGTCCCTTACAGTAATCCAAATTGAAGTGAGAATCAGTAATTCCTTTCGCATTATACTATCCAAATTCAATTTTCACTTTCATCTCGAGCATTATAATATTTATGTTCGCCCCCGGGGGTAATTTTCCTCTTCTCGTACTCTTTTTCTCTCACCAATTCTTTTCCGATTCTTGTATTTCCTTGCTTCATTCTTCTCTCTCTCTTATTATTTTTTTTTTTTGTTTCATTCACCTTCTCCTATTTTGTTTTCACCACTTCGCGTGTACCTCTAATGGAAATTTCCACGAACCTTCCCCACTTTTATGTTTCCCGAGAAATATTTTAGAACAGTCACCGGGTGATTGTACATCCCAAACGCTTCAGGGTGCAGAAACGAGTGGAGGAAAAAAAATGAATAGAGAGAAATAAAAGAACGTCATCATCAATAGCAACAAAAAGGAATAAACCATAATAAAAGGAATGGTCTTCATATTCGCTTCAAAAGATTTTTACAGCCAGCTTCGGCTACATATTCGAGTTTAATGTCTGGCATAAATAACTTGCCTTTCACTGAACGTAATTTAATTCTCAATGAAAAATGCCCCACTACTGATGCTATCTGCTCGCTGGATAACGCGATAACCAAATAAAATATAGATTTCTTTTTCCTAAACGCGTTACTGAAGAAGCACACGGCCAGGTATCTATTTTTATGCTTTTTTCACGAACATCAGCTTCTGTTTAGCATTTTCAGAACCGCTATAAAGGCAATTGCTACATGGATATGTTTTGAAAAAGACATCTGCTCGTGATTTTAAAAGCCTTTCTTGCCTTTTTTTTCTTGAATTTTTTCTTTCACTTTTTTGTAAATGGAGTTATTTTTAGATTTGCAAATCTTTATTCTGTTTTCGCATCCTCAGATACATAGAAATTTCCAAATGGCGTGCTTAAAGAGAATTAATGGTTTATAACGAACCATATCTTATTGGATGCTAGATTGTTGCATTGATGTCATTAATCACATTTATGAAATTTAATTTTTGGTATATTTTTTTTATTATTCCATTATTTATTTGTCCCTACTGAATTAACTGTTTATATGAGTTTATTACTTCATATAGTATTATTTCGTGTTTATCTAAATTCATTCAATTAATACTGAAATGTATGGAGCTGCGAGAATTCACTGTTAAGAGAATAATCATAGTTTTTATAATAAAAGTATATTACCTATGAAGTATAAAAGTTAATCGTAGAAAATTAATATTCTTCATAAAAATTAAAGAAAAATTATACTTAAAAAATTACTTTGCTTTTAACATAGATTTAGAACTGTATGTGTATTAATTGAAATTGGAGTAGCTAAGAAGAATTGAATATAAAGAAAATGCATGAAAGTGTTGAATAAGTAGAGATATTTTAAATTCTCCAGTATTGTTTACACAATGTTTACTAAAGTAAAATTTGAGCTATGACGGATTATAATGTCAGAATAATGGCACTCATTACATTTTTTGTCGTTTAATTTTAAAACGATGTATTTGATTACTTAAGAATTCAAACTTTATATAACTATTTTTTTACATTTGAATTCGTAGAAAAGCAAAATTGTATCTATTCATTTTCAAAACGAGCAAAAATATTTTTAATTTTCTCAACTTAAATTCATTTTAGTTTCCCAGTTTTTTCATTCCTTTAAGAATAGAATTTTCACAGTTAAATAAATTTCAACTAAAACATTTATAACAAGTGCAAATTTTTATAATTTCATCAAATTTAATTTTTAAAATATTATCCTGCATAAGGCATCAGCAAAAGGTAACAGGTGTAAGTTGTCAATGTCAATTTAATTTCTAATAAGCGTTCAAATTATTTCATTTGAAATACAAACTTTTCTCAAGAGAAGCTTAATTTAATCTTTTTTTTTTCTACTAAATATCTTTCATTTAAAGTCAATTTCACTAAGATTTTTATAAATATACGCCTTGAAATATGGAAAACGGTAAACACAGTGTATTATTCTAGTGATATCAATAAATGTCTTTAAATCCATGTAATACGTATGATGACATTCTGTGTGATTTTATTTTTGAAGTTAATAAAAAAAATGAAAATTATTAATTTGATAATCCATTATCCAGTAAATCTATAATTATATAATGGATTTATCATTTACAATCCTTTATATATCATTTAATGCACCATCTTAGTTATTCATAATTTTGCACTCAATTAGGTTTTAATAAATGAAATACTTTAATTCAGAAGCAATCAGAAGATTTATCCTTCATATGCAAATTAAATGACTATGAATTAATAATGAGTCAATGAAACTGAATTTTTTAAAAATATAAAGTTTAAGAGGGATCTTAAATATATTTTGGAAAGAAAAAAATGCTTTCTCCCCTTTCCCTATATTTTAGAAGTATACCTAATTTTTTTAATAATGAAAATCATTTTAATTATAAGAATTTCAGTTAATTAAAATTATTTACATAAATAAATTTTCCCTTCAGATTACCTTTCTGAGTCAACTTAAAGTTATTTATTTCCTTTCAGTTAATTTAATAGAAGAATGAAAACCTTTTGAAAAAAAGTGGTAGCGGTAGATTAAGGGGAAATAACAATGATGATTATTAACAGCAAATGATGATAATTAAGGTCATAGTAATTTTATGCATTTTTATTAGAATTTTAAATTTTACCATGTGTCGTTCTTGATACAAAATATATGATTAAAAAATCGATAAAAACGCTGCATATAATTGAATACAGGACATAGAATGCATTAACTAAACAGATTTTACGCTTAATTGTTTCTTGAATCTTTTTTTTTCTTTGTTGCATAATTGTGAAATATAATTTTTCAAAATTTTAATTTCTTGTTAGTGTATCTCTAATTAGAAATGAATTAAGTATTTTAAGTTTTTCTTCAATAAAATTTCATCATATAATTGCATAAAATTAAATTTTAAAAATTGGCTTTCGATCATAAGTTTTACTTCAATTCAGTATTTTCCTCTAATTTTTTTAAGTTATTCTTAAGTGTATAATTATTTTATTGCTTTTATTCATCATATGCACGAAATCTTAAATTTATATATGCGCATTATGATTGTAATAAAGAGTAAATATTTAAAAATAATATAAAGAAATCGAATCAAACCGTTATCTGAAGCATTATTTTAGACAAGAAAAATATTTTAAATTTAATTTTCTACATTTTAAGGGTACAAGTCGTAGGATGCAATTTTGTCATGAGTAATTTTTTTATTTTTTTTATTATTAAGGCATTCATTATAATATAGCTTACTATAGAAAGTGTTCGTCTGATGCATAGAACGCATATACAATATTCTTTATATTAATTGTCGATTTGCCGCCGTATTATTAGACAAATAAAATTATGTAATCAAATATATTTTGATCTAGAATAAAGAAAAATGTATCTTTCGAATGAAGTGCTTTTTATTAGAATATCGTCTTTGAAATATTTGTCACAGAAAATATCAGAATTCTTATAATTATAAAAACTTTTCAAAGAGACATTTTTAGCTCGGAACATTTTCTCAGGAAAGGTAGAAAATGCAACTTTCTAAATATTTTATATTTAGATACTGATATTTAGAAAATACATCATCGCTTCTTAAAGACATCATTATTTTATAGATTAAAATTTGTTTTAATTATCTTTCTAAAAACCAGTTAATTTTCTTCTAACGAATGGAAACATTTTTGGCAAAATAACAAAAAAGATTTATAAAACAAGTTAATGCAATTTTTTATGAAAATTAAGAAAAAAATCCACGATTATTATCAAATACAGTGCATTCCCGATTATCCGCGGAATTGGGTGGTGCGGCGACCGCGGATAACGAAAATCGCGGATAATCCAAAAAAAAGCTAAAAACGGGTATAGCAAAAGAGAAAACAGTAATTCCAACTGAAAAATCGTTTTATGTACAATAACACGTAAAATAAACAGCATGAAATGTTTAACTAATGCTTAATATTTTAGTATATCACTCAAAACTAACATAAAATGCATTTTGTTAATGAAAACAGAAAAGTGCTGTGTACTTACGAGAGGCGTCAAGGATACACAGAAAAATTAATACATATGTACTGTTTTAATACTATAATGTATTATGTAATTACAAAAGCATAACTGTAAAACTACACCTTTCTGAAGAAATCAGTCATTTGTGTTTGCTTCTTGCTTTGGAAACATTTTCTCTTTGCTTGGAAGCAAAAAAAAAAAAAAAAAAAAAAAAAAACTTAGTGTGGCAGGCGCGGATAATCGGGAGTCTACTGTATATCTATGAATACTTATTGTTCAGACTTCCTTTAAGGCATAAAAAGTCTATTTTAAAAGTTAATTTTTATGTATTTAAATATATTCACATAATCACTTTTAATGAAAGTAGTACTAATTGACTTTTTCCTATCAAATCATTATTTTTTGGTATGTGTATGGTATTTTTGATGGGACTATTAGAAATCGTGAGATTATTATGAAATATAATATTAGATTTATTTGTTAGCAATTTTTTTATAGATTAGCTTCAACGCGATAAATTTATTATATATTATTGTATACCGAATGTGCAGGAATCAAAATAATAAATATCAATATTATAAGTGAATGTCAATATTAATTTAAGTCAAAGTCAACATTGTGAATATCATTGTTATCTTTAAGTGAGTATCGAATGGAAACTGCATGAATGCAGCCATTGCATGGATAATGTCAACAATTGCCAAAATCCAGTCTACGATAACATATTCTTCAGATATTGGCAATTTATATAATATTTAGATAATCAGTGCTTTAAATTTCTATTAATGCAAACTATCTAGCAGGAATATTAAGTTAGTTGACAGATATGTATTTAACATAGAAAGAGCATTATCTTTTATACAAAAAATGTAATTACTTATATATTTTGCAAAAATGTTTGCCCATTTTTAAAATAAGTGCATCATATTGACCCATTTAAACAATGTAAGTGACCAATATCATCGAGACATCATATTAGTGTTTTAATAATATCTCAAGAAGTGTACAACTCTCTCTGTTTAAGAAACTTAAGAACGAAACAAAAAAGATTAATTGAATTTATCAAGACTATGTTTTCAGCTGTAAAAAAACTTGTGTATACGACCACATACTTTAGGTCAAACGCGGATAAAATCGTCCGGGAAACTATTCTTATGAAAAGCCTTTTCACTTGCTTGTAATTAGGATAACAGCTGTAATTACCTCCCTCTAATGTATTGGCATACGTGTACTCAATAATTTACAAGGAGGTAATTCATCTCCTCCAAAACGTCATTCAATTTTAATCTATTGAAAAGGCGTTTTTCCGGAACTGAGCAGGGTTCTCGCGTTCTTGAAAATGTAGGGGAGGGATATTAAGGGGTGTTCGATCGCAATCTTGTGGCAAGCACGCTCCACTGCTGCCACGCAAAAGGAATTTTCTTGGGCCATTGAGCACCTTCCACTCAAACAAATCCTTGCTGCACCCGGAGAGTTTAGTCGGTCCGATGCTCCGACAAAAGAGGACACTTAAAGCCACACTGGTATGCTCTCGAAACCCCTCCTACTGCTCCCCCTCCTAAACGCAGAGAAAGAAGGGGGTGGATAGTTGAAACGACCTTAAGGAGCATTGTGCGAGGGTCTTTCCTAAAGAAAAGGAAGGTCTCCTCTCTTCCCGTGAAACTAATTAACTTTTCCACGCGTTACTGTAGAAGAAAAAAAATTACTGTTGCTGACACAAAGGACTGTATTTGCTTTTGTAAAGGAAAGATACTCGTTTCATGAAGTACTTTCGTAGAAAATGTCTTTATGTTAAATGATGCTGGTTTTCGTTAAGCTGATAAACAAACTTCGATTTCCTAATTGGTTTTTAATTTTTATTTAAAATCAGTATCTTGTTGCCTTTTTCCGAAATTCATTTTCCCACAAAATTTCTAAAGTGAGTTGGCAAACATATTAACCACTGCAAATTTAGTTACGCACTCAATTTTAACTTTTAAAAAATGAAATTGGAATTTCACTTTGAAAAATTAAGATTACCTTTTTAATTATAATATTATCTGTATTTGAAGGTAGATAATGTTGAAGTTGGCTATTGACAGTTTCACTGTTTTTCACAGGAAAAAAATAAGAAACGAAAAAATTATATTTTAGGAGGTATAATTAAGTTAAAATTACATGAATATATTGCTAGGATGAGTATATTACGTATTATTTATAGCGAATTCTCTTAAGGTGTATGTACACACTTAAAACTTCGAAAATCGTTCAAAATATCGATTTTTTTTTTATTGCTTAATAACGTTCTCTGATCCTTTAGCTTTCAAACGATACCAAGATGTTGCCAATATTTGAAATATTTCTCGAGTTATAATTATTTTTCTTGAGATGCTTTCATTAAAAATTCAAGTTCCGGTTTTTTTCAAAACTCATTTTATGAAGAATATTTTTCCACTATGTTGCTTCATTCAAACAATCATAACTCAACAAGAAATTAACCAAATAGTTATTTATATATCAAAATCTATATGAAATAGCGGATGTTTTGTTCTTCAAGCAAAGTTATATTTATAAAAATAAATTTTTAATAGCTATTTAAAAGTTAAATTACAGAAAAAATCTCGCTTTTTCTATTCATTGTTGATGAAAAAATTGTTAAAAAAACTATATATTTTTATAACTTGATTGTGGCAGACAACATGAAGACTAATATTAGGCATACTTTCCAACTAGAATAGTGTGTCTGTACAAATTAGAATTTAAGATATCATGTTTCAAAAAATAGGCTAATTTGATCATTAAATACTATTTAATTAATTAATAATTAGTCTAATACGGTTTTTCTCACTGAAATGAATTTAAACATACAGTGGATAAAAAAAAGTATTGGCAATTGCCTATAAATGATCATATTTGCTAACAAAGTATGTTTACAAATTTTATTTTAACATATCGATTACAGAAGGAGAAAAGACAAACAAATATAACGAAATTTTCATTTAAATTTTTTTTTAGTCAAAATCTACGAGAAAATCCAAAACTTACATGATAAAAAAAGTATTGGCAAAATTATGAAATTGACAAAATTATGAGCGAACACAAAATCAGTATATGTTTAGTACTTTGTATGCATACCTTCTGCATCCGCAACAGCTTGTAATCTATTTCTCATAGAGGAAACTAAGGTCTTTGTTGTACTGTTGGGAGTTTTGTGCCACTCTTGCAAAAGTAAACGTTTGAGGTCGTCTTACTTGAAATTTTATGTTTCCTGATTTCTAGATCCAACAGGTGCCATAAATTTTCAATTGGATTGATGTCAGGCGATTGAGGTGGAGTTGTTAACTGGCGAGGAGCATTGTAGAGTAGCCATTCACGGATGAGATTCGCTGTATGCTTGGGGTCATTGTCTTGTTGAAAAACGAATGATGTTCCCAAGAGAAGATTTTGGGCACTGATTTTTAAATTATGGCGCAAAATGTCAATGTATGTACGTGCTGTCATAATACCATCAATAAAATACAGGTTGCAAACTCCATTAGCTGCCATACAGCCCCAAACTAAGACGCTGCCTCCACCATGTTTTACAGTAGCAGTTAAATGTTGCTCTTCCAATTCAGTATTTGGCCTCCTCCACACATATCGTCGTTCAATCACTGCCGAAAATGTTAAACTTTGATTCGTCGGAAAAAAATAACTGTGTTCCAAAACTCTTCGAATAAATCAACGTGGGATTTTGCGAAATCTAACCTCTTTCTCCTATTTATTTGCGAGATGAATGGTTTCTTTCTAGCTGCCCTTCCATAATAACGTTCCTCGTGTAAAACATTCCGTACAGTCTGTACGCTAAAAGTCTTTTGCGAAGTGAAAGCTACATCTCTAGCTATCTGGGGTGCACTTATTTTAGGGTTTTTCTTAACCTTGTTAATAAAGGCGCGTTTTTCTCTTGTAGAAAATATTCGAGCTCGTCCACTCCTAGTCTTATTTTCCGTTGATCCTGTTTCCTTGAACTTTTTTACAACACTTCTGACAGTAAATAAACTTATATTCAACTGCACTCCTATAGCACGATAAGTTAAACCTTCATTTCTGAGCCTAATAATCATGTTTTTAACACTAACGTCCAACTCCTTCGATTTCGAAGTCATTTTACTGCAGTAATCGCAAAATAATGCATAGACACTTTTGGAGTAGTTTTGCAGACGTTATACCGGTAGAGTTTTTTATCAGTCGAAAAATGTGACTTCAATATAACAAAATTTGCATAGCAGTTAAAACTTTGCCAATATTTTTTTGACATGCAAATTTTCTATTTTGAAAGAAAAAATCGTAGAAAATGCAAATTAAAATAAAAGTTTTACTATTTTTATATATCTAAGATGTCTTGTATTTAATTATGACAGCTAAAATTGCATAACATTTTATTTATTTGTCAATATGAATAAATTAAGGGAATTGCCAATAATTTTTTTACCCACTGTATGTTAGTGACCTACTGTGAAAAAACTGGATTTTTAAAGTTAAAATTAAAAAATAAAATCTTCTAGTGTGTACGTACACCTTAAGCTGACCAATGCATGAACAGGGAGATGAACTCATAAAAATAATTGCTTTATTATGTTTAGAATAAACAATACAAAAGGAAACGCTATATTTGAAAATACTGTCAAAGGAAATCATTAAGTGAACCATTAATGTGATGCCACTATTCAATTTTAATAAATGGTGCAAATTCTAGAAATATAATTAGGCAAATTTATTTCAATTGTCGTGAAATTCTGCCTATTAAATTAATCACAAGTTACAAATGTCATTTATTTAGACATTTCAAAAATAATTGTACAAAAATCTCAAGCTGCTAAGATACTGCAGTCTAACATTTTTAATTGGCGAAAACTAAATTTGGTCAAAATGTCGACATGCATCCGATTTTTATAGAATCTGGTTTCGAATTCTTTTATAAACTAACGATTTAATTTTATTAATATGTGAATATTAGAGGAAGAGAAATAGTTATTAAATAATACAATGGTATGCCAAATACATTGTAATTAACAAACATGCGATTAGGAAGTACAAGTTCGTCAATATTTATTTTGAGCTAGTATTTTATTTTGCAACTAATAATTACTGTACAATTTCTAGAAATTAGATGCAAAATGAATTCATGTCAAATAAATATATTTATTTAAATTAGCAATAACTAAAACAATTTACATTTGATTAATTAACACTTGATAAACATCTGATTTTGCATTAAAATTTGATAAATACTTTAATTATTTAAAGTATTTTATCAAATGTTATAGTTTTATCAAATCGGACAATGATTTTTTTTTCAATCAGCGGTTTTCTTCTTTCTAACTTCACAACCAAATAAATTCCTGACGCAAAATTTTAATTATTTTCCTCCAATAAGCGTAATCCGTTGTTTATTATTCTTGCAAACATCTGAATGACCTTCAAAAGATTCCCTACTCTTTTCCAAATACATCATTGTAGACTCTTTAATTTTTGAACTGATTGCACTGAATTTAACAGTAAAGAGGAAGTGGTAAGCAACGGAAAATAGGGATGCAGGCAAAATTAGCAACCTGCTTAGCAGTTATCGTTCTCGTTTAGAGAAAAGTCTCGAACGACTCCTGGTCACGCGACAGAGCAACACCCTCTTTCCATCGTAACGATGCCTTCACGCGTAATGGATGCTCGGCACCTCCTTCCATATGAGGGACTGAATCCCTAAAATGTTCTAATGCTCGAAGACACCTGCCGAGTTCCAGGGTTCGGAAAGATTTTGTATTCCACGGGAGGTGCTTTGGTCATGGATGCATCCCAAAGGAGTGGTGTGTATTCGCTTTTGAATATTCGTGTTTTGTTCGAGCTAGTTGCGTTGGTGGAAGAGTAAATCATTAAGATAGGCACACATAAGATACAGGAAGTCCCCCATGGAATGCTGTCGGAGTTTAACTCTTTGAGAAATGAAGTTACCCATTTTCCAGCATGCAAACAGAAATTTATAAAATTCTTCATCTGAGTTAAAATTAGATGATTCATTAAACTGTATTCTGCCTGTCTTTGTTCCGAAGAAAAGAAATCTGCAAAATATTGGCTTTATAAAAAATATTTTGTTTGTTCTGAACTTGGAACAAAATTTATCTTTTTTTCCATTAAAAAATGTTTTAGTGTTTTCTAAATACGACTATTGAAAGATGTTCATGAAAATTCTATTTTTAATTTCAATACAATTTCAGACGTATTTATATTATTCATAAGTGTTATCTTTTTAGCCTTTAAAGAAAATAATATTTGATTTGAAAATTCTGGTAAATAAAACTATGTAGAAATAAAAACAATGCAGAGGTAAAAAAAAAAAAAAATGTTTTTAAAATGCCTTTTTTAAAGAATTTGCTATTATTTAAAATTTAAAAATAAATAAATCATAGTTTAAATACAAATTATTAGCTTCTATAAAAAAAAAGTGAAAATTATCAGCAATTTTTTACAATCTATTGTCTTTTTATTTATTACTACTTCCGTTACATTTCAGTAAGTTCATTTTGTAATTCTAGTTAGATAAAAACATTATTTTTCTTTTCATTAGAAATAATTATATACAAAAAAATGTATTAGTATCTAATATCAAGAAATAAATTCTGACGACTTCAAAACAAGCTAATATTGCAGCACTGTAAATATTGAATTGTAACTTAGTGTATTGTTTTTTAATTGAAAAGTATTGTATTATAAAATACAATCAGTAAAATTAAGGCAGCCCGAAATTGTTTTATTTGGCGAGAGCTGAGAATTCTCTAATTGCTCGGAAGTTAACAGAAGCTCTCAAGGCACTTAACTATTTGCAATTGAACTTATCTACAATTTTCCTCTTATGATATTTTCTTCTTCAGTATGTGATACGGATGATTTTAAAATTTTAGATTGAATAATAAAGTTGTCCTTTCTCGTCTATAATAATGTTAGAGAAATCTTAATCCGAATCCTAAAGTCCGCAAAAACTGTGATTCATTTGTAGAATGCATATGGTAAAGCAGCATGGCAAGCTCAATAACAAATAATGATACTTATTCAACATGGAAACACGGTCAACAAAATACATTCGAAATGTATACAATAACAGTACTTACAGTAAACAAAGCTCTCAGAGAACTCAATTACCATATTTTGTCTTGGCTACTCCTGTCTACAGGCTTGTAAATTAACTCATTAGAGACTGGCTGTTCAGCACATTACTCATTACTGCCTCAAATACTTAAGGTACGACTCCCAAGACAAAGAAAGTTCTACAAGTACTGTCATAACTCGCGTTCTAATAGACCTACGCCAAAACTTACGCCAAACGAAATCTTCTGTTTGGTCGCAAAAGGCGACAAGTGGTAGCCAGATTTATCACCAAGGCCAGGGATCATTGATCCGACATCCGTTCTGCATCTATCAAAACTTACTGTTAAACTGTCTTCTTACGATGGAACAAATTGTCTGGGAAAGCAGCCTTTCAAATTCGTAATAATCTGAACAACAGGAAGCTTTTTGAATATATATATATATATATATATATATATACTTAGAGAATAAAAATCATGAATTTAGAACTTAATATTAATTGATTTTTATGGTTTATAAATTGTTATCTGAAATATATAAATTGGAACATGCTGATACAGATAAGAAATGAGAACAAAATACGTATTCTTTTTCAAATATCATTTAAGTTATATATTTTTCCACAAAAATATTTCAGTCAACAACATACTATTATTTTATTATAATCCTCTGGTTTTAAAGAAATGATGAATGGTCAAAAGAGATATCATTGAAAATCAATTCTCTCCATTGTTTTGGATTGGTTCACTTTTATTATAATAATATTTTTCTTCGATCACACATTAAAATTTATTTATAAATTTATAATTAAGGATGATTTTGGTTTCGAAATTTTCTCCCTAAATGACCTTACTCAAATTTCTTAAGCTGACAAAATGATGAATATAACCAGGATTTAGCCAGAATTGGGGATTTTTTATTTTTCAAAACCATTATCTCTGAAGTTGCTTGCTTTTTTAAAAATATTTTAAATAAACATCCCATTCAGAGATGCGATGCTGATTCAAAAATTTCAAAACTTATTAATATTGTTACGAAATTTTCCCGGGGTTCGTTTGGATAGTGGGAGTTGTATGGTGTAAAGAACGCACAATCACCAGGCGGCAGTAGAAAATGAAACTACGACGTTTGTTTACACGAAGACACACAGGACAGCACAAAGACGCCAACTATATACAGCACAGAAGACGATTATCTTCAGCCGAGACGTGCAGCAGCAACAGCATATAACAAGACAGACAGACAGTAGCGCACAGCTTAGTTCAGCACTAGCTTCACTCCGTCGCTGCTCCGCTTATCTCTGGAAGGCCAGTTTTTTTTACTGTCGATTCCGACTACTCTCCGACTCCACTGTTCCACGGCTCAATTCACCGTCGTCCGGTTCACCACTCAATTCGCCACGACAAATCTGGTTCACCCTGCTCTGCTCTGTCGCTTCCGACTTCTCCTCAATTCACCGCTCCTGGGTCACGACTGCCCGGCAGCTGCAGCTGCTTCCTTTTATAGGTCTCAGGAGGCGGGGCTAGACGCCTCTCAACCAATCAGGAACGTCCGAGGCGTATCTCGGTTCCTACTCGACTGTCGGGAAAATTCTCGATGCTTCGGATATAATCTATTTTGGCGCCAAAGTCACCAAATTCGTCGCCAAGTTTGTCGCCAAGCTGCGGGACCTCCTATGGAACCCACTATGCTGGAAAGCCGCATCACAGATTCGTAACAATATTTATAGAGAACGAAACTGCATGGGCAAAATTACAGATCTTGACACTGCATATCTTTATGGCATTAAGCATACTATATTCTCAAAAGATTTTATATTAATAGAAAATAAAGTTACGAAATTATGAAACAGAAATTACCTTTTAATGGCTAAGATTGATGGAGATATTAAGAGTAGTTTATTTAAAAGTTAATTACATTTCGAAATTTCTTCATGTTCCATCTCTTCTAGTTGATGATTTCTAATTTCTGGCCTTTGATGATATCAATACATAAATTGTATATTGCAAGCAACTATCGACAACAATTAACTATCAACATTGAAATATCTAATTGATCAAAAGGAAACTTTCAAGTTAATAATGTAAATTAAATTTTCAAGCGTTTGAAGAAAAAAAAAAGACAAAGCAATTCTTATATTATTTATATAAAATAAACTTTATGTCTCCATAACGTTGTTATATTCCATTTTTTTAATGCAATGCATTGTATATGCATCGCATTGATTTTAAAATTAAATTAAATCATATTTTAAATTACCAGTTTTCAAACTATGAATTCTAGAATTTTGAAAACTATAAATCCTAGAATTCTTAAAAATTCTTACTGACTCCTATAAAAATATAAAACAATTCATATCTTGAAAGAAAGGTAGCTTGTTTTCTGCTTTCTCTAACGAAATATTTGTCTTAATCTTGTCGGATGCACATAATGTATTTTCATGTTTTTATCATTTCAATCAAATCTTTTCCTCTAGAAGTATTACTGTAATTTTTTTTGTGCTTTCGTTTTTATGAACCATAAACAATGTGAAGATAAAAATTACATTGTTTTTTGCCTGCTTTCTTGGTAACTTTCCACATTACCATTATTGCTTCTAGCCATAAATATTTTATTTAAGTACCTTTTCATTTTATTACTTAGAAAGAATTGTTTAGGTCTCTTTTTTTTATATCTGCCCCAAGTGACTAAAGAATCTTTTTTATCCTATATAAAGCGTAAATTTCGAAGAAACAGACCAAAAAAGTTATCCTTCAAGAAAATACTGATGTACCTCATTATGAAAATATACCTTTCATCACCGTTTCAAACTTTGCGAAGCTTACTCTGAGGAATATTGGATTACTCGTCTTTATATTTTATTGCGGCAGCATACAAACTGGTTCAATTTCTAGTTTGCAAATGAGATTATTGCAATCTTTAAAAGTTTTGGACGTTTGAATTTAACATCAATATTATTTTACACAAACAGTAGTGCAGAAGAAGCATTGGGAATAAGAAGCATTTCATAATAAAATATATTATAATCTACACGAAATAGAACTTGTATAGAGAGAAAAAGATTGAAGAGATTATAGGCATATATATATAATATGTGATATATTGTAACGAAACTTGTTCTAACTTGGAAAGGACTAAGCAGCTCTTATGAGCTGAAAGCGACAGTTCGTATCTGACTGTATTTTTATCATCTTTGCTTCATTTACATCTCTATAAGTTGCTGGAAAAAAAAAACATGATTGGAGATTCATTTTTTAAAACCTATAGAAAGCTGACACTAATTGATTCACTAGCCATGTTTAAATGCTTGTGTAGTTTTAAGATGTTTGAGGCTGTACTTTAAACTTTAAAAGAAATAATTTCTGGAAAATTTGGTAACGTATTATATAAACCCAATAAATTAAATTGAAGCATATATTAAATGACACTTCTGAATCGTAATAAAAACTGATTATAATAGACGTTATTATTATTATTATTATACTAAGGAAATGTTAAACAAGAGGAAAATATTACAGTAAAATATAAATGACAAATATACGTTTTTGGAATAAAGGTGGCGATATTCACTTGTTTTAAATGCATGTCAATCAATAAATAGATAATAAGTATTTATTTTTATACTTAATAACCACTTAGTTTAATTGTATAAATCATATAGAAATCTTATATTGTGGAGTTATAAATCTTGAAATGGCTAAGCTTACTTTTATAAAAACAGGATTTATAGAATTTTAGATCTAGTATCTAGGAGATTTAGATCTAGGAGAGTTGAAAGAATTCTTTTTGACAAATTTATTCTAAGAGTAGTTTTGTATATGCCCGTTATTATTTTCTGTGTTCTTACTTTGAAGTATTCAAGAAGTTATTCTGATTCATTGAATAAATATTGTAATCATCTCATTTATTTACCAGAAAACTAAATCTCGATCCTAAATTTATAAATGTATAATTTATTATGCTATTTATTTTCCAGTTTTAAATTATTAATTGTTGAGTCAAATAGAGCAGCTTTCTTTTATGAATGCTAGATTCTGAACAGCTTTCTTTTATAAATTTCTATTTGACGGTAATTTTCAAGATATGAGTTTGTATAGAGTTTTTAAAATTTTCCAGCTGCTGCATCCTTATTATTCCTTAATGAACAAATTCATTTCAGTGGATATAAATTGTATTCTTTCAAATACTGACAGCTGGATATCACGAGGTTTTATTTCAGATAAGCTTACATTTCCTAATATACAATGTTGATATCAATAAGTAAAGTACCGATCGAATGATTATCGGTATAAATATTAATCAATTTAAACTGAAAATGCTAGAATCAATACTCAATTTTTTCCTTAATGCTCATATGCACAAGAGGATATTTTATCCACATTGGCAAATTTAATGCGCCTCATGCCCCTAAGTAAAATGGGCTATCATTATAACGTAGTCTTGAACTAATAATACTCATTTCTTGAAGACTACTTGATGGCTGATCGAGCTCTAACTCTACGAGTAATTAAGTTTCTTTTTCCTTCTTTTATTTGTAAAAGTACAGAGATAATATAAAACATTGGATATGCATCTTTAAATATATTTTTTTTCTTCTGTGTAGTATTTTTATTCCTGTAATTTATTTTTATCACATTTCAAATTCAGTGATATTTTGTGCCTTCATGTGCTATTAAATATGAAATGGAAAGGTAAAAATAAAAGTTTTGTAAAACAATATTCTTCTATTACTAACATACTGAAATGTAAAATTGTTTATCTTAACTATAGAAAACAGAACCAAAATCGTAAATACGTGAGACACTGATATGGGAAATTAAATATTATCCCATTCTTCAATAATTATATTACAATTTTCGATGAAAGTTTAATAATTTTCTTTCGTTTTAATTTATCATGGGTTAATTTCACTGTAATATTTCAGTACCTCATTTGATTAAGGATTTTGCTTTAAAATTTTGATTCACGACAAAGAATTATTTCAATATTTTGTTCTTAAAGCGCTTTTTTAGAAACATTTTTGAATATTTATTTCTGGTTTCTAGTCCTTAATTTATTTTATAATTCACTTATTCCTTCTGTAAAACAGATGATACATATATTAATGAAATAAAATTTAATACTAATTAACGATTGTTGATTGTTAAGTTCTGAAAATTTCAAATATTGTATTTCATCGATGGCATGCAACTAAAGTTCAGAGCTCTAGATATCTGAAATATCGATTACAATTGAGTTATGCAACATATTCTAAACACAAATATTAACTATTATAAAGTGTCTTGATTTTAGGAAGAAATAGAGGAAATAGATTTATTTTAATATATTTGCATTTATAATTCACTTCTATTTTATAGTAGACGAGGAATGACCCACTTGAAATGATCCAGTTATAGTGAAACTTTTTCACACAAATTTCATTTGCTTCAGCCATTTCAAATATCAACTTTCTCAATATTTCTTAAAGGCAATTCTGAGGAAAGATGTAAAGAATAAAAAAAAGTTTTCTTTGGTGCTTTATTGATATTACCATTCAAAATAAAACTTGAAATATGTTTTATTATGCACTATTATTAAATATTACTTAAAACTACAATATAAATCATGATTGCTGTGCAAGAATTTTTTAAAAAAATAATAATTAAAGTACTTTGTTCTAAAAAATTTGTAAAAGTGATACCTTAAAAGGTATTTAACAAGATGAGAATATTCGAATAATCACATCCAGTGTTGCTTTTTTTTCTAATAATTAATAATTTGAGCATGCTAAAGATATTATACTGCATTTCCGAAATCTTTTTTTCTTGATCCAAATGCATTATAGAATAATGAATTTTTGTTACAAAACTTATTTCAAATTATAAACAATTCCTCAAAACAACCGACTGTAACTTGAGATTTAGAAGAGAAACAAATTTCTTGAGAGAAATCTTTAATTTACATGTTTAATATTTAGTTAAAGCATGCAAATTTGAATGATTGACAGAGATTAAAGGCTACAAGGATTGGTTTAACAAAAGGCCGTTTCCGTCTTCATCAAAATTCAGAACATTAATTTAATAAAGATAGTATGTATAATTAAGTGAAAGTTGAATAACATGAAGCTCTTTATGGGTTACAACATCAAATACTTAATGGCCTAAGCTTAAAATTCAAAGGGATGGATTTAAGATAATAAGTTGGAATCGAGTTTAAGAACAATTATGTGAATTTTTAAATGCTTCAGATTTTATTTCAATGTTATGAAATTACCCATTTAATCATTACAAGACGTAAATTAAAGATTCCATGTACATTTTATGTTTTGCTCAATGCTAATTTACTTTGATTTAAAATTTGTGAATTAAAATTTATGCTCTCATTGCAACACATTATATATCTCATCTCAAATAAAATCTTTAATAGGCGATGTGCCCGTGAAGAAAAAAGTTCAAGAGTGTTTTTGATTTCTGCGATTAAAATATTAAATAAAAATTATTTTTCAAATAACTGCATAGTTGAAACTCATGTATAGAAAAATACTTATTCAGCAAAAATACTTACTTTTTCTTTTTAAATGCATTCCTTAGCATGAATACAAGCTCTGTTGCATAAATAGACAGCATTCCTTTCATGTTTTGGTACATAATTTATTTTATGTACATTTTGAATTAGCCAAATGTTATCTAACCGAATGAGTTATTTCCATCTTATTACATAATTTTATATTTTTATCAAAATATGGTATTTTTATTTAGCTTGTCATTTCTATATGAATTATATTTAAATTACTCATGCCTATCCTGAATGACACAGCATTAAACTAGTCTTATATTTCAATAAAAATATAGAGTATAAGATATTCATTATAAGAAATAATTTTAAAATGTTAATTTATGAATACAGTCATGAGTGCTGTACCGCGTTATATGGAAACCGCTCTATAATAAACTCAGATTTAACCGTACAAACCAGGCTAATTCGTAGCGCATTCTATGGAAACCGCCCTATAAGAAACTCAGAATTAGTACAAATCACATCATTCGTACCGCGTTATATGGAGACCAATAAATACAAAAAACAAGCGATATAAACTTTCTTTTTAATCCTTTCCTTGTTTCTTTTGTGTTTGACATCATTCAAATCTAGGGTTAATATTTACTTTATTATTATTATATTAGAACAATTGAAGAATATTACGTACAGTATTGTGTAATGTTGTCCAATTATAAACCCCAAATTAAGCAGCAAAAATCTAAACGAATGGACGGTGCAGACAAAATTTTAGAAAGAATTGGCCACCAACGAGACGTACTATGAAAGAGCTCTGAGACGACTAAAACCGATGCCGTAAACGGTTAAGAGATAAGCTTGAATGTTTATATAAACATATCCAGTTAAAACCATTCATTGGGTGCACGGAAAGAACTGATGGGACGTTGTCGAACGGAAACCCCGCTGTAAGAGTACCGCGTTATAGGAGGGTTGTCGCAATTTCAGCTCCTCGTTATATGGAAACCGCGTTATAAGAGGATTGACTGTATATTAAAATTACAGGGTTATTAAAAGAAAAAAAACAAAGAACAACTTTGTTTTTCATCGGAAATCAAAAATAACATTTGAAATTTTTATCTGAACACTAAATCATAAGTGCTCAGTTCCAGGAAAAAAAAAAAAAAAAAAAAAAAAATACGGCTATCGCGATGCACGCATATCTACAATCCTTCAAAGCCTCTTGACAGACATTCAAAAAAAGTGTGGGCCGAGTTATTGTACCGTTTCGTCTATATTTATTTAAGGGTTTTCACTAAAATTGAATTCTGTTGCTTTTAAACTTTCATCTGTTATTTTTAACTTCCTATGTGCAAAAAGATTGTGCTTTGTTTACTTGCAATAACCAGGTTAAGCTGGGACATTTATTTATACACACTCTGTATTTAAACCTTTATTGTTTTTTATTTAATTTCTTTTTTCATTTAAGTATATATTTCTTTTGAGTTATATATATATATTATTCTTTAAAAATATATTTCGCAATTCACATTAAATCTTTTTATTCGATGCACGACCCGTTTATCTTATAGTCAACACATTTCGAATTGAATTTTTATAGAATTTGCCATATGTGAAATATGTGTTCAGCAAATTTAAACAATCCGTTAAATTTTAATTATTTAAACACTATTTTTTATCGAACAAAATGTAAAAAAATTGCTATATAGCCTGTTAAGTGATTTTATATCCACAAAATTCCTTTTATTTTTCATTTTCTTCTCGTTGTTTTTAAAATAAAGAGATGAAATGGTATTTTTGTTAATTGTATAGTCTTATCAAAGTGTTGAGAAGTGTTATATTAAAGTAGAAGAAGAAGAGAATTGAGAAGTGTTATATTAAAGTGTTATCATCTTGAGAAGTGTTATATTAAAAACATAATGTAATATAAATTGAATATTTTAGTTTTAAGATACAAAATATGATGTAAAAATAGAATTCACAAATATACTTGTATCGTTTAATTTATTCGAAAGTAAGAACAGGAGAGATTGCTTTGAACCGAATTGTTTTTATAATTATGATCAAATTATAAATTAAACATGATATTCAAACCATAATAAAATAGATGACTTTCATTAACTTTCACTGATGTATTGAAAAATGGTTTATAAAATGTTAAATACAGTTAAATATATTATTTAATAAATACTTTTTCATTCCAAAAAATGAATGAAAAATAAATGGTTTTTTTTCCTTTTCAAATGTTCAAAAGAAACAAAAAAAAATACTGAAAACAATAGAAATATAATAGAACAATAGGAAAGAAAAAAAAAGATTAAATTAAATGATACCGAAAGGATGCATATCAAGCAAAGAATTAAATTAGCATTATCAAATAGGCTCAGTAGCTAATTTAAATAGTAGTCTGTAAGTTTCTGCTACTAAGTAGTTCTAAATCAATTCTACATTTTAAAAGATTAAAGATTCCTTGAGAAAAGAAGAGTAGAAAACTAAATTATATTAGTTTTCTTTAAATAAAGAAAATAAGCCATAAATAAATAATTTCCAATTCACGGGGTATGCAATATATACTACGAGAAATATATTTATTGTCTAGAAATTTTTCAACTATAATGACGACAAACAGATATTTTCTTTCTTAACATAGAATCTCTATTTAAATAATTAAATGGCGAGAAAGGAAAGTAATTATTAAATAAAACGGAATGTTCTATGTTAGCTCTACCCAAAAGTTACAGACGCCTTTAGAACGAAAGTCTTTTTGTTTCATATATTTAGTTTTATCTATTTTTTGCCCTTAGTGTGTTATATAATTAAATAAGTTCAAGAAATAAGAGCATAATATCAGATTAAATGCTGGCAATAATACTTAATTTGTTATGGCGTGTTTCTACTTAGATCTTAAATATGATATAAATTATTTTTAATAACAATAGCATTTAGTTATTATTGATCCTATGTCAAATATTTTAATTTATTTTGCAAAGAATAGATAAATTAGCTGCCCATAAAAAAATTTTTTCGGGTATTATAATAATCTATGCATGTTTCATCCTGCTATTTTATAAGTAGAAATATAATTTAGGATTATTTCATTATGAAAGATATCTTTCAGCATCAATCATTATGAGAATTCTCTATGTGTTAAACATACATGAAAAAATATATTGCTCGGTTATATAATTTTATAATGGAGAAAATGAGACAAGGTATTTTTAATTGCTTGAAAAATATTCTTCATAATAATTTTGATTGTGATTATTTTTAAATTTTTCCTTTTATTTTTTATTAATAAAAGACTTTACTATATTCCTTTTATATTTTTAATCGAGAGCTCTATATTCCATTTTCAAAGTGAATATATGGAAAAAGGTATTCATTTCTTAAAGCAATATGATGACATATTTTTAATTAACATATGAAATGGATTAGAAAGAGCCTAATTAATAAACAAACTTTTGATACATTCCACAAAGTCTTTGATTTTTTAAAAAAGTTTTTGGCTTTTCATTGACATTTCTATACATTATTTTTTTGTATTTATATGACAAATACCTATAAAGAGGCACATCATAAATAAGACTATATTTTGGTTTTGTACAGTAAAATTAAAAACTTATAAAGATTTATAAATTTAAAAACTTATTAAGAAATCAAGCATTTTAAAAACCCACATCTTTCTATATTTAAATCACATTCATATAACTTCTACCATAGCTTTTATTTTAAAAGTCAAAATTATTTCTTCTTATTTAATTTAGTATAATTCAAAATACTTTTGCTTACTTAACTTGACATATTCCGTCTTCCTTTTCATAAAATAAATATTTGGATTTACAACCTTACGAATTAATTATCCCGATAAATCTGGAACATATGGAAACAATCTATGTCAAGAAAATACAATGGAGTTATTGCTAATGGAAAATAATCTATAGTGTATATTTCAAATCAGATTAAAATTTAATTAAATAATGTAATCATGACTCAATATTATACAATAACATCCAAAAGTCAGAGAATAATTACTTGCAAATATCAGTTCAAATGATTAAATTATGTTAGGAGAATATTCCTGTATGGTGGATTTTCCAGTCGAATATGGCACATTATTTCACTGAAATTTAATGTCAAATACAGTATATATGCACTTTATTCAGTCATAGTTTGATTCAAACAGACTACCTATCATCTCTCTTGAGATACTTAATAATTGCCGTTACAACCTAGCAGTCAAGTTCACATGCGGTGCCATTATCTTCCATTTATTACATCTCAATATACCTTTCTATATGCATTATCTCTAAAATTAAAGCACTGAGGATCCTGTAGAAGCTTTAAGGCAGATGATCTCCAAAATGTCTACCAAAGTTATAATTTTAAATTAGAAGCATAGAATGCTCTTATTTTAAATTATTTAACATTTCTTTGACATATTACATTAATTTTTAATAAACATTCTTTTATACTTGAAATTCATCAGCTCCAACACATTTATTTAATGTATATATATACATATAAGACAGAAAATTAGTATTTGTCATTATTAAATTCATACTCGAGGAGATTTATATGTAAAACTTTAAAAAGTATAAATAAAAATTTTAAAATGTTTTCGAATAAAACAATATGGAATAAATATTTAAACTTCCTTACTTCATTATTAAAATTTGTTTTCTATTGTGTTGTAGCTAAAATAAACTATTAAAACACAATCTCAGTAAAAGAAACGTAACGTAATTACTCTCTTTATTCAAATGGACCCACTCGAAAGTAATTAAATATGTTTCTTTGTGAAAACCGAAATGGTATTTTTATTTCGTTGCGAAAAAAATTTATGAAGCAGTTGAGAAATACTGTTATATAAGATAATGAAACACATGAAAAATCAGAATAAAACAGCAGTTTTAAAACAAACCATTTATTTTTTGCTCAATTTTGCTTAAAGCTCTTTTAAAATTAACCAGTTTTATAGTAGGCAATCTATATATCATTTATGTTAATTAATTAGGAGGGGTGGGGGGGTGTATATGAATATAAGATGATTTTACTTTCTTCCTTACGTAATAATTTAGAAAATACTTAATTCTAAATTAGTGGGAAAATGCTTATTAGTATATTCTTTTTATATTTTATTTGCATAGGTGGTATCTTTATTTCTTATACTCCTGTATTTTAACATATTAATCTGTTTTATAATTTTTTTATTATATTTGGTTACTTATTCTTAACTGGAAACATATAATTTTAACAATATTAATAATAGTCTAAAGAGTTAACACATACTGTTACTGACTATTATTACAAACATTTCTTTTTGTATTTCTGAAAAATAAGGAAATACTAATTATTAAATTAAAGTATTGCAGAATAAGTTTATACAATAATAATTTATTGGTTTGGAAAGCAAATTTCCAAATTAACATAAATATACATTTTTTACATATTTCATCTGATTTAATTATTTTTAAGTCGAATATTGTTTGTAGTTTTGATTCTATAAAATATTTACTCTCTCTATATAGGGGAATGGATAAATTAGAACAAGTGCTTATTTTCTTCAATATTGCAAATAGACATGCGCTTATATTTGCAGTTTCATTAAACACGATGAGTAAATGTGGGACAACGATTTGTAGCTGTATAGGCTTATATTTAATGGTTAAAAAATACATTTTTATACGGTTGTTATTTAGTAAAAATATAAATTATTCAAAAGCTACTCTGATATTCATCTACGCCTGTTCAAAGTTTTATGCGTCTAACTAAAAAATGTAGATATTTGTATTTGAAATTAGAAGAGCTAATCACAAATGTAGATGGAAATATTTCTTTTATAATAGCAAATATATTTAATTCAGAGATCCTGTCATGTGCAAATTTTTGAATATTGACGCATCCTTCAATCACCATGAATAAAACAAAAATATTAATAAAAAAATACTAATTCATTGAGTGTTGCAATTTCGGCTTTATTACGAAAAGAAGAGAAAATGAGAAATTTAAAATTTATATAGTCTATCTCAGTGCAATAATACCCACTAAATAAGCAAATGGGATTTTCTCACTGTTCTGTGCAGGTATTGAGTTTTCCTAAACAATAGCGTTTTTACTAAATGGGGATATTTCTAAAATTCTATGGATGTAGGCTATATATAATTGCAAGGGAGTTGCAAGACATGCAAGTACAGTTAGAAGGAAGTATCTTTGAATAGGAATCGAAAATATTCATTTTGAGAAACCATGCAACACTACAATTAATGTACACAGTGGCCATAAAATGACTTCCCCGATTTGGCGGTATCTGCAGCTAAAACCATTGAACGAAATGAAACCACATTTCATATGCAGAATGTGAATTCCACTGAAAAAGAAAAGTTAGTACTAAAAGGTGCCGATAGGAGAAATTTTGGAGTTGCTGTCATGTACGAAGGAGGGGATTTGCATATCGAGAGGGATTATGTAAAATTACTCTACGTGCGTAACAGCAACGCCATGCATTCCGTGTAAAAATAGAAGAACAAACGACCTGTTAGCAGTTCGTCCTTAACTAATAATGTGCTCTTGACTTTTGTTCATGATTGAGTGCTGATGTATGCTTTATATGAGTCTTATCTTGCCTCAGCACTTTTTATCGGTAAAACTGTTTTGCACCGGACAGTGTAATTCCGAGGGTGCTCTTAAGCAAACACCCATGGCTTGAAACAGAAGAAAAGACAGGCTGTTATGAAAATCGAAACTGGCAGTTTACACGCAGCAGTAGAGAAAGTCGTACACCGTATGCAATATGTTGTTCACAGGGATGATCAGAATATTGAAAATGTGTTACGGCGTCCAGGCGACCTTAATATTGACGAATAAAAGAATATTTTCTGTGGTGTTCATGAATCCATTCAGATCTATTCTCCCACAGCGCCAGTGTTTCCCCTATCGGCAACTTTCGGTACTTTTTTTTTTTTTTTTGCAGAATTTATCTTTCTGTGTTTTCCACAGTCTGTATATGAAATTTAGTTTCATTTTCATCCATTCGTTTTAGCTGGCTGCAAGATTAGCTTGACTGTTTTAAGCAAGTGGGTATATATAATTTTTTATTTATTTATTTTATTAGGTACTAGCCGCCTTTGGCGACCAGCCGGTTCGCCAATCTTAATGTTCGTTTAAATTTTAATAATTAAATAGGTTGAACCGGAGTTTAACCCCCTTCTTCGCCAAGTTTCGATAACGCTCCAAAGCTGGCAATCTTTATTATGCACTATAATTGAACATCTGCTGCTTTGCTTTTGAACATTTCGCAAGGTCGTTGTTGGCGAGTTTTAAAAATTGCTCCAAGCAGGAGGTTAAACTCCGGTCGTACCATTAAATATTTTACGCAATTCCAACTTTAATAGATTCTTCGGCAAAATATTTTAAAACTTCAAATTTTGATAGTCATATAATTCACTCATAGTATTATAAGGGCCTTCAGTCATAGCCTGATATGTATCTCTCTCATTTTCTGTTACCCCTCGTAGAAATTATGCTTTAAATTAAAGTGTAAATGATTAATCTGCAATTAATATAATAATATTTTTTACTGAAACAAAGCATTTTTTTAATACTATGATTACTGATAATAGAGTCACTGAGCGTTTAGACTTTATGGGCACTAAAGAATATCTTTCTTAATTTATGTAATATCTCAAGAATTTGTCAACAAAAATTTCTCAGATTCATCATGAACAGATCGATTCATTAACAATGTTTCATTTTAAATGCATCAAACACTAAAAAAATAAAATGAATCGTTTAAAATAATCGGTCGAAAACAGGTTTAAAAAAATACTTAAAAAACGATGTACTTAAAACTATAAGCATATACAAAAAAGTATATAACTAACATAAATACAATTTAATTACAAAAGCATCCAAGTAACCTAAAAATAATTTAAATCATTGGAAATAAGTTAAAAAAAACTACTTAAAAAACGATGTATTTAAAACTATAAGCATATACAAAAAATATATAACTAACATAAATACAATTTACTTAAAAAAGCATGCAACTAACCTAAAAGTAATTAAAATCGTCCGTTGATAATGGTTGTCATGGCAACAATCAGAACACAAAGCGCATGCGTGAATTTTCTTCGCCACTTACGATAACGCAAATGCGTGAATTTTTCTACTCCAGTTGGGGTAACGCTATGCAGATTAGACATTTTTAATTTCCTTTATTCTGTGTTATTTTAATTCAAAAGTACTTCAGAATGAATGTGAAACATGGATTAATTAACAATGTTTAATTTTAAATGCATAAAACATTAAGAAAATAAACAGAATCGTTTGAAATAATCCGCCGAAAAATGTTAACCCTAGCCTCAATTCTGTTGGGAGAAAAAAATAACTGAAAGTTGGCGGTGGGGAAAATGGAAGATTTCTTTGGCGGAAAAGTTGGCGGTGGGGAAAATGGAAGATTTCTTTGGCGGAAAAGTTGGCGGTGGGGAAAATGGAAGATTTTTTTGGCGGGAAAGTTAGTTTTTAACTAATAATTAGAATTCTAATTAAAATTTCAAAAAAAGGGACCCCAGGTGCACATTCCCGACCTCTAAGGTATACATGTACCAAATTTGATAGCTGTATGTCAAATGACCTGACCTGTAGAGCGCCAACACACACACACACACACACACATTGAGCTTTATTATAAGTATAGATTATTTACTAAAATTACATTCAAATAATTTCTCACTTATTTATTGAAAGTTTGAAACTGGAAGGATACGTTAAATACAATTTTTAAAGGAATAAGAACTTGTTCTACTTTAGTGCGTCATAATATATATAGTGTGTGTATGTTTATTGAAGAAATCCTTCAATAAACACAACTTTGAAAACGAATTCAAATATTAACATTTTTGCCACACAATTGAAAAAACTTTAAATTGTGTGGTATCTAATTAAATTTGGCATGTTCATAAAATTGTTCATTCAATATGACCGAAATATTTTTGGTAACAATTTCAAAATTAAGTTTTTTTATTAAATACATAGACATTGGCAACGATTTTTCTCCTTCTTGAAATATTAAGAAATATGAACAATCAAAAATCTGTACAGTTAAAAATAATTTAAAATATGGAACGTTTAAGTTTGACCGCATATATGATTAGTTTACAAGATGGATATTATTATGAAATAATTTACCAAATGCGATTTTATAAATTTGAAGCAAATTATCTCTGAAGAAATATATATCTTTGACTTCTAAGCAGATCAATAATTAAAATAGGAGACATTAAAAATTAAGAAAGGAAATATTTCGAAGTATTTGTAGCATTATATTTGTTGAAGTAAGAAAATAATACTTTTTAGTGTTATACTAATTATTTGACATTATAGCTTTTTTAATATCTTTTTAGCGTTATTCCCCATCGTGCTAAACTGAAACGAATCCAGGAAATGTTAATTTTCATATTACTTCCCTTTTCCATCCAGGCCTTACATCATTGCCTTTATTTTTCCCTTTGCTGCTTATTTACCATCACAGTTAAAATTTCGAAAAGTTGCGCGTGTGGGCTGAACCTCAAATCACTTCGCCGTTCCATCCCTGGCGGCTTCCCATCTCCATTTCCATCCCGTGCCTCGAGGTGCTATATGCAATAACGCTTTCGTCGCCCATGGGCGTCGTAAACTAGAACTGGAAGCAAACAATCAGCGGATAATGCTCTTTCTTTTTCCTGCTTGGCACGTCTCTGCTCATCCTCTGGGACATCCCACACCGAATGGAAGCTTACAGATTTCATTTTCAGACACCGCAGCAACTCCTCTTCTTTTCTGACCCAACACTCGACGATTTCTTTTCTTCTTTCATTTTTCTTTCGTTCTCTCTTTTGTAGGAAGAATATATATTTTTTCTCTTCTTCTTTTGTTCTTCCCGGGGATGCTATTTCTGCGGACTTACCCAACCTCAAGGTTGGGTCGTTGTGGCAAGCAATTTGATGATCCCGATATTTTGTGTTTATCTCGGAGTTAGTTGAGCGCAGACCATTCGGAGAACGGAGGGCATAAATCTTTGTTTTGGTTTTGGACAGAAAAAATAAAACAATCTTCTGTATCAGTGGAAAATTTACAATGAAATAAAGTGAGTTTTTTTTCGGGTATATTTGTTATTGTGTTCCGGTTATGGAAGAGTTACACTTTAAGTGAAATAGTGATAGTTACAAACATTCATTTGTATTCTTAATGAAATAAAAAGGCTTAAATTTGAAAAAAATCTATATACAAGTTATATACCTGTATATAAAAATGTAGAAAATGCAGATTCAATTCTTTCCTTTTTTTGCTTTGTTAAAAGAAAATTACTCAAAATTTATAGTCTAAATGAATAATTCAGCAAAAATATTCGGTTTGACAAGCGAAGCAAAAGCGTACATGTATTTAAGCAGAAAAAAAATCATTTTTTTTTCCTAAGTTTAAATTACATAAAATTTCGTAGTTTCGGATCTAAAACTAGTTTCCAAATTGTCCATTAATCACTAATAATTAAATCTGGAGCAAAGAAAAATTTGGATATTTTAAGAAAGCTGTTTCATTTCAAACTTTTTTCAGCCACATAATTAATATTCGCAGCCTTTTTTGGGAAATTTAACTCGCATTAATTTTAAAATATAGAATAGATGCAATTCCAAGAAATTTCTTTAAAATACCCAAATAATCAAGCGCGAAAGGGTTTAATGCGATATTTTCTAGAATAGCATTCTTTAATACATTAGAAAGGAATATTAAATATAATGTAAAGTAATACATTGTACTTTTATGCTAATTGATGTTTCTATATGTAGATGTAAAATAATAAAAAAAATAATTTAGTAACAAATTGTTTAAGGAATGAGAAATTTGATAAACTGGAAGAAAAATGTTAGTTATAATTAAATATGATATGAGAAAGAATAAATCGTTATGTACCAATTCGTTCGTTAACGTATCATTAGTTAACATATTCTAGGACAATTTTTTCCTTTCATAATTTCAGCAGATGCGTGGTATATTTTTTTAATTAATATGCGCAATAATTCATTTTATTTAATTTAACAGATTAGTTTTATGATATACATAAGTAATTTTGAAAAGGATATACTCGACAGTTAAGTAACATAATAAATTCATGTCTGCAAACTTCAAAACAATAGTAGATTCCAATTGACAAGAAATATAAATACACCGCCCTTACCCTTTCCGCCATTTCCTATTTTGATTTCATAAGAATTGCATCTTTAAGTAGAGGAAGAATGAAAAAGGAATACAACCGTAGAAAATCGTGTAGTAGCTTGTATAGGTTTGACAGCAGTATAAAAATTTTCAGACTGTTCGAAATGTTTCAGAAAAATTGGACTAACTGGAATTATAAGAGATCTGTTTTCATTCGTAAGAGTAAAACAATTTTAATCGCCCATCGTTTCCATTCATTTGAGTTAGATAGTCCATTTACGTAAGTTTCAGAGATTTTCAAATTCCTTATAACACATGTTTTTCGCAAGATAAAGGCGAATCAAACCGAATCAGAAACACACTAATGTCCTTCGATTTCATTTTAGCATTCTAAGGAAAGAAGCATTTTTAGCACTTGGCTAGTCTCTACAGAGAAACACTGAAACAGACATTTGTTTAGAGCTTCTGAATTTAACTAATTGAATGATTTTATTTATCTCCTTGTTTCTATTTCCAATTTCAATTATATATACATATTTTTCAGATAGAAATCCATGAAAAATAGAACAATGTGTTCTGTTCTGGGAAAAGTACTGAAATATATAATAATGCATGCCCTTTTTTTACAAGGAATCTACCTAAAGACATTTTTTTTTGTAAAATAAGCATGCCGTGCCTCATTTTTGCTAAATCCTGAAGCGTAACGTTTGGCTGCGCTTCAAAATTTGACGATAATGAGACACAGCATTATTGTTGAATGAATATGTTAGTTGAGTGCATAACTATTGCCTTATCAAGATAATTCTTCTCATTATTTCTCTGCTTTCAGCATCTCTCTTATTTTTCTGAAAGGTTGTTGCTCTTTGACGTCTATTATTTTTTCCTCTCCTAACTGAAGCTCTTTGCAGCTTTTTGACGTGACATAGAATGCAGCTTCATAAGATCTTACGTACTTCTGGCTACGTTCTTCTGGCTAGCCCACACAATCTTAACCAAAGATACAATCTCGTAGCTTAAGGTTTTACAAGCACATACTCAAATGCATCTACAACACTGTTTGGTCATTGTAGAAATCCGTTTTTTTCCCGTTTATATGGGCGCAATCTAAAACTTTTTCCATGCAGATATAAGGAATCTATTCGTATAAGCGTGTAAAACAGAGCAATACATATCAGCCAGCATGTGATGTCACAGTGTCTCCTCGCCACTCGTTTTGCGAAATTCCAATTAGAAACTACACGTTATGTTATACAAGACCAGGTATAAAATGTTCAGTTCGCCTTCATTTTTCTCTTTTAGCTCTGTGTCGATATATGTTGTGTGTGTGTTCTTCGCTCTGGCTTCTACATAATGCGTGCTTCTCCTCGATAAAATAAAACGACGTCAAGAAATCGAAAGTCTCTTCAATGTCTTCGAACCTGCCTTCTGCTTTTAAGAATTATATGCTTATATATATAATATTTATTTTTATGAGAACTACAAAAATCGTTAATTTTTCTATATTGAATCACCTTAATATTGAATATTAAACATATTCAGATATTCTGAAAGAAATGAATTTTTTAAACCTTTTCTAATGATCTTTTTAAAAAGATCATTAATAATTGATTTTTACCCTATTAAATAATTCGAAGTAATCTTAAAATTTATCTATTCACTCTTTACAACGAGTTTTCTTTATTTATTTTATGTCAGAAGATAAGATTTTCTAAAGCTAGTGATAAATTTTGATAGCCAGCGATAACAAGACGGAGGAAACTTCCATGATTGATAAAAAATTTAGCATTATCTCCTGGAAAGTCACTCTTTATCTCTTGAATTTAAAAACCTACTAAAAAGTAATGTGAAACATGATACAAATAAAATGAGTTTTATATTTCTTTGCCTCATATAAACAATATAATAAAAGACTCTCAGCGGAGGATTACAGATTTTGACAGCTTTCTAAAACCAAGGTATCCCCGTCGGAGGATTTTTGTGGTACTTTGTTCTAGAGGAAGCGAGGAGATTTATTTAACTTGTCACCGCAGTATAAGTTAACGTCCCAAACGTCAAAATAATTCCGGAGGTTGAGAGATAATACTCTTGGACTTCAACAAGCTCTGATGTAAACCAATATTTTTTTCACTCGCGCGATCTTTGCTTATAAAGCAAATACAGTTTGACATTTTTTTGACTTGGATTTTCAAAATGAAATTTTGCAGGAAGGAACAGAAGGTTTATTAAAAAAAACAAAAAAAAAAAAAAAAAAAAACAGCGAGCACCATTCATGACATGTATTTTATTAAAATCAAAATTAGGTAGAGTCTCTACCCGTTTGAGCAATCATTTTGTTTTTAAGTTTTATTTAAATGATTAGGTGTTTTAATATTTTTCAGATTTTTATTTTTATTTTATTAAGGATTCTTTTATTTATTATTGCTTAGTATTCCATCATAGTTGTAATAAGTTCAGGCAAATAATTTGTTTCGCATTAACATATAACTGATTAAATTCATTAATGTTTCTTTAAGAGATTTTTTTCATTGCTTTCCTTTTATTTTATCATATTTCTGTGTGACATCGCAGTTAAGATAAAACAAATATTAACAATAGATATGAAGGAAAATCTTATACTATGCAACCATTATGACAGAATATGATGGAAATTTTAGCCTGTTTCATTTTTAATAAGTAGTAATCTCATGTTTTTTGGCAATTTTCAGTTTTCAGAACTTTCCATCAATTTAATAAAATGTTTTATACGAGTAGTATAAGTGTGGTTTCAATTTAAATAATAATCATTACTAAACTGATTGACATTTTCAATTCTTTTAAATTTAAATGTTCCTTTACTCCAAAAAAAAAATGTTTTTCACCAAACGAACGATTTTTTTTCTTTCGATATCTAAATCGAAAATTTTAGAAAAAAAAAATCAAGATATTGAGAAAGTCGGTACGAATTACCAATTAAAAGAGCATAGACTGTAAAAGAGTATTTTTATTAATAATAGAGGCACTTGCATTGAGCTGCATTTAAACATAAAACATAATTGCAATTCTTGCTCAAAAAGTTTTCATAATAACGAACGCTAATTTCATATTCCTCGCTTCAAGTAATGTCTTAATAACGAAATGATTACAAAGGCATTTCGGTATCGCGTCTTCCCCCCAATTTTGCCTCCTGTGTTCTCTCTGTGAACTCCGGTAAAAAAAAAGGGGGGGGGGTGCATGAGTGTCATTTTCATGTGAGCTAAAGTAAGATTTCTGCCCTCTGGGGTCTTTACCCTCAGAAACTATGGGACCCTCTTTCTCCGATCTCTTGGACTTCATCTGTATTGGTGTTCAATACAAGGTTGATAAGAAACAACAGCATGCAAAGTGTTTTCCAGCATTGTCATCCTGAAAGATTTTGTGAGAAAGGAAATTCTTAGAACTTTTAAATGATATTGTTACGAAATTTCTGGGGTTCGTTTGGATAGTGGGAGTTATATGGTGTGGAGAACGTTCAATCAGCAGGCGGCAGTAGAAGATAAAACAACGACGTTTATTTACACGAAGACACACAGGACAGCACAAAGAGACAACTATATACAACACAAAAGACGATTATTTTCAGCCGAGACGTGCAGCATACACAGCAGCATACAAAACAGCTTAAACAGCAGCATACAACAAATCTCTACTGTAGACAGTAGCGCACAGTTTAGTTTGGCACTAGCTTCACTCCCTCGCTGCTCTGCTTAGCTCTGGAAGGCCAGTTCTTTACCGTCAATCCCGACTACGACGACTCCACTGGTTCACGACTCTCGCACTCCACTGGTTCACGACTCTCACACTACTACTCGTACTCCACTGGTTCACGATTATCTTCTCTGTCGCTTCCGACTACGACTCAATTCACCCCCTTCCCGGTAGCTGCAGCTCCTTTTATAGATCTCAGGAGGCGGGGCTAGAAGCCTCTCAACCAATCAGGAACGTTCGAGGCGTAACTCGGTTCCTACTGGACGGATCGGGAAAATTCTCGATGTTTCGGATATAATCTATTTTGGCGCCAAAGTCGCCAAATTCGTCGCCATGTCGTCAAATAGTCGCCAAGCTCTGGGACCCCTTATGGAACCAATTATGATGGGAAGCGGCATCACAGATTCGTAACAATATGAAATTCAGAAGTGGTGAAATCTGTAATATACGTAAAATGAGAAAAAAATCGAAATATATGAGTGTGAAGTATACTTATCTGGCATATTGATGTCACTGTTTATCAGATGTCTCAGATTAATAGACAAGCATGCCATTGCAAAGAAGGCTTGATTTGCATTTAATTATAATCTATTCTTTGGATAAATGTATTTGAAATGAAAAGTGGGAGAGTCTAATTTTATAATATCGAACTGCAGGAAAATAAATGAATTGCTGAAATTCGAAGTATAATTCTATAGCTTCGAAAAGCAATCTTTTTTACATTAACGTCAATGGTTCCCAGTGTGAAAGATTATGTGCATGTGAATAGATAGAACAAACTAACAGAACTCAGGAAATGATAATAAAAAATTATCAGATCACCAAAATTATCAGATCAAAAAAAAAATCACCCAACAAATTCTTTGATAGAAGGAAAAAAAAATCTCTAATAAATGCAAAATAAATGCAATGAAGGTATTAAGGATATAGCGATACAAAATTAATAAGAAAATCCATAATATCTTTAATCTGTTTAAAGTACCCAAATTTCCAGGGCAAGAAATGCGTGATACATCCATATTAATTTAATATTATTATTTTTCCATATAAATCTGTCCTTCAAGCCTATTATCGAATTTATAGTCATCAATTTCGCCTTAAATAAATATAATATGCATTAATATGTTATTTACCCCATCTAGAGGCTTGGAAGTTTTTAATTTTGCATTTTTTGAAGTAGCTTTTGAATTGAACAACAGCAATGTTTAAATTAATATATATATATATATATATATATATATATATACCATTATGATATGGAAAGGCTTCATATTGGCAAAAAAATGGAACAAGGAAGAAAGTCTTAAGTTTTTAATATCTTCTTCAACCCTTCGGACAATAATAGTAGCAAATTATGATGGCAAATAACAATTTACTAGTTTTTAAAATTAAACTTTGTTATAATTGTTATATAACCAAATTCTTAATTATCAGTTTATTCAAATTATTAACTTTAAAGTTGAAATTGATTTATAATTTAGGATTGTACCTTCTTTTGGAAATTCTCAAGTATTTATGGAATTGCTTCCATATGTGATTTTTGTTTCAGACCATACCATAGCCTTCACGCATCCTCTTGGCAACGAATTACAACAATTCGTTGTATACACTTAGAAAATGGCTAATTAAGCCAAAAAATAACAACTCTTTTTGATCAATTGGATTTTTGATAATATTCCAAATTTCAGCTTCAAAACTAGAATATTATTTGTCAGCAAAAAGTAACAAGAATGTAAAGTGTAACACAATTTTTAGGTTCCGTTTAAAGCTCCGTAAGAAGACGCATCAGATATTAAAACACTTTATGTGCCTTGCCTTCATTTTTTAGATGAAAGTTTTTTAGGTGATACTTTATACTTTGTTATTATCAGATATTTGGAAGTCTGATCTGGGAGCTTTACTAGTATTAGGCAACGTTACTTTATAATATCCTGCATAAGTTTTGAATTGCTTTTGAATATTATCATCATATGAATTTTTATGTTTATGCTTGGAGAACAATTATTAAGAAGGTCCTCCCAAAGAATAAGTCTATTTCACAATTTATCGAGAGATAATAATTAATTTTACCTTTGTTTCTTGCGTCAATATTTACTGTTATAGTGAATTAAGAATTAGTCTTCTCCAGCCACCTTTGGCGACTAACTAATTCGTTGGAAATATTGATTGTATTTAGTTTCATTTAAATCTCATATTCTTAGCGTGATGTTCACGATTCCCTCAGGAGTGTATATATATATTTCATTATGAAATTGTGACATGTATCAGAGCTATGTTATTCAAATATCCTCAATATACTTTATGAGTATAAAAATTTTAATTTATATTTCAATAGCCTTTGGTCTTAAGAGAACTATTACGTGCCTTCCAGTTTAAATGAAGGGTCACAAGACTAAACACCATGAAGATATTTCAGCGTATAAGAAACAAATGAAAAGGAATTTAATAAAGAGATTTTGCTTAGTTCACTTTTTCATTCTACGTCATTTCTACAAAATAGTTTGCTTCAGATGTTAACTATTTTTTACTAAAAAATTTTATTTATGTTCGAATTAAGATAATATTGCAATTAAATTAACTACACCTAGTAATGTTGTTAGGTTTTTATTTCTAGATACAATTATTAGTAGCGAAACGATATATTTTAAATTAATAATATATTTTCTTAGCATGTAAGTTATGAGAAAGGTTTAGTTTTATTAATCATGCTCTTATTTTCTGGGAAAAAATAGCAAAAAGAATGTTTATTTTTGACCTACTTGCATGATCATATATTCGTGAAATAATATAACAATTGTTATGTTGGAAAATATTTTATTGTAATGAATAGAAAATAATCAAAGGAACTTTGCAATTAAACATCTCATATACAATTAAACAAAAATCACGCTGATAAAAAAAAATTGTAAATTTCTATTATAAAACATAAAAATTATATCACAATTTTATACATAATCCGGTCATTATTAATCCTTAACCAGTTTATACAATCATTATGCGTGTGAGTTTCGAAGAATTGTGAAAAAAGAAATCTGTAAATTCTAATGAAAGAGAATAAAAACCCTTCACCTACTACTATTTGAAGTCCCTGGTGTCCATTTCCATCGAAGGCTAAACGGGTCAAGCGGTCGAAATTTGTGGGCATCAGCTTCATAATGATTTGGAGTCACGATAATATGATGACACAGCACACGTCGACTGGAAATTGAAAGTCTACGGTGCAGATAAAATTGGAGAACCGCGATATGCCGTGATCTAGAATAGGGGACTATCACGTTAGTTCCACTAACAGACGGCAATGGAAACTAAAGAGATCAGTGGTGGGTTTGGCCTCAAATTCCGAAAATAAAAGCATATTTTTTTGTGGATTTTTCTAAATATGAGAGATTATGTTTTTAAAAAAGGAATTTTTATTACAACTTCAGAACTTCAAAATTTTCGGCGCATTTGTTACTAAAATATCTATTTTTCTTAGAAGAAACCGTGAAGGCATAATAACAATGTTTTTCAATATTTTGGAACAATTTTCAAGGAAAAATTTATTTAATAAAATTTTGACAACTGATAAAATGTTTTATTTTTCAAACTTGATAAACTCTTATTATACAGTATTCTAGAAATCTTTTAAAATCTTGTGAAAACTTATTTAGGATAAATGAAAGCATGATATATTATGTAACTATTAAATACTAAAAGTGTTTACATTTTCATGTCCAAATAATTTTAGAAACCTTTATTCAAATGATATATTGATTAATGGCAGTCTATTTTTACAATAGAAAATGAATAATCATCTTATATTTCATAAAATGAATAATTTACAAATTAGCTCTATATTTGCTAGTACTTAATGAATTATAAATGTATAAATTCTTGATAATTCATAAATAAATTGGGGAAGAAAATTTCATTGAAGCTATGAATGCTATAAAAGCAGTCACTAATTTGATAATTTTAGGACAAAAAAAATCCATCAAAAATTTTCAGAGGGATGATTTTACTGTAATGGAATTAAATCTTTATTTACGATTTAAATCATCATAGAACAAGTTAGGATGTAATTCATCTATGACTTGCTTACATTTTCACACATACCTTCTACGAAAAGTTAAAAATTAATTGAAGTATCTATCAGTTCAGTTATCCGTTAATAGTAAAATTCACTGATACAGGCACTTACCCTTTCTTCATTATTCTGATTACAAGCGGCATTTTTAGATTCTCTTCGACAATTCTAGACAGTTCTTTCCATTTAAGAAATTTTTGAGAGCTAATATCTTTATTTAAGGCATTCACAGTGGGCTAATTTGAACAAGATGGGAAATGGATTTTTATGATTTTATGGTTGATTTTTATGACATCTTATTAATGAATAATTGTTTATTCATTAATAAAATTTCATTGATAGTTTACGGATAATTTTCCTTTCTTTGATCTTCTCTTGCATGCTTCTTTTGTGTATATGATTTGCAAATGTTTTCAATGTTAATATCTTCATTTGCTGCATTAATTATATGCTAATGGGAACAAGAGGGAACATTGATTAGCATATAAAATGTGTCAATATGTTTAATTCTTTCACTGTATAAAATTATTTTTGTATTATAAATAATAGTTGGGCAGCCGTAAGTTATATAAAGATAATTTATTTTTAGATCGCATCTACAACTAACAGTAAATTATATTATGGTGTCAATTATAGATATGCATTTAATTCAAGTAATTAATTTAATTAAAATCGCATGATCGAAATACAAGTAGTTATTAAAATAATGAAAACACAACAAACGAATATATGAATCTTTATTGTCTCCGTTAGCATGTAATACAGCTTGGATTAATTAGAAATCGAATAAAAGGGCTGAATAATGATCAGAAGAATATTGTACCATTCTTCATGGAATATTGTCAAAGTTCCGATAGAGTTATTCAAGTGGAGGAAATTGATTCCGGATTGAACTCTCTAAAATATGTCATAATTGTTAGGTTATATTGAAGTCGGGGGACCGTACTACGGTACTTTCAATCCATCCTTTATTAATTTCCATGCTCATCAAACCACGATTGGATTAAATTCCCGCAGAATGAATGGATGCATTATCTTGGAAAACTCTATCTCTTGCAGGAAAGAACTTTTGAATCATAGGATGAACTTGAACTAAAAATTATATGTACTTCTCCCCGGTGATCCCTCCCTCCAGGCTTACAATTAGACCAGCAGAAAATCACAATACGGTTGCCTATATCATGATATATATACACAACCATGCCTGACTGTTCGAAAGAGAAATTCAAGACCACACTTTTGTATAGGTGTCCTCTAAACGTGTACCAATCTTATTGCGCGGAAAAATGTGGAAGGTGATTCGTCCGATCATATATGCCTTCTCTTCTCAACCAATCTCGTTTCGTGGTTGTGATACCGGTGTAGATAACTCTTCAAATTGGTATTTGTAACAAGGGCTTAGGAATTGCTACTATGCAGTAAATTTATGTGCCTCCTAATTGTAATTAGTGATTCTAGAGAATCCAAATGGCGGTTGAATTCTACGGTCACTTTGGCTACAGTTTTTTTCCGTTTTATTAATTATAGTCCGCTCATCAGTCTCTATCACTCAGTTTCTCTTTCCATCCACTATGCTTTGTCTAGGTTGTCTTGACCGATGTGCGTAAACTTACATAATTTTTGACACCGTATTTCTAATAATATCTAAAGGTTGGTATGTTTCGGTCAGTCATTTCAATTGGTCGGCCTCCTAGAATTTGACCTTTTGAAAGTCTATGAAGCCTAACATTTTACGATTTTGGCAAAAATCCATGTCATAACGAGTTCGCAAAACCTACCTCATGTTACCATAGTGTACACCTTTTACATTAAAAAAATTGGTAGTTAGGATCATACTTTAAGGTTTACAGAGTGCATTCATATGTCTCTTCTATTCAGTTATTTTCCCATTATTTTGATAATCACATGTACTTAAACATTTTTGTAAAATACTATTGGGGAAATAATGACAATGTAAATGCAATATAGTAAAAGACTAATGCCAGATATTAAGGGAAACCTTTATTCTGCTTGATACAATCTGAATAATACAATAGCAATGAAAGATATTATCTTTAGTGAGGAATGCAGGTCGTAATCTTTTTTGATGTGTATCTTATTAATAAAGTAGTCAAAGTGATACTTATGACATTAACATAAGAGTAACTTAACTGCGGCTATTAATTATAAAGAAAAAAAAATGTGATATTTGATGAAATTTGAACTAATAGAAAAAAATAACTTTTAAATTCATATATAGCTTTCCTTAAGATTTATCTGTATACAACTTCACTCAAAATAAATTCTGCGTTTATTATCCTTTTAAACTAATTAAACTATTTAAATTCATCGGAATGTTAATGAATATTTCGAACATATATACATATATTTATTTTAGAGCACATACAACAATAAAATGTAGTAAATATGTATTTTTTGAAGAAAAATGAGATTATAAAAGTAATTATATCTTCTGAATCTCAATTTTCTCCTATATATCTTCTTTGCAAAAATAAATAAATTCTTCTTGAGAATTTCAATTTTAATTTACTCTTATACACTTACTTTGAAATTAAAAGTAATAAATGCTTTCAGACTTAATAAATTTACCACTTATACTCAACTTCTTTGATATAATTCTTCATTAATACCATCTCTCTGATTTTCAGAAAGTGAACACTCCTTCATAAATGGTTAAAATCTTGCGAATTAATCATGAGTAATTCGCTAATTAAAATTCTCTTTCTCTAGAAGATATTCCTCACCAAGTGGTTCTCTTGACAAATTTATTCTCTCATCAACGACTGAAATTGCATTTTAAGAGCCGGAAGTAGGAGTACTTATGGCTGAAGTTTCATTTCGCTTCGCCATGAGAAGAGATAAAGTTTTGGTTTCAGAACTTTAAGCACATCAGACTTTTGAAAAGGACACTATCTTCCAAGTAAAACGATTTGCTGTTTCTATAAAACTCCACTTTCTACAATTTCCAATCAAATTTCCTACAATTTATTTGCAGAGTTGAAGATATTTATTTTCATTTAGAAGAAATCCATTTTACAGTAAAATTTACTATAGTGGACTCTATGGTATTTGGGTAAAAGAATGTGATAAATCTAGATAAAACTTCCATAACCATTTATCTTGTAAATAGCTTGTTTGCTCCTTAGAATATGTTATCTACCGCATATTTCAGCTCAAAGGTTTCCATATGTTTTGTAATTTAGGACATTATTTAATATAGACTTTATAACCTCATTAAACAGTGAAATTACACCCCATCTATTAATAATGTATTTGATAACAATTGTAAGGATGCAAAATTAATTCATAAATAAAACTTAAAGGGTTAATTTGGACCATTTGTTGTTACAATAACCAATTTTAGAATAGGGGTTTGAAGGTAAGCGAAATCGAAAGTGAATCGTGCATCAAAAGAGCATTGTTTTGAGGTTTATCGTGGTATCATTAAAAATAACTAATGATATGTAAAAAAAAATTATCACCATTAATTTATTGAATAGCTACATAGTCTGTAATTTTAAAAAAAAATCAACTGAAATATAAAGTTCCTTAAAAATATAATTGTTTTAGAATATAAACTAATTAAATAGATGAATCATCTACTTTTAAAAATTGAATTCGTGTAATCCAGTCACAATGATGAAAAACGTATTTTTGAATTTCTATCAAAAATACTTTCCTTTACATTCTTTTCATTCTAAGTATTTTCTATAAAACAGTTGAGAATAGATGTTATAATTTTCTTTGATAAAATTTTATAGCGGAAATAAAACTCCTGATGCAATTTTTATGAAATAAAAATCGAAACAGAATCGTTTATTGCAGAAATAAAACTTCTGTTAGGATTTACGTGGGGCATTTTTTAATTGTATCTCTAACGCTTGAGATGAGTTACGATAATTATACTGAAAACTTATCCACAACTGTCAATGGTATTGGTGGGATTATCAATTCAACTGCAGAAATTTTCTATTCAAACAAACAGACTACGAAATAATTTTTCATAAATATGATTTATGCTGAAAATGAAACTTGCATTTTAAAAGAAGCAATTCATCATATGATGTTACAAAAGCATTTTTAAATCAATTTGTATTTTGCTTAGATTAGCAATTTCGATCAAAGAAAATGTTACTTTAAAACGTCTATAATTCCCCGGGGCCTCACCCAGGAGGCACATCAGATATGAGGATGAGGAGTTTCCGGCATGTTGGTTTTCTTCCCACCCGTGTCAAAAAAAGATGGGTGTTGGAAACCTCCGACCGATGATGACACATGCTTCTCATAAGAAGGGTTGTACCTTGGCATTCTTCTACAACTAGGCTCTAATTATAATTCCACACAGCATAATTCCTAAGAATTTACAAAAATACCTCGTTACTGAATTTATCATTTTCTTAGAATACATAGTGATGCAAGCAAAATATTTTGTTTTGTTGCTCAGTATTCCAGTACATCTTTGAGATAACTTAAATTTTCAATTTCTAAAGGCTCTCTTCCAATCTTTATAATGTCAATGTTGCAACTGACTGTCGACCAATCGAAGTAAACGGAATTTTGCATATCAAGCAAAATTCTTAAGTCTTAATGATTAATTAACTGTTGTATTAATTTTCAAAATATTTACGTATGATATTTCTATGTAGAATAAATTTTAATACTTAAATTTGTGATTATTTCCTCTTAATTTATAATAAACATGTGTTTGCAAAATCTGTAGATAGCAATATGGAACTTCTTTTGCATGCATAAATGATTTTTGTATAAGCAAAATCTTTTACTTGACATATTTTTATTAAAATATATTTGTTCCTCGGGTGGGCACTTCCGGTATGTTGTTTGGTTTTCGTCGCCCTTATGGGTGCATGAAAAAGTAGGGGGTCTGGCTCCTCCCATCGACGGTGGGAGGTATCTTCTTAGGGAAAGGTTTTACCATGGCCGGTGATGGCCCATAGGAATCAACCACATTTTCCGCTAATGTTACTGTTGACGTAGGCCGGTCATTCAAGTTACTCCGTGTGCCTTCCGGCAGTTCAAAGCAGTCACTTTGTGATTATAATAAATTTGACAATATTTAGGGAAATAAAATCGTGTTCCCCCTATATAATGATTGATTACATACATATATACATACGATATGATACACATATACGATATGATACATGTGATACACACATATATACATACATATATAAAATATAAACGTTTACATTTGGTCATTATGTTATTATTATACGCATACATAATGTGTTATAACCATCACAGGTTAGTTCTGCTTTTTTAACTTCAAAAAATACCAATAGGTTCTCTAAATAGTATTTTAATATATCAACAAAAACATCAACCAAGTATCAAAAAAACAGTAGCGCGAAATAAAATAAAAGCATACAATGACAACAAAACAGACACGGACAGAGTGAAACGTTTGAAAACAGACATTTTCACAAATCGTTTATGTGATGCTAGCATTTAAGAGAAATTACAGATGGCATATTAAAGTCGGAAGTTAAAGAAAATAAGAACTGCATTAATTTAAAACTAAAAACTTCTGACAGTTTGCAGCTCAAAGCAAAATGCACATTTCTTCACAAATCTAGATAGAAGGCGAATACTTTTTTTAAACTTGCGAATTTTAAGTATTTGAGATTCTTTGAGAAAATTCTTTTTTAATAAAAATGGTTATTACCATTGTAAAGTTTTGTTATTGAAAATTTTTCTTGCAATCTTTTTCGGGTAGATTTTAGAGTGTAGTAAGTTTTTTCTTTTATGAAATGTAAATTTAACTTAAATACTGCTTGAATAAGCAAAATCTACAGTTTTATAATGAGTATTTTGAAGTTAATTATTTAAATTTATTGCAGATAAAGTTATATGCGATTTTAAGAATATTTCATGTCAAACAAAACTTTTTACAGCTTCCAGTTAATTTCAAAGCATGCTGAATTAAAACGACTGGTTCAAACAAAACAAAATATGTTATAATTTTGCTAATTTTCTATACTTCAAAGTTAATTATTTCTACTTCCTTAATGAAATTTTTGATTTAAATAAAAATCCTTTTTTTATTTTCTTGAAAAGAAACATTTTTCTGAATAGAGCTAAAATTCGCCAAACCTAAAATGAAAGAAAATACAATTAATGTATTCTTTTGGCTTTAAATTGACATCTCTGTGAAAAAAAATATTATTGATATATTATGAAAATATTATTTAGGTTTTTTGAATATTACATATTGAATATACATTCAAATGTTGGATTTTATTTTGTTGCAGTGAAGCATTGTAAAACAATAAGAAATTAATAATATATTTCTTTTTATTTTGACTTGGTGAATTTTACCAAGTCAAGCCAAAGTTTATTTTTATATTATTGACACTATATTTTTTGAAATTACACTTTTTACCTGAAAGCTTGAATTTACTATTGACATTTTTCAAAGTGCAAAAACACACGTGTGCTCAGACAAAAATGAACTTATTTATGTTAATCTGAATATAAATAATCAGATTTTGATTTATAAATATAAAAATTTTTGTGCCACACTCACCTTGGAGAGCATGTGTTAGTGGATGAAATGGATTTTTTTCAACATTTCTATCAGATATGTTTTTATATTGAAGCCTTTTCTTCATATCATTTTAGATGGACTTTAAAAAAAATCTAATATAGAATATTTGATATGAATATAATTATATTTCTATCCGTTGGATATCGAGTCTATATCAATTATTTTCTCATAATGTGATGCTTATGTATGACGTCATGAAATAGAAAAAAAATTAAAGAATATCAACATTTTTGTGAAAGTATATACATGCCAAATAATGCGATGAGAGACCAACTATTTTGTTACATTCTTGCACATTTGAATTATCAACGTAAATCTGGGCAAACAGACATAAGTTCTGAAAGATGCAACGAGAAATCGAGTATATACAAACAGAAAGGCACACTTAACAGTTTAAGTTAGCACGAATTAAAATTATGACATTTAATCACGTGATTATTGTGAGGTTCATTATTGGCACGGTTCTCGACTATAATGAACTATTCGGTTATGTTTTTGACAGATAATATATTTATACCTATGAAATTTTCTATATTTTGATGTACATGATATCCCTAAAAATGGAATAAATTTATCTCCCAAATTTTTGCAACTATACATATATTGCAACTATACATATATATAAATACATATACAACAGCAACATATACAAAATTTTAATAAATAAGATAGAATAATAAATAAGATGCCAGAAAATTCATTAGGAATATAAAGATAAAAAGGTGAAAATTTTTTTGATTGTCCCTCACAGAAGAAAAGTTTTAGTCAAGGAAATATCTTCATTACATTCATTTATAGGAATACAAAATATCACGTGTTTATCAATAAAATTTGTAGATCTTCAATATTTTTAAAATAATTTTGAGAGGCTTCTGTTCAATATAATATTTTCAACAGAGAACATTTGTCAAAAGTAGGTTTTGCCCAACAGATAAACATCTAGTAATCATAATTCGAAAAACAGTTTGGTAATTACGAATATTATTGTTCATTTCGTTTTTTCTATAATTGAAACATCGACTTTTTAAAGGAGGACTTGAAATTAGAGAGGATGAATGCTTAAGATGTCTCAAAAAAGAAATGGAGTAGCGAAAATGAAAATAAAATTTGTAATTGTATGTCTGATACTGAGCCTTTCAAATGAGTAACATTTTTCAATAACGATGAACGTTTTGAAATATTACATGTAATCGCAATGCTAATCTAGCTGCAGAAGAAAACGCATGTCGTTTTCTGAATCCCAACATCCTTCAAGAAAGTGCATATTAAATGATTGCAAATCATTTATTTTATATTAACTGATTACTTTATATTACAAATTATTTATGGAATTTATTTAGCCAGTGAGAGTACGTTTTAAAAATGAATCAAAAATTGGTATTTTGGCATACTTTTAAAAAATTAATAACCGATTACGAGATGTCAGTTCAAAGCTCAACATTCCCAAATCAAAGTATAGAAAACATTTCAATACAATAAATGGCCTCCATACATCATTCATCATCTTCATGCATGGCTATAATCAACTATCTTAATTTCAGTTAAAATCATCCTTTTTTCATGATAAATGTTGTTTCAACAGACAAATATTATTCATAAATTCGTGGGATGGAAGCATCAATTGTCAAAATAATAACTTTCAGAATCATGCAAGACCATTTTGGACTTTTAAAAAATCATTATTTGCCATTTTCTCTTAATATGCGATGTGACATTTTCAGAAATTTTTTGCTTTGTGGACTGAATGGTGATGGTGTCGCAGATTTATTAAATTTTTTTCTTGTTTGTTTTCTTCTGTGTATAACTGTTCCTGAAGGCGTGACAGATGTTTGCCTGCGAATTCAAGAAGTCTGTCTTAATATCTCAAGTGATAAACTATATCTCGTAAACAGAAATTCACAGTGATTCATTTCTCGTAAATGAAAGTATTTTGATATAGGTGTCGAAAGTGTTCATTTTGAACAAGACTTTACTTAAACAATAATAAAAGTATTTTGTTTTTTAAAATGTAATGAGAATAACTTATTACATTACAATTTTCGGATTTCAATTTTTTAGTACTTCATTGTGTTGTATTTCTTAAATATGTAGCAGACGATTCATTCAAACACCAGGCTCAGATACGAAAAGGGGTCTTAATGAATAAAATAATATTTTAGCTAATATGTTAGATAGAAACATTGTTTATTGTGTACTTATAGCTAAGGATAATAAAAAAAATATTAATTGACATTTTTTTTTAAATGGAGACGGTATAAAAATTTAATTTTTGAAATATTTCATTTTTACCTCTACTTAAGTACAAGCAACTTTCTATCATCATATTTTCAAAAACATTTGTAATTGAAAGTATATATCATTTTGTATTTAAGAAATGGGAGCTTTTTAGAACACCCTTTATATTATACGTTTTAATAATAAAACGTATTGTAATATCTTACGATTTTTTCTTAATGTTAAAACTATCATTTTTATTTTATATTCATCATTTATTTTAAGCTGGTTATTGATATTTGCCGATGAAAGAAAGAAACAATGAAATTTAGCAACTATTTCGAACACACACATGAAATATTTATGAGAATTTCGACATTCACAATATGTTATCGATATTTATCAAACAGGATATTCAGAGAATTTTTTTATGAAAAATAGAGATAAATTACAAAGTAAAGCGGTATTTCGATAAAATTTAAAATCGGATGTTTATATTAGAAAAAAAATCAACTATTTACATACATTAAACGAAACAAATAACATAAACTTTGTAACCTTGTAACTAAACAAAAGAATTCAACAGATTAGTGGCAGGTAAAAAATAAAATGCTGCTATTTTTTTATTTACAACACGAGCGTTCTTTAGGGCCAGATTTCGAAGTATTGAACTGTGGTTAGGTTCCAAAGATAGTTAGATTGCATTTGAATCACATTCTTTAATCCACACACACACATACGAAAAACACTGAAGGCGACATTTACTATTAGGATCAGATAGTGTTTACTTTTAAAATTAGATACTTTATTTCAAAACTCGGATATAAGATACTTTAGTTCATATAGCGAAAGTTATCTTTATTGTAAAAATTCATGACACTTTCCAAATATTTGATCTACTCACTTTTAGTTTTTGCTCTAGCATCAGTTTTAGAAAATTAGTGTCACTCTTAGCTTATTATTTTTTTTATAAATAAAAGAGATAGCTCTGATAGCTGTATTGCATTTTGTTTAAGCATTATTTTTATTGGCACTATAGTAATGAATAGCAATATTCCATATGTCATTAACAGTAAATAGTGAGTCAAAAAGTAAGCATTATTTCAGCTGAACCTCCTTTAGCGATCAGCGAATTCACCAGGAATATTCTTTGAATTCATCTTCGATTAACCCACTTCAGCATAAAGCTATTTTTTTTTTCTTAAAAATATTTTTAATCATCAAATTGAATTATCAGCAGTTCCTTGCATCTGATTCCTTGCATACAGTAATATAAATTAAAACATTCATTTATTAGTTATATTTGTTACCACGTTGACAAATCTGGCATTTTATCCCTTTAGTTCCACCATTAATCACCTTATATTTTTAAAGATTTATGAAAATTAAATAAATCGATTTTAGCAAAATATGTCAATTAATTTCCATTACAGAATTTGATTCTGAAAGAGTTTTAAAATATTGCATTATGAAATATCTTTTATTGATTGATTCGTTCTGCTAAAGAAAGAAGGGGAAATCCGAAACTTTAATATGGCTAGAGAGACAGATCTAAATATATAATATATCACAATCTAACCTTTCTATTTGAGCACCTTATAAAGAAAATCCTTGAAAAAAAATCTTTTATTTCCAGTACTTTCGCTTCAAGGAAATTTAACATTATGAATAGTCAGAAACTAAGGAATCGATTCGAGAGAAAATGGGAGGAATTGAAGAGCAACGAATGTTCTTGGCAGGAGAAAGATATATTTCTGTCTTTGAAGCTTCGTTATATGAAGAAGTAGGAACAGAAAGAAGATGCGATTTTGAAATATTTCATCCGAAATCTTTGGTCGAGATTGAAACATTTTTTTTCTCTGGGACTTGAGATAGCAAGGTCACAAAATTGAAAACAGTTTCCCTTTCCTTTAAAGGGAATCTGTTAAGGAATGAAAAAAGGGACTATGTTTGGCGATTGCAGATTTCGCTCAAGTGTTTCTTTATTTTTCCTCGTCTTTCTTTTTTACTTTTCTTTATGCCTTTAGTATATGAAACTAGGATGGGCAGCCGATTGTGTTTCCTGAAAATTTTGAAAAAGTGTGGCTACCAAAAATGCTTTTTAAAAAAAGTAAGGACGTCAGGAGAAATTTTGTGTTGAAAAAAATTCCTTTGAAGCCCCAGACTTTTAGAAATGCTTTTTTTAAGGTTTAAGTTTTTCAAAAACCTTTCATAAAATCTTCTTTTAAAAATAAAGACCTAAAGCATTTTGACATAATACCTGAAAAATTATACTTATGAAAATAATTTCTTTTGAATTTATTCAAACTTTAATAAGAAAACTCATGACTAAAGGATTCTTTTACCAAATCCATCTTTTGAAATTTCCGTTATTTCCTACTTAGTTCTCAATTCTTTAGTTGTATTTTTAGGAAATACAAATTACACTTTTTAATATTATTTTGCTTTATAAATCAAAGTATCATGGCACTGATAAAAGCCTTAGATAAACTGAGATTTTCGCTTTTCTCTTTATAAAAATAAATTTTAGTTGTTTTCTTAGTTATCTTGTTTTGTTTTAACACATTTCACATGTATAATTTTACTTATATAATTTAGAAAAAAAGATTGGAATCACAAAAATTGCAAAGCCTTATTGTGAAATTGTAAATCTTTTTAAAGAAATTATATTTAATATTTCAGTTTGTTCTATTAAAAATGATTATAGAATTCTAAAATAATAAAAAGAAACAAAATAACTTGTAAAGATATTTTAATTCATTTTAGAAGTAAATATTTATCATATATCCCATTTTGATGCAAATGAAAGCTATATATATATATATATATATTTAAAAAGTTATTTCTTTATGCTTGATATTTCAGAGAATGGTTTCAAATTATTTTACATTCATATTTTATGCTTAACTATTTTGTTACTATTCAAGTACTACTTTATTATATTTTAGAATCAAAACGGCCATTAAAATTCATATATTAAACTGAATTCTATATTGTTAACAAATATAATTCTAAGATTATTCTTAAAGGGAAATAAAATATTCAATTCTATAAAATATTCAATTATGTTCTGGTTGTTTATGTTGTAAGTGTATTATTATTTAACTTCTACCCATGAGAAATACTACTATAAAAGTATACTTAGTGAATTACGAGTTGCATCTTATTTTATCATTTATTATAGATAATAACATTAAGAAATCCTTAGAGGAAAGTTTTCTTCTTTTGGAAAGGGAAAAAAACATAGCATAAAAACATAAAAAGTATATTAATTAATATAAATCTTCACTTATTTTCTTGTCCAGATGATAAGACTTAGAGAATCTTATCCGCCGAGGATAAAATTCTTAAGCAAGTCAACTTTTGTCGAATGTTGTAGAAAATAAACGTGTGTCAGAACAAGTAATTTGCTTCAGTGATTCGACATAAAACTCTTTAGCGAATCTCTATCAAAAGATTTAGATTGTAAGAGGGTAAATGAGTTGTGGTAGTTCCAGAATGTGCTTAGAAGTGTTGAATCGTAAATGAAGTTCAGTAAATAAATAATACGTAAATATAAATGGTATATAAATTTTTAGGCAGAAACGAAATCGGAGTGGCATAATGTAATCAGTCATCAATTAGACCAAAATATAGACTTTCATTTGTGAAATTAAACCAATTTCAAACGAATATTTAATATGCTGAATTAGTACAAAAGTTAGGAGATTTAATTAATAAGACATGGCGCATGGAAACATATTTCAGAAATTATTTGATAACTAAAAAGTTAAATTGATGAAAAAGTTAAAACATATTCTGATATATGGCTATATTTCTGGATTTATATTAATCGAATAAGAAAATATAAGTTTTAAATCTAAGGAGTTTAAATTAAAAATAAATAAAATAATATAATTGAGAAGTTTAAATTTTTTATGTAAACTATTTTGATACATTTTTTAACATGAGTGCAAATGAGCATCATGAGAAAATTTCAAAATCATTTTTAAAATTATTTCGAAAAGGTTGTTTTCTTCAATTTATTTTATTTAATTCATATGAATTATTCACATACTTATAAAAAGCATTTATTATATTTAATGTTTATTTCGTGAAATATTATGAAATATTTGCATTTTCAACACCTTTTCTTACAGTTAGTTATCTTTCTTACAGTGAATAAATAGATTATTAAAAAATATTTCTAGTTGTATCCTGATCCAAATACCGGAATAATTTAAATAGCTTGATATATTCTAAAATTTCTGATTTCTATTTAATTACATATTTTTTTTTCAACTAAACGGAAGAAATTCTAAAAGAATCTAATTTTATAAATATTGTGTTAAACATAGTGTTTTTACATTCTGTGCTGTATAATTATTTACTCGACTTTCTAAATACTCCATGTGACATCTCTCGTCATGTAATAGGATTTAATGTTTCAATTTGCAATGCAACAATTAAATCTTCATTTCATAATTTGAGAATTATGAAATAAATATTATCTGTGTTTGCAAGTCAATGTACAGTAGATTCCAATATCTAATTATCTTTATAATTGAAAATTGATTATAATTCTCATCTTTATAGAAAAATAAAACTAAGGAAAATAGTATTTCTAATCATATCAACATTTCTAGATTTCTGCTTCATTGATTACTTGCCAATGCAATTTTCAAGGAAACGAATTTGTAAAACATTAGAATAAGAGCATCGTTTATATTTTAGAAACATATTCTCCCTTTTAAAATTTATGCGAAATCAATAATAAGAATTTTAAATTATACTCTGATTTTTTGCTAAATTACATCCTTAAATTTCTTAACTCTGATGACATTAAATACAAAATCTATATTTTTCTCTAAAGTATTTTACGAAACTGCTCTTCTTTAGAAAAAATGGAAAAAGTTATCAGCCTTTTTTCATATCTACAATGTAACTAAGATTCTTAAATTCATATTTATTAAAGTTTTTTTTTTTTTTTTAAATATTGTTTTCCAATACATGTTACATAATGTCTTAACATGATTTGGATATTCGAAATGCGCTATATTGGATATTCGATTCGCTCGATTTGGATATTCGATTTGTATTTCATCGTTAATGAGGAATAAAATAAATTTTTAAACCATGTTTCCTCTAGAAAAATTAAAACATTTTGTGTTTTGATTTGTTATAAGCAATGCAAACAAATAATGCATTAGATAAACCTTCATAGGCACCAACATATATTACACAGTTAAAAAATTTGACTGAAAAATTTGTAGCAGGAATTTATAAGTTATTTTAAATGAAAAACAGATAATAGGGATCCATAAAATAAACAATCCTTTATAATTTTAAATAAAAAATCTGATTCAAAATATTTTCAGGACATGGACGAAAGATTCATAATTTATAATTGCACAATAATCTTAAGTAGTTTAAAAATATTTATTAAATACTCAAAGCACATAAAAGCAGAAATAAATAAATTTGGTTATTTTTATTTAATATTATATGAAATTTCTTATGGTTTTTTTTTATTTATTCGTTTAAATATCGCATATTTTATAATAATATATATATTTTTTTCGTTTGTTTTGAAGTATAAATCTATCACTTTTTAAAAGAAATTATAAACAATGCACGTTTCTTAGCATGTGTTATTATTCAGAAGAAAATTAAATATGAAAACACTAAAATATACCATTTGAAATATTCATGGTTTCAGAAAAAAATATTTTCAACATTAGTATAGTATGTTTATTACAATTTGTCTTGGAGAATATTTATAAAATATTAGGAGGAATCATTGAAATCATTTTTTTTTTAAATTTACTACTTCCATTAATTTTTTCTTTTAAAAAACATGTGATTTTGCAATTTCAAAAAAAAAAAAAAGTACATAAATTTGGAATATTTCTTCGATGAGGGAATTGTTTTTATCATCTAATTCATTTATATTCGAAATTCAACGACAAGAATTTATTACACAATATTGTGTTTTTGTTTTACTATTTTGTTTCTATTTTTATTCTATCTTTTTTTTCTATTTCTATTTGCCAAGTTTCTATTTTAACGGCATACATTCGAATAAAATATGTCTGAGGACAAGTGAACTCGAAAACTATAAAAGCAAAAACTAGATTCAAATGCTCCAAATTTAAAACCAGTTTTACCATTTAATATGCAGATCTGCATAGAATTTTAAATTAAAATTCGTCAAAGTGTTAATTGTCTGCCAGTCTGCATGCAAGCGAACGCGTTAATTCTAAAGCCTAATTAGATAGATAAATGGAATTTGGTATATAAACGATTTGTTATCTTATTAGTAAAAATGTTGTTCTGTGTCAAGTCCTGCTTTCAGCGGTTCTGTATCAACTCCGGTTGAGACAAAACGCATCTAAAATACATTACAGGTTTTCCTCACTGAGCCGTTGAAGCACAAAACACACACAACTAAGAAATTAAATAATATAAACATAAGAAAAAAATATTTGTAGCATATACATTTTGGCTCAATATCGACATTTTTATATACTGGAAGGAGAAAAACTTACTTATTATGGTGGATACGACGCATGTTTGTTGAAAATAATCCTTTTGATTCCCTTTTCCCTTCATTTATTTGTATGTAGGCAGAGGAACTTATTGTTTATGACAATTGGCATTGCAACAACAGACATTTTTAATCATACGAGCTGATGCAACTGTTACACATAAATATAAAGATTTGTATTCTCTAATTTGAAATAATTTATTTCTTCTCTAAATACTTAAAAGTTAAATTTTGTTTATGTATGTTTAAAACTATATAACAAAAAAAAAATGAAAAAAGTTATGTATAATATATTTGTTGATAAAGAAAATGAAATTTAATAACAGTTTGATATATTTTTATCTGTAAGGATTAATAATTACTATATTAGATTTAATTGAAATGACAATAAAAAAAATAAGCACATTAGTAGACTTACAGTATATCATTTAAAAGATTTGATTTAAAATTTATTAATCATCTCATATTTTGGTTTTAAGATTGCGTACTAAAATTCTCATATACATCGTATTATTTTGTGTTATCAGAATGAAATAAACAATAACAGGCTGAAATCAGATAATCAACATTTTATTTTATCTTCCAAACTTACTAATTGATTTTGCTAATTTGCTAAACTTGCAAGATGGCCTTTAAGTTAAGGAAGGGTGAAATTTTGAAATCGCAGGCACGTAAAATTGTATATAATGTTGAGGAATTTTGTTCCAATGAAGCTTCATCGAAATCTGCGTTAATTCCACTCCCACAAGCTCTGAAAAGGGCTTCTCAAGCAACTGGAATTTCTGAAGCTACAATAAAAAAAATAAGAAAGGAAGTTTCATCATCCGGCTCATCGACAGTTTTAAAATCACCCTGTAAACACCGTAAAAGACCTAGTGAGCGAAACTGTGAAATAGACGACTTTGACAAGTGTGTTATACGGCAAACAATTCAAGACTTTTACATAAAAGAAAGGAAAGTACCATCCCTCAGAAAATTACTACCCGTGTTGAAAGAAAAAATTGGATTTTCGTGGCAAAAAGACACATTGTGCAAAGTCTTACATTCAATGAATTTCCGATGGAAGAAGTGCGTGAATAATAGAAAAGTACTCATGGAAAGACCAGATATTGTTTTTTGGAGATACAGATATTTGAGAGAAATGAGATGTCACAGGAAAGCTGGACGACCGATTGTCTATATTGATGAAACTTGGGTAGACAGCAATTTGACATTTAAGAAATGTTGGCAAGATGACACAGTTTTGGGAGTTACAGCAAATGTTAATTCGAAAAATAGACTTATAGTTGTTCATGCTGGGTCATCAACGGGTTTCCTTACGGGTGCTTTACTAGTATATAAAGCATCAACAAAAAGCGGCGACTATCACGGGCAAATGAACTATGAAAACTTTAAAAAATGGGTGTCGGAAAAACTTCTTCCAAATTTGCAACCAAACAGTGTCGTATGCATGGATAATGCACCGTATCATACGGCAGTCGAAAACCCCACTCCAACGAAGTATTCTACAAAAAAGTTATGATAGACTGGTTGAAAAACAACGGGATACCCTGCGATCAAAAAATGCGAAAAGCGGAACTGTTCTCTCTTATAGACAGTAATCGTCCAAAGAAAATTGTCTATAAAATTGATAATTTAATAGAGAAAGAAGGACATGAAGTTATCCGACTACCCCCTTATCATTGCGATTTGAACGCAATCGAATTTGTGTGGTCTCTGTAAAAAGAATAATAAAGGAACGAAATGTTACTGGCGATTTAAGTTTGGACAATCTGAAATCTCTTCTTCAAACAGCTATCACTGAAGTTACTTCGGCAGAATGGGCAGCGCATTGCAAACACGTAGAAAAGCTTGAAAATAATTATTGGGAGAAAGATGGACTGTTAGAAGATTTAGTGGACGAACTGTCATTTCAAATTGACACCAATGATGATTCTGATTCAGAAGAAACCGAAACTTGTGAGAGTGATTTAGAGGATTTTGAAATGCTTGAATGAACATTATTTTCGAAATTTAGACGGTATTTTATTTTATTTTACTTTTAAAACTGTTTTGCCTTAGAAATTGTTGGAAAATACATGCTGAAAGTTTAATAATCAACGAAGTTCTGTCATTGTATTAATAATCTAAAGTCCTTGATAATTATTAATAGTTATGAAAATATTAAACAATTATTAAAAAGTTAAATAATTACTTTTTTATTATAATAATTTTCATCTTTATTGCATATTCATTAATATTTCATTTTTATGTCTAAAAGTTTAAATATTATTATATAATTAATATATTAAACAATTTTTTTCACTCTTTATAAGCCAATTAAAAAAAATCGCCAATACGTCAGCAAGGCGATCAGTAAGCCAACATGGATGCCTTTCTTTTTAAATCCCCTATTGAAAATAGAGCAGGTCTTGTTTCCACGGCAACAGACTATCGTAGACATATTGGCGGGAGCTATTCTTGAGGTAGACAAACAGTACATTTGTTTCGTTAAGACTAAATACTAAAATTCAATTATCTATCAAATCACATTTTGGAATTATCTTATTTATGTATAAAGTAATTTGGAAATATAGAATTTGTATGAACAATAATTGGTTAACTCTTGGAATTCGATTTAGTTGAAAATTCAAATTATTAAAATTTGTGCGAAGTTCTTTATATCAAAACATTTTGGAGTTATTTTGTTTCCACGAAAAATTATAGATAGTCTAAATTATAGACTCAAATTTGCACAAAATCTATCTTTTAGATAGATTTTGTGCAAATTTTGAAACAAATCCACATTTTACAAAATATATAATTATAAGTATATATATAAAATTAATATCATAATCAGTTTCTTATTCTATTTCATTTTTCCATTTTCATTCTTATAAATAAGAAGAATGAAACGCAATCTAGAAACAGTATTTATTTTTATCATAAATGTAAATAAGAAGATATATATGAAAATATCGAATGCAAATTTTCTAATGGCAAAAATACTATCTTTTTTTTATCAGTTTTTAATTTCTTTTTAAAATCATTTTAACTTTAATTTTTGTTATTTCTCAATTGCCTTATCTTTCTTTCACAGTAATATAAAAATAGTAAATATACTTATTAGAAAAATTCTGAACTTATTTATTTGAAGCAAATAATAAGGAAATAATTCGAGAGCAAATTTTGAAAGAAAAAGATTTCTGAAAATCACAAAAGCAAAAATTGCACTCTAAAGTATATTCTACTTTAAAATAACGAAATGTTCGAAAATATTACGGTACACTAGTTAAAAATCTGAAAATATAAATTTTCTGAAGTCCCAATTTCAATGTTAATCCTACTAACATCTCCGTGATAAAATATTTTTTAATCTTTCAATGCATTTTAATCTTTTCATGTGGTCCTTCTTTAGAATCTAGAAGAGTTTTCTTTAATAATTTAGTCGATATTTAAAAGCCAAAGATTATTGCCAAATTAAAATCTTAACGAAGTAATCGTGGTTAAAAATTGTTGCAAAATTCCTTTCATCGCAGATTAAAACTTAGAATAAATGGTAATATTCCATTAAAGAGAAAAATCACATTATTCGAACGTAATGGAATCACAGTGCATTACTGAATTCTGGCTCTCTTTGAATAGACATTTTTGGAGCATCAAAAGTTACTTGCTGGTGGGAATTCCGTCGGACTCTTTTAATCTATGCATGAGCGCCACAGGAACCGTCATGAATGGGATCCTACAGCGAATAGAAAAGGCACATTCCGACATTTCACCGATACCGTCATTTTATATATCGCAAAGGAAAAATATTCGAAGAGATTGAATCGGATTTATTCGCAACATACATCAAGGGAAGGAAAGAAGAAAAAGAGAGGAACTGATACAATCATTTTAAAGCTAGAAATTCGATATTTTAAAAATGATATTGAAGAGATAGCCAGGGAATATACATAAATGAAATAAAACTTTTGGTTGAAATTAGATTTGATTTTATTTCAAAGCAGGCACAATGCTAGGAATCAAGGACACAAATTTTTAATTTGTTCAATAGTTTTTAGTGAAATGCAGATAGTATCGTCGAAAATAAATACGTGAAACGCACCCATCTTTGAAATGTGATTCAATATTCCTAATTCCATTTTATATAATATAACGCTATCTATGTATGATTGTTTCGAGAAAACTTTAATCAATGTAAATCGTATTACTTTCATTATGCATATTACTTTTTTTTATTCTTCTGAAGTGTTTTTTTTTCAGTACGTCGAATGTAGAAACAGATATTAATCGAATGCAAACATTGAATTTAAGGTATAAAAGAGCTACACACTTCATTTAATTTTGAAAGTAACTTCTATAAGGATTAGAATTAATCAAATTCATTTTTCGCTCTCTAGACTTTGAGAGGAATGTTTTGTTTGATAAATTAAATGAACAGTTTCAAACACCTGATTTATAGATAGAATTTTTGTTCTAACTTTGATTGCTTAATTTAACAGTGAATTTTAAATCAACTATATTCGTTGAGATTGCATAAGTATAGAATATAGGAAAGTCTAGAGCATGAGTATAATAGTGAAACGTATATAACAAAATTTCGTCTTCGCAAATATAAAAAAAAGACAAGTAAAAATATTTTAAGAGACTTAACGACTCATATTTTAACGTCACTAATTTGTAAGCTAAATTCTTTGCTGTTCACTCCAAAAATTGTTCTGAATAATATAATTATTTTATCCATAATCTCGTAAATATAAAAGTTCACGCCTTCCAATAAATATTTAACGAGATTGAATAATCCATAAGGTTTTATTTTAATTCTAAAGATACGATTTATTTTATCAAGAAAAGACATCGATGCAGAAATGTATATATCAAATGTCAATACTCTTTCAGAAGTTGGGAAAATTATCTTTACACAATAGGGTTTAGGCTTACATTATAGTTTTCTTTCTCTTCAAAATCAAAAAAAAAATTCTAAGCATATGAAAATGCTTAATGAAAAAATTATAATATTTAAATTAAGTAACGAATTTACAAATTTCTGTATTATTATGCATTAAAATGTGAAAAATAAAATATAACACTATAAAAATTTAACATTATTACTTCACCAATTAGTCCTTATTCTTTAAAATCAGTTTTAGGAAAACATCTTACTTGTTATGAGAAAAACAGTTAAAATTAGAAAGTTTCTAAATCAGATTTCATAAATTATGAAAATAAATGAAGATAAATGTTTGTGGAAACAAAAGCTTCTACTTTGAAATCTATGAAAACCAGTGCAGCCTTTCCAAATCCATTTTGTTTGTTTTTAAATAATTCTGCAAATAAACCATAATCCTCCAAAAACAACTGCTTGTTTCAACAGTTTTAAAATAAATAAAAAATAGCTGATAAATAAATAAATGCATATTGCATAAGAATATTAATAATAGAAACTATTCCAAAATTATTAGATTTCTGTTCATTAAAAGAGCAAAACTCGTTATACTAAGGAAAAATACAGCTGAATTTTGTAAGTGCTGAGAAGAGGATGGATAATCTTGCAACTAGTTTAAGACAACAAAAATTATACTTAAATATCCTTACTTCAATTTTCAAATAATTTCTAAGCTCAATTTAATGATGTTTAGTTATGTTTGGTGACACTTCGACATTTTTTTTTAAGACGAATAGGAATGCAGTATCGATACATTTAACTTAAAAGCTATTTTTATTTGATAATTATCCACTATTTGTCATGAATATTTTATCTTTTTTTATTAAATTTGATTTTTTCCATCAAATTCTAAATAATATAATATTTTTTTTTAACTGTCAGTGAGAGGTATGCTACGAGAAATAATTTGTATCCCTCTTAAAGTAAGAAAAGCTTTATTGCTGACGATACAAAACATTGAATTTGTTATATAAGCATAAAGATTTATGAATTGGAGTGTAATCGAAGAAAATAATTGAGGCAACTTAGATAAATTAATTAATAAGACGTTAAAATACGTTCTAAAGTATTTTCTAATCTACTTTCTGCACTTTTATTAAATCGTTAATGGTGCAAAAAGAAAAGATTTTGTATAGATGCTTAAAGTTTCTTCTGAAAAAAAAGCCATGTATGAGTTCTGCCAAATTTAAAAAAGTTCATAAGTCAGAAAAAGAAAATCATGAATTAATAATTTCCATAGTAGTTGTTCTATTAAATTTTTTTATTTTCAGTTTTCATTTCTTCTGAAAAGCAAACTTCATTATAGTAAACCTTGTTTAAACGTTTAATCTACAAATCATAATATTTCGCTTCGAAGGACTTTATTGGTTAAATCTTCAAACTTAATAAAATGGCAAAAATTGTATGTACCTGTGGAATGTATATTTTGAACGGAATGCTGAAAAACTTTTAGCACGAATTGAAAAGAGTAGCCGAATTCTTATATACTAAGACAATATAGAGATCAAAGTCTATATATTATTTATCATTGCAGAGTAACATGAAAAAAAAAGACCTTAAACATAAGTTGAGTGATTTCAGGCCTAGAAAAATCATTGAACGATAGAATATTTCCCACTAGGAATAAAAATAATGATTAAAAATGAGAGGCGAAAGTTTTAAACCCATTGTTCTTCGATTTCTTCAGAAATTTCTTTCGCAGAAGCCTCGCCTTTTTCTAAAAAACACCAACGAAGCTATTTCTAAGTTTGAAATTCCAGGAAAATGTTACCTTTTTGAAATGACACGCAATATTCGAAGGCCTTAAATTCAGAAAAGATTCCTTTTAAGAAGAGAGTCTGGAGTTTCGCTTTGCTAGATTGAAATCCTGTTTTATTTCTGAATTTGTCTATGTGAATTCTTTTCTCATTTTTAGGAGTTATTTTTCCTTGTCTTTTTTAGAGATATTTTGAACTTCAAAGCTTTTTTACCTATCTGAAAATAAAATACAATGTATAATGTTCATTTTCGTTTTAGGTCAAAAATTCGAAAAAAATGTAAGATACTTTGCTTTTCGAGTACTTAAAAATTCCAAATGAATGGAAAAAAATGCTTTAAAAAGGTTTTAATTATTTACAAAGAAATAATAGTGTAAATGTATTAAATTATACTTTTGTACATAGTACCTTGTCATTCGAAAAATAACTCTTTACTTCGATTATTATTATTTTGTCTTAATAAGGAAATGCAACATGCTCAAAACTTAACATCAGATGCTGAGTTATGCGTTGTTTTTAGAGTAGTTGAGCACTTTTTGAATCAAAAGCTCCTCATGAGTCTAAGAAATGCCATTAAAAGGCTTAAAATATTAATAAAGAAATAATGCTTTAAATGTATTAAATAATTTTTTTTGTATATATACTTCATCCATCGAAAAAATAACACTCCATTTCGATTCTTATTGTCTCGTTTCAATAAGGAAATAATTCAATCTGATCTGCAATAAAATTAGCTGTTATCTAATGCATATCATTCATTTTTTTCCGAACTGTTATGAAATAATTGAGGTATGCAAAAACTTTCTATAGTATTTATGACTATCTGCATAACAAACTTTTCATATTAAATATTTTAAAATCTTCATCCGGGCATTTTTTAGCTAATCTATAAAGTTCTAAAACATTTAAATGAGAATTAATATTTAAGATATATATATAAAAAAATATTTGAAGATAAATTTACAATTACTAAGATTACAATTTCTGAATAACCACAAATTTTAATTTTTCTTTGTAATGAAAAACTTTTTCATTGTAAATAAAATAAAAATGAAACTACAATTCTCTGTTAAATTTCTGATAACAATTGCATATCTAAAGAAAATTCATTTTCCACAAAAAAATATCAGTCATGAAAAAGAACTACTTACGAACGACATACAAATATTATATAATTTTGAACCGATATATTTTATGAGGATTGAGAATGATTTGTTCGTGATAATCTGTTATGAGAAAAAGTGCAAAAACTTTTTTTGAAATGCTTTGTGGATTTGAAACTTCGACGATCTTATCATATGATTATCAAATTCAGAGTTTTTCCTCTGAATTTCCTCCGCAGTTTCAGAGCATCGGTTCATGCATACATTTTCCTAAATTAATTAGTGAAAAATGTTTCCTCCGATTATAGAGAAACAATGTTACAAGCTTCAGAACATTTAGATATTATAGTTTTACTAATACTATTTATTTTTTATACACATTTTTTATTTAAAACACAATTATTTTGAATGACGGGGAAACAAGCAAGTAAAAGAAAAATTATTATTTTAAAAAATTACATAAATAGCCTTAGCAATAATGAGTCACTTTTATAAGATATTCTTTAACTTTTAACAGTTGTCTAGAAAAGAATTATACTGTTATCATTTTAAGGGGAAAAAACAACATTGAATCCACATTTACATTTTTAGAAAAGAAGGTCCAAGTTTGAAATAAAAAGTTATAAAATAATATTTTTTTTTGTATAAACATTCTTTTTCTGTATGCATTGATTTCAAATATATATATATGCATCATATTTATTTCTGAAGACCATTTCCATTTAAGTTTTTAAAAAATAACACACAAAATTGAAGAAAATGTTTGTGTTTGCTATCAGCAGAGAAACGTTCTTTTTCAAAAAGTAAATACTTGGTTTCAAAGAGTTAAATGACTGAAAAACTGTTTTGCATCTTATTCCAAAAGTTTGCCTTTAAATGTTAAAAAAGAGAAAAATAATTCTATAAAATTTAAAATAAAATCCAAATATTTGGTTTCAATACATTTGGCAACACTATTCAGGGAATATGTTAACAAAGCATGACTAAAATCTATTTCTCTCTTGAATATTAGTACTTTCAATGTAGCTAAGATTTTTTTTTCTTTTCGAATTTTTCATCTCACGTTCTCATGCATGATTTACATTTCCTTTTCATTGAAAATGTTTTCCCTTTTAAAAGCAGTAAGAATAAGACTCTAAACAACATGCGAAGAGGTCATTACATAAAAAAACGAAAGAAGAAAGAACTATTGGGCTTCAAATCATTTTTACTGCTTCATTCTGTTGAAGTATTTTGCTGTTCAAACAAAAGACAGAAAATATTAAAAGCAATGAAAGAAAAGAAACAATTTATTGAACCGTCTTTCATCTTCATGTAACATGCTTTATTTCCCGGAAGACATATTTTATTTTGTATAAATTCTGTCCCTTTCTGTTAAAGGAAAACTGGGTTATTCCTTATTACCTAAGATTAAATCTTTTTTTCATATATTTACACTTAGATATTTTTATACAAATAAAATACTTGAGTTGCGTAGAAAAAGATGGACATTAGTACAATAAAATTTATCAGAATGTTAGATTAGACTATTATTTTAACGTTTCTTTATGAATAAGAGACAAAATTTGGTATAATTTTTTATATATTCAATTTTTAATCGAATATCTATGTTACCTTTAAAGCTTAATGCGCAGATTGGCTAGCTAATCTGCAAATTAACTGATTTGCTTTGTTAAAGCGTGGAATCAAGAGTTTACCTCATTTTAACTAGATAATATGCACATTAGAGGGTGCCGCATCGTTAGAGTTGAAAACTTTCTTTCACTAGGTATTGGTGGTTAGGATGTGTTTTTATAAACTTGGTATTAAAACATGTATTTTAAAACAATTGTATTCGAGATCTGAATTCAGTGTTTGCAAATAGAGATTTTTGACCGAAAGAAGATGCTGCTGTAGAAATATCGTTACTTCAAACGGCAATAAAACAATATCTTGATGCCTTACAAGGTTTTAAAAAAATGTGACTGCGAATCTAAATGTACCACGAATAAGTGTACTTGTCGCAAAAGCCCTTTGCAATGCAATTCTAAGTGTCGCCAATCTTTAGATTGCACTAAGACGTAAGCAGAATTTTATCTTGTGTTCCTCAAATCCATTTCCTTAATTGTTATAATATGTTAAATCACTTGATACTTTGTATTATTGTTTTAAACTATTGATTGATTCTATCAGCTAGTTTATTATTTCATTGTATTAACTTGATTCTTTAGATATCAAAAAATAAATACCATTTAATTTAAGCATACAGAAACTTTGCTGCTTTTCCAGCAAAGATCTTATTTCCACTTTAAGGAGTACCTAATAAGCAATGGGCAAACTATCTAGGTAATTCGAGGAAATTGAGAAATGAAACAATTTTCCGTACTTTTTCCGTACGAATTTTCCTGGTAAATGCATAGATTAACTCTTTCTGCGATTCAACGGTAACATTCATTCTCAACTATATATTAATCCTGTTTGAGTTTCTGTATTGAATAGACTATTATTATTAATAGTTTTTTTCCAACTAAGTCTCATCATGCTAAAGGTTCCAATATGTTATATACTAAAACATATTCTATATTACAAATTGACCAACAGACAAATAAGAAAAACTACTATATATTGAAAAGTAGTATGTCATAATCTCTACTAAATATAAAAATGGATATGTATGCGTATGCGAGAGAAACAGAATATTGATGGTCAGAAGGTCAGACTGTTTGTCCTACAATTACCAACTTTGGTATATGCATTCCTTGGTGAGTGAAAAAATGTGCACCTTGGGACGAGTTTTTTTGAAATTTTATTTAGAACTTTAATTAAAAAGAGGTTCAAGTTGGATGTTTTTCCGTGATATCTTTTGAAAATATTATTCTAAGAAAGTAAATTTTATGCCGTTTTAAAAATCCAAAAAATTGTCTTAATGTTATCATTTTAATAGTTTTGTTAAATCAGTGAATTTAATAATTTTTTTTTCTAAATTTTAGCAAATTCAAAAAAAAAAGTCTGATTTCCACAAATAGATTGCATTGCTACCCTGAAATTGTAAGATTTCCTCCCATTGTTGAAAGTTTAAAATAAAGAATTCTGTTTAACATATGTGTAATTTAAAAGACATTTAAATGAAGTTATAATGCTAAAAAATTTAGAAAATAAGCCTGGTATTCACATTTTCTAAGCGCTATTGTATTATAAAATCACCACATTAAAAAGATTCAGGTATAAAATTATTTATATAATTTAATTTATTTGCATAATTTGATATAATTTATAGAATAATATTAATATAATATTAAAATATACGATTACAATCTGGTTTAATACCACTATAATATTTTCTTCATGGGGTGACAACAAAGAAAATATTTTTCCCATCACTATTTGCCCTTGTACATCTAATAAATGACATACTATTGAAACTAGACATTACAATCTCTTATACGAAAAAATGATAAACATACCATCAAATCTCCATGGCAGATTCATTAATATATCCAAATTTAGAGGAATATTATTTATAGTGTTTTTCCATTTGTTTAAAGTGCAGAAGTAAAAGGGTTTGCATTAAAAATATTTAACTTACTTATAACTTAAATAAACTTAATAAACATAAATGAATATGTTAACTATATTGCTTATTATTTATTACATCTAAAAATGTGCTCCGGATTTCTTTTTCTTAAATTACAACACAACTTCGGTTTTATGTTGTCTGCAGAGATTTAAAAATAAGGGAATTAATTTTCAAATAAATGTCATTGCAGTTTACGTCTTGAAGTATAAATGCCAAAACAATTTTGGGCAACTAGTATCACATGAGAAAGTGAAATATTTTGTTTTATATATAAATATTGTATCATATTAAGAAAAATGAAAGCCAAAAGAATCGTTTTTGTGTGTATTTATTTAACTTATCTTCACATTAAAAGATGAAATTTTATCAGGAGGTACTAACATACCAAAATGCAAAAAATATATATATTTTTTATCAAATAATTAAATACCAAAATGAAAAAAAAATTGAAAAAGGAGTCATGAGGAGTTGAAACTAATTCAATGGGGAAATTAAGACACGATGAATATAAAAAAGAGGTTCTACATTTTAGTCAGCTTTTAAAATCTTGCTTCAAGAATTTTTTTTGTGTGTATTTTATTTTTTTATTAATCAAATGTTTTATGTAACATTAAATTAGGCAAGAATAAGCGAATTCTGAATGTAAAAACATTTTAAATATCAAAAATGTAAAATTTTAGTAATCTTATAAATAAAACATAATTTCTAAATCAAATGACACTTCTTAATCAATGGGAAGCAGCAAACTCACATTTTCCTTTATCGCGATTATTAGAATAAAGAATAAATAATCCAAGAAAAAGTTGTTCAAAGAACACGGGCAGAATTGGCTCAAAGGAGATCAATACCGTATGCTGATGTTAAAATTCATTCGGAACGACATTTCTCTTATTTGAATTCTGACTTAAGCTTATTCTTGTCTCTCAAGACGAATTCAGTAACTTTGATGAAAATGAACATCGGGCTTCAATGTAAGGTTTAAACAGAAACAGTTAAATGCAACAATATCGTTAACAATTCGTTAAAAGGAAGTATTTTAAGAGGAACTGTTTTCTTTGCAGTAATTTTACGAAAAAGCATTGAAATGTGTCAGAAATATTTATTTTATTCTGAAATAATCTTGAAAGGAAGAAAAGGTCTAAAACTTGTCTTAGATATGATTAGAAACATGTGCTAATAAAAGTTCTTTCAACAGAAATAGTTATTGATTTTTCACGAACTTTTCCTTTTAATATAAAGAAATGCGCTACAAATGCAGTTATAAATGTTATATCTTTATTATGGGACAGAAATAAATAAAAATGGGAAAGGAGGGTATCAAACCTTCTAAATTCCTTTAAGATTTGCATCAATAACACATTTCTTTTAAAATTTCTTAAATATATATTAATTATAGAAAACTTTTTAGAGATGCAAAAATCAATATATCAACTTTCAGATAGTATCAATATGTACAATAGAATGAATTATTTCATTAAGGGAAATAAATTATTCTGTATTAAATGTTTTTCTGAAAAAAAATTTCTAGTTAGATCATATAATCTAACTTATTGTATAATAGATATAATCAATGTAACTTTATCTTCCCTAATTTATTCGTTGTTTTTGTCTCTATTACATTTATTATTATTTTTTTTAAAAAATCATTAATAATTTTGGAAAAGAAATTAGCTATGGAAAAACAAATATGAAATAAAATGAAGTCACAACACATCTGAAAACTCAAGCTGATTGAAAACATATCTTGAGGAACGAAAATAATCAATTTTGACATTACCGTCGTCACTGAAGAAATAAATGGAAGAGAATATTTATGGAAAACTTGATAAATGGTTAGCTAATTCTGAGCGATTTAAATAGAAGATGTATAGTATAATGTTTATTACTCTGGTGAAGGCATAAATAAAAATGTAATTTTATAGAAGTCTTAACTAATTGTGCATACTGAAAATTTATTTTTAAGTGAGATACACAAGAAATATGGAAGATTTCCAGCTTAAGAAACTGCGTATTGTGTCTGTAATCTGTTTTTTTTAAAATCTGTATAAGTTCCTACACTTTCTTGTCTGAGAGTGGTAGAAGGTGAAGGATAAAGCGTCTTCATAAATGCTGAGGAAAACGAAATACACAAATTGAGAAAAGTAAATACATTGAACATATATTAAGATTTCTAATACATTAATACATGTATAAGTGATATTCATCATTAAAGAAATTTATCTCTTCCAAAAACTAGATCAAAGGATTTCAGTCGTTTCGATTATTTTACTCATTTTTATATAATGTTATTTTAGTCAGGGATTTTTTCATTGAAATCATGTAAGCATATATATGCAGGTATTTTTGTTTCATTAAATTTCATATCAATTATATAACGCCCCAGAAAAGATTTTATAATGTAATAAAAAAAGTATTTGCTAAACAACGGGACAATTATTTTTTTAGCTTTTAATTATTGAAAAACTTTTAAAATGACAAAAATAGCCACAATTTCTAAAATTTTACCTTCATATACAGGATTCAATCACTTTAACTGCGCTATTATTTTGAAACATCTGTTTGATGTAACTTCACTGCATTTGGGTTATCACCACTGTTTCATATAGCCAGTAATAATTCATTTTTAAGGCGATACACACAATTGCTCATGCCACCTTTTAATACAATAAGTTATAAAAAATTAATTGAGTTTAACCACATTGTCTATGAATCCGCTGATCGAATTTAATACAATTGAACCACTGACGAGCTTTATTATTGCATGTTTTACTAGACACGAAATTAATAATAAAATTAAAAATCATAATTTAAATGACGGAGTCTTTATTTGTATGAAATAGTATGAAAATAGACAATTCTATAATTTATTGTTTTCGAAAAAAGTTTTTAACTAATTTATTCGATCTTAAATCATTGATTATTGAAATTTAATTATTGATTATTCAGCAATTCATATTAATTATTAAAACTGGATATTTTGTTGAACATGGAATGATAAATATACCCTTTAAATGTTTGGCTCTAATGTGCACCTAAGGTTTTCCTTTCACAGAATGATAATCATTGAATAATAAATACGCATCTTTCATACATTGTATATCTCATTTATCAGTGAATCATCTAAATTCGATTGTCTTCGGACTCTTCGTGAAGAATCAAGTTTAAAGTGTTCATTAAAATATAATTGGCATTTTCATGTGTGTGGACTGATACACCTATAGCTACAAAATATAAATGAAAAAAATGTACTTTTTTTCTTAATAATGTATAGTTATCACAATATTGATATTAAAATGATAAATGAAATAAAATTTTAAATTGAAGTGATTAATTAATTTTTATTTTGCAGTTAATGATTTAATCCCTTTTTTATTGAAGTGATTCTGCTATATTAAACTAAAATTACATGATTTAAATGATATCAATCCCCCCCCCCCAAAAAAAAAAGCAAATCTGAACATTTGTATTTACAGACACATTTTTTTTCATTACCATTCGAAATGGAACAAATGCCCTTCTCCTCTTTCTACCGTTCTTAATAATTTCTTCTAAAAGAATAAAAACCTGAGTTCTTACCTCAAAAGTAGAAACTAATTTCTTATGCATATCACAGTCTGAAACACAAAATCCTTTTTAGTTCTCAGCAGTTTAATTGCAATCTCTGTCTGACATAGATCCTTGATAATAATGGGAGTGAGAACAATTTATAAATCACGCTTAATCCTTTTTACTACGTTCCTTGTTCTCTTTTATGAGCGGTAATTAAACTTTTTTGATTTATTTCGCGCCCTGTGACGCCCTTAACTCAACATGCTGTAATTAAAGTCACAGCCTCCCCCATCCCACCCCTGCTTAGAGGCGGTCGTTTAATCATAGAGATTAGGCATTGCGTGAAGGCCGCTGCATCACTGTTTCCTGTATTCAATTCTCTGCAGTTTCCGATTGAGTCTTGGAGACAGTCGTAAAAAGAATCAAGTAAATGTTACAGACTAAGAATATAAAAACTCATTCTTGCATTAAAAAATCTTTTATGGTAAACCTGTTTTTATTAGAGCGAAATTAAGAAGGTTTCCTTAAAACTAGTACATTGTTTCAGGAATTGTCTTGTTGTAATTAAATGTTTTTTCCGCTTCTAAAACTTTTGCTCATTATTTAAAATTTAAAACTTAATGCATACTTAAAGTTGTACAAACAATAATTTATAAATTACAATGAAGGTATTTTAAAAATTCTTGTTTATGTTCCTTCTCATAATTTTCGATCATTAAACTTGCACAACTGTCAACATAAATACGTCTTTTCCACCTTTGTTAATGCTAAGAAAAAACGTTTTTTTTTTAATTAAATAAACTTTTTTATAATTAAGAATAACTTGCAAAATGTAAGGCCAAGTTTTGCCTGTGGCCTAGGAACAAATGCCAGACATACATTTTTTAATGCAATTCAAGTAAAATAACAATGCATGTACTGTACTTGTTAAAAACTTAAATTAATTGCAAGTATTTGGGAACTGCTTTATCTTGTATTTAGAATTAGCATGAAATGTATATCCTTGCTTTAGAACGACGATCTATCAAAATTATTTGTCCATTCTGAAATCAGATCTTCTATTATCATCATTTTCCCTTATTACTCTACTAAATTTAAGTATTGAAGCCTAGAAACTGGTACACTCACTACATTAAGGCATCCTTGATTTTTCAATTATTATTGCCAGTTGGATTATATTTCTGGTATGCTTTGTATTCTCAAGGCGGACCTACAACATAATCTGAATTGCAATGAAATTATAAAATATTACATAAAGCATAATTAAAATGAAAATGTTAGAAATAATTCCACATTTTTTTATATTTTACTTTAGTGAATAAATATTGCTTAATTTTAAAAAAATTAGAAAAAAAATTATCTTCCTTTTCTCTAGATGATATGTGAAATGAAGTTATATCTCAAACTGCGCGATCATAGATCTAATTTTAAATCAAATTTTATTGATCATGAGAATTTTTTAAGGTAAAATTCTTTTAGCTCATGAAGTTTCATTTCAATTTCCCCTTTTGAAGCAGCTGATATACATTGAATAAGTTAGGGTTGAAATGCTCGAATATTGTGAAACTTCAGAAAGAAATGAAATTAACATTTAATGTTTTGTTTATGTCTTGAAAATATTATAAATTTAATACTGAATGTTTTATATAATTTTAAATAAAAGTAAAATAGTGATATCCAAAGAGAAACTGTTTATATGATTTATTTGCTGGGAATCTCATTAAAGCTGCAATACGTAGGAATTGAAAAAATAATTTCACTAAACAACTTCAATTCGAGATCCTTAAGGAATTATAATGTCGTAAATAACGTATTTTCCTTGGAGTATAGGATTCTCATTAATGTTTTGGTCTTCAGAATTCCAGAAGTTTAAAAAAACACCTACTTTTTTTATAGAGCGCTTATTTTTCTCTCTAAAAAATACAATTATTCTTAAATTAAATAAATATGCATACATTTACCCTGTTGATGCAAATATGAGTGAGAATTCGTAATTAGTTAATTATTGTAAAATTCAAGTGAAAATAACTTAAGCACAGCACTAAAGACTTCAACATGATTGAAAAAACCAAGTTTACAATGCCCTATAAGATGTTAATTTTTTAAGTTCATTAACTTGTTATTAATTAAGCATGATGCTATTTCATTTATACTCCTTCGCTTTAACTAAAGCTACTTTGTAACTACTTTAACTACATTTCTTTATAAAAATATTCTGCACGCGCTTTCAAAAGGAGATTTTTTTTACCATTTTATTTAGAAAACATATTCTTAATGAGATTACGCTAAAATGTGTTAAGAAAAAATGAAATTTAAATTAATACATACTCACATAATATCTCTTATTAATGTTATCTAGAGTTTAGTAAATAGACAACATTAATTAATAGGTAACATAAAATTAATCTAGAGTTTAATAAATACTATCAAACTAAGTAATCATATGCATTAATTAAAAATAAATGCAAAAATAAAATTTTAAAATATTGAAATTCCAGATAATGTTAATCTTTTATTGTATTTTTCTATTAAAAATTAGTATGCAAATGAAATATTTAAGTTTTACTATTAATAACTTTTGCCATCATAATATGAGTGAACTTTCAAAGGAGCAGAACAAAATAAAATTTCATTATAAAAAGTAAATCATTATTTTACCTAACGTGAGATCATTTTTATCCTTAAATAAACTTCTAAAAACTAAATTTAAAACTTAAATTTATGAATATATCCTTAATGGAAGAAAACTTTGAACAACTTGTTACTTATTTCATCTAAGGATTACAAAGGAAAGATTTAATCAATTTTTGATTAAGTTTCTAATTAGAATTTCATGAAATGTCTGCATCCTTTAAATTTATTTTTAGTCTTTCTTATAGGAATTTCGTATAATTCGCAGTTAAATTTGACAAATAACAAGTTTAGTTAATATCGACGAATTATTTGGGCTCATGCCAAATTTGTATCAAGTTCTCACATTGTAGATATTAATAACGTTTTTAACGGTAAATTTAAATTATTAATTGGATGGACAATTTCTTGTAACTTTTCCAAGATTTTGACTTAACTGTCTTCATAATAGAGACGTGATAAAATATTCAAACTCGGATCCTTTTAAATTAAGTGAGGAGTTTTTAAATTAAATGATAATATTAAATTAAGAAAGAAGTTTTTAAAAATATATAAAGTCCTATTAGGAAATGTGAATTTTTCATAGATTAATTTGATTTAAATAGATAAAAAAGTGAAATATTAATTTCATTTGCGTTTATTACATTAGTCTACAATGTGTCTGTATGTCTGTCAGTCTATGTTTTTTACTATAAATAATTCTGAAGGGAAATAAAATTAGATTTTTTTTTATTATTACAAATTTTATTTAAATTAAAGAAATTTCTACCAGGGAGAGTTAATGTTAAAATCCTGGATTTAATTTAAAAGTTTATGCATTTAGAAATAAATTCTATAAATGATCCGCAATTGATTATATCTAGATGAAAAATAATTCTGAATCAGGAAATCAGAGGTTCAAAATTAATTCAAAAATAAAATATGTGGAATGCAGGAAACTGAGGGAAGATTCATCTTCATATTTGGTCACTATTTAAGCTGATGATCTCAAAATTTCGATGTGGAAATATTTGCATATTTTAAACTGGAAGTAAGTCTAACAAATCATCCTTTATTGCAATATTAATTACTTTTAATTTAATTAATAAATTTTAAATAATATAAACTTGTTTTGTATTATAATAATCATGATGGGTATGAATAATTGTCTATAATTAGTTATATAAACTGATTTTTTTTATTTAAACTATTACTAAACTAAACAATTTTTATTTAACTATAATTAGCATATACACTAATAAAAATTGAAGGACATAATTAATAATGAAACTCTTTAAAATAATTGAATTGCATATTTTTAAATTAATTCCAGTCTTGAATGACTTTTACTATTTGTAAAATATATTGTTCTGTTTTAGAAATTTCATTTGAAGCCTACAAGTCTCAAATAATTATAAAGTTATAAAAAAATATTTTGGGAAATGATGGAATACCTACATTTACCTTAAATGAAGAATGCAGCATAGCAGTTTCATATTGATCATTATTGTTTTCAAATGACAATTCCAACAATTTATTAAAGACATTATATTTATTGATTGAGTTAATGATCCAAAATTTTGTTTCCTTGAAAACTGAATCTCTCCATTTTATATTGAATTAATTAATTATCTACCTCTTTTCCCTTTTAGATGTCACAATCTATCAAAGTGACTTTCTTTTAGATATGACATAGTTTATTAGTGTTTTATCCATGATAGTTTCTGGTTCCATGCTCCAGAGATATTAGGTTATGAAATGTAATGCTGTCTTATCTTCTTCATAATCATAGGGACACTAATATTTATGTTGCGATGGATGGGCTGTTCAAATATATTTTCGTTTCGATTTTATGTTTCGCCAAATCAGTTCTTACATATAAATTGTCATTTTTCGGTTATTGAGTTTCGAATCATAAATAACGATAAATATTCCAACTTAAACGCTGTTTATTCTCTAATGAACAGAAATATCTTTATTTTGAGTTGAGAAAATAACACTTCAAAGACTTCATCTATTTTTTCTCTCTATATCTTTTTATCTTATTTTGAATTATTTTCAAGGAGCTGAGCAGCTTAGAATTTATGCAGAAACCGAAGTATTTTTATATATCACCCATATATATCTTTAAATATTAAATATCTTCCATAAGATAATCCCTCTTAAGCTCAAATCTTAATTCTCATATTTTTAGAGTTCTTATTATCCATCTTTTATGGCTATGAGATTTACTTGGAATATCAAGGTTTTAGATTAAAGTTAGTTAGATTTTAGTTAAATCGCATATATAAATAGACTAATCTTAAAAATTCCTTCAACAAATGGTTGTTATCATTAAAGCTACGGTATTTTAGATGTCTTCCAACTAATACATATATATAGTAAATATGCCTTCCAAATTAACTGAAGTTCTGTCCGATAAACTTGCTTATTATTATGAATTGTCTTTAATGAAATCAAATGCAAAGTTTATTCCTTTTCATTTGCTATTCATTTCCTTTACAATACACGTAGATAATAAATAGCATTTCTATTAAGTTTCGATAAATAATAACATTAATAAATAGCATTCGGTGCATTTTAAAAAAGAAGAAGAAAATCATATGATTAAACATGTGAAATTCGAGCCTTTATCAGTATTTTTTTCAAAACAAATGTTAAAATAGTGTTCAATATTTCGCAAAAAATATATTCAAAAATTATCGAAATTCAACGAAAGAATTGCACAACTATAAAATTAGTATCACTAAAACAAAAACTGTTTCAGTTCTGAAATGATTTATAAATATTTTTTATCTAAGAAACTTATCGCGAATAAATACCGAAATTGTCATCTAACTTTTGATTAGTTAAAATTTCATAAAGTTTTACATTTCTACCTTCCAAATTTAATTTATGCCATTCTTTATATTATAAATCTTCAACCGCATAAATACATCTATATTATAAATTTTTCAACAGCGCTAATTCCTACAGTTGACATTTATGATTTAGATACTACCAAATAAATATTTAAATTATTTAAGTATATTTTTTTAACTCCATTTGCGATTTAGTTAATTCATTTCAGATTTTTTTCATTGAAATAAATTTATAATAATTATCAAATCTGTTAATAACTATTATAAATATTATTTGTTTATTTACATATCTTTATAATAGTGAATGAATCGATTAGAATCTAATGAAATGTTAGATAAATATTCAAAACAATTTTAAGTATACTGTATCCTTCCAAAAGCATGTATCTCCATTAAATTTTAACTGACTAAATTTTGGCATTTTCTGAAGACACATTTGCTCATTAAACGGAAAGGATTTAAAAGAATGGAATACTATTAACTGGAAGAAGCAAAACACAGATTTAAAGACATTGCTTTGATATAAATTTCTTTAAATAGTTTTCAGCTTTTTAAATATTCTTTTAAATTGAAAATTAGGCCCGAAATTCAAATATAATTTGTGAAAATCTGGATTTTTATTATTTCCTTTATATTTAATAAACCACGAATACTATTCAAGACCCTCTTACACAGAAAAGAAAAGCAATATAGTAATTTTCAGGTGAGCATTACATTTATATTTAAGTAAATAACTATACGTACTTTTTCCTTTTAGAATTTTTTAGAAATAATATATGCTTTTTATAACTTTGTCACATGCAGGTGTCATTACATAATATAATTTTTTCAAATGTATAAATGCATTTTTTTTCCTTCGAATTTCCTGATATTTCCAATGACGGAAAGTAACATTATTTTCACTAATATTATAAAGTGTCGAATAAAATAAAATATTTTAAGAAATAATTAATTTCATTTACATCAATTCATCATTACGACAGGAATTATAAAAACCAAAATGCGCTCTGTCATAACACCTCAAGACAGAATTGGCAACCTTGTCATTGTTGTGACACTCATGACAGTTCTATTAGCCCACATTCTCTAGTCCAAAATTCGCCCTCTGAAACTCTGTAAACGTGTGTTCAAGAATGTATTATATGATGCAAATGAGAATGCGCAATTAGTGTTGTTCGTGACGCATATTTGGCATACCATCCCTGCATGCCACATCTCATACCATACCATCCAATCAAGCCACCAATTAAAGAAGCATTTATCACTGCCCCTTCGTTGTTTTAAGCACTTCCTCTCCACTATTGAACTTGGGCTGGATTTGCATGCTTAATTAAGCACTGCACCTCCTCGTTGTAGCAATTAGCATTTCACACAGAACCGCACTACTCAAGAGCAGAATCATTTTTCAGACATGCGGAAGGGGTTGGATGATTTTGGTACTTGATTTGCAATTACGTGCTGGAAATTGCTTTCCATTGCCTCAGTCCTAATCACTTTAGATTTCGTTATTTCATTTGACTGTAAAGTGCGGGAAAGATGGAAACTTAGTAAAAAAAAAAGCTCAATGATTTTTCGAATTCCAGATTCAATTTACATTACTGTGATTAATGATTCACAAAAGGATATTAAAATTCCATCTTTCAATACCTTTAAACGTAACCAACTAATAAATTCTTCTAATTCTTGAATTCTTTTGGTTCAGTATACTCTAAACTTATGACTAAATCAAATTATTCATATATATTTCTTCTTATATGAGTAGTAATATATCATAGCTTTTGGAGCTGTACATAATTAAGGTTTTCGAATCATTATATTTTAGAAAAATAATACAAAAATTTTATAAACAAAATTAATATTTTTCTAAACTAGCCATTCTTACTTCACTCTGATACCTAAAAGTTCTTTTGTATGTATTTTTATAAACAAAATACTTACTAACTTGTATCCAAATTTTATAAACGTTTTATCATTATAATTCCAGATTCAATTTACAATACAGTGATTAATGATTCACAAAAGAATATTAAAATTCCATCTTTCAATACCTTTAAAACGTAACCAACTAATACGTTCTTCTTATAAAGGAAAGTATTTTAAATTCTTTTGGGAAACAATGGACTCTGGATTGACTCAATTTATCCATACATATTTCTTTTTATATGAGTAGTAATGTGTCATAGCCTTTGGAACTGTACATAATTAAAGTTTTCGAAGCATTATATTTTAGAATACATCAATTACATAAACACAATTAATATTTTTTTCTAAACTAGCCATTCTTACTCTAATCTGATACATGAAAGTTCTTTTGTATATATTTTTATATACTAGATACTTAATAACTTGCATCCAAATTCTATGAACGTTTTATCATTATTATTCCAGAATCAATTTGCATTAAAGTGATTAATGATTCACAAAAGGATATTAAAAATTCCATTTTTCAATACCTTTAAAACGTAACTAAGTAACAAATTCTTCTTATGCAGGAAAGTATTTTTAATTCTTTTGGGAAACAGTATACTTTTAACACAGTATTTACTCAAATTTTTCATACATATTTCTTCATATATGAGTACTAATGAATCATAGCTTTTGGATTTGGGTATACTTAAGTTTTTCGAAGCATTAAAATTTGGAAACATCGTACATCAATTATAAAATCAAAATTAATATTTTTCTAAACTTGCCATTCTTATATCTGTTATCTGAAATTTTTTTAGTATTTATCTTACTTGTAAATAAATGTAAAGTACTTACTAACTTGTATTCAAATTATATAAGTATTTTATCATTATTATTTTCTTTTTTAAAAAAGTGATAATGCTATCAAACCATTTTTTCTAATGGTCAATTTTTCTATTAATTCTTTTAAAAGTGCTGATATCATAATATATTATATATTTTATTTTCTTCGAGAATCACGTACTTAACTTCTAAAAAAACATTTTAAATATATTCTATAACATTTCAGAAACATTTAGCTAACGAATAATTTTTATCATTAATATAGTTAAAGGAAATTATAATTGAAATATTTTGTCTTCAAAACTCAAAATAGAAGGCAACTGTGTTTCGAAAGCCTGCTTAATACTGTTAATTGCATCAGCAGCTTTCATAAGAGGGATTAAGTTCTAAGAGGATTCTAAAGTAGTAGTAGCACACATTATATGGAACGAACACAATGTTTAATGTTTTCGTAATCTCTTAACATTTATAAATATAGAAATTAAGAAGAAAAACATTAAATTTCTATCATGTAATCTGTAAAAAAAAATAAAATTAAAATCTTTCTAATCTTACAACTATTAGCAATTACATATTTATGCTTTTGCATCCAAAAATGAAATGAGAACCATTTTTCTTTTGTTTTATGAGAAAATTTGGAAGTAATAATGTAAATGAATCAGTCTCTTTTAGATTGCAAAAATCTTATTTGAAGCTTGATACATTAAAAAAATTTACTTTGAAAAATTCTTTCAATTACTATTTTGCCAGAACAAGCAAACCAGCTTCAAACATAAGTTTGGTTGAAGATTGGAATTTAATAGTAAATTTTATTTTTTAATGAAAGAAAAATCCACATTCTTAAGCTGATTTGAATATTCTTTATTTATTTTCAGAGTAATTAAAAAGCTTTAATTTTTGTTTCGGAATACGCAAATATTTAAAAGAAGCACTTATACACACGAACATATCATCTTTTAATAAGAGTAACCTTAGGGAATACTTTATTTTTTCACGGAAATATGCGGGGAAAAAATAGGATTATCTAACCGCTTTAGTGCAAATTATCGTTTAATTGGTAACGAAATTTTTCACGATTTGTTTTTCAGTTTCTCCAGATATCAGCAGTTCAATATAATTAGAAAGATCAGATGAAGAATTTAAAGTTTTTAAAATCAGATATTTAGTAACTCAAACTCTTTGAAAAGGAATGAATTTTTGGAAACTCTTTTATAAAGGCTGAGAATTTAACTGAAAGAGAAGAGGGAGAAGAAAAAGCTCTAAAAAATTCGAGGTTGAAACCTTGCCGTCGAAGAATTCGCGCAATGTCGACAAACATGCCCTTCTCTCATTGTCTCTGTCTTGGCCAATCAAGAAGAAAAGTTTTCGAAATTCACGCTGGAACTTTGGAATAGTTTAAAACCCCTTTCCCGGGAAAAGAAAAACAGAAAAATAGTAGTTGTTGATAAAGTATTTTTTGAGAGGCCTTAAATCGATTTTAAAGAAGTGCATTTTTTCGCCCTTCTTTTAATACGAAGCTTCTCGTAGTTTAGAATGGAAATATGATTAATGGTTATAAGAAACTGACATTTTTTCCATCTTGTTAAATCTTCTTTAACCTAGCATTAAAGTGGATACCAGAAATAATTACTACTGAGAAAAATTCTCACTTTTTTATATTTTTCAATGGAACTGAATTTTTCTCATCTCATTTTTGTTAGCACTTTGATTAAATTGATGCATCTGTATATAAAATGAAAAATTTCTATTTCAATAATGGATTAAGAATAGTTTCTAATTTTAATGGTAATTAATTAAAATTGAAATATAACAAAAAATATTTTCTTGCGTAAACTTTAGACCTTGTCGTTAAATAATAGGGATTCTAGAAATAGCGTATAGGTTAATTAATTTTATTTCCGAATAAATAAAATTTGTTTTCTTTAATTAGATATTTATGTATTTTAAGATTTTCTTACAATTATTTGCATTTCAATATGCATTATTATCAGTTTTTATTTTTTATTTATGTTTATTATTAAAATTAATTTCTTATGAACATTTTTAAAAAGTAATTTTTCAATTCCTTTGAAAATCTGTGAGAATCGTTTTCTTGAAACTATCTCATATACTCTCTAATAAATGTACTTGTGTATTATTATCTACATACCACTGATGGATAATAGTTAGAAAAAAGCCTTTTTGCAATCTTTGGTTATTTATTTTGCAGATAAATATCTTGCATGTGGTTAATCCTCTAGCAATAGTAAAACAAAGTATTTCGAACATTTTTTTCTGACATACTAAAATCAAGATTAGATGCAGAATTACAAATGTAGTCCCAAATCATACTCAGAATTTTATATATAAGTTCAATACACTTTTGTGTTATTATATTTACATGTTTTCGAAAATATAGAGCGATAGATGGCGACCTCTTGACGGATTTGATTTAAATTTCATACATATCTACATTCATTTTATTAACATTATTGCTTCATATCTATAAGCAACATCTTAACCACATAGAAAGCTTCATTTTATATTTATCATGTTAATTTATGTCTGCACAATTAGTCAGATTTCCCTTGAACGGATTTCTTTAAAAACTTTACAGCATATAAATTGCATATAAATTGAGCATATAAATATCTGGTATATAAATTAAAGTGTTTTTGAACACTTTAAGTTATATACCAGACAAACAGATTGAATCCGAAAAATAAAGATTGGAATTATGAGTTTTGAAGCAATGAGATAAGTCAAATTCTTCAGTTTAAATTTTTTGGATCTTACAAAACTTTCTCATTTTATGCTTCGTTTACGAAAAAGTAAAAATAGAACAAATATCAACTTTTATATAACTCGTGACAATAACTTTAAATTTTATTAACAGTCTACTTTTTTGGTACTGGTTTAACTTAACTGTGATATCTTATGCTTTCAAGATTACTTTAAATTGCTATATAAATTATATCCTTGGCTGAACTATTTCCACCAAACCATTTGCCATGCTTTTAAACCCTTTAACTCTCTTCTAATAAATTTTGATATTAGGATGGTGAGATTTATAAATTAAATTCCATTTGCTTTAGTCTACATATCTAAGGGAAATCACTGTATCAGATTTTACCAAATTCAATGAGCTGTTGCAAATATTGATGCATTCTTAAGCAGTCATAGGCAATATGACTTAAACTCGAATGCCTTCAATCGCCATCAGTCATATTATTAAATTCGAAAGCCTTTTCTAAGCTTAAGAATAAATTAACTGAAATCCTTTAATATGCAAATAGACTAATTCGTTATTCCTCTGTGGAAATGTATATCAGATATATTTATATGCGTTTCTTGATCTCTTTGCATTAAGGGAAGATTCTGAAACATTCTATCGTCTATCGCTGCATTTATGAGAAAATGCAAGCGTCTGAAACTGGTAAAATATAGCCCAGTGTTTTAGAAACGAAATACCAGAGATATTCCTTGTCAACAAATAGTGAATAAATTCTTGCAAAGCTCAAGAGGATATATAAACAAGATTAATAATTCAAGGCTTGATGAATGTCTTTGAATATTAATATTCAGTTGTTCAGTCATTTTCTTACGCTTAGTTGATAGTTAATGTTGAGCATTTCTATCTACATGAATACATATTTCGGTAATTCCTATAACAATAAAAAGTAATTTATAATAGATGCGACTATTTCCAAAGATAATATTATGTAATACTTTCTCTCCAGCAAACTAATATTATCTGTTACTTATGAAACTACAACCAGATAAAATGCCTTTCACTACGCAATAAAGTGAAATGCTGGTTAACTCAAGATTCTTCATTTGTATACTATAATAATTTTATCAAAAGCAGGATATGCTATGAAAATCAGAGGGTATTGTTTTTTAAGGAAGTTGTTGTAATTTATTTTGGCGTTATTATTATTTTTTATTATTTTATTTTCACTGACTTTAACCATTATCTATTCGCTGAGATGACTTATTTCAATATTCTTTTTTACGTTACACTTACATAAAGACAAATCAACACCTATTATATTTAAGATCAATTGACCAAAATTTATAAAGGAAACAAATTTCTATTTAAGAAAATAAGATTACGTCTAATATATCATATAAATGTATGGCAACCACATCCCTAAACTTTGAAGTTTTCTTTTCTGCAAATTATCATACATTTTCAAGAATTTTCTTGCTTGTAAATTTGTATTATATCAAAATCTTTGAATATTTGCATAAAGAAATATGACAAATTTTAGGATTAATTAATTAATTTTTTAAGACATAACTAGGAACTGATTAATGTTGATTAGTATATTAATAAATTACTTATGTTTATTCAAGTTTCTTTTGGATAATTTTAGTTTAGCATAACATTGAAGAGATCTTCCGAATATTTTAGAAATTAAATGTTTAAATTAAGTCGAATATTAGAGACATTTAAGAAGTTCACAACAGATTCATTTTAACAGCTTTTTTTTAGCTTATATCTTTTGAAATCTTCAATATATTCATATAGTTTCTTTTGATTAATAAAATGTATGTTCAGAGAATATACCTCGAATGTAAGAACATGAGATTGATGTTCATGTACTTGTCTGTATAGAGGCTTTATTATTGACAAAAATGTATTGATTCTAAGAGATTTATATATTAAATCTTCATCAAAAAATGCATTAATAGTAAATCAAAATTTCATTTAAACGCTTTTTCTATATATTTTATAAATAAAATACGGTATATATGATATCATATTTCTAATTTAATTTGTATCTCTATAACTTAAATTATCATTTGAAATATATAAAGATAAAAACCTTGTTACTATTTTTAATTGTACTTTAAGTTTAATTACTAAATAAATTTACTGAAGAGACTAATATGTAATGTTTATTTCAACTTTTCATATTTTTTCTTTCTCAAAAATATTCCTTTCATTTTCTATAGTTTCAATTTTATGCATTGCTCTAAAATAAAAATTAAATAAAATGAAACTATGCTTTAGCTTGAATATACTGCGGTTAAGAATTAAAAGATATTTCTAACATATTTTTTTCTATTTAAATTTGTTTCTTTTTTACAAATTTTGTCAGCAGATTATCTCAGATTATATAATAAATATGAAACTTTTAATATATTTTCTTCCAATTTTTTTTTGTCTGTGAAGGTGAATAAGTTTCTTCCATATATCAGCTAAATCTTCTTCCAATGAAATGCTTTGCCATTCTAAGTATATTTTTAGAAAGAAAAAAATATATTTCAAAATTATGCAACGTATACTAATCCCACCTAATACAACTAGAACAGATTATTTTAAATGGAACTGCATTTGGAATAAAAAACATTGAGACTAGCATGAAGAATGAAAAGCATTGAGACATTCGGTACTATACTTAATAGAATAATATAAAGAATATTACTTTTAAATATTTCATACAATGAAACAGAGATCAATTGCAACTGAGTACTCAACATTGCATTTAACATTCTGCATTCTTATATTCGCAAATTAGACTACTGACATATTTATTTTTAAAAAAAAGCAAATATATGTATTCTTCATTTTACTGTTTTTAAGTTTCAAATGCCATATCAAGTTGTTTGTTAGCTTGTTTTTAATATGTTGGAAGAACGGAAGTGGGGGTTAACGGACTTTTGGAAATTTCATGTATGACTTAGATTTAAGGAAGAAGATATCGGAAAAATTTCTTCTATTTTTTAACTTCCTAAACATGGTAATCACCCGAAAACTAAAACTTTTGGTGATCTCTTTAATGCCTTATAATTTGGAAATCTAAATGAAACTATAAAAATCCGTTTTTTTAAGACATTTGTTTTTTAAGCATATAATTTTCTGATAGTAAAGGAAAAGGAAGTAGAGAGATCTGACAAATAGAAGCAATTTTTTTTTTAATTCCAATTCTTTTTTCTCCAAAATAAAAATTATATTGACTTCAAATAATATACTACTTGGTTTGTTACTGGATTTCACTAAAGATTCCTCTCTTAGAAAGTTTGCTTTTAGATACGTTCTTGGATATTTTTGTACAATTTAAGGCAAAAACTTAATTAGTTTCGCCTTAGTTTCTCTGTGTTTCTTTATCCTCTCAACTTCCCTGCCAGCTTCTCAGGTGATTCCAGTCCAATCCGTACAAGTTTCATAATGTGCGATTGGCAACGATTTAAAAAGAAAGGAATATATATATAAAGGTTGAAGTTGTGGGAAGATGGGTAAAACGAGCACGAGATATGTTGTTTTTGCATTAACGAAATATACTTGAGAAGTATGTTATTAACTTATTGTTTTTCTTTATTTTTTCTTTCATGGAGTCGTTTGGACTATGTTTTATTTTATGATTAATATATTACTTTGAAGAAAAAACAGATCTCATAACTGAACCACCTTTACGACAATTCACTGTGAAAAACCTCTGCTAAAAAGTGGTCTTGGAGACAACATATATCATCAAGACTAGACTCTTCAAGTCGATATGTTGTGGTGAAAGCTTATAAGCCAGTTAACAGCAATTGTGCTACATGGTCCCAGGTTCTATCCCCGCGCATTCTCAATCCGCTAAATTGGTGACCTCGGACGATGAACCTTCAACCTTCGAACAGCTGTTGTGGCGCCCTCTACCCACATCAAACAAAAGTCGTCAGATTCATTTGATGCAGTAAACCAAAGTCGTCAGACTCAATGACGGAGCAACAGCATCAGCAACCACTCACACGCACACGCTCGCCATGGGTACAAGCGCATGGGTACAGCCAATACATCACCACTCAACCGCCATATTGCTCGACTCACTGGTGGGAGAGTCTGTGGTGAAAGCTTATAAGTCAGTTAACAGATACGCTACCCGAGCAATTGCTTTTGTATCGTGGTCATGTTACTGGACTGCGAACTGCAAGGTCTCGGGTTCTATCCCCGCACATTCCAAATCCGCCACAATGCCTTAAAACTTTGAAAGTTAAAGGCTGGTTAATATATCTTCAGAGTTACAGCATTAGGTTCAATATTAATATATTTAAGTAGATTTAAAATAAGGTTGTTTTAATTAATTAAATCATTTTGCATTGTGGAATATAATTTATTATATATATATATATATATATATATATATATATACAATGCCGACAACTAGTCCCTGAATATATCGTTTCGACACCATTAATTATGCTGAATCTGTCGTTTTCATATTCAACATATTTATTCTCTTAAAATGTCCCAATGTCTTACAGATTCTAAACAGATTGTCATTCATAGGGAAACCGAATATACATGAAGAAAAAGGATCGTAATGGAAATAGTAAAGAAAAGATTTCATCTCGCGAACGGGAATGACCTGATTGTCACACAAGGAATGTGGAGGGCAGAATGAATATAGAAAGAAGAAAAAACAGAAAGAACTCAGGTAAGCTCTTTCCCTTGTTTCACACGGAAGACAAACTAAATAAACCCATTCTCTTTTGGCTGAACCGCTTTTTTGTTGCAGTGTTTCTTACTTCACCGACTAATGGGAATCGATTGGACCCCCGGCACACTGAGGGACCCAACCGACCGATAATGAGGCTAAAACGTCCGCCGTTTTTATCGTCTTTTCAGGTTCAGATTTTTTTTTTTTTTTTTTTTTTTTTTCCTTTTTGCCTGTATCTTTCCTTGTTCCGTTTGTAGCTCGTATGAAGACGTAACCATCGACTAATGAGAGGCGAAAGGCTGAGAAAGTGGATGGAAAGCTTTATCGAGTACTTTCATCTTGTTATTTCTGAAACTAATAAACATGGGCAACTGTCTCCAAACATATTCCTTGTCTTGAAATCCACCTTGTTCACTAAAATTCCACTGGGAATCTAGAAAAAATTTAAGTACCTGGACTTCCGCCTTGATAAATTATTGTTTAAGTATGTAAACAAAGCTATTATCTGATATTTATGTTGACTTTTTTCATTTTTGTATATGCTTGACATTGATAATTAAGCAATCAATGCAGCATTTAGCATTAAACTTACTTGAAATAAATAACAGAACTGACTTATGGAGCGACAAAATAATAAATAACTGAGCTGCAAAACTAAGCAAATGTTTGGCTATTATGAAAAGGTAATTCGAATTATACAATATGAGGGACTTGTTGAGACAATGTTTTATTTTAAATTCTTACTATCAATTTAGTCAATCGTTGAATTTTGTTTCAAGCAACTTTAAGTATTAAAACACGTCTATATTATAATCACTTCGGAAATAATACTTTAACCCGTAACTAGAGACTGGAGTCAAAATAATTCCGAGTTGCTCATTAGTGGTATTTTGTCATTGAATACAATCATATCCTAAGCACTGTAAGTTATTCATTCAGTAGTATGTTGGCAAAAGTCTAAGATTGAACACGTGCGAATAACCAAGTAATTCTTTTTCAAAGTTTTTGTTGTTATTTGTGGAGTTATTGACTCCCCGTTTTTAAAATTCTTTTTAATTTCAATAATGCAAAAAATTAAAAACATATTCTTAAAATAATATTTTAAAATATATTAATCTTCGTTTTTCTTTGTTAAATTTTAAAAGTTATTATCATTAGTGTAATTCTGTAATATTTAAACAAAGTAAATATTCATTAAAAGATAGTTCAGGTTTTTCTTATAACATCATTCCAACATTTAATATTATAATCTTTAACATTTTTAATATTAATATTTTTGGTAACTACATTATTTCCAAAATGTATTTTGTTTCCTAAATAAATTCCAATGCTCTTTATCAAAGAGTAAAAAGAAAAATATCAATAGAAACATTTTGACTCCATATCTCTGATCGCATAAGGAAATTCATGCCTCCAGTTATGGGCTAAAATAAATGACAAACGAACTTCGACATCTTCAATACTTCAGATGTTATATTTTAATTCAATATGTAATGATATTTTTTTTTTTTAATTTCTATCAAGTGTCAATTGACAAAGTTGTTACAAGAGTGATTATTATAAAAACAGCAGGCAAAGATTCTAAGTAGTTCAACAATCATAAAATTTCTCAGATTAATTTTACAGAATATGCAAGAATATGTTTAATTATAACTTCCTACATAGAAATCTGTGTTTTTATACGATAAAATTATTAATTCAATAGTAATAAATATGTACACTTAATTAGGATTCTTAAATATATTCCAGGTTCTTTGTTATATTTTTAATTGCGATATAATAAAGCACAATATATATATATAGGGCAAGTGAAAGTTCTTCTCTCGGAATTTGCTATTTATTCTAATTTTTTAAGTAAAAAATTACAATAATAAAAAAAATGTTCATGATTTCACAAATAATCATGCCAAATGTTCAAAATGTGGAATTTTCAAATATTTTCTTGCAAAATTTTTGAAATATTTTTTGAATATTTTTTTTGGTTAGAATTAGGCTTTACAAATCCTCCTTTATTTATTTCATAAAATTCAAAATAATTTAATTAACTACCAATCTATTGAATTAAAAAAATATACAAGTTAATTGACTTAATTTTGGTTTTTTAAGGGGCTATCTTAAGTATATGAATTGCACTGAATCATGATTTTGATTCTGTAAGACTTTATATCAGTCAATGCTAAGATAAGAAAGTTGATTTCTTTCAAGTCCATAATATAAACACAAATGTAATATGGAGTTTACAATAAATGTTTTTCCAAGAATAATATTTCCAAGTGTAATTACAATTTTTCCTCTTTTTTTACGCTTTGTCGGATTCTTAGCATGCCATTTTATATAAAATTTAAAAGAAATAAACATTTTTGTTATTTCAACATAAAATTACTGTTTAAAAATGAAGAATGTAACACATATGAACAATTTAAAGGCACTTAATCTTAAAACTGCATAAATATTTGCCTTTTTAAGTTAAACCATAAAATAAACGAATGACTCAATGCAGTAATAAAACATCTGAAATGTAAAGCTGTAACTTTGAAAATAAATGATCATTGCTTTTCTTTGCATGTGTACGGTGTAACAAATGTAAGATTTGGAGCTCTAAGGTGATTTATTATTCAACAGGTGTTCTCAGCAGCTGTCTCCATGAAGCCAAACAAAGCATTCTTTTTTTTTTCTTTGTCTGAAATGCAGCTTGGGAGAGATTTCAAAAGTGTTATTTATTTCCAAATTCTACCTTTGGTTTTCACTTTCTTTCAACGGTAAACAAGGATTTTTACAAAATCTTTCAAACTTTCTGAGAAGAGGATTCCTTTTCTAACACTATAATGATTAAACAAAAGCTACATCTTTTATAAGTCTTAGTTAATGGAATATAAAGTAGCAACGCTTTTGTTTATTTTTGAAAATTTATTAAAAAATTTAATCCTTTTTTATAAATCTTAATCCTAACTTAATCTCTGAAAAATGCAACAACATCAATGTTGCCAAGTTTTGAGGATTAAATAAAATCTGCATCATCATTTATTAGTACTAATCTTCACTAAATCTAAGGAATATGGAATAGCATCAATTTTGCAATAAAATCCTTTTATAAACGAATGCTAATAATTCTGCATTTTCATTGCAAGATCATCCCTTTAAAATATATGTAATCTAAAGGATGCGTTTGATATCTTTGCTTAACATTTTTGAAACGTTTTGATTGAAAATTATTGCCTGGAAGAGATACAAGTACACCAATATTTCAAACGTTGCATATTATTTCAAGATTTTTTAATAGAATTTTCTTTTGAATGGTTTATAAAAAATATTTCATTTCTGATCAAATTAAAACTGTTTTAGAAATAAATATTTTGAAAAAAAATGCAGATTTTTGTCCGTGAACTAAAAATAAGTGCAATATGCTTTCTTAGAAATCTTCTCTTCAATAATTTTCTGCCAGAATTTTTGACATATTTACTTAATTGTCAAACATTTAAATTTTTTTATTCAATTATTTCATCGTTTTATCAATACAAGTAAGTTATAGTTTAAAATTAGTTGTTCAAATTTTCTTCAATCCATTTGAATTTTTATTTGTTGTGACTTAACATAAGAAAGATTGTTGCCAAATTTTAATGTTATTCAGTTTTAAAATGATAGCACAAAATGCCTTGATTCTTTTTAAAAAAGGAAATGTATTCACTACATATTCATGAATATGCCATTATTTTACACATCAAAAACTCAGTAACTCTTGTTTTAATCTTGATGATCTATGTAGTGGAATTACTTGACTTGCATTTGTTTATGTTCTAATCTACTGTATTATTCATTTTAAAAACCCAATATTAAATTTATTACTTCATTTATGTTTTTCCTGAAAAATAACAACAATCTATAGATACTTATGTGTAAGTAAACTTAAATATAAGAGTAAATTCTTCCTATAATAGGCATATTGTTTGATATTGCATTAACGTCAAATCCGTTACCGAATGTCAAGTCTGTTACCGGACAGTTTTTGCTCAATATTATTATATAAATATAATTTTACCCCTTGCATTTATAATTTTATTTAAGATTAAAAATAGGGGTAATAATTTTAGTGAAATTCAAAAATTTTAATGAATGCATACTTAGATTACTAGAAAAAGTTCTTGTATAAATTTCTATTTAAGGCAAATTTGTAGACATTAAAGTTCCTTTCTTAAATTTAAATTGAATATTAATGATAAATATGATGTTTTGTACTCAAGAAATCTAAGAAATTTCAAATTAAGTTAGTTTTAGAAACTTTAATAAAATTTATAATGAAGATTTCTCTTAATTTTGTATGGTAACGGACATGACAATTTTCCAGCATTTTGATAGTTTAATAGTATTTACTAATTCAAAAATAAACTAAAGTGCATGACCAATTACTTTTCAAAGTACCTTAAACATATTCAAAAGCACCTGTTTTCATTTCAAAAGGTAATTGATAAAAAAAATTCTGAAATTGTAACGAATTTTGAAAATGACCCTCATATAATTGGAATCAGGACAGTTTAATTTTATAAGATAATTTGTCAGGTAAAGATATTTTGTAAGCATTTAAAGTGTATGAAGCAAGTTTATATTAATATATTTATTCTATACCACTGACAAACTGTCTGGAAGAAAATTAATATATTTCGTGTTTGCTTTGTTTGTTTTCTTCAGGACATATCTCTTTTATACAATACAATTGAAAGTGATCAAGAATTTTGCTTACATTAATATGAAATTGTTAACTAAAATTAAGTAACGAATTTTCCTTATCTTATACAAAATTCCAAAATTACGAAATAATTGAAGTATATACTTCTTTTGTTAAACCCTTTAATGTATTTAATGCCTTAGAAATTCTTGTTTCAATAACATGATTTAATAAGTTTTTGAAATTTATTAAATTCTTTAACAAAGCAAAGATTTAAAAACTCTTATTCCATTTGTAAAATATTCTGTTGAATTAATATCATCTGTATGAACATTTAATTAAGATGTTACAGAGATAAATCGAATAAAATTGACATAGTAGCAATAATTGTTATTTTTGTGTGTGACGAAAATGATACGTAGAACTTCAGAAAGAGATAAAAATCCTTTATTCTGAAATGTAATAGAAACTAAGAACCACATTATGTATATTGGTGAAAGATCAAAGGCATCGTCTATCAAAGAATCCTTTGCTATTTGATATGCATATGCTTTATGTCTGCAAATAAAGCAACGCAATGGTATTTGTTTTTTTAATGATAGAAGGTTTTGATCTCAGAAATGCATCAATGAATGCAGAAGTGTACAGCGAATGAAGAATACTTGCCTTTATTGATTTAACTATTAGACTAACACAAACATTTCTGTATTCTTTGAATGGTTTTGCTCCCTTACAATTTACGGCCATTCTTGCATTCAAAAAATTGATGGATAGTGTCATCATATCTAAGTCATCATTTAGCTAAGATTTTCATTACACGATTTTAAAATGGATTTTCCGCACAAAATTACATGGAAACACTGATTTCGATCTGAACTAAACAACTTACATGAACATGATATTCAGGGCTTGGTGAACTAAAGAGAAAAATGAATTTGTTTTGGTGATTATTTTTAAATAACTTATGCCAATTTTTTCTATGGCTCCTGTCCTATTTTCATTTGATCCATCCCTTCATGTATTAAAACATGTAAATAAGATAAATATTTCCATTTGGATTAAATATGTCTTATTATTTTAAGCAAATTTTCCTCGTTGATAAACAGGATATTTTAAAATATCGTATCTTCTACTGTTAATCTACTTTAAACGAACAAAAAATTCTTACTGAAACATGATTTTTCTGAGCCATTTTCTTAACGATCAGAAGAAGAACATTTTATAATTTGAGTAAAATGAAAATTTACACTTTTATCTCTATTATCTGCAATGGCGTTCACAAATTTATTTCACAAATTAAAAGAAATAGAAATGTTAAAGAGATCATCGGTGTTCCACACAGTTCTCAATTCCTTCTTTCAATTTCTTATTGTTTTACTGTAACAACTCTCTTCGTTTGCGAGTCTATTAGAATATTGATATTTACTTGAAAATATTATAAACACTTTTCTATATGCTCACACAACTTTCTTTCTATTTTGATAATTGTTTTGTGAAGCAATTTTTCTCCAAAACTTTAATAGGCTTACAGATCATTTTGATTTTCTTTAAATAAAAACTTAGATTCAAAGGAAAAATCAAATACATGCATGAAATCAGAAAATTGGTAACTCGATCTCAAAGTTAAATTTTTATTCCAGAAACTTATTTTCGAATGCTAAATTGTTAATGTTTATAATGAAGTATATTATGTATTTGCACTTTTTACAACGCAGTTTCAATTGCCGTTCTTAGTAAATAGTTTTTTATGTATTTGAACACTTTAGAAAATGACAATCCATCTAAAATTCTTTGCTAGTTAAGCAATATGATTCATTTTAAATATAATTTAAAATTTGGAAACTTTTGATAGTTATTATACTTGGATTTAATTCTGAGATTTTTAAGAAAATGCGGAATTTTACAAATTGATATTCTGAAAAAACTTTGTTCTTTTTCATGAAAAAGAATGTATTTGTAGCCCCTTTTTGCGTTGGATTAAATTACTATGTAGCAAAAACCAATGAAAGTGAAAAATGTTGAGTATTAAAATGACATGAAAAAGTACATGAGAGCTACTTAATTTATTTTATTAATAAAAATTGTAATTCATATTATCTATTATCAGGTCAAAGGAGCTTTATTACCTATAAGCCAAGCGATGGAGATTAAACATTGAAATAAAAAATGAAATATATATATAATTCCTTAAAGAAAATTAAACATACTAAGTAGTCAAATATATATTTAACATGCGCTTTTTATTGTTTACTTTAGATTACTTTTAAAAGTTCAGATGTATAAAATGATTTGTTGACAAATCTTATCTTTAAATGACAACTTCAGATATTAGATTACTACAAACTGCATGAATTTTTTTAGAATGGACAAATAAGCAAGCTGTCTCATTTTTGCTGATAGAAATAACAATGCATATAACATATTTTTCTGTGAAAATACAAAACTAAGTTGATAAAGTAAGTTGGAATGCATTATAGCTGCGTGCTATAATGCAATGCAAATACTTGTATTTTTAGACATGCATTCCCTAGCCGATAATTGAAGCTTTCCTCTTTCAGAATGTAAAATATAATCAAATAATTTCTACAAGAGTTTCAAGTTTCTCTTTCAGATTCGAGATATCTCTCTACATAAAGCGGTATTAAAGAGCAAATCCAATACTTTGAAATATTTTATAAAATTGCATATATATGAATGTCATTCTGAATTAGTGGAAATAGAAGCTTAGTGTTGCTTTTCACTCTGACATAACTGTAGTAACGCTGTAAGGATACTGATATAAAATAGGATTAAGAGGTTACACATATTTTCCATCAATGGCAGAATATCTTATTGTGAAAAGATCCAAAAACTTTTCTACCCCAAAATTTATTATTTGACACAAAGAGAAATTTGAAGTAATTTGAAAGTATTGATAACGTTAAATGACCCTATATTGGTTACTATTTTGAGTTTTCTTGAAGCAAAATCCATATGCAGTTATACTGCACAAAGCGATAAAATGTATGCAAATATACTCTAATAAATATGCAATATCAATTTCGTAGCTTGTAAACAACATTCCCCGACAGTAGAAAAATATTACGCTAATAATCCATACGAACTTTTGAGCTAATTTTATTTTTTAATAGCAAAATTTGATATAATAAATTAATAAAATGTTTCGTTCACTAACACGCAGTACTTATATTAATCACTCGTAGTAAACCGATTTTTTTTCCTCGCATTTAAGCACAGCCAGGCAAACTATTCTGATTTTTAAAAAATGTTTTATATGCTATTATAAATATATTTTGAATGTTTTAAGAGGATTCTTATTTGAAAGAATTAGAAAAGATATTCGCCATTCCGAGTTTTCTGTGATTTTTCCTTTTCTAAAGAGAAGTAGGATTTAAGAAAAATCCTTAAGTCAAAAACCTGTTTTGACACATACGATCTTTTAAAGCAAATGAAATTCTTCAAATAGGGTAAAACAGATTATTGTACGTTTTATAGATTACTAGATTTGTAAAATATTAATTTTCTTTTCAAGTAATTTATTAGGCATCATAAAAGCTGATTTATTATTGAGTCAATCTATTATAAATTCAGCATTTTGACGCACAACAGTTTCATTAAACGTTTAGGCAATTCATGCATTTGATATTAACATAGATTAATTAAACTGCATGTAATTACCTACATGTTTCAAATTCCATAGTAATCTGAATTTTGAAACTAAATTTCAAGAAGAAAAATAAAGGATTATATGACCCGAAGTATTAGGATACTTTCGGATTTACACTTTCCCTCTCATATTTCTCAAAAAGGATGGAAAGATCCTCAAGTCCCGACCTTATAAGGTATGTGTTTGAAATCACGTTTTAAAGAGAAGATTAAACCACGAGGATATTTAGGAGGCTGACTAGAAATTTTTAAAGATGATATTGATGCAGTTTTACTTCGTTTCAAAAGAAGCTTATCACAATTTATTTGCTGCTTTTAGCGACAATTTTGTTTTCTGCTACTGATATTTTCTTTATGCTTTCGCAAATATGTAAGATAAATTTAATTTTTAATAAAATTATCAGAAATTTTATAGCATATTCTTTGCTTATAATATGTGATTTCAAGTATATGAAATTTATAGAAGATATACCGAGTAAGTAAATTATTATATAATAATTTAGTATTAGTAACTTATGATTAAATAATAATTTAGAAGTTAGTAAATTATTATACATTTAGTATAAATAAAATATTTCGAATTTTTGAGAAAATTGGAGCATTTGTTGTCAAAGATTTTGAACTGCGTGTGTCTGAAAAAAAAATATTTTGCAATAAAATTCAATTTAAATATCTTTCATATTCGTAAAGGTATCGAAGTGAACGGAATTTCGTGTATGGTCTAAAAAATTTAAATAATCAAATTTTTCCATGAAGTGACTTCAGACATTTTTTTTTAAAATTTGAAGCAGAGAATTTTTATGTTGAATTATATAAATTATAGAAATGATAAATACATCTGCATATTTATAAATTATGAATTTACTTTAAAATACAATAAATTGAACGCTAAAAATAAAATAAAAAAATTACATTATTCAAATTTAAATAACTTTATAATAAATTGTAATATTATGTAACATGTTTTTGAAACTTTATATATAGTACTTCTATCTCTATATAGTACTTCCCTACCAAAATCTGCATGTTTCCTGCCTCAAGAGCACCATTAAATTCTTGCAGAGACATTATAAAATTTAATGGATGGCAACACTCCATAAAAAAGCAGTCCCTGCAACAAAATGTTTCGCTACAAACTTGTAAATAATTGATGTATTTGTAAAATAAAACAAAAATCAGTGTTTTTTATATTTTTATCTAATGGATAAATATATAATATTCATAAATCTGGATATTAATACAATACGAAAATTAAGTTTAACAAAACAGTCTAATAAAATGCGAGATGTGTTAATAATAAATGCGTTTTAATATTAATAATACTGAATAAATATGTTACAGAACATTAAAAAAATTTTCAACATAACAAAAACACTTCCCTGCAAAATCAAAAGTATGCTTTGATGTTAATTCCTAAAAGATATGTTTCCTGTAGAGATAAAAATTTCTTTATTGACTGAATCTCTCCTTTAAAAAAATGAATTAAAAAATATTTAAGCCGTGTGAGCTCAGATTCTTGTAAAATTTTAGAAATCACTAAACACGGATAGATTATTGATTGACAAGTGTTTCCCTTCTTCAATTAAATTAGCATGTGGTGAATTTCAATGACTTATAAATAAATAAAACTTCATTTTATTTGCCAACAATCACAAAAGTACTTTAGTCCATTATTGAAGAAACATAATTCAGTATAATTGTAAACAATTCTATTATTAAATTCGATAATAATAAACTGCTAATTTATATATAAATTATGATGAACTATTACATTCCTGGTAATGTGAAATACCATTTCAACCAAATCTATCGAGTAATGGTAATTCTTGAACATTTAAATCTCATGACAGAAGGTGCATTTCTTGGAATTATGTTAATGTCTTAATAGATGATCAAGTCATTCATTCCAAATCTTATTTCAAGATTAATATTTGTTTAACATTAACGATGTAATAATGCTGGATTAAAATTAATTATTTATTACATGCCTTTAATTGAATTTATATTTGATTTCATGCACTTTCTGTAAATAAATATTTCTTTTGAGAATATATATATATATATATATATATATATATATATTCCTTTCAAAATTATGTGTTGCAAATAATAATAATAAGTATTATTTTATTTTTAAATAATAAATCATTTTTTTCTTTTAAGCATTTTGTTTATATTAATATTATATAATAAATACCAAGAGGAAAATTTAAAGAAATTTTATTGTTCTATTCGATTAACATTTAATTGCATTAAGGGAAACATTGATTTTTTAAATGTGTTCTGATACGAATAGGTACGTTTTAAATAAAAATAAATGAATCGTTGTAGTCATTAATTTAAAAAAGTCATCTGTAAAATTAATATTTAAAAAAGCCATCTGTAAAATTAATATTTAAAAAATCTTCTCTATTATTTAAAAATTTCGTCGACATTTTCATTCCGTTGCGAAACATTTTTCGGTATGTTATCTATTTTAATTCCCGTAAGTTAATAAAGAGGCATCATTTAAAATTTTTCATAAACATTGAATTTCAGCTTTGACACTTCACACGAAAAAAATAATATTAGTGGAGGAATTTATTAGAAATCACTTTGAGATACTAGAAAAATTAGCTCTTAAGTTATTAAGATTTATATGAGCTTAGCATTAGAAATTACTTATACTACAATTGGTTACAATTTATTCGTTGATATTACAGCCTTCAAGAAATTAAAATTATATTTTCGCTTAAAATATAAAATCAAGAAAATATCCTTTTACATTTTTTTTTCTATTTAACTTACTTTCATGTCTATAAAAATGGATCACCCAACTAATTTTTTTTTTCTTGATGTGGGTTTTTCAGAATTTTACAATTTTGTGCAGTTATCCATTATCGTTAAAAAACTCCTCTATATAGAATTTTTCAGTTATTACTTATAAGTGATCCAATATTTTCCTATGAGCAGCACTAACTGGTAACGAAACCAAAAATAAATAAATATATAAATAATTTCATTATTAAATAACATTTATAAAAATGATTCATAATAAAGAAGAAAATAATATGTTTTAAAAATTTCAAAAACATTATAAAATTTATATTTAAATGTCATAGTTATTTATTTTATTTACATGCAAAATTTAACCATATATGCTTAGAAGTTTTTCCAAAAATTCTGTAAAATAAATTAGTTAAACAAAAACAGTGGGTTAAGCTTTTATTTTACTATTCATTTTTACATAACACTTACATATTTACATTATGTATTATTATACACAATAATATAAAAATAAAACTTTTGGCGTTCCATCAGTCGTTCAATCCCAGGAATCTAAAATCTACTTCATAATAAAACTCTTCTTCGTGTCACTGTTTTAACTTTCTCCACAATTTTTGCAGGATGTCAGGGATTCTCGATTGAAAGGGGGAAGGAAACATTGAAGCAAAGGTGTTTATGCAGAAGAGTGGAAGACATAGTTTTACGAAAGTCCGAGCTGGTAATAAAACAATATCGTAAACACTCATACTACATTGGTTTCTCCACCTAGGACTGATTGACAACAAAGATGGTAAAAAGACAACTTCAATATTTAATACATCTTTAGTCAAGGAAAAACGAAAAATCTTAATCCAATTAAAGTTGAATTGAATTTTTTTACAAATTATATCGAAGGGCAAAAATTGTAAGTAATTATTTTACTCATCACCATCATTGTATGATTTCTGTAATATCTTATTTTTAATAATACGAATATAAATTGGTATTTATAAGATTCATTACAATTTGTGATATTAAACTTCAAATATCTTTCCCATTTTAATTTCTATTTTATAAATTAATAGCAAGGCAATATTATTTGTTTTCAAACGTTTTCCATGAAGTAAAAGAAGGAATGTAACATAGTGTGTTTTCAGCAGGTATGGTATAAGAATTAAAAATATGTTTGAATTATTTACTACTTGAATTAGTGGAATGATTTGCATTTGTAGGAATTGTCACTTTTGATAGAATAATGTTTCTATAGAGTTAATTATATATATATATATAATATAAAAAAATGAAATAAATTGAAATTCGACTATATTGGTTTTCTATCACTAATGGTTATAACGAATATTTTTTATTACATTCAATTAGTAATCACGTATCTAATTGTATTGCCATTTTGTAAAAACTGAAATATTTTTATTTTATAAAGGTTTTGATCACCTGCAGTTTTTAAAGAAACTTCATACTATTATCTATTTAGGGTTTTATAAAAATCTTCATTAGGATTCGGGATTTTATAAAAGAACTTCCTTCTTTATTAAAATCATATATTTTTATAAAAACATGAGTTTTTTTATTCCTTTGAAATTAATTAGAATTTTGTTCTTCATAATAAAATAGCCAAATTTACATTGATATAATTCACAATAATAAATGGTAGTAAATACAAAAGCAAATTACAAGAACATTCTTTAAACACTGGAATAAAGTATTATTCTTCACACATATTAAAATGTTATTTATTAAAACATATCAAAGTTAGATCAACACAAATGCAAGTGACTTTTTGAATATTGTTTACCTAATAAAAAGATAAATAATTCTTTTTAATTTTTTTCAGCAAAACAATACAAGATAGTCATTAGTAATAAACTAAATATTTTATGATAAATGTTCAAATATGCATTGTTGAAGCTTAATTTTAATAAAAAGAAATTTAATTTCAATTTCCATTTTATGAAAATTCATAGAATGTCTGAAAGTTGTTTTTCACAAAACAATTTCATTTGCTTTTTGTTAAATATATAAAAAATGAAATTTTATTGGAAAAATTATGCATTACTAAAACAATTGGAATTGGTTTCACTTTTATTCAGACAAATATATTTATTTACTTACCATATAAACTCTTAATGAATTAGCAACATTAGATAAAGTATGTTTTAACAATGAATTAATATATAGCACTCGGACATTTACATACAACAATATATAAACATTCAGTGTTAAGTACAAAACGATGTATATGAAGCATTGACAATTGTGACCTCCATGTTCTCCCATGATTTGCAACATCATTTTGTCCCTAAGTGCAAAATGCGGTCATATCTTGTTTTGTTAGATAACAATACCTGAACAGATTACACGTATCGTATCAGAGATCTTCAGATACTGGGGCAACTGATTCAGACGAATTACGATTCTTGCTCAGACGTCTGTGGATTAGATTCGGTTTAAATGAGATTCATTGAAATCAAATTGTTCTTCTGTATTACAAATCTCAAAGTAAGTTCAAATTTTTTGAAAGTATAATACAAAAACGTTTTTAAAAATTCAGGATGTAAAAAACGCATTACAGTTTTATTCTGAAGTTTTTACTCTTCTTCTCTTTATAAACTCATGGCCTTTACAAAATATATCCAATAAAATAAAATAAATGAAATAGTATTGATAAATACTACAATAAGTATGATTGGATACAAGCATCATTCAAATTCCTCATTATAAACTATTTTTCTATCAAATTAATAATTTTTGGAAGTTGCCTGAAATTCATCACAATTTTCGTCATATATTGAATAATATATGATTTATTGAGAAATAAGTAATTTGGTTCCATGTTTTATTCAAACTCTTACAATACAGATTATATTTTTCATGGTTATTGTATAATATTCTAGAAATTACTTTTATGTTCCAATCTGTATTTAAATAATGCAATTGTAGCAGATTTCTATTACTATTTGCTTAGCAAAATTCACAGTCTCAAATATGAAACCAGTTGCTGATGCATCACGATAGCTGATTCTTATTCTAATGAAGGCATATATTTTCTTCCGTATATTCGCTTAGCTTATTTTCATTTAAAAAACTATCTGATTCATACAAACTTTGATCCGAACTATTATCTTTACTATCCATCCAGTCAAAATAGCCAAATCGTACAATGTTTTCTGAAACCAGGATTGGCATTCTTCCCAAAGAATTTTCAATAGTATTTTCCGGTCTAAAAAATTAGCGTTTTTTATTTTATTTTTTTACATTTCTTTACAAATGACTTGAAGTCAGTTAATTTGTGCTCATTGACAGCAAAATCATGGTACATGTCAAACATTTGGTAATACTCCGGACGCTGGCTTATGTCTTGAGGTTCGTAAAAACATCTTGACGCGTATTCAGATTTCAATTTTTACGAATATTCTTTGTTCTGTACACATATATTGTCTTCCTCATAGAGAAATGACTGCACACTTAGAGTTTGACACCTATTTGTAATTGGTAAACCAGTTCAAAAATGTTTGCCAACTAGCTTAAGAAACGGAAAGCCTTAGAAACATAAAGACTAGGCAGTAGAATCCTGAAGACACTACACCATTGATTTGAAACCATGCTGCCGTACTGGAAGCACCTAAAAAGTAATTTTTTTTAGTCCAGAACATTATAGAATTAAAGTCTTAGTCATATTTTATTTTAGTCTAGTAACGTTATGGAATTAAAGAAACATTTGTGTTTGCAAAAACACAGATATTCTCTCAAATTCAAATTATATTGTTTCAATTAAACATGATAAAAGTAACCAAATAAGAAAATATTTATAAATATTTTGTTGAATTCATTTGTAATAACAAATTATTATAAAGTCGCATTTCCTTCAACACTTTATATTTTACTTTATATATATTTTAAGTATGTGATTTCTCTTTGCACTTGGATTCAGAGGGGATAACAGTCTTTGAACACTATCCGTAATGTAATAAATGCATTGCTATAACAAAGCATATTAACCCTTTCTAGGGCCGTGGGAAGCGTGCTTCTCACCAAATTTATCAATCTTTGTATGAAATTATGTAGGTTGGCATAAGTTCTGACAAATTTTTTTAGTAAGTCAGAAACTTACATGCTTAAGTTCTTTATCTCAGACAAAATGATGTGTCTTGATTTGTTACTTAATTATTAATTAATTAAATTAAATTAAATTAAATTTATCTAATAAGCTAAATGAATTCCTTTTCTTATTCTAATTTCAAGTCTAAAAATATTTTAAAATAATATGACTAGAAAAAAATGGTCCTTTAAAAAGTTAATTTATTCTTGCAATATTAGACTTAGCTTCTTTCAAATGCCAAGATTTATTTTATACATCATTTTTACTCTGTGTGTGCTTTTCTTTCCAAAACGATTACGTAAACTTTTTGCATTTGTTGGCGCAAAAAAAATTATAATCCATCTTGTAAAATAGTATAAAATATTATTTCCTTATCATACATTTAATTAGTTAGAATTTCGTTACAATAAATTTAACTCGTCTCTTTTTATTCCATTAAGAATAAATAAAAAATAAAATCTGAGATTTTTTTATTTCCTTGCGTACGATAATTAAAAGCAGGGAACAAGGTTTTTTCCAATGCAATCTACAATAAAGACATGCGATTATATCATATAATAAATGAACTACAGCAGTTTTAATTAAAAAGTCATTTGTCTTTGGTCGATTTAGCCTTTCTGCACGTATAAATATTTAAAATTTACCAATTTTATATTAAGAAAAAAAAGTAGCAATTATATCTTATAAACTTTGTAATCTAAAAGTATTTAGAAGGAACAAATTTAGCTAAATATATATTTATTTTCTATCAGCAATATATGTAATGTTGTTCGCAAATCTTCAAAGAAATTCTGAATGCTTCTTTGAAGGGCGTATTTTTAAGAAACTTGTAAGTCTTACAGATCATTAAAACTATTCATTTTATAAAAATATGTTTAATATATGATTCTGATGAAAACTGCCGCATAAATTCTTCTAAGTATGAGTAAAATAAATTATACCCAATATTTTTGAAAAATTTAAATAAATTATAGATTTATCTAAACAATTCTAAAGATTTTTCTATTTTATATAAATTCCTAGCTTTTATTGCTTCTCAGATTTTTGGAGAATATACTGAACATTTTGCTGTAATTTATATGGGAATAAGAGTATAATATCTAGTTTTATACTATTAATAAAATAGAAATTTCCAAATGACAAGTACCTGGAAAGTGAATAATAATTTTAATAAAACAGAAATAATATAGCTGATTCATTTTGGCACCACAAATATCATATCGCCATTGGCAAAATAATTTAATGCACAATTTCTTTTTTGTTATATTCGGTTATTTTATAATTGTTCCTTCAATATTATACAAATATATTTACTTAGATTGGCCTAATAAATTGCTCTTACTTTGCTATGCCAGTGGACTTTCATCGAAAAGACCTAATAGGATGCTTTGCCATCATGCATCTTTTATATGACAATTGGCCTGTATATAACCATAAACATATTGGTAGAATTATTTATATCTAAATTCACATCTGAAGACATAAGACACCGTGCAATCATTTAACAATAGCAGGTCAAAAAGAACCAATGGCTTATTCGCGACGAAAGGAGTGTCAGCTAAATATTAATACTAAATTATTACTTCTTCTGAAATTGCTTCCTAAAGTAATTAAAAGATTTAAGATAAAATTATTATTATGTATAACTATGATTTTTATAATATCATACTTATTTACTATTTCACAAAAAAGATTATTTTGATGTATTATCTAATTGTATATGTTTGCTTCATGAAAATATTTAGAATCTTCCAGTTCATATACCGTATGTGTTTTTAACTGATACTGCTTTTCTTTTTGTTATGCCACTATAATCATAAATCTATAAAGAATTTTTCTAAATTCAAAATTATATGTATAGTATACAATACTTTTGACAGTAATCTTAGATAAAATACAAAACATAATTTTGGATCATTGTGGGCTGATTATTTATTTTTTGAAAGAGAGCATTAAAAAATGTTTTATTTAAGAAGTCCATATTTAGAAATAAATAAATATTCAATTCGTTAGTATTTAGTAATTTAAATGAATAAAACATTTCAGTTATTTACATATGAATCTGCATAAATCTTTCTTGGAATAATTAAGAAAATATTTTTTTTATTGCCTTCACATTATAGGAAGTTCAATTTTCACGTGATTGGAAAATGAGAAGAAACAATAAGGCGAAATCTAATTTATTTGCCTGAATATTTTATTTTTAATTCTACGAAACTGTTGCAATCTCTTATTTAATGTGTAATAAGAGATTTGACTTTATGGGCATTATACTTTGGAAAGAAAAATAACACATTAAGAGAAAATAAAGATTTCACAAAGTAATTTAGTTTAATATTTGTTGATAAATGTATCTCATTTTTCTATTCAAATGATTGTTTCTTACATTTCTTCTTTGTTTTAAATAACAAAGATTCCATTGTTTTTGTATTCTTTATATGTGCATTTCTTCTTTTGTCAAGGATGTTATTAGCGTTTAAAATTTATTAGTGCCAAACAATATAATGAAAGCTTTTATTATAATTTTTTCAATGAAAGATAATATTAAAAGTTGTGTCCTTTTTATCATCAAGATTTTTTGTTTATTCTTAGAATACAGTTCCAGAATCAAAGAAAAACGTTAAAATAAAATTTCATAATTTGAATTATTATAATTTAGTTGAGAAATATGAAATATTTGCGATGCTGTTACAGATTTAAATGCAATATAAATATTATTTTATCTTATTAACTTATTTATTAGTAGATTTTCATTGTTTATAATATTTATAATAAATTGAAAATAATCGAATAAGATAAATCAGTATACGTTTGCATAAGAATGTAAATAACACTGGAACTTAAGTGCATAAGAAAATTCGTTTATCAGTATACACAATTAAGGAAGAATTCACAAATGATGACCAAATAAAATTCCTTTGAAAATCATATTCGTCGACTTTATTAGATTGTCATAAATAGAACTCCGAAAATGGAATGTAATCTATCTGATCAATGAAATGTTTTGCAGATTCAAGGAAATTAAAAATTAATGTATCAATGTATTATTTCAAATTATGTGTCGGCGTATTATTTCTTGAAGAAAAATGCACAATTTGATAAAAGAAGCAGCTGGGCTCAAAACATTGTCAAATTCTAAAAGGTTTTTAAAGTATCATAAATGCCTATTCTAATATATGTTTAAAATGTATCAAGAAGTCCTAGCATATATAAGGATATAAGGTAACTGCTTCCTCGATGCAGAGGTAGTTGAGATTTTAATACAATGCCATATGATACGTTACGCACAAGAAATATATATTATTTTCTCAAAATTGGTGTTTACATGTATAAATGTTTAGCTTACATGCTAGTTACATTACATGTTTAAATGTGTTTGGAAATGTATAAATTTTCTAGATATTAATTAATAGATTTGCAGATAATTAATATAATAATCTACATTATATTTATAGAAGTATAATTTTACTTTGATGCTCATCTTGTCTTTCCTTTTATTATCCTAAAAAATTTAATGAGAAGATGAATGACACAACATTTTATATTGTCTTTTATCTTTTCATTGAAAGCGACAGTTTTCGAAAAAAAAAAATCTACCATTCTAAATTTTTGTAAAGTTAATTGATGTTTTTATAGCACGAATATTTTAAAAGTTATTAGGTTATTCTTCCTGTGATAAAAAGTAATATTTGTGATTAAAATTTTGACTTAAAATGATAATTTTTGAGAAGAAGAATAATTATTATGATATGATAGTATGGCATCAACGTTTTACATCATATTACGCTCAGTTATTCGTATCTTAATTTTTATTTTCTAAAAATACGCACCTTAGTTATCTTGCCATTACAATATTTGATTTTTTTCCCCTTATATTTCTCTTTTTAAAATATATTTTCATATTTTCAAATCTCCGCGAGAAAATATATAAATTTGCACTGATCCATCTTTCTGTTTCGTTTAGAACAAGACACATTCTAAATGCAATTTTTTGCATTAAAAATAATGTCTATCTTTACTAATATGAAGAAGAGCATCATTAGTAATTAGTTGCGAATGTGAGCATCATATTGGTTGTGAATGTGTGTGTGGCTAGATTTAAAAGAAATTTCACTTATTTGAGATAAATTTATCGGAACATAATGAATATCTACACCCAGAAACGTTTTATCGACAGTATGAAGTTATTTGCAATTGGTTATCAGGATATGGAAAAATTTGTTTGAATTTTATCATTACCTTCAGAAACACTGGGACGTTGGATAGGGGGCTCCACGTCATCTTCAAGTTCTTTGGTGAGAGATTCATCTTGCATTGGTGGAACTTTACCTAAATATTTAAATCATGTTAGAATCAAGTGTCCATTATAGCTATGTATAAGATAAAATAATAATGTACTAATAATACATGATAATAGTTTGTGAGTAAATTTCTGAATAAGACAAGTAAAAATATGAGTTTCTATCCGTCTTGTAATGATTTGATTTGATTCTATAATAGGTAATTGAAACATTTTTTTTTCAAAAAAAGTTACAAGTTTGCTGGGAAAAAAACTTTTTTTTTGCAAATTTCTCTAAAATTTTATTCAAAAAATATGAAAGTTTAAATTATTGAAATCAATTATTAAATCTTAGATATGTCATTAAACATTCCCTTAGTAAAAAAGGAGTTTTCGGTAACTGGGAATTTATATTTATTGTTATTTTATACAAATATTTAATTTTCTAAACTCCCATTTCGATATTATTTGAATCTATTTTATTGAAATCAATACTAAATTCAACTTATCACGTAAATAATGAAAGATAATTACAATAAATGTAAAATTATGCTTATGTATCACTACTAGTACATAATCGAAAGTAAATGCTACAAATCCTGCACTCTTACTGAACAATTTAACTATCGTTGCAATTCAAAAATCATTACTGTATTTATGTTTTTTAGACATTAAATTGCTTGTATTATAACGTCCGTTTGTCTCAAATTTGACACCGCTCTCTGCGAACATCGGTACTGGTGTTGCAGCGATGTTTTCTGGTTCCCATTTTAGTTTTCCTTGAATATCCTTAAAACTGCCCAGTTCTCACACTACACCGCTTATATCAAATTATAGACAATAAAATTCCTTTACATTTGAAAGATTTTATTTTTCTTCAAGTTTTAATATTTTTGAAAATATGGGTTCTAAACTAATTTTTTGTTTTCAGTAATTTACGACCCCCCAAATCATCAAATTCGTATGGTACTAGCATGATAAAAAACTTTTTAGAATGTGCTTTCACTTCAAAAAAAAATTCTAAGTTGAAATATCATGTTATTTTTTTTATTAATTTTCTGCAGTTTCCAACAGTTCTCCGACTCCCTATATTTATGCGAATTTCACCAATTAAACTTCGCTTGGGACCCCATGTTTTATGGTGATTCTTTATCCTACTGATGCCTATCACCCTCTGAATTTGTCGGTCGAATTCGACAAAACCCTGCATTATATATATATATCATTTCAGATATAAAACGAATGATCATTCCTATCAAACCAAGGTATGCAAGATTTTTTTAAGCATTCCATCCCTTTTATAAGATTGTGCAATTCTTCAGAACCATACCGAAACTATTTTCTAAAATATTTGATATTCATATCATATGTCTTAATTACATAGTAGAGGGACTTTAATGGGCAATTATATAACCAATAATTTATTATATGCAATTAAGTAACATAACGTAAATTAAACATTGAGTTTCACGACAGATTTTACTTTTCAAGTTTTCAAAATAATGCAACTCGAAAGCTCCCTTCCAGTTTTAATCGTAAATTATAAATCTATAGGTTTCGGAAAATTGCTATCACTTATGAAAACTAATAATGTTTTTGAACTTTCTAACGTTTATCGTCCATATGTTGTATTCTCATAAAATAATCATAAAGGGCTAAAATAGACTCATTATAGAATGAATTCTAATTTTTAACATTGAATTTATCAGTAGAAATCAGGAAATGAATATCGCCTATTTCCGCTATGAACTTGCTATCTTGTCTATTTTCAGAATCTAAATATATTACAGAAAAACCGATTTCACAATTTTTTTTCTAGTCATTAATTTTGTCTTACACCATAAAGCGAAATTTAAACTTAAAAGCGGAAAATATAATTACCTTATACAGACATGCTAAAAAACCGTTTATACAAATTTGAATAAAATTAACTGCTCTCAAAATATGAAATTTTGATTATTTACATTCAATTATCATCTAAAATGAAAAAGAGGTTCATTTTTGAGAAGGATAGAATATATTAATGCATATATATATATAGAAAAATAAAAAGTTCTACTAATTAAAATAATTAGTTTTGCTAATTTGAGCTTGGTTATTTCCTTTTACGTTATTTTTTTAATTCTAATTTAGTCTATTCACTTAAGAGTGGAATCTTTCAAGTTAAACTCCTTTCATTATAATTAATTTAATCCGGTCTTTTGAACTTGTAGTAAGTTGGCCTATATGTACTTGAAAGTAACTCATTAAGAGTACCAAGAAACAAATGCAAGTTAATTTCTAATTATTCAAATTTTAAACTAGCTTTTAAAGTCTCTTTGGATCATAAAAATATAAAAATCAGGACGCAGCTAGTAAATTTAATTACTTTATTCCTAATTTATTTAGCCAAGTAATTAAATACGTAAAAAGTGGACCTGCATTTATATGAAGAGTTTATTGTCCTTAATTCTACAACTTTTAATTAGAACATTTTCTGAGATCGAATTTCAGAATACAAGAAAAGATCATAAGAATTCTTAATTAATATGAATGTTTTTTTTTGTTAATAGAGTATTTAATTTATGTATACAGGTATTTAACATTTTAAATAAATGACTGTAGACAAATGAAGTTTCATTTTAAATTACTGTTAATGATTGAAAACAATTATGAATTTTTGCTCATTCGACTTTGGAAATAAAAGTATTTATTTTTGATTCAGGGAGTTATAGAGATCTTTAATGATTAAACTCTTATTTTTTTATAAATATTTTCTCTATTTTATTAATGAAACAGCTTCTCGTTGCATAAAATATTTCTTCTTAAAAATTGCTTACTCTGGATTTACCTGAGAGTAGAAACATTTTCTAATCTTAAAAAGCAATTAGCTAGAAATTCATTAATATTAAATACCATTTTATTGAATGAAGTTTATAAAATATGCAGTAGTTAAAATTGAACAAGTCGTGATTCCATTTAGTCATTTTGAGATGATTTGTAATTGATGATTTGCGCTTTCTTGGAAAAAAATATTTATTTATGGTAAGAGAATCTGAAAAAATTCAATAAGTTTTCATATTTAAATTAATGTAAAAAAAAAATTTAGGAAAATTCAAAATTTATATAAAAGAAGAAACCAGCAGGTTTTAAAATTGCGACACTAGTTCACGGTAATAATTGGCTTTTGAAGTTTCGTTGCATGTTTATTATCAATAATCCAATGATTCAAGTTATTTGCTTGATAGAAAAATAGATAGCTTGAGATCTATTCTCTAGGAGATAATTCTTTAAAGAATGTTAACAAACACTATTATTTAGCTTAGAAATTCAGTTCATTTTAGACTAGCAATGAAAACAAATATATTTTCACATAACAAAATTAGAAAAAAAATTTAAACGAATGTTGGGATGGTGTGGTGATATACTTTAAAGCAATAACATTGTTTTTGTAATTATTTGTTTTTCAAATAGTCTTGTTTGGAATATTATTAATGAAATCGAATTAAGACATTATAATATAAAAGCGCGAAAAAAAAGAAGTGCATAAAATTGGCAATTCCTTTATGAAATAGTAACATTTATAGATGTAATAAAAATCCCAAAAAATACTTAATTTATATAAAGTAGGGACCTTGACCTTATACTAACATTTTAAACTTTTTACTTGAAGAAAATAAATAAGTTGTCTTTCTAAAATTATTTTATTTTCATAAAAGATTCGCATTGAAGTCCCAATTGAATGCATTTGTTGATTTTAAATATTGTTCTTTATTTGACTATAATTTTCAAATTTTTTTACAGGCGGTCAACTTAATTTCAGCTTCATTCGAATTTGAAATCAATTTTTTTCATCCGCAATTTTTTTTTTATTTGTTTGTTCTTGATGAAGATACAAACTTTTATAATTTTGGAATTTAACTTAATTTATTCATAATTCAATATTTTTCTGATCGTATTAAGTTATACTAAATTGAGAAAGAATTGATCACGGATCACAGGATATTTACAAAAATAAGAAATTAAAAAGTGATAGATAAAAAATTATTAAACTAAGTTAATTTTAGAGCTTTGATGAAATGGTGTGTGGTCTAAAAATTGTTTATAAAAGTTTTTTATTGAGTGCATATTTAAAAATTATTTCGAATAATTATTCTTTCTAAAAAATATAACAGACCTGTAATATATCATAAAATAAATTAAAGAATTTAGATTACCTTTTATTAGCTTCAAGATTAAAAAAAAGTTCCAATACAGAATTCTTTATTATAATATAAATAATTAAATCTATTAAAAGATTTTAAGTTTTCATTCCCTTATTTTACCATGCAATATTTAATGCACCTAATCTGTTGTGGATAAAGACTTGAAAAAAAGATTTATACAAAGTAAAAATATAAATAAACGCCATATGATTTTTAAAAATATTATTTCTATGGAGTTTTTGAAATATTAATATTATAAATAATGCTTAATATATTTAATGTTGTTAAAGAGATATTAAATTCTGCAATTGGAATTTGCGCTTGATTACTTTTAGCAATAAAATGAGAATGAGAAAAAGTTATTCAGCAATTTCATAGAAATACTTTTATCATATGATAAAATCACAAAGACTTATAATTCTGCAAAAAATTTACATTAATTTAGCTATAGTGCTGATAAACAATTAACGCTTTATTCTTTGAGAAAACTTATAATATTAAAATTCATTTGAAATAAGTCCTCTTTTCTATTCATTAATACATAATGTGCAATATGATAGGATGATAATTATGAAGATATCAGGAAAACTTTGTTCTCATTCTAAAATGTTTTTAAGTTATGCAAACTTAAAGAATTAGCTTAGCATTTCAAGTAAGAAAACTTTAAGACAAAAAGATTTAAATACATATATCTTATGTTTATTTAAAAATCTTAACATATAATTGCATGTTCTCTTTTAATTAACATATACTTTATAGCTTACAAAAAAGCAAATCACTAATATAATTTTTCCCATGCAACGTAATGCTCATATACTTAAGGAACACCAAAAGAGTTTCTAAAGAATCGATTAGATTCCCAAAATACTCTTGTAAAACTTAATGAGAACATCCAAAATGAGCAGGAAGAATCAGATAAACTTAACCACCATCAAACGAAAGATAAGAATACTAAAAATAAAAAATAAAAAACTTTACTACAGGATTAATTTACATAAATGTACATTGTAGATAAAGATTTGCTTAAGAATCTTCCTAGATATTTCAGACATTATGGCAAGAAAAAAAATAAATACATTTCAAATTAATCAGAAGGACAACATGAAAGAAAATATGTAACATTTAATTAAATGCGTTGTAGAAAAATGTATTCGACGAAATATTTCTACTGCTGTCGTTTTATTTGCCAGAGAAAGTAAATTTTTAATTAAGCTTCGTTAAATCCTGTCACTGAACAATTTTATTTTAATGCGTTTGATCGTCCAGGTGATGTATTAAATCCTAATTCATTAAAATTATTTTTCCTTGATGAGCATCCAATTTTATTAACAGAAAAACATTAAATACTTCATAAAAATAAAATATGTCGGATGAAAAAGTTTAATTTCGTCGTGATTTCAAAGGGCTCAACTTACCTTTGATAGCCTCCGTTCGTGCAGTTGTAGGTTCATTGATGAAATGTTGGGAATCGTGTATTTCTGTAAGGAAAGAAATCCAATTACAGTTGTTATTTTAATTTCTTATTCATAGTAATATCAATCTTGATAGTGAAGAATTAAAAGAAAATTCGATCTATTCAACTATATTTTATTATGAGAATTGTATTCTATTTTCATAACGAAAGAACATTTTTATAATCATATATTGTGATCATTAATTAATGCTCAATTTTTGGCAGTTCTAATTCTAGGTTAATTGAAACATTATTATTTATATTCAAATAGTAATTTTGATTAAAATATTAAATTAAAAATAAAATTACATACATTTAAAAAGTTTAAAATCTTAAAGTTGATTCTTAAAATAATACATGTTAAGTTTAAAATTTTAGAATGACTTTTCAATTTTTGGTATATAACAATACATGATAAGCTTAAAAGCACTATTCTTGAAGTATCTTATAACTATGCTTAAATATAAAATAATAAATCTCAAGTATCTTATAACTATGCTCGAATGAAAAATAATAAATCAATTGAATTGAATCAAATATTAATAATTAAATAACAAATCATCGTTAAATAAATACACTTGATTATATTGGCAACAAATTTCTAAAACTTCAGATTAAACGCACCATATGAAAAATATTTACTGATATCTGTTGCATAAAACAATCTTAAATTCTAAGAGTACATAAAAAATTATATAGATAATTCACTTACAGACAAATTTAATTAATATTTTATAAGGCAATAATATATGAATATAATGGAAGAATTTTGAAGAAATTAACAAAGTAAAGAACTAAAAAAAACTAAATTCAATAAAATGAGAGAATTTTATTGGAGTAAACCAAAGACAAACATTTATTTTTATTTTATTTTATTTTTTTTTTTTTTTTTATTTAGAGCATCTGACAAATTTTTTCGAATGTCTTTAAGTAGTAATTTTCTAAAGTACTAATTCTGCTGCCGAATAAAAAACAATAATTAGTACTGAATTCATGATCGCTATGAGAGATATTATTCATAGAGGGAATCATGGGAAATACAAATTGCTATTTGATTAAGGTCTTCACATTCCACAATATCGATCATGGAATTTCTTGAGCGAGATAGTACAATTTCTTCAGATAAGAATGCTGAAAAAATAGGTGAAAATTGCGTGCATACTGGTGTTATATGCATGTGGACTCTAAATATAATATCTGCCACTGTACGACCATTCTGGAAATGCATTAAAAGCATCTTATGATAATGGGAGGCCAATACAAGGTTAAATGGAAGAATTTCTAGCCAATTAAGATCGCTGTTAGCTACCTTAGCAAGTCACCATAGAACAGCTGCAAATTCTCAGCAATTTTAGTACTATGCGTCATTGCTAAAAGCTATGTTTCAAGGATAATTATTCTCCGAACACTATGCGAGAGAGATTTTCCCAGAAATTTTGCTATTGGCGTTCAGCGAATTTCAGCAAACTATGAGAATATTTGGCAAACTACAACCGAAATTTTTTTGAATCAATTTTCAGTGAGGTGATGTTCTATATGGAGATGAGACGCTTTTCAGATTGAAAAATTATTTGTGTCGGGATTTTATGAAAAGAAACCCAGTGATCTCCTTACAACATTTCAAATACAGACCGCTATAATTGTGGGGAAGTTGTGAAGTGGATAGGATCAAGTTGACAGTCGCGCAACCCATTAAATTATTGACTTCTTCGAGATCTTTTATATCCATGCACCGATTTTAACGGAGCATTTAGTCCTAAGTACACTTTTAAATACTGAAATTTCACCCTATAAAAAAATTTCTTTGTTAATTTTTATTGTGAAAATTGGTGTATTTAACTTCTGAATCAGTCAGACGACCAAAACAAGACTCCATCATATATTGTCTGGGGCACTTTTGGAGGAAACAACTAGAGATCGTTACAGGTAATACAAATAATTCAAGAAATGAAAAGTTCTTAGTTGAAAGTTGACTCGATTGTCGCGAGAAATAAATTTGTGTCGCTTCCAATATGCTACTACTTCTCATATGGCCATCAGTAAAACGAATTTCGGACCTTCTTATAGAGATGAAATCTACTGACAAAGCAGGAGTTTGTCATCACTTTAATGCATATCTAAAATTTATAAACCTTGTTAATATTTTAAACTTAGTAACTTCAAAAAATGTATTAGTTCAAAAATATTTGATATTGATATGTGAGAAATCGTTACACAATTTGTGAAGAATAAGGTGGCTGAATGAAGCTTTTATATTGTAATGTCAGGGATTCAGGCTAATTTCGAAAAATAGTTATGTAATTTTGCTGGTTTAACCCTCTCGATTCCAGCGGGGCGGTTTGGGGCGGTTTGAGAATTTACCCTATAACAAACACGTGGGTCGGTTTGGGACGGCTGCTAGCCGTTTTAGGGGAGATGGGTATTAAAAGCGGCTACTCTACTGACCACTCCAGGAGGTCCTCGTTATCTTCGACAATAGCGGCTTTTTCACAGTAGTTTCCCCTGTGCCTTAGGGCGGTAGGGGTTGAGGAGGAATTCACTAAATAGGTTGTTGGCGTATATTTTGTATTTTGAAAGGGTTTTAGTTTCTATTTTCACGTGTTGTTAGCTCAAAATTGGAAAGATTTTATGGCCATTTATAAAAGATATTTTCCACTGAAGTGCTCTGGTAACGATGAATGATATATAAGGATACCGACACGTTGTTTAGTTTTCGGACAAGCATCAGAAGCCCTTTTCAGTAATAAGACTATTGTAATGATATAAACACAAACCATTGCATTGTCAATGCGCCCTTTTCACATGTTTGCATGCAGTTTTCTCACAAAATGGGTAGCGACACTTGCTACTATGGGAGGAAGTCGTTTTACACTCCAAGCATCTTATTCTGTCATCAAAGGACTGTCTGAAATTCTAAAGCCGTGTACAAACTACCGCTTTTAAAATAGAATTAAAAGACAAAAAAAAAAAACAGTTTGGGAGTATTCTTTATCGACCTTTTCAAAGAGTGAGATAAGTTATATAAATACTGAGTTCCTTTTTAGAATGCCATTCTGAAAATTTCTCTTCAGTCGTGAATTTCTACTCTTTATTTTATGTACTGTGAATCGGCTGTTTGGATTATCAGAGTAATTTTTGTATTGAAACGCTTATTATTTCTTCATTATGAGTAAAAGAAATCGTGAACACACTGAAGAAGAAATTAAAGCAATTTTACTTGATTCTGATGAAAGTGACAGTGATCAATCTGCGAAGACGATGGTTGGCCAAAAAATGATACTTGAGCTGATCTCTCGTTTATTCTAAGCAAAGAAGCAGGAGATGAAACTAACGAGGGTCAGATGAACGAGAGAGATAGAGATGAGGAGTCAAAAAATGTTATATAATGTACATATTATCAAACATTTACAAATGATTCCCTCGTGTGTAAATTTGTGGAAATTTAATATGAAGCTTTCGTTCAAAAATTTATCTTGTCTTAACAATACTATAGAAAACTTCACATAACATTTTAAAATCAGAAATTCAGCAAGAAAAATTCAAAATGACAGTTTATACTAAAAAAGTAATATTTATGATGAATGTAATTTTAAATGTGTTAAATCTTCATATTTAGTTTATGAAGAATGTAATGTTTTAGTAAAATGTTCAGGCTGAAAACTGAAGGAATGTATTTTCGAAATATACTTCGCTGAGTAATTTTTCCCCCGAATTTTATTTCATAAATTTTTGTATTTCAATATTAAATGAAGTTTTAAAAATATGTTATCTCATCTATCGAAACAATTCGATAGATGAGATTTATAACGTTTGACGTAATATATTCCCTTGGTTAGAAAACATTTTTATTAGTTATATTTTAAAAGGTTAGTAAAAATGAGTGGCAAAATAAAGATATTTTTGGAATTTATATTTACCCTACATTCTTTTTCGATTATTTAATGTAAAAGCAATAATGCGTAAGGTTTTGAAAAAAAAATTGTGAAAACTTCTTTAAAAATTTAATTAAAGTTTTAAAACTTTTCTCTTAGTATCATTATCGAAAATGCAAAATAATATTTTATTTTTAAAAATTCAATAAAGATAATTGTTTATACTAAAAAAAAAATTCTAAAGACAATAAAAAAAAATCTTAGCTGAGTGTTGAACGAACATATTATTTTTGAAACATCTTTAAAAAAATACAATAACATTTTTTTTTATCCAACGATTGTTTTTATTTCGGTATTAAATGAAGATTTAAAACATTATCTTGTTTATCACTGAAAAGCCTTGACATCTATACTATGTAAAAAAATGTACTAATTGCATTGATATATGTATAATGTATGTTTTACATTACTATGTAAAAAAAAAAATTACATGGTAATACATGATATATTATTTAATTTTGGCAACAAAAAAATGTAAAAGCCTATTGAGAATTAAATGAAACATAAAGATGTTTTTGAAATTGCTAGTAAAACCAGTTTTTATTTAAATGGTTTGGAAGCCTAACATAAAACTTACAAAAAAAAAAAAAAAAAACTATTTTCTAAATTATAGAATAAATTTAAAATTTTTTGTAAAAAAAATATCCCACAAAGATGATGAGCGAAACACTTCACACTAAAAAATATAAATACATTAGAATAAAACTCTTAAGCCGATGGAAAATGAATCTCGTTGTCGAAAACCGCAAGGCAATTATTCAAGGTAGAGCGTCGACAGTTTTATTGCTTCAGAGTGCGGGGGGTAACTGCCCCTCAGCTAGGAAAAGTCCATGTCTTTCAGAGACACGCTGAGAAAGTCTGGATGTTAAAGGGAGTGCCACTTGAAAAGTGCTTGGATGTTAAAGAGTTAACGCTCAGGGATATATACGATATATTAAATTTTGGAGTTATCGTTGAGATTCGTTAGTTACAGACTATGATTTTTGATTGTTTTTTTTTTTTTCTTTATAAGTCATTTGGACCTCTTAAGTATATTTCAATATTTATGTGCAGTAAAACTGATATGGATATTGAAAAGGAAACATAATGTAATGAAATTTATTAGCTATTTTCTTTTAAAAAATAATGTATATGCAAAATTTAGAACAATTACTTTTATTAATGAAATACAATAATGATATAGTTTTTAGAATTGCAAAAACTTTTTGCAACATATAAAATTCACTGAGTAAAACAGAGTTTGTTTCAAGCTTTGATTTCTTAGGAAATTCTTATTTCACTTCAGTCCAATAGCTGTATTAAACTTTTTATTCCCCTTTCAAAACTCCCCGGGGGGTACCTCGAAATGAGGATGAGATGCTTCCTGCACTGTGATTGGATCTCGCTACCCTGGAAGGTACACGAAAAAGTGGGGGTCTGGTTTCTCCCATCAATGAGGGGACGTACTTCCTTAGGGAAGGGCTGCCTTGGCCGGTGATGACTATTAGGACTTAACCACAGTTTCCGCCAGCGGCGGTCCAGTCATTCAGTATTATTTATCCGTGAGGCTTCGGGTGAGTCGGAGAGTCAGTGATATGCCTTCCCCTTTCAAAACAGGTGTGGATGAAAAGTCTCGGTTTCAAAACTAGTGTATTTCTAGAAATTCGGATTCTATACCCAATTCTATGGGACCCATTACACCCGAACAACCATACTCAATATCTAAAGATCTTAAGCGCATTATACATGTCGGGCAAAAATATCATTCGATTTTATGATTTGGAAGTTTGGAGAAGAGAAAGTCAGCTCATTACTCCATCGGTTCAAAATTACAATATCCATCCTAAAACAACCTTAGTGTTGTGTTTGAATGTGACATTAATATAACAAAACTAAACTAAAGTAGCAATCAAACATTTCTATATTTTAGTAACTACGTCGTTTTAAGCTAATTAGCCCCAGAGTACCTTTTAAATTAAATATTTTTTTTTATTTGATGAGACAAAGATACAGATATATTATTCATTGCTTAAAGGAAAATCCTTTATCCTTTGCTATTGTTTTCCAAATATTTTTGTCTTCATTTCATGCCTTATTGAAATCTTTAGTTGAATGTCTCAAAGTCTCGGTTAACATATATCAAAAGAAGAAACTCCGAACAGCGTGTAAGGGACTACTGACTTAATCCTCAAACTTCGATTAATGTCTAGTCTCTGTATACACTTGGGACTCAGACGACCTATTCTGAAGGATATAGGTCAGTCAGCTAGCTCCATTTTACGGACTGGTAGCTATAGATCAGGGGCTCTTGGGAAATGAGCTGACGCTATTCTATACTGTAAGGGACTTTTTTAGCTCCAATACCAGATAAACATTAAAGTCCGAAACGTAGTTATTTTGATGTTTTCTTCTTCCATGAACTATTGCAATAATTTTCAAAGCTGATGGCACTGTTTCTTGGGGAAAATTCTGGAAAACAGATCTTCCATTTAACTAAGCTCTGGGAAATGAATTTTTGTAATATATTAAGCATCCTTTAGATGAATATTTGTTATAATGTTTCCAGTTAAACGAATTCAAAATTCTGTATCAAACAAACATGAAGGAAAAAAATATATAATTATGATATAGACACATTTCTATTGATCCTATGGCTGGAAGAAATTATTTTTCGCCCATTCATTGATTTTAAAGTATAAATTTCCCTTTTATACAGTTTCGGTCACTTCTTAATCTCGTTTTGAACACAGAATATTGAGTGATAAAATTCGGCAAACCAAGAATTTAGATTCACCCTGAAATATTTTTTAGCAATTTTGAAAGTGAGAATGAACCTTGCTTCATTTTTATTCTATTAAACTTATTTTAAATTCCCTTAATAACTTTTAACAATTTGTTAATACTGTTACGAAATTTCCGGGGTTAGTTTGGACAGTGGTGTAGAGAACTGGTGTGGAAAACACTCAATCAGCAGGCGGCAGTAGAAAATGAAACAACGACGTTTATTTACACGAAGACACACCGGACAGTACAAACTCGACAATATATACAGCACAGAAACGATTATCTTCAGCCGAGACGTGCAGCATACAACAGACTCTACTGCAGACAGTAGAACACAGCTTAGTTCAGCACTAGCTTCACTCCGTCGCTGCTCCACTTTCTCTGGAAGGACAGTTCTTTATCGTCGTTTCCGACTACTCTCCGACTCCACTGGTCCACGACTCTTCAATTCACGACGACGACTCTGGTTCACTACTACTCTGCTCTGTCCTGTCGCTTCCGACTTCTCCTCAATTCACCACTGCCCGGCAGCTGCGGGTGCTTCCTTTTATAGGTCTCAGGAGGCTGGGCTAGACGCCTCTCAACCAATCAGGGACGTTCGAGGCGTATCTCCGTTCCTACTGGACGGATCGGGAAAATTCTCGATGTTTCGGGTATAATCTATTTTGGCCCAAAGTCGCCAAATTCGTCTCCAATTTCGCCAATCTCTGGGACCTCCTATGGAACCGACTATGCGGAGAAGCCGCATCACAGGTTCGTAACAATACTTAAGTATACATTATTACTTTTCTGACTTCCAAGATATTTTTGTAATCTGAGGAGTTATAATAGAGGGTGATTGAAAACTATTTTCGGAAGTTTAAAGTACAATTGAAAAAAACAAAACAAAAAACAAATATGCATTTATGGTATCCTTTATCAAATATTAATATGCATACAGGAGGAGGAATATTTTTAGTATTCAATGAATGAACGCATGCAATACTTCCAAGTCCAAAGTAAATCACCAAAGCATTCTTCCAAGCAATCTCCAACCATGTCCTATCAATTATTTCATCAAATGTTGAAGAATAAAGAGGTTACCTCAATAAAACACAAATTTTGAAATTTTAAATTTGAACAGGTAATTAAATTTTTGAATATTCTATCTTTCCATATTTAAATTAAATGATCATTTATATTATACCAATGAAGATTTCAATTAATAATTAGTTTAATGATTGGAAATGGTTGATTTATTAAAGAAATTCTATTCTTTCTATATGTATAAATTCTATGTATTTCTATATGTAAAATTCGCATATTCTTGATACTTAGTTGTCATTTTTTGTACTTTCTTGCTGATTAACTATGATAAACAAAACATAGCACTTCACTGTATTTGGTTTAGAGTAAATATATTTTTATTAGTTTTATGCAATGATTATTTCGTGTAATAATATTCAGAATTGAATTTTATGTAAATATACAACTTTTCCAGATATTTTCTGTATAGTTTTAAAACGCATACACAAACATAATTTAGAAGTTGCGAATAGAAGAAACTTTTGAAATTTTAAATATCTGGTTTATTTCACCTCCGGAAGCATAACAAATGCAACGTAATTACGTACAAAGAATAAGTGGTAAGAAATACATCAGTCTAACAACGCGGCACAAGAACAAAAGAGACAAAAAATGTTCCCTTCGGTGATTTTACCATGAGCTTTTCTTAGGGATTTCTTTGACACATGTAGTCTTAGGAAAGGGAGATCTTTTAAAGAACGTTGTAAACATTAAGGAGTTTTAACCCTTCACTAGAAGCGTGAGAAAATGCTTAAACCATCAGTTTTCTAGAGCGCGAGTATAATTAATTAAATAAAAAAAGTGGAATTGGATCAGGTAATAAGAGAATTTAGAATATAGTTAATAAAAACTAAAGTAAGATATAAATGTGGATATTAAAATTCATTTTTAATTAGATTTGAAAATGCCATCACATACACACACACATTATATATAAGTATTAAAATCAAGTTAATAGGAAAAAAAAATCCAAATAAATATTAAACCAAAAAAATATAAAAAAGAATCCGGAATGAAGACTTTTTCAAGGGTCAACTTCAGGCAGGGATTCAAAGAAAGGGATTTTTTCTGTAAAGGAAATGCAGACATTAGTCTAATAATGATTGCTCGTGACCCGAAAATTCCCTGAAATTAGGCATAAGAGATATACCATTTTAACAGAAAGGAAAATACAAAACAACAAATTAGAAGAAAATAACCACTACTTTGTAAAAATACAATAACAAAAAATAACAATAAAAACAAAAATACCATAAAATAGCACTAAAGGAAAAACGAAAAGGCAAGTACATATCATCAGCAGTCAAGGAAATTTAAGCTATCGATTGTGATTCCCGCTTTTTAAAAACACAAAGCTAACGGTAATTTAGGTAAAAAATTGTAGAATCACAGTGCCATCTATTGAGTGATCTAATATGCAAGGAAAGTTCCATTTTTATTTAAGCCAAAGAATTAATCCCAAACCATACCTTGTTTAATTAAAAAATTGACATTACAGTAATTTCTAGGAAATTCATTTTTTATTAAATTTGTAATGAGGTTGTTTGATGCTCCAATATAGGAATTTTTATTATTGCAAACCCTTTTGATCCTGTTAACTTGTGGGAAAATTAGATTTTTGAAAATTTTAGAGTTTAGATTGGAATGGTAGTTACATAGTTTTGTTATTATAAAATTGAATTCATCCCTTTTATCGTATATACCAACTATTGTTTTATCATTAGCAATTTCAATTTTTAAATCCAGAAAGGCAGCCTCAAGTTGAGTTTTATTTGTTTCTGTTAGAATTAAATCTTTTGGATAGCAATTAGTAACAATATTAGTATTGTCGAAGTTAATAAAAAGTAGGTCATTAATATATCTCCACCCGTTTATTAAATTATATTTAATTATTTTTTTCTAATAGTAATGTAGGAAAATATTAGCTAAAGCACTTGAGAAAGCTGTTCCCATTGGAATGTCCTTAACTTGTTTATAAAAATTAATACCATTAAAATAGTAATTTTCAGTAATATTAAAATTACATAACTTAAGCCAGTTATTTTTAGGAATGATATTTTCATTTAAATATTCGCCATATATAAAAGTGCAGACCTTTATTAATTTCTCATGAGGTAGATTAGTGTATAAATTTTCAAAATCAAAAGTATTAAGTTTATTAATGTTGTTATATTTAAGAAAATCCAGTACTTCTTTGTTACTAGAAATAATAAAGTTGTCTTCATATATATACATATACATACATACATACATATATATTATATATATATATATTAGGTGTGTGGGTTAAATTTTATACCCATAAATTTCCCACATACTGCTACAGCTGTGGACGATAAAAATGAAAAGATTAAAGAGTTCCTATTGAAAATTTTAAAATAAATAAAATCTTCTTCCTTATTATTTGAGCGTGGAAAATATTTATTTAGAAGATTTGGAAGATTACTATCAGAAGGGTTCTCTGTTTTTTTTTTTTTTTTTTTTTTTTTTTTTTTTTTTTTTTTTTTTTGCAAGTACAAAAAATAAAATAAAAGTAAATAAAAATTATTAAAGTTTACGATTTATCAAATATCATTTTATGAATACAATAATCTAGCATACTTTGGCAGGCATACTGCAATTTAATGAAAAAAAATTCACAGAAAAATTATCTGCATATAATTAAACTTAGGAAATGTATTTAAGGTATTATTCATCTTAGCTTTTTTTTTTTTTTGATCTGTGAGTATTTACTTGTATTTCACCTGTTTCTACTATTTATAGACTTTATCCTGGAGTTATCACTTTCTAAATTTCAAATCTACCTAATTTTTTTTTCTTCATAAGTTTAAAGCAGAGAAAGTTCCAACTGTAAAAAGGCTATAATAGAAGAACAGTATATTGTTAAAGCTATAAAAGACGCCATATATATCTTAAATACTAACAACCCATAATATATAATTAACTTAAAGAATTAAGCGAGTATTCGCAATTAATTGATTACCTCAGGTTACCAGTTAATAAAATTGAAAAAGGAATGAAACATTTAGAGTTAAAACTATATTTATATGTTTTAAAAATTGATCATTTAAGAAATTAGATAATATATTAATCCATGGTCTAATATATCTGTAATATTAAATATTATAATTGCATTAGTTTCTTGACATTCAATATTCCCAACAAATGACATTTTTGATGCACGAATATATTGCCATTCTTTTTATCTTTTGTTAACAAAAATTATGTGTAAAATGATGTATCATTTACACATTATGAATAAAAGTAGAAAGGTTCATAAAATATATATTTACTTCGCAAAATATATTACTTATTTGACAAGAACTATTGTTTAAATTTCATAATTAATAATGGCAACCGATTATTAGAGAAAAGCTAAAATGTATATCATGTGACAATTGTGAAAACGTTTGTTAAAGTTTCAAAATAACAAAATTATCTTGATATTTCTTAAAGTTCCTTTCATAGATTACACAATCATCCTTGAAATCCATAAAAGACGATTTACCCTTTAAAATGCATGGATGTTCATTAACCATTTTAAAATGATAAACAATGAAAATATAATATCCATGACTTAAAAAAGTATCTCTGCCATTCTCATAAGACTAATGCAATCTTAATAAGGAGTGCAGGAGAGCAGAATTTCTTCCAAAATGCCAATAAAATTAATTAATTTAACTATACAGTTTAAACAATCATTACCAAATTTTTTTAAAACTGAAATAAGTAAGTAGTCCTAGGTTTCAAAGACTGAATGAAATAAGTTTCGTTAAGAAGCGAAATATTGCTTATTTTTCATCATCTGTCTATTAGCAACAAAACTTGCTTTTGAAATAATATGCTTCATACATTTGATAAAATAAAATAAGTTTTTCTAAGAACTCATTTTAACTAAATATTTAGTAATGATGTTAAAGGAAAAATCGAATGATATCAAAAAGAGCAAATAATAAAAATGGGGGATTATAAATATGATTTTGCTTTTCTATAGAATCATCAAATTAAATTTCAAACTTTTCATATTACTATATCTAGCAATTCTCGAATACGTATCTTGCATTTCTTTAGAAATATTTTATATAGAAAGTATTCTTTGACATTAATTATGGAATTGCGATCATCAGTATAAAAAAATAATTTTTAATAACATCCGATAGTGACAAAATTTTTATTTCTTAAAATATGTTTTATAGTTTTTAAATACAGAAATTAGAGATGATTTTTATAAAAAAAAAAAAAAAAAAAAAAAAAAAAAACTAATTTACTACCTCTCAAAAGTTTTATTAATAAAATAAGATGGCAGCAAATACTCATACTTAATAATGAAGGAAGGTCGATTTACTTTTAATTTTACTGTTTTCCTTATCACGAATTATCCCATTATTTATATATATATATATATATATATATATATATATATATATATATATATATAGAATGAGTTTCGATTTACTCTTTGAATCCCTAAACACGTGGAGAAAAAATAATGCTTAAACTGTCAGTGCCGTGAAGCCGTCACTTTTTCAAAGATCTTATTTGCGCTATGTTCCATAAAACTAATGAATACTCTGTATTCTATGGCATGCATTACTTCTCTTAGAGGCTATTCAATGAAAATACTGAGCCCGCAATAAAGACCTTTCTTCACAGGTATCGCAATCCATTCAAAGATTATGTAGAAGATGTAGCGCCACGTGACTTCCGGGCACCCGTACATTCCGAATGATAATAAAGACAGCTTGTGGAACACCCTTCTTACCCCTAAATCACCTCCGGGTATTTGAGCAATGCGGCGTCTAACGTTTCACAGCTTTTCCAATCGATTTCATAAAGTTGCTGTTACCGCTTTTTTACGATGACGGTTGATGGGGGTGAGAGAGTGTTGTTGCCCACCCGTCGCAGCATCGTCTTTTCAAGAATAAGTCGAAGAATATTGGACCGGTACCTGCCATTATTCATTCAAGGTTTATATTCACTTTTCTGACAAGGATAAGGTGGAAAATATACTTTTATGTAGAAACATTAAAATGTTCATAACTTTTGGATAACGGATGAAATAGATTCTATGACAGGAAAGATACTGAGGCGGTGCTTAAAAGGTAGAGTATGAAAGTTGACTGGGGATTTGAATGATTGCTAGTGGCATTCTTTTCTGCGCATGTTTCTGGCTTTAGAATATTTTGATTTGGAAAGGATGTAAAAGATAGAAAACTTTGGAATACCATTGTCACATAAAATATGTGACGCTCACAATATGTCTCATTCTCTTGCTGAAAAATAATGGTTTTTGCAAAAATATCTCATTTAAAGAAATAAACTTTGAAAAACATTCTATTTATTTGAAAATTTCAAAAAAAAAAAAAACCAGATTATTTAATTTTAAATTATTATATCAAAATTAATTCTAAATTACCAAGATAAATAATATCTCATAATTTTGAAAATTCGAATTTAAATATTTTAACCTAATGAGTTTTTTTCTGATATTTTGATTTAATTCTTTTGAAATCGAGTAAAACTTGATTAAAAATTCTTCATTGACTGCTAAAATACATGAATGTCTCATAAATGAAGAATGCTGAAAACGAAAAATTGTATAACAAATTTTGATTATCTCTTTAAATCAGATATGACATGCAAAATAATTTTATTTCTTTAATTAGATGCAATTCCATATGCATTTTCCAGACTACCATATATGCAAACATATGAAATTATTTAAGAGTAAGAATTTTTTAATTATAGTAAGAGTTATTAAAACCTTATTTGTTTCCATGCTAGAAGAAATCGCACATGGGAAATGCATAACATTTTATTTAATTTCCAATATAAATAATATCAGTCACGCTTTAAGAATGAAAGAATAACTTTCTTACCCCCATTTAAACTACCATAATATGAAAATGAAATCTATGAAAGACACATTCTGTAACATTATCACATATTAATATGTTTCATATTTACTGTTGTTTATTATACAATTCAGTACTTTTCTTAGAAACAAATGAAATACGAAGTATATAGTTAGTAATTAAATGCATTCAGGTTATCGAAGTTTCTCAATCAAAAAAACAAATTAAATTAATATTATTAATTCTGAGAATCTGATGTTCATGGAATGATTCTCAAATGTATGACAATGAGGAAGAATAACATACATTGTTTTTATTCTTTTTATAAATAATATTATAGAAAATACAGATAATCCATTTAAAAATTAAAAACATTAAACGTTAATAATTCATTTCAATTTGCAATGTTATAATTAAAAGCATTTATAGTAATAAAAGTAATTTATAAGCAAAAATTAATGTATACTGCAGAAAACTACGTTGTAATAGTACATTTAAATATTATCATACTAAGAAAAATAAATTTTCAAATCCATTCTAAAAATATTTTTTTTTAATTATTGAGATTCACAAGAACTTTATTCAAAGAAATAAAAAAAAATCAGTTTCGTTTTAGTATCTATAAATTTAGCTGATAAAGTTCCCTCGTAAATTTAGAAGATTTTTTTTTTTTTTATCATCTGCACTTCATTGGCTTATTAAATCGATCACATATTTTTATAGCTCATTAAAAATTTTCTTTATGCGAAAATATAAAATAATAAAAAATAAATAAGGAAACATTAAAACAGTAAATAAGCATTTTTCAGTTATTCTTTTTATTATCATGTTGAATATCTTTAGTATATATAAAATTATAACTTTATGTTTATTTCACATATCTAACAGGTTTATGTCTATATTTGGCTCTTTCGACAAATTAATTAACTAATTAAACCAATTATCAACATTTCCGTTTTTTTCATTCACACTATGATATTGCTTATTAAAGGATATTAAATATTATTTGTAATTTCAATGACAAATATAAATCTTCTAAATATGCATAAAAATGATAAATTAATGTAGAACATAATTTTGAAGAGAAAATAATGTAGAACATTTCTTATATAAAACTATTATCACCAAAATAATATTCTGCAAATCCCAATGCTATTGAAATTAAAATTACTTTATATTTAATTAAATTACTTAATATTTTATATGTAATATTTCATTTATCCCCCCCCATATGTAACTCAATTATAAGAAACACTAACTTCAAATTCAGATAACTTATTATTTATCTTTTTTCTGAAAAGTGTCAAAGGTTAATCATTTTGATTGCCTTATTTATTAAACATTATGGTAAAATAATGTTTATCTCTTTTGCACAATAAAGCTATCACATATATATACACGAGCGTATAAAACATTTGAAACATATTTATTGGCATTTTGTAAGATTTTCTGAAGAATATTTTATCGCTAATTTTCTTTTTTGTTTTAGTTTAAGTGCTCTATCTTAATTGCTTATGGTCCTAAGAGAATAATGGATATATAATAAAGCGTTAATTCCGAAAATTGTAAAGGAAGCACTTAATTAACGCATAAAAATTTCATTTAGTTTCATGTGCTACTGTTCATAGATGTAAAATGCATAATACTTTCCTGGGATATAAATTCAATATTTTCTAACATATTCTGAAATCTAAAGTTAAATATTAATTAGAAAGTTCAAGGTAAACTTATATTTATGATTAAGCCATAAATTGAATTTCCAAACATGTACAAAGCAGATATGATTGTTTAGTTTCTAGCCAGATTTATCTAAGGAACTTTTACACATTCTCTATATTTATCTTCATTTTAAAATAGCCTTTAAAATATATTATTTCAGCTTAATATAAAATAATTTCAAAAAATGTCGGATGATCTAAAAATTAGTCATATTTACAATTCATGAGAAAAGCTTTATTTATGATATTTTAATAAAAAAAAAGGCTTTATGCAATAAAGTTCAAAGTACTTATTAAAGCTTTTTTAACCATTAAAACCATTTATTTTTTAGTTATTATAATTATCTTATAGCTATGTATAAAAGTGTTTTTTCTTTGCCGAAATGATATGAGAGCTATTCATGTTGAAAATGGTACTAAGTGTTCAAATTTAGATGACAAAACAAAATGCTTTGCCATGCCCCCTGTATCCGTAACCAATCAGGTTACTAAATGGTTTGATGGGCATGTTACGGGAATTTGATTAAATACCAAAATATTTCAAGTAGAAAGAACAAAAATAATTGTGTACAGAATTTACAAACATATAAGGAATTATAATGAAATAAAACCGTTTACAAAGATTTTCAACTTTGAAATATTACAGAAAAATTATGTGAATAATAATATACAGAAAGATATTATGTATGAGAAAAACACATACATTCTGTATTCACTTTTTGTCATATAGTTGATGAGGATGCAAATAAAAATTTAATAAAGAATAATTTCTTTAACGGTAACAAAGGAAGTGTCTGTTATATTCTGAAGTCTGATATTTCTGAATGCAAATGAACGTGAAAAAAATATGGTGCTTCTTTCCCCTTAGCCCTTGCAAATTTAGATAACATAATATCTTTTTGACAACACATTCAATTAAGCAATTAATCTTTCATAAAAAAAGAGTATAACTGCAAATGAAGTTTTTTCCTCATTCTTCGAAAGATACTGCAGAATATTTTGAAATATGCAATAATAATTTGTAATATGCAATAAATTATATAACATAATATCATAAAGTTGTTACTTAAAATGCATCTTAGATGATGAAATTTACTATGAAGATTCCATCAATTCAAATAAAACCGCTGAAAATGCTCTGAAACCAGGATGAGATCATTGTACAAAGGTACAGACAAATCTCAATTGCTATACAAACATTAATCTCTAAATGCTTGGAGGCTGCATTTACACAGCGGCTTCTCAAAGGAATTCAGCCACCAATGAATGGGCGAATACTCTGTTGACCGTTCATTCCCGTAAATCTGCCCGATGATAGTACTAGTAGCACTCCCTCAGGTGCAATTACGATGACCCTGTCCGCAGGAAGTGATAAAATAGGGTAGTCAATCAGTCAAGCCGCTTTTTCTACTGCAACTGAATGGGCTTCTTGTGCCAATAAATCCTTGCTTGTGTCTCCTGCACTCAAAGCGATGGAAGAATTATCGTCCCTTTGTATGTCAATGGCTCTAATTAGTAAATTCTCAGGAGGAAATATCTCAGGTAGTGAAAAATCTAAAGAGCATGGTTTTGCGTTCAGTAAGAAATTAGAACAGTGGATGTCTTTATTCAAGGAAGCATTTAGCATAGAAGTTCATTTTCTTCTTTGTGAATCGTTTTTCCCATTTTTTTTCCTTCCTATATTTATTATTTTGTTTTCTTATTAATTTTCAAAGGACTTGCATACTAATTAAAATGAGGTTTATGGTTGTCGGGAAAAAAATGATGCTCTTATGTTTAGTCTTTTATTTTCATTATGTTCTACTGATTATTTACTACTACAATTAGTTTTACTTAATGATATTACTTTGTATTTTCTGCAAACTATGTTTTAATATAAACATAGTATATTTGTTTCAGTTATTGTATATGGATTTTAGTGCTTCTGAAATCTCAAAAATCATTTTGCTGATTATCATTAAAAAGATGTTGTGAATTGATTTTTTTAAAAAATATAATATATAAACAAATTTGTATTTTTAAACATTTCAAAAATTTTGGAGTCAATGCTCACAAAAAATCATTTGTTTGATGTTTTGAACATTTTTACATTGATAAAAGAGCATCTAAAATTTCTAAAAATCACTTTACTGATTATCGTTATTAAAAGTTGAAGATAAGTTTTTTTTTTTTTTATATGATGTCAGATTTTATGTACTAGTTACATTTGATTGAAAAATGTCTTAGTTCTGTGAACGGAGCCCTCAAGAAAGCAATCCTTTTACTGATTATTAAAACGAAAATGAATCCTTCAAATATGATATGGATAATATACTCTCATCAGTTATTCAGAAACTCATAATCTTTTGGAGTCGATACCTTTATAAAATGTCATAAAAGCTTAAAAAATCATTTTTATAGAACTGTTTCTGTCATTATTATTTTTTATTTTGTAACGTTCGAAAATATTGGAATAATCATATGTGCTTTCTTTATATTTGAACTTTATTATATAATGATAATTATCTTTCGAAATATTACATGGCATATAAATGCTAAGGATTTTTTAAAAAATGATTCCAATCGCAAAAATTAATATTTCTCGTAAAACTAGCATTCTAAAAATAATAAATTGTTACTAAGAAAATTATAATGATAATTTTATAGAATATTCAGATATTTTCTTCGTTGATATGTCAACATATTGACAATGAATAAAAAAATATTATATTTATTCCATAAATTTTAAACTATATATCTATTGGCAAACATTACTATTTATAACTTATCTCTTTTTGGTATTATTGTGCTTAATTCTAGGAAGTTCTCCATGTTCTTACGATCATTGTCAATCAGTTTTCATAACTTTTCTATATTCCTAAACCTAATCTAAATTCTTGAAACAATTGCAAAATTAAATAAATTATAGATAAGATAAATCATTTCATGCAGTTTACATAAACAGATTTCTGGGATGTTGCTACAGTTAACATTGACTAGAAGGTGAGTGAATGGTAAGATTATCATGCATTGCTTAAAACAACTTTCTGTTCATAATATATAAGAACACAAAATTCATGCATTGACTTGAAATTTGTATTTTGGTGAAGAAAGAGATTTAAAGAAACTCTGCTTTAAACTACAATTTGCATATAATCCTTCAGGAACTGTAGAATAATTTAAAGTATAAAAATATTAATAAATTTAAACAAAATCAACAAATAAATAAGGTTAAATTTCATTCCACCGTAATATTTCAAAAGCATGTTATCAGATGATTCAACAGAATAGCTTAATTTTCAGTTATCATTAAAAACGTGAGATCATTAGGGTACAAAAGAAAAAATGAATATTTGGATGGCGACTACAAGTTTTAAAAAATCAATCTATGATAAATAAAATCAGTGATTGGATTTTATTTTAATACCATTATAAAATTGATCAAAATGTAAGGAAATTGAAATATCAATTTTCCTGATTCTGCAATCAATAATTGTCACCTTTTTATGTTGCTATTCCTTTCATATATATAACTTTTCTACTATCATTGAATTTTCCAACTATTCAAATTCAGTGACTTCCTTATCAAATTATTTCAAATGATAAATTTTATGCAAGTGTGCAATATGCATATGTATAATATTTTTTTACAAGATTATAGTTCCATAAAAAGAGAGTTAATTTCAGTGGAAAGTCATTCGAATCTCTTTTCAATAGTGGTAACTAAGTAATAATTAAAAATAAATATTTTTAATAATAAAATGAAGCTAAGCGAAAGTTGTTGAGTGAAGAATTTGATTTTCATATATGGATGTAATCATCAAATGCATAATTTCAAGCACTTAACACTTTAACAGAATTCAATCAATGCATAAAAGACCATTTAAGAAAAAAAATCTTTCCTGCAATATATTCTTTTTTTTCAATAAAAAAGATTCAATTAGCAATAATAATGATACAAAATTTGAGAGATTTGCATAAGGAAATATTAAGAAGAATAACAAATTTTTAAAAAAATCCATCAGATTTCTAAATTTAGAATTCGATTTTGAAAAATCCTTAGTAACTTACATAAAAAAATACATGTCATAAATTATCAAGGAATATCGATTATAAGAAACTAAACTGATTCTGAAATGAAAATGACAATTTGAAGTGATATAAGTACATATAAACATTAATTAATTTCTGGGAAGAGAGCATAAGTGAGTCATTAATTTGTATTTAATACTTGTAGATTTATTTTATATTATTTTTTTAGATGCCATATTTTTAAAATACAAATATAATTGAAATACAATACAATTCTGAGGTATTATTAGAAATACATTGCGGATTTTTATCCTTGCAGAATAATAAGAATTTCAAATGCTAAATAATGATAAATTAGAATAATGTCAGAATCTACTTTTACTGTTCATTTTATATATGTCAGTAATAATTGATACTGAAGCGATTGAATTGAATTGATACTGAATGTTATGTCTACAAATCATTTTGATATTTTAAATTTAACTTAGAATTGATATTATAAAAACAATTTGGCTTCATTATTTAATTGATTTTTTTTATTTAAGGAAACGTTACTCATTCCTTTCTCTTAATAAATATTATCTTGACGTTCTCTTAAATTATACCTAATGTTTTCAATAACTACATATAAATGTTAATAGCAAAGGCGGAAATTACTATAAGAAATCATATTTTCAGAAAATATTACCAGGAAAAAGACAATGCAGCTTAAAGAAATTCTCTGACAAGTGAATTTGATGGAATAAAAGAGAAAGGGCAAATCCTTGTCCAAAAATTAATTTGCTACCAGTTGTTACTGTTCAATTGTTCAGAAATGTTACAAAGTATTTATTTTTTTAAACAATATGTTTGATAAAAACTAAAATAGTAACTTTTAAAAGGCGATAAATTTTGTTGGTTGTCATCATCATCGATTTTTAATGACAAATTTAATGTCCTACAAGAAATTCGAGTGTTAAGATTTATTTGATTTATGACAATAAACAAATTTTACCAGAATACTTATGATAAAACTGATTAATTTCTTAGGGATCTAAAAATGCTCTGAATGACCTATCTTATAGGGCTATTCAGCCTTTCATTTTAATTAAGTAAAAATAAAACTTTGTGCAGTATGTACATTTAAATAGCAAATTTAAAAAAATCCTTTATATTTACAGGATATTTATTTCTTTTATATTTACAAAAAAAAAATCCTTTTTTAACATTTTTACACTTTAACTTTAAATAAACTACAAGAAAAATGCGCATTTTCTTTTCAATTGTGGAGTAGTCATTAAAAGAGATTTTTTTTTTCATATCTCAGCAACAAAGCCATATTTACGGACGCATCATCTATATTTAAATATTTATAATTGTTCAAACCCCATTCTGTTCGCTGAAATCTAATTTTAAACCTCCACTTCAATCCGCTCGAAGAATTCGTCCTTTAGTTATAGCTTTCGAAAAATTCTTCAGAAGTAATTTGCATAATGAAAAAAAAGCCAATGGAAAAAAAAGAAGAATCGCTATTTATGAACTGTTCTCGTGACAGCTGCTCATTCCGTTGCATCTTATTAAAATAAAATTCTCAGAGCGTCCTTTAATGCTCCGTGCTACCTGAAAATAATTTCTGCAACCAGGCAATTACTAAGAATTTTTAATGGTTCAGCATTTACCCTTAGGTATTAGTCTTTTTTTTCCGATAAATGTTATTTCACTGGGATTTTTTTTAGTTCCTGTGGGTTGCTAAAGACAATGAATGACATTTAGATTCAAAGCCTGCACTTAGCTGATTAGTTTACATTAATTGAAAAGCCTTCTTGATTTTCTTATCGATCTTAGGCTGGATCCTACAGAAACTGATGATGTTAAGTATTGTTCTGGTTGGTACGTTGTGGAAAAGGGAATAAAACGAATTCTATGCGATTTCTTAAGTGCATTTAATATGCGTTTTGTTATTTACAAATATAGTAAAGAAAAGAATTTTCAATTGTTGTAAGGAAGGCTTAATATAAATAAGGTTTGCTTCCCAAAATTTATAATTTTTTTTTAAATGAAATACATTTTTTTTTCTAATGATCCTTAATGAGTAATGTATTGGTGATGCAAATAATGAAATTTAGCAAAGAAATTTGAATTATTGCTATGCTTTGTCCCCCTACTTAATTACAGATTTCACTTATTGGTAAGGTTTGGTTTCGTTTGGGTTGGTTTAGTTATATTAACGTCCCGTTTGAAGCAACACTTGGGCTATTTTGGGACGGACCTCGTAATTTTGAACCACGGTCAGATGATGAGGACGACACCTGAGCTGGCACCCCCTCTCCACTCCACACCACACCACACCAGCGGGAGGATGTTTGGTTAGGACGGATTTAACGTGCAACAGACCCCCTTACACGAAGGTTCTTCGGTGGAATCGGGTTTCGAACCCGAAACCTACCGGTTCCGCAGCCGAGACTTTACCACCAGGGCACCGCGGCCCCTTATTGGTAAGGTATCGGCTTCCGAGTCTTAGGGTTTTAGATTTGAAACCTATTTCACTTAAAGCTCAGCTATGTATGCGTGTCTCGTCATGGGACACCTTCTTCTGTTGTGAGGTATAAAATTACAGATGAGGAGCCAGTTTAAGTGTCGTTCTCATTATCTGACTGCGATTCAAAATTGTGAGGTGCATCGCGAAACAGTCCTAGTATTGTTTCAAAGTGAGACATTGGTATAATAAAGACGAAGGGAATCAAATTTCTTCTGACATTTTAATCATGAATGTAAATCTCAGAGCCAGCGACATCAGTCCATATATGTCCTGAATAACATCAAAACGCATCCTAGACATCCCCTAATTATGCTTTCAAATATTGGAAATCCAATATTCGTTTCTTGGCCTGTTACAAGTACCTTTACTTTAATTATGAGTACAACTGCGTATATTTTTTTTTTCTTAAAAGGCTTTAAGCTTTAATTGGGAATTATTTTTAATTTAATTTCGTCATATCACGGGGAAATATTTTTTTTTAACACTGAATCGTTTGTTGCTTAAGCGAAAAAAAAAAATATTTTGAAAAACTCCATGAATATTTCTTCTTTTTTTTCCCTTAGTGATCAATGGCATTTTTTCTTTCACGTGTAATGATTTTTAGTTTTTAGTATTATTCTGCCATTGACGCAATTAATTTGTAAATAATAATATATATGGATAAAGGTGACTAAACCATGTATCACATTAACTTATTATTATTAACAGTTAAGTTTGCATTAATAATAACTAATTGACCTTAACATCGATATTATCCTTATTATTTATTTTGCATATTACTATTTTGCAGCTTCTGGTGATGAAATTTGCTTAAATCGGTGTACTTCGAAAGACGCATTTGTAGGAAAGTATACATGGAAAGCGTGCAAAATTAGCCAATTTGAGCTTTTTCGAATATGATGATGATTCCGGTTTGTTTCCATTGCACTTCAGAAACTTAAAATTTTGGAATTTAATAAAGGTGCTACTTTTCTTGTTTGTTTTTATTTTATTTTATTTTATTTATTTATTTACTTTTTTTTGATCCCAACTAAAACAGCAGGTTAGCTGGATAAGAAGTTAAAATCGAGAGAAATATTGCCTTTTTGAGAATTTTCATTTTTGACAAAAGATGATTTCAGTGATATACTGGAAGCCAAAGACTGAATTTCTTCTGAAATTAAATGCTAATAGGGTTCATTGTAAGTTCATTCAAAAAAGCTAATGAAATTATCAGGTTTCGAGTCAAACTTTATGCATTGAAGCTAAAAAAGTATTTTCGATATTATTCGATATTCAATATCAAAGATTTTGACGACAATTCCATTTCGCGTTTCACCAAAGTTTGGACTACAGTTGCTCAATTTTGTATCCAGCTATTCTGCTAAAAATGCTATCATCATATAAGGCATGCCTTCTCTGTGAAAATATGTGATTTTGTTATGATTAGTCTGTCAGAAATATTAACTTTATATTACATAATTTACAAATGACACGAGATGGACAGGATTCATTAGGTAATATATATGCATGTATTATATACACACATCTTTAATTCGTGAATGCTCAAAAATGAATTTCTTTGATTTAAAAAAATTAGTAATGAAATTAATGAATTCCTGCATTATATAAAAAGTATTCCAAGAAAACTTTCCTATAATTATAATTATCATGTTTCTTTCCATCATATCTTCACTTTCTTCTAAATTTTTGTCAAGAATAATCTCTAACTAAATTAGATTAACATAATTTAGTTTATTAAAAAGCAATAATTTAACTTTTTAAAAATACAACAGTAATACATTTATAATACATGCCTACATACTTTATAATATGTGTTTAAAAGAAAATAGAAATTAGAGTAGAAGAGAAGAACGTGATATGGGTGCCTGAACCCGAATTTCATATTTGTTACACTTTTACATGAAAACATTTTTTGCCCAGTGAACAAACTCCATTAACAAATGTATATTCTTATCACGTTTTATCCTTGGGATTTTTTTCCATCTTAAAAGTGCTTTTCTAATTCATATATTAAATAGAGCTAAAACATATGTGATCCTTTTTTTATCAGAATTTTGTTTCTACTATTTCATTTTTAATGTATTTCATTTGTCGGAACTTATTCTCAAGAAATCTTTGTGAAAGATTTAAAAGATATTTGCGAGCTGCCTTTGAACAAGATATTTTTGATTGATGACATAATTTTGGCATTTTTACAAAATTAAAATAATGGTAGCCATTCATAAATGAATGCTAGAAAATGGTTGAATAAGAAAACACAACTCGCAATACAAAATTAAAAACATTTGTATACCTTTGCTTATTGCAATAACATTGTCTAATTAGATTTCATTTATAAACCATAAGTAAAACTGATGGAATATTTTTTTTTTTTATTTTTTTAAATACATCTTCTTTAAATTATGATAATGTATTTTCCAAATAAAACTATCAATTTCAATTAATAATACACTATGTTTTATTTTTTCTGTATTAACTGACAGCACCTTATTTAAATGAAATCAATATCTGACAACTTTTCCTCATAATATCCATATGGATACGAAGCGTTATTCTAAAAATCCAAATAAAGGGTAGAAAATGAATTGTTTTTATCATTAGTTTTTCAGATTAAATTTCAAAATTGATTTATTTTTCATTGGTTTTTTTTAGCTTCATTAAATATTATTTAATGAAGCTAAAATATAATTAAAATAACCTCTGACAGACAAACTAAGGATATAAAGTGATATACAACGAGTGCATTTGATGTTATTACTTTTATATATTGCATATAACTTTCTTCTTAATATTATAAAGCAAAAATAAATATCTTATTATTAATTATTAAATAAAATTATGATTATTTCGTAATTTTATAGACATTTCTTTAATTTGGTACCAATAATATTTGTCGGAAATGTTGATCTCATAATATTTTGAAAGTGTTGATGCTTATTTTTGTTAAACTTCCTTGCTAATACAATGTGCGATTTGGAAACAGAAGTAACAAGTTTGAATTAGTTATTTAATAAGAAAAACTCTAAACATTGAGTCCTTTATTAAATTGTTTCTCAAAGAACTGCTACTTCCCCAAGGTACAATATTTTATTTTTCTTCTAAATCTAAAAAATATATATTCCATTATTTAGTTATAGAAGACTCAATTTACAACCGCCGGCCTATATTATTAAGCTTACTGTATCTACATATATACTATAATATTAAATCAACTCTGTCTAGACAGTTTCAAAATGGAGAGAGGCATACGCACTGAATGAATGAAACTCATAACTTTTCAATATATACATGCATATCATCTTTTGCATCGATTGAATTTAAAAGAAAAAATAAAGGCAATCTATTTGATAAAAACAATTTGTCAAATAAAGAAAAAAATATTTCTACAATATAATTACAATGATGTGCTATTTATTCTTGAAATAAAATAATCATTGTCATATATCACGAATTTTAAGAACAGCTAACTGTAAAATATATTTAAGAAGGCCAAATATTTTTTCAAACAATATTTAACAAAAAATATCAAACAATTTTTAACCTCCAACATGTGAAAGAAAAGGTAATATTTTCATTTTCTTTCAATAGTTAAATTTTCCACGATTTCATGATTTTAACTTCTTAAATTGCATTTCGAATAATGTTAAATTTTTCTTTTCTTTTCGTTTCTAATAATAAACAGTGGTAAAAATTATGGTAAAAGTGTCTCGCAATTTTGCACTTTCACTCAGATCTATCCCAAATTAACGTGAAGTGATATTCACTCTAAGAGCGAAGAAAAGCGATATATAACGATACTGTAAATATTAATGAATGAACGATGTAACATTGTACTAATTTTCTATATACATGCTATTTCAATATATATTGTGACAGTAAAGATTTTCAAACTTACATTAAGAGTAAAATGTTGAATAAATAAATTGTTTCTTATTTGAAAGATGTTGAAGATATATTTAAGTATGTAATTTCATATTACAATTCTTTCTAATCTAATGGATCGCTTAAAAACAGCTTTGGAAAAAAGAATATTAATTAATCTATATGGACCAACGGAATCAAATTTATCTTCCACAATTACCATTTAAAATGATATAAATAGAAGATATTTATTTATTAATTTTGAAGTTTAGTTTAGTTTTATTAACGTCCTGTTTTAAGCAACACAAGGGCTATTTTGGGACGAAAATCGTAATTTTGAACCGCAGTCAGATGACGAGGACGACACCTGAGCTGGCACCCCCTCTCCACACCACGCCACACCAACGGGAGGACGTTTGGCCCTGACGGATTTAATGTGCAACAGATCCCCTTACACAACGGTTCTTCGGTGGAATCGGGTCTCGAACCTGAAACCCTATGGCTCACGAGGAGAGACCTTACCACCATGCCTCCGTGGCCCTTATTAATTTTGAAATTTTATGTGTTAGATCTTAATAATCATAAGCTGCAGTACTCTTTCATTTTTTTTTTTTTTTTTTTTTTTTTTACAATTTGCCTATGATTGGAAATATAGCATTTTTAAAAGCATGTATTTTCCCATAAAAATATATATATTTTTTTATTCTTTTATCATGTTTTTAAAACAAATATATCAGACGTACTATGTTCACCTCATTTTTATTATTTTCATTCTTTTTTTTTTTTTTTCTTTTACTTACTCTTTGACATGATCAGTGATAACAACGTCATCAAGGTTCTTAGTTAGCTTTGATTCGATCCCTCTTTTCCTTTGAAATCGAAGCTGAAAAGTTACTGCCCCCTCCATTAAGCGAAAGAAAGAAAACACTATTCCGTGAGTGCTTATCGAACTCCTCTAGTTACAGAAAAGCCCTAATGAAAATAATAGACGCAGTTCAAAGCTTAAACCTTACCTCGCGGGGCTTCGGCAAGTGAACAAAATAACCTTGTTCTCCAGGCTTAGTGGTGATGTAGAGCGAATCATCCCCGATAATCTTAGAGGGTTCTCCGTTTTTCTTCGACATTCGACGGGATCGCTCTAATTGTGTTTTATAGTGGAAATAAAAGCTGGATCCACCGAAACAGTGCAGTTGAGTTTTATGGCTTTGTGAAATGCGGGAAACAAGCCCTGTCTAGGCCAGTGGAGCTGTTTTGGTTTAGCGTGTTAGTTGACGGTATGAAAGGCACGTACAAGCTGTTCTCGTCTGGAGGCGTAATACTGTTAAGGAGTAAACGGCTCGGAACAGACTGAATTGAGTTGCCGTTTTCATTTCTTGCAAAGAAGATGGGCGATTGAGAAAAAGGATTTGTTTAGCAATTTGTTTTTCTTCTGAATATAATATCTTGTTTTTCGTTAATGCGATACTTGTCTTTTATCGGGTCTATTGCTGCTAAAAGAGATAAACGAATTTCGAAGCCAATAGTGTCTCCTTTTTCATTTTTCTTAAAGTTCTAAGCATTGTCTTTAAGAACGTGATTCCTTCTTAGAGGTAAGATTAAAGATACCACTTTCTCACATCATCTAATGTATCATTGACTCTCCTACTCTATTACTATATTTCTATATGTGATTAAAAAATATAACACTAGCGAAAAGAAGATAAGGATAGTAATTCCATCGTGGGCCAAAATGAATAACTGATCGTATTTTTAAATGACTAAAAAAATGGAAATATTAATTTATTTTTTACATTTACTTCTGAGGAATTCAAGGATGTGTCCAATGGTTTCTTTTTTTTTTTCATCTATGATTTTTTATTTAAAAAATACTGTTCAACACTTTTTATCCAATCGTACATCATGAAATAAAATTAAGTTTTGTGTATCACAGTCTAATTTAGTTCTTAAGCAATTACATTCTAATAAAGACTGCCAAAATATTCGGAACTATAAATTTTTTCCTCTATTAGTAATAAAAAGAATAAACTTGGTTTGTGTTTCTATCGGAGCTTTCATCTTCGTTTTATACTCCTACTTACTAATACGGTGATTAATTGACATTCTAAGAAACAAAATATGCCATTTAATTTCATTTGGTTGGAAAAGAAAAAAAAAACATTTTTTTTCTTTAGAATACCATTTATTTTGATTAAAAATGACTGTCCATGCATTATAGAAAAGAAATCAGAACAATCGAGTGATCGGAACTGAAATAGCATCTATATTTCGTATTTATGTGCAATCAGAAATTTGGAAATATTCACTGACACTTTGGCATAAATCATTTATTTCACATCTGCTAAAGCTGCACATTCATCATTTTACTTGATTTGTAAACTAATACAGTTGAATAGAGATTGTCGCTGATATGAAATATGTTTTATTCCGTAAGGTGACAACGATCTCTAAGATTGTCTGTGCTACTCTACGCATTACATTATTTTTGACAACGATTGGCCATTGTTTCGGAGTCTTTTCTTAGACATTAAGAGGAATAGCGAAGTGTATTTGTTATTTGTACACTAGTAATTATTTAATTGCAAATGAATTTAACAGGAAAAGTGAATTTAATTTAGAAATGCTAAAATATATATGGTTAATGTTAGTATTTTCTTTTTAACTTGGTGATGGCATTTAAGAAACATATTTTTGAAAAGACTTCAGAAATTTGTATCATTATTAAGATTGAAATATATGGACATAAATTAATATATTTTAAGACATGAATTATAAAAAAAATTAAGGATTATTACATCATATATAAGAAAAAGGCATATGATGTCAAGGCTAGAATCAAATGAATAATCAACGCATCTAATGAAGGGTTAAAAAACTATATATCTCATTAATAATTTCTTCAATGTCACCTGAATAAGTGGAATGCATTCTTCAATCATTTTTGTACGTCAAAGAGTATTTAGTTATAACCCTTGGTTACCCTTTAGTTATAACCCTTGGTTACCAGTTTAAAAATAAAAACAAAGTCGAAGATTTGCAAATCTGAATTGCCGAGGTGAGGGAGCGATCTCTACTCTGTAAACTCTATTGTATTTGGATGGTATTTGAAGTTATTACTGTATAAGCTATATTTACAATATACAGCTGCTATATATGCTATATATAGCTATAATAAAGCATTCATTTACTTGTCTGGCAACTACAAACAGTTTATTTCATGCAGACTGTTTTGTTTAGCCTCATCTCAGCAAACAAGTTGTCTTAAAATACTTTACACATAGCCATATTTCTCCTTTAATACTTAAACTATCAAAAGCCTGCTACAACAGTCACTGCATCCTCAGTGAATTGCTGAGCCAGTCGAATCAATCAAGCTTCATTGTGGCTTTATTGAGTTAAAAGTACATTTGAATATTTATTATTATTCACATAATTTTTTTAAAGATAAGAAGAAGCGAAAAATAATACTTCTGCTCAATTAATCAGTTAATGACTTTGAAAAGACGGTTCATTTGATAAAAAAAAAAGTTTGGAAAGTAAATTTTGAAATGGAGGACAATAGTTTAGAAGAGATCATCAACTGCAATCATTATTGAACTCCCACAGTTTTGATAATACATTTTGAAATTACATAGAGTTGTTAATGATAGATTTGTTAATCTTGAAACGTAATTAAAAGCTAGTTCAATGGCATCATAAATAAGCAATATAAATAATTTCGACTCTACCTATTCTTCCTAAGTACATTTGAGGCTTTATCGCTTGGGCATACTCCAGCATAACGAATTAAAGGCTTTCTGACTGAAACAGGATTTGAGGTTAAACTTTTAATTATATATTTAAATTTAGGAAACTCATTACAATTACTCATTAAAAATGATAATATGCAATTTTTAAAGGGTAATTTCTGGATAGACTTCGCGATTTGTTAGTAATTTCAGTTGTTTAAAAGAAATAAATCAACATTAATGAACATCATCAAATGTTGAGTAGATGTTTAATCTATACTTATAATAAAGCTCAATGTGTCTGTGTGTGTGTGTGTGTGTGTGTGTGTGTGTGTGTGTGTGTGTGTGTGTGTGTGTGTGTGTTGGCGCTCTACAGGCAAGGTCATTTGACATACAGCTATCAAATTTGGTACATGTATACCTTAGAGGTCGGGAATGTGCACCTGGGGTCCCTTTTTTTGAAATTTTAATTACAATTTTAATTATTAATTAAAAACTAACTTTCCCACCAAAAAAATCTTCCATTTTCCCCACCGCCAAATTTTCCGCCAAAATAATCTTCCATTTTCCCCACCGCCAAATGAGTAAGGCTCAGTTGTTTTTTTCTCCCAACAGTAATGAGGCTAGGGTTAATATTTTTCGGCGGATTATTTCAAACGATTCTGTTTATTTTCTTAATGTTTGATGCATTTAAAATTAAACATTGTTAATTAATCCATGTTTCAGATTCATTCTGAAGTACTTTTGAATTAAAATAACACAGAATAAAGGAAATTAAAAATGTATAATCTGCATAGAGTTACCGCAACTGGCGTAGAAAAATTGACGCATTTGCGTTACCTAACTGGCGAAGAAAATTCACGCATGCGCATTGTTCTGATTGTTGTCATGACAACCACTATCAACGGACGATTTAAATTATTTTTAGGTTAGTTGCATGCTTTTGTAATTAAATTGTATTTATGTTAGTTATATATTTTTTTTGTATATGCTTATAGTTTTAAGTACATCGTTTTTTAAGTAGTTTTTTTAAACCTGTTTTAGACCGATTATTTTAAACGATTCATTTTATTTTCTTAGTGTTTGATGCCTTTAAAATGAAACATTGTTAATGAATCGATCTGTTCATGATGAATCTGAGAAATTTTGTTGACAAATATGACAAATGTTCTTGAGATATTACATAAAATAAGAAAGATATTCTTTAGTGCCCATAAAGTTTAAACGCTCAGTGACTCTATTATCAGTAATCATATTATTAAAAAAAATGCTTTGTTTTAGTAAAAAATATTATTATATTAATTGCAGATTAATCATTTACACTTTAATTTAAAGCATAAATTCTACGAGGGGTAACAGAAAATTAGAGAGATACATATTACGTTATAACTGAAGGCCTTTATAATATTATGAGTGAATTATATGACAATCAAAATTTGAAGTTTTAAAATATTTTGCTGAAGAATCTATTAAAGTTGGAATTGCATAAAATATTTAATTATTAAAATTTTAACAAACATTAAGATTGGCGAACCGGCTGGTCGCCAAAGGCGGCTAGTCATCAATAAAGGATCAGAATTATATAACTGTCTCTCCGCCTTTTATTATTTGTTCATATAAGAAATAAATATATTCGTACACACATTTATACAATTATTCTCTACAAGAAAAAAAATGTATCATATCTTATTTCAAAAAAAGAATTTGAAACAAAAATCTCTCGGCTGTCTCAAATTCTTGTCAATCTTCAGGGAAGACAAAATAAACAGATTTTACGCAAATAAACATTTTCTTTATTATATTTATTCATTGAATAAATTCAAATCATAATTTTCAAACATATAAATGCTTTGAGATCAAATCAGTGAAAAGAATATCCAAAAATAACGAATAAAACAAAAAAGTTCTTTTTTTTAATGTATTGATGTGTAAAGTATTGATTTATAAAATCAATCATTAGTAATTAATGCGTAGATCTTAAATACAGTATTACTTTTTCCAAATTAATAATTTTGGAGTATATGAAATAAAAAAACTTAGAAAACATGATATTCTTTCGTAAATGGGATACAGAACTCGTAAACGTAAATAAAGAGTGTATACATTATAATCCTCGAGACTTTTCGAATAAATGTTTACACATGCAAAATGAGAAGGAAAGAGATTTCAATTCTAACAAAGATTCCCAAGAGTTTAGCAGTGTAAATTGTAAACATTCACTTAAAAAAAAAAAAAAAATATTTGTCGACGTTTAAAAGAGAACGCTCTGTAAAAGTGAGGTCCGCTGGAAAATCGTTTTACCGGATGTTTCTTGAAAGTGATTAACTATCTCTCAGAATAACTAATCGCGGTTTGATTCGTGTTCTTTGAAACAAATTTGGGATTCTTTTATATAACAATTCATGTAAAAGAAAATTAATTTTCATTCCTTAATATCTGCTACAAATGTATGGATATGAAAGCAGAAGCTTGGTAAAGAAAGTTATATTTTTATATACTGCTTTCAGATGGAAAATTTATAAGATCTTGGGCAATGCAGGTTATAATCTCCTTTAATTAATTATTGTTTGACAGTTGTATAACACAATTGCACTGTGCTTAGGGAGTTAGGGGAAACGGTTTTAAAAGTGGTGTAGTACTTAGTACTTTCTGCTCCCAGAGGACACTTCGAAATGAGGATGAGATGCTTCCGGCATGGTGGATGGATCTCGCCACCCTGAAGGGTAGACGAAAAGGCAGGGGTCTGGTTCCTCCAATCGATGACGGGACATACTCCCTAAGGGAAGCGTTGTATCGTGGCCGGTGATGGCCCTTAGGACACAACCACAGTTCCCGCCAGTGTTACTACTGATGCAGTCCCGTCATTCAGTATTTATTTTCCGTGTGCCTTCAGGCGGGTCGGAGAGTCAGTGATATGACTTACTTAGAACTTTATGAATATACTTAAAAAAGAAGAACTATTCAAATTCATTTAATTAAAAATATTGACTCAAATGTGCTATTGCAAAATATGCTGTTTTGGCATACTTTTTTACTTTGCCTATTTTCTATTAATATGACCTAGCCTTGATTTTCATATTTACCGGAAAAATTTATACACCGAAATAAGTTACGAAAGCAATCATCAAACAAACTTTCATTTAGCATCAATCAAACTTTTTTAAGAAGTAATATCAAATTACTCTATTTAGTATTTCGATTCCCATTTTTCTCTCTAAAAACCACATTATCCCCTTCTATGTAAGCCATGAAAAAATCACTATTTTGTTTGATTCCTCAGACAGGTAATCAAGCACAGATCAGAACTTTTACAACTAGTTGTTGTCATGAAAAATATCTAGCAAAATATTCTAAAAATCAATAAGTGCTAACATAGGGAGAGTACAGTAAAACAATCCAACAGACCCTATAACATATAAAGACGTTTATTCAACAGAGGGCACAATTTATTTTTTGACAAAATATGTCATGAAAAATATACTTTTTAAAATTAATCCTCTTCGTGTGTTAATCTAAGATCTTTTGCAGTTGTGTTTAAATAAAATCGAGAAGCTGCGATTAAGCTGGGATATGCGTTTTCTACCTTTCTTTTTTTTTTTTTTTTACACTAATCAAGTTATTAAATGTAGTTGCCCTTTCCATCCACCTTCTCCCTTTCACTGTTGTAATTATCGCTTCTTTTTCCTCTTGTAAACAACGCACATATTAAAAACAAATTGTATTGGTTTGCTTTTGATAATGAAAGATATTGCTGTTGTTGATTCTTATCAATCTTGGACAAGTTCGCTGACGAAGCTCTTTTAATCCGGGAGAGTGTCTTTTTTTTCAGTAGCGCCATCTGGGTCAAAAGTACGACTTAACTACTAATACGTCACAACACTATTTAAGGGCGGGCTTCATTAATGAATTTCATTCACTCATCCACAGATCGTAATTTAGACCTGAATCAGAGATCGATCCCCATTGTACCAGTACCCCCATTGGTATTGTCTTGGCATGGAAGAATTTTATGTCGCAACATATTTATCCGTGCAACAGCCACCACATACACAAGGAGTCTTGGGCCGGTGGGGTTCAAACTTACAACCTAAGCGATACGAATCCATTGTCCTTCTAACCAGACTATCCCGACTCAAATATATTGTGGAAATATTATTCAAAAAAAACTCCAAAAAATTTCAAATTTTTGAATAAATTATACGGCAAACGAGTTTATATCATAAAAAAGTTTTTTTTTTTTTTAGTTTTTAAAACAGTTCAATGTGAAAACAAACTGAATAGAAATCGACCAGAGATGCACATTTTAATTTAGCCTAAAGTATATGTGTACCAAATTTTGTAGCTATAAGTCAAATGACTTGGCCTGTATAGCGCAGATGCCTTCGCACATGCTCCTTTATTTTTTATGGTAATGAACACGGACTAATTGTTCTGTTTGAAGGAACTAGTATGTTAATATAGATATTTTTAATATTTTATTTGGTGTTAGATGGTTTATTTTATAAAATTATCTCAAGAAAGGGAATATCGTTGATTCTTTAGTGAATTCAGTATTTATATTTTTATAATGAAGACTTCAATACTTAATCATGAATCGTAGTACAGTAAAAGCTGTTTTTGTGCTGTCCATTTTTATGCAATTTTATTTTTGTCCCATTTTTTTATGCGGTATATAAATGTTCAATGTAGATACACATGTACATGTACATATACAAGCACACTTCAAGACGCTTTGTTCATTTGTTTTAAACAGTCTTCCACCTAATGGACATTCATTTATTTCTGCTCAAGTTTTTTCCACGATTCACGTGATTAAGAATTCATTTTATAGTGAGATTAATGGTAAATAAATTAATTACTTTTGTTTCTATTTGTATATATTTTTTTATGATTTTTATTTTAATTTTAGACATAAGTACTCTCTTAAAATAAATAAATATAGCAAAAAAAGTGAAAAGGACAACTCCATTAGAAAAAAAAATTCTAATATTAAATAGACTAGCACTGCATCTCCGTTTTGGATTACGGCGAGTAGCAGTGAATTATGTAAAGTGCCTTTTGAACACTTCTCCCTGTATGCAATAAGAGATTAAATGTTTTTAAAGTGTTTCCATGTGCAATTTAATTATTTTGTTTTGATGCACTTTCTCATGTATTTCGTAAATAATTGACGCATTTTCTATATACGACTTTTTCTATGCGGTCCCTGTCCACCGCATAAAAAAATCCGTAGTATGTCGTAAACAATGGTTTATTATATGTAATCATTTATAAAATTTCCGAATATTTTATTTGTGAGGATTCTTTTATGCGGTCCCTATATACCACATAAAAACAGGCTTTACTCTATTACTATCACTAAATGAAGTCATGTTTCTGAGGTGAAATTAAATAAATCACATTTCTTAAAAGTATATTGAGTTGCAAAAAGGAAGTGTAAGAAAATCACAATGAAATTTACAATCACACGTGTAAAAAAATCGAATAGTACTCAGAGAGACAGAAGATAAAGTTTCATTTCTATGCATCTCATTCTATTTCATCTCATTGCCCTTTTTAAAAGTCCATTCCTGAGGGCAAAGCAAGAACAAAAATAAGCATCGAAGCAATTACTTTTATTGGACTTGAATCCATTAAGTTGAAGGTCCAATGCTCCCGGCATCGGAAGTGGGGATTCGTTTCTTTACTTTTGAGTACCATATCTGTAAATCTCTGATCACAATAAAATACACTTTTTCCATTTCTTCCAAACTAAGTTCAGTAAGAGAACAGAACGAATAACTAGTAAAAGAAAAAAATCATAATTTACAAGAATAGTTAACTTCTCATTTCAGAGTTCGTTCAATATTTTACGTTTGGAACATTTGAACTGAAGAAATTTTTCGATAGTACATAGTTTTTGACATTATTATTCTACTTCCACTTCTAATCGGAAAAAAAATTTGCAAAAGCAATTTTCTGATTTACTATAAATTTCAGGTACCGTCTTTTCCCGGTCCTATTTTATTTCTTGATGTTATATTCAGATAACCATAAAAAGTTCATTGCGAATAAAAAAAAATTATTTGAAATATGAAAAAAAAAAAAAAAAAAAAAAAAATTCAATGCAGGAACAATGTTCCAGAAATTCATGAAATTAATATTCTTTATAATAATACAAGTTTTTCAGCAAGATATCTAAATTTAGAATAAAATATATGAAAGAAATTAATACAGTTTCTTATATTTCCATTTATGGCTTTTTTTAAAAGAATTATTTGCATGCATTTATGAAACAAATATGTATTTGTAATATTAAGTTCAATTTCAAATATATATATATATATATATATATATATATATATATATATATATATATATATATATATATATAATATAATATAATATATAATTATTTAATGATTTCCTATAGAAGTTTAAAATGGATTCATTAAATGAGCCTAAAACAGAAAGTTAATAAAAAAATTTTTTTTTTCAAATTACCTTTGTTAAGAAATGAAAACAAGAATTTAATTTTTAACTGAGAAAATATGAAAAATTTTTTTCTGCATGAAAAAAATAAAGATTTTTCTAGGCATTTTCTGATTTTGGTAAATTGATCATTCTTTTCTTAAATGTAATTATTTTAATTTATTATGTATTTGTAATACATTATGTATTTTTAATATTTCGTCTTTTGCCTATTTGAACTAAAATTGTCTCTGAGACGTCATATTATTGGAATGTTATAGACTCATTTCATAAATTTTTCATTCTATTAATTGGTAATATATTTTAGACAATCTATCAATATTTCATGCTTTATAAATTATTCTAATTAGTACTTTTATATTTTATAAGTTTTAACCCTTCTGTTCATTTTGTATAGCATACCATACATACAACTTTATAAAAATATACTACAACTATAAAATAATTTTTAAATAATAAATAAATAAAATAAAATACACATGCCTAAATGTTTGTTCTTACACATTTTTATATATACATGCCTATATACATTTTTTTTTTTTTTTTTGCTTTTCTTCAAAAAAGCAATCTTGCCACGATAAGGTTTAATAAATTTATTGTAAAGAGTTTCACTTAATAAATTATATATGTATATAATTATCCAGAAATTCAGAATATCGTTTGACTCCGCAATTCTTAATAGAATTAAGTATTTATGTCTAGGGAGAGCGATGTTAAAGAAAATTAAGTTTGCAGAATACATATTTATTTACACTCACAAAATTAAGTATATATATATTCTATCCTCCCATATGAATGAAAATAGTGGAAATGTTTAGTTTTTCCATTCCATTTTCAGCCCTTACATTCTTCATACTTTCGTATATGTCTTTAATTACTCATCTAAACAATCAAAATTTTAACATTCAACCTGCAGTTTTTGAAACTTGAAAAAAGAAATTATAGTTTTTATAATAAAATATCACTAACGATGAGTTTCTAAAAGAGCAGTCGCCTAAACATTTCCGTCCGGAATCTACATTAAACTATCAGGCTTTGAATGATCTCTCATTTGTGGACATAATATAAATGCACTTGCACTTTATACTTTCTAAAGCCTCTCTCCTAGTCAGCCGTCTATGAAGCAATCCTATTGTTAGATAAAGTGTTGTTTTGTTTTGTTCAAAAGTGAGCTACATGATGAAAGTGAGCAATTGTTTCCGCTTTAAAACAACAAGTCCTATCTTTAAAAAACTGATAATTTTAGGTGAAAAAGAAAACAATATCTTTTAAATTATGAGCCCAAACAACGGGAAGACAGCGGGTTATTTACCTTTTTAATAATCTAACTTGAACCACATACATTGTGGATCTTTGTTAATACAAACTATTGTACGATTTCTTGATGATGCAATTCGATATTCTCATTGCTAGGTTATATATTGTGCTTATCATTAAAAATATATATATAGCCGGATATTTTTTGCTTATAGAATACGATTTCTCTACGGTGTGATTCGATTTTCTGAATTCCAATTCCCAATTATATCGAGAAAAATCTTTAAATCGAAATCTCACTGCATCTGTACATACAGGATTATACGTTTTGATATTTTTACCAAGGTGTCAATTATTGAAATCTGCCTTTTGACATGAAAAACACTCCGGAAATTGATAATAATATTTCTTTAATTATAATCTGCTACACGTCTACCATATCATAAATTCTTATTAAAGATATATACAATATCGCTGATTCTTTAAAGAATAAAACAATAATTGAATCTTTCAAAGCGACATTGTCACAATATTGGGTTCTAAAATATTTTTACAAAAGTTATCTTTTGTTTAACAAAATATTTACTAAAAAATTCCTATCCATAATTATAATTATACATTATGTGTCTTTTCTAAAAATAAAAGCATGCAACTTTAAGTAATTGATTAAAGCATGCATATTTAATTGATTCTTTTAAATAAATATCATCAATTATGTAGACAATTTAAGACAGTTCGAATTCATTTTATCATCTAAAACAGTACATTTGCTAATGCACATTTTCCAAATCAAAATAAAAAATATTTTATTTCAACAATGTTTGACAAATATAAGATTTACCTTACATTACACGCAATAATTTATAAATATTCGTGACTTAACATTCTGCTTAAAGAAAAATCTGTTCCTACACATTCTCTTCAAATATTGATTATCACATGTTATAACAGAACATTTTCAAATAACATTTTCTTTAAAGAAACCGTTTCCTTTTATTACAGAAGATGAACGACATAAAAACAGCAGCATTTTAAGCAAATAAAAGAAAGCATAATTTAGCACACAGCTTGTTGTTTGCAGCTGTTGAGATTTTTACCTTAGGCAAGTATCTTGCAGAAAGCTGCTCTATACCATCAACTACATGCTGAGCGAAGAATTACTTTCAATTTTTCACTTTAATATACGTGACACTTAATCAGGAGAGAGAAAAAAGAAGTAAATTTTTATTTCCACTCAAAAAATTGTTAAATAAAAGAGATTTATATCTGTTTTTGGAATTATATTTTAAATGATTTTGTTATTTGTATTGAGTAAATATTGTATCAGAAAATAAGAAGATTAAAAATTAAAGATTATATATATTATACTATAAGGTTCCTATTTTCAGAAACTTGAAATTACTTATTTAAAGTTTTAAAGTTTAAATAAGTAATTTAATTAGAAATAAGTAATTATAAATAATTACCTTAAATAATTAATTAGATTTATTTAATAACAGTTTTTAAACTTAAATATGCAATTTAAAGAAAATTTATGTTACTGATATAAAATGAACAAAAATATTTTTTTTTTGAAAGCATTGATTTATCAATAAACATGGAATATAGTTAGAGTACCAAATTATATACAAGAAACCAAAGTTTAGATTATTAATAAATTAACTAGAAAAATTTAGTTACAATTTTCGAAAGTTTGAAATAGTAGAATTGCTCCAAAAAAAACTGTTTTTGAGTTTCATCACGCGTCATTTCGTATACATAAAATTTCTCTCTTCATTTACTCGAAATATCACTAAACCGTTAGAAGTACTTGAGGATATGCACTTGTTTTTCAATAAACACGCAATTTAATGGAGTAAGTTAATCAGAAAATTTAGTGAGCTTAATGAAATAGAATAATAGTGAGCTTAATGTAATAAAGTAATAGTGAGCTTAATGTAATAAAGTAATAGTGAGCTTAATGTAATAAAGTAATAGTGAACTTAATGTAATAAAGTTGTTCGAAGGAGAAATATGAAACATTTGAATAGAATTGGCTTCTCATATCTGATCTAGTAGTCGTAAAAAAAGTATACAAATGTAGAAAGAAAAAAACAATCTAGGATAACGAATCGAAATCTTAATATTATGTACTATTGAAATATTTGCTAATCATTTTATAAGCAAATATATTAATCACTTTAATCTGTGAAAAAGCAGCTGCGTAAGAAAGCGATAATGAAAAAAATTTTGACAATTTTCGTAAAACAATATTTTTTCCATTAAAAAAAATCCTTTAATTCTAGACTCCTGAATCCAGCTTTTTAGAATTTGTATTTAATCTTCCCCTGACCACATGGGAGAGGGGAAAACGATTTTCTTATCTTTCCCATATTATTCTTTCTAGCAAACCATTTGGGTGTATTTTAAAAACTATTCTAAAATTAGCAGATTAAGACATTATGGTTCAATTCCAATTTATCTTTTAAACATTTTTGTCTATGTTCGAGAAACTTACTGGAAATGAAGCTCTCTCATTCTCTAATTGTACACCATATGATGGAAGCTTATTATACGTGATAATCAAATGAATTTAGTTATTTTAAATTTCCTGAAAATATTGCATTTTCAATAAGCATGGATTACAATTATAAGAAAAAATAATATAAAACAACCAAAATTTAGATTTAATAAACTAACAAATGATTTTTTTTCAGAATTCTTTTGTAAATTAATATGATACTTTCATCATAATCATGAAATTGCTTAATTTTTCTCCTTTATAAAATTTACTGGAAACATCCAAAATTTATTATATTATTAGTTACTATATTAAACTCTAAATTCACTCGACGAGCTTAAGATGTTAAATAATAGTAAATATTTTAAAATATATTGAAATAATTGAACTCGTAAGAAAAATAATAAACTACGAGTTTTTCCATGGGTTTGCCACTTCCATGAAAACATGTTGAAGTCTTTTGGATTTCCTAGTGGCAAAGGTGAAATGTAAGCTCATTCATTCTGTTGAAGCTACATTAACTTAGAGATCGTTTATTTGAATTTCTCATCCATGGATTGTATAAGGCAATAGAAATGGACAAGCCAACAAATGCCAAATGATCTATCTCATGAGTTTTCAATCTTTAACAGATATTCCAAGTTTCTATCAGCTGATTGTTTGATTTGAAAACTTTTGTCACTGTTGAATGCTTTTGCTTTCTATTAGTTCTACTATTAACAAAAATTAATTTAAGATTCATTTTATTTGGAAACCATGCTCTACCTGGCACACATTTTGAATGTTTAGGACTAAAAGTTATTAGCATTTCAAATTGAAAATAGATAGGAAATGCTCCTATTATATTATACATCAATTCAGGCAATTCATTCTGCATTGGCGACAATCTATTTTATATTAAAAATGCCTCACGATATCTTAAAATTTTGCTCATATTTACTTTTAATATTAAGTGGAAGTATTTATACGAGTACTTATTTCGTAATTCAAATCTTGTGTTTCCTTTTTAAAATATAACAGCAAGCAAATTAATAAATAGTTAAGTTTTGAGAACAATTTATCATTTATTTATATCATTTACTATCACATTTATTATATTAATTAACATTGTTTAGTGAAGTAAATTTCGCTGAACGATGTTAGATTCAGATTAGTTATACTTTTTATTTCAAATACATAAGCTTTGAAATGTATTTTCTCTTCCACACATTCATAATCAATAACATGATATGAAAATCGTTTAATAATACTTTTTACTGTTGATGGCTTAGGTTGATGTAGGTGGACTTTCAGTTCTCATACGCTATAAATTTAATGTATATATTTCAGGGTTAACACTTTTTATGAAATATAAACGTGTGAGCTGGTAGTCTAACAAATTTGACCAAGATTACCAATCAGAATCCCAGCAAATTAGCCAAGTACTTCGCAAAAATCACATAAGCTTTTTTTTATATTAATCGGATGCAAAGTTTCGAAGTAATTTATCTCTGATTCCAAATATTGGCCTTTCTTTCAATATTTATATCATTTGTTGAGAATATTAAATGTTTATTTCTGAATGAAGATAAATTTTCGATCCGCAATTAAGATTTCCCATCCAAAATACATAATTAGTTCATTTAATGCATCAGGTACTAAGGTTTTCATTTTAAGACAAATTTAATGAAGTTAGCGATTTCAAAATCATCCATTCAAAACACACGAAGTGTTTAAGGAATGGTACAAGAAGAACATGCAGTTCCAATTACATTAGATGAAATATTTTTCAGTTGAACTAAATCTGAATGATTTAAATTCATTATGTTGAATTAGAATCTTACATAGTAGTGTAAATAATTTAAAATAAAATCAAATTTTCATTCCACATCTTATTAAATACCATAAAAATAAAGAAAATAATGTGTTTAAAATTCATTAGAATGATACTTTTATTTATTCTCAAAAGAAAAAGCACAATGTATATAAAAATTTCGTCAAATGATAAATATATTTACCATTCACAAGCCACAAGTTTCGAAAATATAAAATTTGAAGTAAAAAAATGAAAACCCTGTCTTCGCCTCAAAAATTTTCAAAATTTAGACAGGGGTAGCAGAAGAAAAATATCAATGCATATGTTAGGCAATATAGTGTCTCTGCTGAGCTAATTAAACAACAATAGAGTTTTTATTAATGCTTTACTATTGTATATATGATATCAAAACATAGACCATACACTAGTATATATATATATATATATATATATATATATATATAAATCAGAATATTATATACTCTTTAAATGAAAGAAGTTGTGTGCAATGCACAATGTAACTTGTTTTAGTTCGTTTTATTAAGTGTTTGTAGTTTTCCCTTTTGTCATTAAGGATAGAATATAAAAATGAATAATTTTTTCTTTTCTTCTTATTTTTAATGACATGAATTTATGACTTTTATTATTTTGATGTTTTGTATGAAAGATGCATTATGAAATTCGCAACATATATTATTTATTGTTAACTTTAAAATAATATATATATTAAAAGAATTGCATTTATATTTCTTGGTCAACCTATGCTATTAACTTAAATTCCAAACTTTATATTATTTATTTATTAATTTCGGAATTACTGCAGCATCTGTAAAATAAATATTATTAATAAATGGCCTTATCAACTTCTACTTTTATTCAGTTACAGTCTGTAATCAAAGCATTGCAAGTTTCGAATGTAGACATTTGTTATTCGCATTTTGTAAAATTCCGAAGAAACTTTTTACTATTCACCAATTTTTTATGATGTTCATTCTACTAGCTGATTCAAAAACAAAAAAGCTCTAGATATTATTACTTTCTTTTTTTTTTTCTCTTTTATTCTTCAAATATTCTATTTAGAAAATAATGATTTTTTTAAAAAAAATATATATATATAACGGATTGATGCAAATACAAGAAACATCGTTGGCTTGTTATCGTTTTCATATAAATAATAAAGAATAATTTTTTTATAAATACTTTTTCTTAATATTTGCCATTGAAGACTTTACGTTGATACTTTTAATGCAATCTTAATACGAAAAGCGCATGATCTGAATTTCTTAACATATTTGAAGGCATTTTTCAGTTTAAAAAATTCCATCAATGTTTATTGCACTTTTGAAGAAACAGAAAGTATTTGTTTTATATCATCTTACTTAGATAATTTTATTTCATTTTAATGCAAAAATTAAGTCGATTGTAGGATAAATAAGAATCAATACCGAGTAATGTTAAAACAATTAACGTTTTAAAGCAATGAGGGAATTTATTTTAAAGCAATCAGGGGATTTGTTTTTATTCCTTTTCCTTTTTTAATATATCACCATGCTTCATGATGATTTGCTATTAATGAAAATATATTCGAATTATTCAAATATAACTAAAGGATTGTCAAGTTTTCAAATTAAATGTCTTATAGACTTTTGTTTCTTTTTCTTTTATCTGAAACATAACATTCACGTTTTTAGTTATTATTTTCTAATATTGATTTTTTCTTAATTTGGAACACGCATGATATTTCAAGATAAGAGATGGTTAGATAAAAAAAATAATGAACGCCATTTTTTACTAAACATGCATAAAAGTGCAAGGAAATTTGAAATTGAAATTGTGCATTTGAAAACCGACAATATCTTAAATTTATTGTGTACATATAGTTTTGAAATCCATCGTACATTATACATAAAAAGAAAAGGAGTATTTACAGATATCAGTGGTTATCAAATCAAAAATAATGTCAGAATATATTTGAAGATTTAGAAGAATATTTGTGTTTAACTTGGGTATTATTGCTGCTACATTGCCAGAATTGATTTCATTATTTAAATACTTCCTTAAGTTTTGTTTTTGTTGTTGTTGTCTTTGTTGATAGTTTAATTATGATGACATTTTAATTATGTTTTCATAACTCTGAAAATAAAATCTCAAAACTAATGTTGTAATAATAAAATATTTTTTGTTTTGTTTTTGAGCCTTAGCTTATTAAAGATATCGTATAATATGAGAAGTTCTTATATCCTTTTAAATTATACTTCTTTTTTTGTACAAAGTAATGTAATTTGTATTATGAAGTCATTTAATTTTATTTTCATGAATATCCTGTATAGCATTGTAGGAGAACCTTTGTAAAGCGATATAACTTTCTACCTAGACAGTGCCTTCAGTGCTGTCTATAATGTCTGTTGCAGTGAGATGTGTGATGTAGAAACGATATCGGAAGAGTTTTGGCAGTTCCTACATCAGCTAATTTGAGGAACTTGCTGGTTGGTTTCGATTTATTGAGCTTTCTTTCCTTGTAATCGATAGTCAACAGACCTGGAAGGGAGTCTATGACTCAACTGAGCAGAGTTAGAATTGTTAGCAGATTTTCCTCATAGCATCTTGGCATCAAAATTGACAAAAATTGTTATATTCTAGATAAACAAGCATTTCCGTTTCGCAAATTAAAATGAATCGTATCAGCAAATGTAGACATTTGCAGCAAAGTGTTTCATTCTAAAAATTGAGAGAAAATTCATTTTAAAAACCAGGTCTTTCTAGACTGTGCGTTCGATTTCCAATTCCCTTCTTGTAAAATAGTAATTGCCTTGCATAGTTCTCGCGACTCCTTATTTTATCAGATCCAATGATATTTTGCAAGCAAAAATTATTAAATCCTCTAATACCATTTTCACTATGTTTTTCTTAGTAAATATTTAATAATAATTTGTTTTAATGCATCATTAATTGAAACATTTGTTTACTTTATCTTTCAGGAAAGGAAGATATTTTTAACCAAACATTTATTGTGGGAAAAGGTAAGCATATTCTTGTTATGAGTAGTTATTAAACGCTCATTCTTAATCTTCGGGATACAAACATTGAATACACAATTTCAAAAGTCATTAAAAACATTCAATGCACTTAGGGGTAAATTTATCAACTTTTCTTTTCCTTTGAAAGAGTTTCAAGAAAAATTGTATGGTAGTTATAATTTTAAAGCACTTAGTAAGTTTAGTTCATTTATTAGAGATTTATTTATAGAAAAATAAGCGACTTTGATCTCCAGTGTATCTATTTAATGGTTTAGGCTTAAATTGTAAGATTAATACACTTGTTATAATATTATCAAATCAGTATGTTACTTTATGTAAGGCATGATAAAACTAAAAATAGACCCTTGAAGCAGAAAAGAATGTCTGCAGCTGAATATAGAGATATATTTTTAATATTCTCTGATGCATTAGCTTTCATTTCTCATCTATTTTTAAAAGAATTCTAATGGTTTATTTATAGTGTTATACTGCTGTTTGTTGACACATTCTTGTGAAGTAGATATTTCAAAAAATTATTTATACGCATAATTTTTAAAAAGATTTCTTATTAAAACTCATGTATTATATAGGCTTTAACGCTTTTCTAGATTAATAATGATCAATTTATATACAGTCTTGAAATGTATCATAATCATTCTTTATTTTTTTTTTTTAAATGATGTAACTGTTTATATTACGATTCCTCATTTTCAGAAAAATATTGATAATCGTTTTAACGATAATTAAAATCTTAATTATTGACAACTTATATTATGCTATTTACAATTTACAAATAATAAACTCGAAACTTTTTTTTTTTTTTTTTTTTTTTTTTTTTTTACAATTTGAAGCGAATTTTGCTGTGAAAAAGTTATAATTAATTTAATAAATACGATTTTTAGAAAGATTCACACGAAATCAAAAAAACAATAAATTATCAAAGAAATGAAATAATCATCTCTGAATATTAAAATAATAATAAATTAGTAAAGTGAAAAACGTGCTCATACGTACTTAATTATAATCCTAAATTTTACTAAATATTTCTATGTACAGTGTGATTCATTTATCATTCTATGAGATAATTATGAGTGAATGAAAAGTGATAAATCAAAAGTTTAGTTAGGCATAAATGATATAATAACTTCAGCTTACACGCTCAAAGATATTGTTGTTAGCTTTTTCTACTAGAATTTTAAAGATTTAAAGATCATTAGGTCAGTGAACCATGCAGAAAATTGCTAGTATTTTAATTCTTTTGATAAAGAGGCAATCTGATACAATCGAAATTCTGCCTTTAATTTATTATTTATATGTAATTTAATTGATTATTATATTTATATTATTATTTCCTTTATTTTATAAAATGAAATTTATCTGTCCTCACAGATATAACTAAAAATTTCAAAAATAAAAGACGGTACATATCAAAGCATTTCTATGACATATTTTATTTATTTTTTCATATATAAAATATGATGCTTCAATTCTGGCAACTCAATTATTGTGCTTAAACTTAAATGAATTCGATGATAATATTAATAATGCACTAAACAAATGATCGTTTCTCCGCACGATTCCTATGTGTATAAATATGAAGTAATCTATTTCCTAGAAAAATTATTAAAATAAATAGAACAATTTATTTTTGACAAATTCAACAATAAATATTTTGTGGTATTATCTTGTCTTATTATTTAATTTCCTTTACAAAGTATATAATATTAAACATTTAGTTATTAAATTTTATGCTAAATTTACAAATATTTTTTTCTGAGCTTAAACACAATAATCTTGTAGACTTTTGTTCCATAAAATATCTTTTTTGATGATATGCACAAATTATTCCTTTTATAATATATTTTAGTATTCATTTTTCTGAAAAAGTGTATGCTAAAAACTTATTTTATTGTTTTGAACACTTAGTTTCCAGCTCACTTTTTTACGGGTTTTGTATGAAGTTAATGCTGATCCTTTGTTGAAAAATTATTTGATTTGCCTGACATTTTCACGTACTTTAAACACAATCTTTTATTTCAGGTTTAAGTTTGAATAAGTTCTGAAAAATTTATTTCATTTTATCATTTGTCCTCTAACTGTCTTGTTGATTTCTCTTTCTTCAATAGCGTTAAAAGAACAAAAATGTTTTTTTTTCTTTTAATAAAAAAAAGGCATACCGAAAAATAAACTTAAGGAAAAGAGAAAAATATATGGTTTCATGTAAAGAAAAAAAAATAGTTTCAATATAATTAATTTCTGTCAGACAGGATAGCAAAATCTAATAACCAAAATGTTTTCAATAAATATATATACAAATGCTCCACAATGTGCGAATTATTGAAATGCGCGAAGAAAAAAAATAGAAAGATCCCTCACCTCAGAATATTATTACACTATAATTTCTACGGAAGATGTTTTATTAAATTATTATGAACCAAATCTTATTACAACATCTCCATTTATTCCAAAATGTATTCTTACGTGTATATGTTATGTATAAAGAAAAAATTCAGAAAAATATCCTTTGTAGAATGTTTGGAATAAATTTTCGAGATTCATTTATCATGAAAATCATGGCAAATTATCTTCCAGACTAAAACATGTTATATGGCAATGTAAATACAAAAGTGTCAACTGATGAACTCGATATTGAATTTGAATTTTGTGAATATTCAGTCACGAAAATCTCAGTTTAGAGTTTGCTCAAAATAAAGTATTATGCCGTTATTCACATCACCAAGTTAACGTATAATACAATAACTACTATAAATCAGTTCAGTATGCGGTATTCTCACCAAGTGTATCCTAAAGTCAGTTGGAAACTCACTTAACATATTTACGTGACAAAACGCATTTATCCTTTAGAACATAAAACAAACCTTCGGGAACGATATAACTTTCGCATGAAATGCAGATAAAGAACATTGTGTTGATGGAGGCGCCTTTTGAATTAACCTCATACCAAGTTCTTGGGACGGAGCGAGGCATTTTCTCTGCATTAGACGGTGCAAGAGGGCCTCATCGATTCCGATTGGGCTTCTTGCCCAATCGATTTCTTTCAATATACGAAGAAAGGCTGAGGAACATTCATTCTTCCCGCAGAGGAATTCGATAAAGAATATAAAAGAGTTAAAAAAAAATCCGTTTTACATGTGTAGTGGCTTGAGTCGTACAAGCGAGTTTTGCTGCTTCTTTCAGTGAGGGATGGAATCGGTTTCAGGGGATCGGTTTATGGGGAAAAAAGGGGTTGTTTTAAGGATTTGCACGCGTCTCCAGGATTGGAAATCTCGAAAAGAAGGATTGCATCCGTGTTTCAAATGTCGGGTAATATCTTCTACTTGCAATCCGCATCCCATTCCAATGAAATGTTTCTGGAAGTTTTAAATGGTCTAAATAACTGAAGAATAGAAGTTGTAGTTTTCTGAATTCTTTTATTATTATTATTATTATTATTTCTATACTTTTAAGTATTTAGTTTATAAAAATTTAAGTGTAATGTTGATTTAGAAATATTGACGGAAAAATTATTCATTTGAGATATGGCACAAATTAAATATCACTCAAATTATGCTAGTAAAATTTTCAGTTCGTAAAAATCCATCGTAAAATTTTTGTTTGTAAAACCTCTAAGGAAAGTTTTCTTCGGAAGATTGCACATAATCCGATTTAGAAATTCAAATTTAGCAACTAACTCAATGGAAGCAGTGTCTTAATTTATAGAGAAAGATATGGATAGTAAAAAAAATGTTTATTAGGAAAAAGACATTTGCTCACATTTCCACAAAATATTATATATATATATATTTGAATTCCATGCTTGCAATAAGGTATTTGGTTGATTCTATAACAAATTTCAAACATTTAATTATATGAAAATATAGTAATTAAGTTATGAGATTATTTTAATCTCATAACTGGGTAATTAATAAGGAGGAAAAATTCCTTCTTAGTATTTATTAATAAACTAGATAAATAATAAGAAGGAAAAAAAAATTATAAAATATTTTTAGTGGAATTATTTTGTTAAGTTACTTGATATAATATCCTGTTCTAAGGAATTTTTAGCATTTAGTTTAATATGAAGAAAGACGGAAATTAATAATAAATATTTAAATCAATAATAAATATAAAATTGCCAATAATTCTTAAGAATAATAGCAATACTATTCAGGAAAAATCTGTAGCTCTTCAAAATTTTCTGTTAAAGGCTCAGCACTTTTTTTACTATCTTAACTAAGTTTAATTTGTTTCCTGCTCGAGTAAGCTGATTATTACTTAATTAATCAAGAAAGCTTTTTTATACTATAAGATATATTAAGATTAAGGTAAATAGGATCCTTAAATATTATTTTAAACATTTTCAGCCTATTTCTTTAAAAAATGTGGTCTTTGGGGGGGGGCCCTATAAAATATTGCAAATAAAATTTCATTTCGTTCTATTTCTTTGCCTCTTCATTGTGGGATACATATAATATTTATTAACAGTAAGTAGTTTTAATATAAATGTCCCACAAAATCGAATACAGCCATTCTATCAATTACTCTACGACTTTGAGATACAAGTTAGGATTACATATTGCTTGGGAAGAGATCTTCAAAATGGACATATATATAATAACGAGGGACTAAAGATTTTTAAGAAAAGAATCTGTCCAGAATTTGATATGAAAAGTAATATTACGTTTTAATATCAAAATAACTTCTTAATATACGCTAAAATTTCATTTCTATAAGTTTTCAAATACTTATAAAAATATCAGGGAATTTAAAAAAAAAAAAAAAAAAAATTATGCGCATGAAGTATTTTGAAATTTGGAAAATATTCATTAAATGAAAACATATTCTTAATAAATAAGCACTAAGTTTAGACGAAAACATGTTTGAAGTAAAATTTTTATGAATTTAAATATTTTATGAGTATTCAAAATATATCAGTTTTGTTTCTGCCGTATAATCCACTGAATGTATAATTTGAGACATGACGAAATTTTTTTAAAAAATCTCTCTCATTCCTTTATTTGTAAGTCAAAAAATGCTAATATTTGGTAACCTTACTTACTTATTTCCCAAAATACTTTCTAAAAATTCAAGTGTTTCTTTTCTTAATCGAGATCGTCACTGTCATTATAAAATTTCCTCGAGTTTTTTTTTTTTCTCTCCTCTCTCATAAGAGAGCTTGAATCATTAAAAAAATATTTATATATTCCAGAACGATGTGTGACTTTTTTTATTAAGTCTTTAACTCTTTAATAAGATTTTTTTTCTTCATTTTTTTCGACAAAATAGATATATTTTAACTCTATCAAAATCATTCATATTTTTTTATCGACAAATAATTTTATACATAATATATTCTGAGATATTTTCTCCTTGCGAAACTTAAATGTCGATTGTTCATTATTTAAACTTTAATTCATTTGAAATTCATGTTTTAATATAATAACTTATAAAACAGTTAATCATAATATGATAAGATACCGAAAGATGTATGAAAAAATATTTTTTTTTTTTTTATTCTCTCAAAAGAAAGCTTGAATCATTATAAATCTTTATATATTTCAAATCTTTATCCGATTCTTTATTAAGTCATTTAATACTTTCCAATGCATTTCAGCGTGTAAACAATGCTCCGCATCCACTTTTCAACCCATTTCTTAGCAAGAACCAAATAAATATTGAATTTCAAAATGAATTTGAAATATTGCATCTTTCTGGTATTTATTTAAACAAATTAATTTTTGCAATTCTTCGATTGTGTCATATTTTATGCATGAATGCATAAGCATTTTATGCATATTTTTGTCATATTTTATGCATTTTGTCATATTTTATGCATTTTGTCATAATTTATGCATTTTGTCATAATTTATGCAAAAAAGTGGGGTTTAAGTGGTGGTTCATAGAATCACCTTTGGATTACATATTTACTTATTTTCATCCTTTTAAATATTAAAAGTTATGAATTATTGACCCCCCCCCAGGGTTTTTTTAATATATCCAATATAAAAGTGTAATATTTTAGTGTCCCATATTCTTCAAATTTTTATGGTAAACTATTCAAAATAAGTTATTATATTGTAAAATTTACAAAATGTTTCTAAACATTTATATCATACAATAAAAAAGATGAAAACTTTAAACTGATAATTCTACAAGTTATATTTTTATTTATATACGATATTTCAAAACTCTTGGGCTTTTTAAAATGTGAATAAGGTTGTCATGTTTATTATGAATGTTCAGAAGTGAATAGTTTTAATAGAACTATATATATAATTAAATCTAAGGTTTGAAATAATTATTTCCATATATTTCAAAGTCATATATTCAAAGAACATTCAATTCATATATTCAAAGAATATTTTTGGGAGTATAATAATTAAACATTAATTACGAATATATGGAAATAGTGAATATATATTTCGACTTTTTGTCTCTTGATTTCTGAAAAACTATTTACACATTAAATAGATAAATACTACTGAAGGCCTTTTAAGAAAATTTATTTTCAAAATAAAATATAAATAAATTACTAATTACAAAATTAATTTTTAATATAATAATTAAAATTATAATTTTTAAAGTATTTATTTCTTATTTCTTAGTAATTAAATGATTCAGGATGTTAATTGGAAAATAAAATTTACACATTTTAGCATTAAATAATTCTATATAATTTGCTTTTAAGGTAAATATTTTATATTGCTTAATCAGTGTTTTAATATTAATTGTAAAATCTTAGAAGGAAAATCATCAAAAATTTAGCTCATAAAGTGCTGATTCTTTGTTCTTATCAATTACCATTTAACAATTGCACCCAAATATGTTAAAAAATGTGTATATGAATATTTTTATACAAATTTCTTTGTAAATAAAAAAAAATGTTTCTAAAAGTATTATGTACAAAATTTCACACTGTTCTTAATTTGTTGATATTTTTTTTTTCTTTATTTTTGAAATGGTGTAAGTGTTTTCTATGAAGACACTTTTAGGTTTTTATATATATCTGGGAAGAAATAGGTTTCAGGAAAATAAAATCATGGGTTTTTGAAATAATTTTAACTTTTTTTCCATCCAAAAGATATAGGTGATAATCCATGGGTACCAATCATTCATAATGAAAAAGAATTACCGCTTTAAGTTAGCTTAAAAAAATGTACTTGAGGCTTCAATTTTGGGATTTAATTATCGTATTAAAAATTAGCAACAATCTCTATCAATAAAGAGTTTTGATAATTGATTGTTAAATAAATACCTTTAACTGAATTTTTGCATAAATTTCCAGATTTCTTAATAATCTGAAGAATAATAATGCTTAACAATAATGAAGAATATAAATGCTCTAAAAAAACTTAATTCGTTTTTGTTTCAAATGAATTACTTTTTTTATATATATTTTGAATGATGATGCCATCTTGGATTCTTATTCATTAAATCAGGATATTAACTAACGTATCAGATCAAAAAAATCTAATACTAAAACAATTTTTTTTTGAAACAAGCACATTGAAATATTAAATGAATAATCTTATGTATTCCTGGTCCAAAATATCATTTTAGGTATTGATGTTAAAACACAGAACAATAACCGTTTGTTAGTTATAATAATAAAAAAATGAATAGAAACTCTGAAGCTTTATTCCAAAGAAATTCAAAGAATTCAAGCATGTAAAAATAATAATTAAGAAGGTGTATCTCTAATGTTTTAAGCTGAGCTGAATTTATAGCTGAGCTGAATTAATTAATAATACACCCAACCATATCAAAAGTTTCTCTATTGCAGAGTTAAAATACATGAAGTATGTTAAGCACGCGAATGCGTGTGACAAATTGAATAGCTGCACTTTCTGTTTTTATTGGATTTTGGTTGCATTTGTTTCTGTGTCAGAAATAAGTAAAGGCAAACAGAAAGTTTTGATTTATATCCCCCAGTGACAGGAAAAAGGAAAGATTTTTTTTTTTTTTTCAAAATCTCCCTGTCCTATATTTCATTCACGCTGACTTGCACATAGGTTACAGACATCATTCTGACAGGAGTAGAGATTTCTTTCACCACAATGATTCAGAAAAATCAATATTACGCATAATGCTCCTAAAGTCTTTCCAACTAAGCGAAGATAGTTAAAGAAGGAAAAAACAGAAACTGTCCTAAAAGTTCATAAGTGATTTATACCCGTTGTAAAAATATAATTCAGTGAACTGGTGATTGAATAAAACGACGAATATATCAATGTGTCTCTTCATTAAAATGAATTGATAAATGCAAAATGATGCTTTGCTTTTAAGAGCATGATCTACTATTTATCATACATGACATGATCTTATGCAAGATAGATTTTATCAGATAAAAGCTACAAATTTCTGATTCTACAATATATGTTTATACGTATTATATAAATGTTTACAATGTTATTTATCAATTTTTTCACTTTTTTCTCTTCAATTAGTAATATCCGTATAGTTTACACACAGCTAACAACCTCAAAAAAGTTAAGAGGCTGTGTATGTAATTGTCAACATTTTTCTGCAAGTTCAACCCATAGCCACCATTTGTTTTTCAGTATTCTTGTTCCCTTCATTTAATTATTACTTCTCAGAAACATTAAATATAGCCGTGCAGGATTCGACACCGATGGGAATTTCTGTGAATATCCCTGGATGGTTTGTCGCTTCTTTCTTTCTTTTTCCTTTTGCTTTTCCTTCCATCTTGTGCTCATCTAGTTGGTTAGATAATTCAATGTTATAGGCATTGGGAGCACTGATGGCGTTATGTTATGTAAAGGATTATTGTGATAATACATTTTATTAAAGCACAAAAATTAATTTAAGTTTAAAAAATTACTTCAACAGTCAAATATCTTTCATTCAATTTGTTTAGTGATAACTGTCTTTTTGTAACCCATATTGATAAAGAATAATTATTTTTAAAAATTGCTATTATTTCAAATGATAAATTTGCTTTCAAGATGCTCCCTTTCTGATTATTCCTTTTTATACCAAACCTTCACTCTTCATCCTATTAAGATACAATTGCAATTAAAAAGGTAAAGAAGTTTCAGAAATAATATAAAAAATTAGAATGAAGTTTAGTTTTTCTTTTTTTACTTTTAGTTATATTAAAGTCCCGTTTTAAAGCAACAATGGGGCTATTTTGGGACGGACATCGTAATTTTGAAACACTGTCAGTCGACGAGGACTGCACCTGAACTGACAACCCCCTCTCCAACTTCCACAACACACCAGTGGCAGTGCATTTGTCTCCGACGGATTTAACGCGCACCAAACTCACTTACATGACGCTTCTTCGATGGAATCAAATCTCGAACCTGAAACCCCCCGGATCTGAAGCCTCGCCCTTACCACCAGGTCATCACAGCCCCAAATTAGAATGAAATATAATTTATAATTATGCAGATTCACATTTTATATTTAATGTTGTTTTTAGGAAATCTATGAATGGATTAATTCTTTATTACCATATTTTAAAAAAAAAGGATGAGAAAAAAAAATGTAAAAAAAAAAAATTGTTTTATATAACTATCGATTATCAGGAAATCAAAGTCAAGGTAGTTACAACTAAAATAATAGATATAGAAGGACAGTATTACAAAAATAATCGAAATATTTCTTTTTAAATTCCCTGAAATGCAATGCCACTTTATCCAATCTGAAGACAGAAAAAAAACAGTGAAACTCGCCAGTAAGTTTAGATAGAAAGAATAAATAAAAGATCAGGAAACAACATCATTATTGATGTATAAATATGTCTCACATTGTAGCCTTTTTATGGCTGTACTGCATAACAATTGACAGTCTGGGTAATTTAGGAAATAATAAGTTATGAAGACCGTTCGAATAAATCTGGGAAAGCACATAAAGACACATAAAAAAATAAAATGTCACGCAAAACAGCCATAGAAATATGGGTGTGTCCTAGCAGTTTTTCTAAACAGTCCCCCCAAAAAAGAAAACAAAGAAAAACTCGCCGACTCAGGCTCAGGGTGTTAATTGGTTACTTAACATAACCCCAGAGGAAGAGATCGGATGCGGTAAAATATTATTTATCACACGTCGTCTCGTGTTAGTATAATTTATTCTAAGTGATTGAAAATAGAAGTTATGTTTTATCAAATGCGTGTGTTAAATAGATTTCGACGTTTCTGCCTTACGACACGAATGCATTAAAATGACAACATTGTTTTGTTTGAAATAAAATAAAATGTATCTTTCATCATCTAGTGGCTGTTATGAAATTACTTTTGAAATTTAATTAAAAATTTAAAAAAAGTAATTCTTATTATAAGATATTTAAAAAAATAATTTAAATTAATTATGCATTTTATTTATTTAAATAAAATTATGTTTCCTTAGAAATTAGACATTATACTTAAAAAGAAAAATGCAATTGTTGCAGAATATTCAGTGATATTGTAATATCAAAACATGAATATAAATTAATAAAATATAGCAGAAAGGTTCTGTGAATCCATATTTAGTTGACCACATGCATTTTTATAACACTTGTATTTTTGTATTTGTACCTCGTATATTTTTAAAATGTAAACTTCATTAATTAATTGATTGATTATTTACATAAATCATTTGTTTCCTTTTAACTTTGTTTAAACCTTTTTTTGTAATTTACGGAATTTTATATGTTAAAATAATTATTAATTACGCAATTGTAATATAATCTAATTGAATTATATATCAATCAATCAGTCAATTACTTATATCGTAGATAAGCAGTTAATATAATCAATGAATTCAATATAATTAAATTTAATATAATCTATTTGACTTTTAGTATAATATATTTCATATTAGTATATGAAATTACATCAATATTAAGAATTTATTTATTAAAAATGAAAGTCTTTTGCTTAGTACAGCTGTAAGAAAGATAAATTTGCGGTCAAATCACTATTTCTTAATGTCCAAGTAGAAATTTTCCTAACAATACTAAACATATGATGCAAGAATTAGATACACTATGCTGAAAACTTAAATCTTAAAACTTAAAATTAAATCAAATCTAAGTATTTCTTACTTAGCTTTTTAATGATTATTTAAGAAAATTCTTTTGAATTTAGGAAAAATCAGTAATCATCAATATAACTAATTCAGTATTTATAAGCAGGTACTAAAGACTATTGAAAAAACAATTTTCAAATAACAAGTGGTTATTTTTGTAAGGATTTAGTCAAAATTGGATTAACTGAAACCCTTTAAGAGTTACTCACAAAAATTAATTATGTTTAATATGCAACTTAGATATATTGGTTGACACTGCTAGGCTTTCTGCTTCTTTTATTCGTTTACGGAAATGAAATAGATAATTTATAGGGTTTCAGTGATTAAGAAGATGTGACAAATTTCTTGCTAACAAACAAGAAACACCCACAAAAGACATTGGAGCATATACTATCTAATATCTAAATGCAGGGAAAATTATAGAACGGCGAATATTAGGTGACAAAATGATAAAACCAATCAAAAGGCAATCTATTGCATATAAAATGGAAGATTTGATATAAAATAAAATTATTTGATATTTTTTTAAAATATAAAAAAATATATATTCTATAGCTTATATGTATTTCAATAAACCTTAGAATCGCTAAAAATAATTTTTGAAAAGTATGAAAAATAAATCATTGAATTATTAATTATATTGCAATTTTTTAATGAATTAAAATCTTATTCATTAAAAAAATTCTCTAATACCTTGTTCAATTACTTGCTTCAAAATCTTTCAATATAATTGTAAGGGTATTGTATTTTTTTAATGAATACATTTTCTTTATAAGAAAATATGTCCCTTAACAGTAAATGAGTACGTTAGAAATATGTATTGTTTATATATTAAAAAAAAATATACTAAGATCATACAAAGGGATATTCAGTTTAATGAATATTAATCTCTAGAGAAAGGTGACAATTAATTTTCTTTGAATTTAAATTGAAGGAACGATATAAATAAGAGAAAAAAAGATTCCCGTATATTATATATATACGCGATGATGTCACTTAATTTAAATTTTAATTTCCAAATTTTTATCTAAATTATCCCATATTACTTTATTCTGGAATTTTCTTTTATTTCCTGATCCTACTTCTAGTTCAATTATTTCTAATACGAGAGCCAAAAAATTGCTGATATTTTTGTTAACCAAGCCATGAGAGAAGGAATGAAATTCCTTAACAACTACACTTTTTTTTTTTTTAAGTATACCTGAAATTCCCTTTCCTAAGTAGACACATGTAAGAGAAAATTGATCTCACAATGGTCTAATAAAAAAATTTTTGTCACCTCAGGAAAATTATATTATATTATATATATATATATATATATATATATATATATATATATATATATATATATATATATATATGCTGTGAACTCAATAAGTCAGTAGAAGTCTCCTGAAGAAATATTGAGCCATGCTACCTCTATGACGTCCGTATTTATTAAAGTATTAATGGGGAAAATTCTATACACAAACCGACCTCTCTATTATATCCCATAAATATTCGATGGGATGCATGTTAAGTGATCTAGGTGGCCAAATCCTTCGCTGGAATTGTACAGAATGCTCTTCAAACCAATCGTAAACGTTTATGGCTCCATGACATAGGGCATTGCTATTGTTCTAACATACACGTCAGTCTTATATTCTACATTGATTCCTGAGGTTATTTCACGCAGTGTTGCTTGCCATGTTAGCACTGACAATTCTACGCACACATCACTGGTCTCGGTAATTAAATGCAGTCGATTAGCCACTGTATTCTCCATGGTGGAAGGTTATATCTGAAATTAGGTATTCTTGGTGCACTCTTAACGCTGTGGATATCTTGAATTCCTTAACAATTTCAGAAATGGAACTTCATCTTGCTTCCCAATATACCCAAATTGGGACTTTGAAAGGAGAATACAAAATCACTCCTTTCCTATATTCTTTCTTTAAAATAAAGACTGTGTACTTCTAGACTAATAAGAAGTCTCAAAGAAATGCTATCTCAGTCAAACGGCAGTATTCTTCGAAGAGAGGATTAGAAGCCTTGTCTAATATTTGAAAGTTCACGAATGTGATGAATTCACCAACTTGAATATTGACTTCTATTGTGTCGAAAATGAAACCTATTTCAACATAAATTTTGATGGTGAATTCGGGTTTTTTTCTACTCTTTTTCTGCATAGACAATCGGAAGTTTGGAAAACGGCCGTTTTATATATAAATTAATTCGCATATTTTGTACATATATTTAATGGTATTTATTAGTCCAATTTCTATTTTTTTTATTTTAGCTCATATTACTTTATAAGAGATTTCCTGATCCTAATCCCACTTTTCTTATATAATTATTTCTAACTCTAAAAAAATTGCTGACACTTATTATTAACACACAAACGCTTTTCTTACGCCACGAGAAGAGGGATTAAGATAACTATCACTTATGCATTCTTCTTAAGAAAAACTAATATTCCCTTTCCTAAGTGTCAAAGAAGGACCTATCTGAATTTCATAGTAAAATCTGAGGGAAAAATTACTTTCACCTTCTTTCTTTGTATCAGTAAGTAAACAGACATCTCTTTATCTTAGATCTTCTTCGTTCACAAATTATGCTTTCCTTAGAAAAAAAAGTCGAAAAATTTCAAAAGTATCTTTTTAGACCCGTACTGCAAAAATTATATATATAAAATACGATTGCTACATATTATCTGTATCTTGAATATGTATAAACGCGTATAATTATATAATTCGTAAATGGGGATGCAATGATTTCAACTACAAAACTGAAATATAAATTTTCATATTTATTTCATTAATCAAATGTAACAATATGACTAATGTTTATATAATCTAATTTAGATTTTTATTAATAATTGTTTCTCATAATGGTTGAATTTGACGTTTAAGGGTTTGGATAAGTTATTACTTATAAAATATTTTAAGCTGTAACAACACAACTGACATTTTTCTATTCACCTCCAGATTCATATAGTAGAATCTTCATAAAACTATTAACTATGGAGCATTATTCAATATTATTTATATAGATAATCAATAATTATAAAATTCATTGTAAATTTTACTTACGGTATAACCGGATCGATCCGTCTGTTGTTCCTAGAGAATTTCTGGCTGAGCATTTGTATGTGCCATAATCTTCAGGTCGCACGGACACTATAGTCAATTTCATGTGTACTTTGTATGTATTATCCTGTATACTTGTAATATATTTACTGTTCGACACAATCATCATACTGTTTTCTTTTGTCCAATAGTTGATTGACATCGGATACGCCTCCGTATTGCAGTCCAAGGTAGCATCTTCCCCGATGGAGGCGCCAATGAGTTGATTGGGTATCGATATCATTGGAGGAACTGCATTGAAAAATAAATGACTTATATTATACTGCTTTCTTTAAACCGATGCATATTCTTTAAGCAAAAAACAGATTTATTAAAATATGCATAATTTTTATTTAAGATATATATATATATATATATATATATATATATATATATATATATATATATATATATATATATTTACTTAAATTACATTTATTAATTATCAATATAAGTTATATAATATATATTGATATATATTAATTAATTATTTGAATATTAATAAATATCAATGGATATATTATATTAACTGATTGAAATACTCAAAATTTTATTAAAAAAGTAACCATTTATGCAAGATCTTAGCAAAGATTCTAAAAAAAAATAATAATAAAAATAAATTAGATAAATTACTGTAATATTTTTAATTTCTATTCAACCTAATTTTATTTAGAATAGTTTTTATAATAGCATCTATTAAACAACTGAAACTATTAAAGCTCTTTAACTTACATATTATAATTATATAGTATTAGTTAATTTTGCTTGGACCTTAAAGTTCGATTGAAAATAATTATTTTCAGGTTATGATCAGAATATTCTTTTTTCATTTCTTTATTTTCAAAGAATATATAATGCATATCTACTTTGAGAACTATGAAATTAATTAAAATATTGAATGCTTATTGTATAATACAAAAAGAAGTGAAGTGATATACGTATTTTAATTTTTTTTAAGTTTTATATATATATCATTCTGTTTTATAATAAACTAAAAAACAAGAAAGCTATATTCAAAATAGTCAACATAAAACTGCATACGAAATGAAAATATAAAACAGTTTTTAACATTATCGTCAGATGAATATAAATATTTGTAAAGTAAAATTGTAGCATAAATGGGAAATAAATCGTACAAAATTGAATATTATTTAAAAATATCGTTTTGAATAGAATATTCAAAACAGAGCTCATCCATTCATTATTTATTTCTAATGTAATGAAAAAGCAACCAAACCTTTGAACATTTGATTTTCTTTTTGTGTTTATTCGAATTTCGCAAGTTTCATTCATAATCTTACTTTTTTTTTAGAAAATGCCTGGAATAAATCTGCTCTGATAAATTAAATTACCTATTTAAGCAACTTATTTTCTAGCTTTGATAAACTACTATTCATTTCATCTATAATATTTCATTTCTTTAGATCATCAATTAAGAACTTCGTAGATTATTTATTTTGAGTATTCAGGTGTATGAATTTATTTTATTACGAATGGAGAAATGATGCAAAATATTTTGTTTCCTATTTTTTTTTTTTCTAATTTATCTTTTTTTAAAAGAAAAAAAAATATCAAAGAGCATGTTAGATCATTTTTCAAAAAGGATTGGCAGTGCTCTTTTGTATTAAAAGATTTTAAAACTGATGTCTGGTTTCTTTCAAAGTAATTTCATGAAATTCGATTAAATACTTACAGGGAAAAAAGCATGATGTTACTAAAATATTTCGTAAATTCTCATTACTAAAATATTTCGTGATGATAGGCGGAGTTATTTATTTCTTTCAAATAAAAATGTCGTAAATTCTTTTTTTTTCACAACAAATAAATGAATGAATTATTTTCCATCTGTATTATAGTAGAGTAGGAATATAAATTTTTGAAACAAAGAAAAAGAATGTTCGATTTTTTGAGAAAGCAGCCATGTTTTTAAAAATTATTAAAATAAATAGGTGGAAAAAAGATTTTAATTTTAAGATGCTTGAAAAATTATACATTCTATTAATTTTTAGTAACCTCAACACGTAATAATTAGTTGCTTACTAATTTTCATTAGCCATTTTTCATTTTCATTACCTTTTTCCACTTTAAAATGTAAAAAGATTAATTTAATAATTAAATTGGTAGTTACTAAAGTCTTTAAATATATAAAGATAATTAGATTTTTTTTAATTCTGAATTATATTAAAAATGATATATCTATATTTTTGTTAGTGAAATCCAAGATAATTAGGAATAAAGTAAAACAGCTATCTTATAATTTTAAATAATTAAATTTCATGAATAAAGAACTACTAACTGGTAATTCAAATATTCAAATTTTTTTCCTTAATGTCTTAAAGGAAAAATGAAAAAGAATTAATGTTAATTGGTATTATACTTATCTTACTGAAGTTCAAAATGATAATTCAGTAGAAAAATAAAATTCTAGAATTCAGATATTTCATACAAATGATTTTTTTCATATATATATATATATATATATATATATATATATATATATACAGAAACACTTTAATTTTTTATGAACTGCTTACTATACAAAATAATTCTAGGAATTTGATGTTTATTAGTTTTTAATTTTGAATACTCAAATTACATGGCAATTGTCAATCTACAGAATAAAATAATTTTTTTACAACCAAAATTAAATTTCTTTAACTCTAAAAAATATAATAAGTCTAATAATTTTATAGGAATCTGTTTTTTTTTCAAACTATTTTTTTTACACTTCCATAAAAAATATTTTTTTTTTTTGTTTCATTAATAGGTGCATGTTTGTGATAGCTTTGTTACAAGGATTTATTATAATTTTTAAAAAAAATGGAGAAAAGGAAAAATGTTTCATCTTTCACAACATTCTTGTATAGAATGTGGATTTGCTAAATATTTACTTTCCACTTTTGGCTATCAAATTATTGAGGAAAAAAAACCGATTGCATACACTTCGAGATCTGTAATCATAATCAATCGATTGCGTTAAGGCGCAAAGAAAAAAATTTGAAAAATTTTTTCTTAAAATAATTTTTTAAATAAATAGTTTAAAATTATTTTTAATAAAAATTCTTGAAAACTAGAGCTGTTTGTATTAGAGTAACTATCATACATAATAATCAGATCAAAAACTAAAAGACCCTATTTAGATGCGAAAGTTTTTTTATTATTATTCCGCCTTAAATTTAATTTAAAATTTAATTTTCCCTTTTTCTGCTCCATGATAATTTTTTAAACTTTCAAAAACATTCAGGTAAATATTGTTTACAATGTAAAAAATCAGTGATATATATATGTTGTAATGGAAATTGGAGAATGTTGACACTCACCAGTGAATGTCAACATATACCAAATACCTCGGTGAAAGAACTAATATTTTATTATATTCGGACTATCAACAGTTTATGTCGACAATCACCGACATGCTCTGGTGGAGGTCGAGACGAGACACCCGATGTCCACGGAGAGACGACACCACTTTGCGAATACGAATCCTTGATGTCTTCCGTGGTCGTACAGATGCACGAAATGTGTTGGCGGTTGTTGTTGGAATAGAAGACTCCAACTTTTATAAATTAGCAAACAAAAATGGTACCCTCAAACAGCCTTATTCCCGTAATCAGTTTGTAATTTGTAAAGCAATGTTACTTTCCATAGATTTCTTCTCAAGAAAAGTCGCTGTGAGAAGTGGAAGAAGAAGTGGAAGGCAAGGCTATACACGCTGTCATTGCAAAAAGAAATGTTTCACTACTAAATGAAATTGTAAAAGTAAGGGTCTCTTATGCAGTTCAAAGTGTCATAATAGTTTAAATTGTTGTAACAAATAAGATAATGTAACGTCAATCACATAATTAAGTTTAATACTATAGCTTTAAGTTTAATAATTTAATTACTATTATTTTATTAGCTTTAAGTTTAATAGTTTAATTCCTATAGTTTTTTAAAGTTTAATTATTACAACATTCTCCTATTTTCACATATATCATTCATAATAGGCTTTCATAATAAAATATGATTTAAAAACGTAAGGAAAATATTTTTTTTTTCAACATTTACCATCAGTGCATAGTGATTGTCAACATAAACCGGTGATAGTCCGAATATATAAGAATATAATAAAATGTTCGGTCTTTCACTGAGTATTTGGTATATGTTGACATTCACCGGTGAGTGTTGACATTCTCCAGATTTCGGTCTTTCACGGCAACATATCTATATAATGTCATAAATCAGCAAAAAAAAAAAAAAAAAATGAGATAGAAGAGATAGAATAATGCAGTTAAATTTCATTGACTGTTTCCCAAAAGATGAATCTGTATGAAATTTGTAAAAGAAAATTTGCATTTAGGCCACAGAATTGGCCAATAAAACGAAACGCAAATTTAATTGGAAACCCTATAATAGGCTATAAGAAGTGGAAATCAATTTGTAGTTAAATGTTATTATATAGGATTGTTTAAGTTATTATATATTGTATTATATAGGATATTCCCAAAAGTGGAACAAGCTTTTATTTTCTTTGCTATGCATATAATTCCAATTACAAAGTTTCATTAAATAATATGTACATTGGCTTCTATAAAAGTTGATAATAAATTGTTAAAATAATTTTAATTTTTCATACATTAACCTCCCTAGAGTTGAGTTAATAAAATGTTTCTCTTACTTTCATTTTGCACATTCATTTCACAATCCTGACTACAAAATTTGCAGATATATGATGATTTTTAAATCTAGAGGGAATACTTTTTACACACTGATAATTTTTTTGCTATTAGAGTGTCAAAAAGTTTTGCAATTTTGTATTAAAACTTTTTATAGAAACCAAATATTGTTTATACATTTAAGGGCATCATTTGATGAAACATTGTATTAAAAAGTATAAGTCTAATTGCAATTATTAATTTAATAACGCTTGTTCCACTTTTTTGAAACGTTCTGTTTATTAATTGATTATATTTTACATGTTTAACTGCAATTAAAAAGTCTTCAGTAAAAATGGATTGCTTTGTCTGTTTTGCTACATAAATATTAATTTAAAATTAACAAAGCTTTTAAAACAATTTCTATTAAACAAAAAATAAATCAAATAAACATTAATTTATTCGAAAAGTATGATTTCATTTTTTTAGCATTTATATTCGTTTAAATTATTTCTCACTCTAATATTTCTAACTAAGTCATACAAATAAAATATTATTTTTTCTTTTACCGAGTTCATTCTAAAAGAAATATATTTTTGCTAATATTGTAAGCTTTCATCTTCTGCTGTAATAAATATGTAATTGTATTACAGGCAACAGTATATTATATATATATATATATATATATATATTTGGATAATTTTGAGAAAGTTGTTTAGTAAAATGTTAAATTTATCAGAAGTTCTTGGTTAAAAATAATGAAAAAAAAAAAAATGTCTAATTTCCAAGTTATTTAATTCATGTAGTAATTTTAATGCATTTAATTAATGCATTAATTGGCATGCCATTAATGCATGCCAAGAATTTTATTTATGCCCTAGTACTTAACGGAAAGAAGAAAAAAAAAATGGAAAATTTTCCAACTTTATCAGAGGATTAAGAAAATAATATGGAATAAGAATCCATTTACAAATGTGCTTACAAATTGTAATACGTTTTTAGTGAATAAGTTAAATATTTTAAAGCAATATTAAAATCACTGTCAATCATTAATTACCTATCCAAAAAAAACCGGAAATCGCATCAAGTATACTAAAAATTAATAAATCATAATTTTCCACTCTATGGATAATTTTTTAATATTCATTTTAATACATGATTCTTAAATCTTCACTGGCTATTATAGTTTTATATGTTTACATATAAAATTAAAGAAAAAATTATTAAAAGATTATCATAACATTAAATATTATAATATAAATAAGCACAGGGAAAGTTCTAGTTCAATATGTTTTCTAAAACTTATTGAAAAAGCAACTTAGAGAGACTTATTAACATATCTTAATATTCCGGTATGGCACATTCATCTCTACATGAAACTTAACACCCCAGAGTGGAATTTATTTTTAAGGGAAATAAATAATTTTGATGATATTTTATGATGACAATTTGATTTAGATTCAAATTACTTACAATTATATTTTAAAATATAGACAATTATCGATTTTCTATTTATAAAGATAAGACTATGTCTCATGCTTTTACAAAGTTCCTTGAAAAATATTTCATATTTACAATGGTATTTTTCTCTTCAGAGATTTTGAAATTTAAATTTTTATATCAAAAAAGCAAAACAAAAATGCATTTAAAGCTATTGCATAATTTATGATGCATTCATTGACGCTCGATCCATGAAATCATTTAATGATTTTATTTTCGTTCATATTGTCTGATTTTGGTTTTTAAAAAATGAAAGACTATAGTTATTATTACTATCGTTATAATTTTGAAATCATTGAATAAATAACAAGTGGATAATTTTGAAATTTAAGTTGGCAAAAAAAAATCCCTTAAAAGAATAATTTTTGAAATTGCCAATCGTCAAAATGAAAATTGCACAACGGAAGATCAACAGAATTTATATGTGTACGTAATCCATATTTTAAATCCATTACCTATCTGAATTTTAAAATCGCTGAGTTTTAAGCATACATTACAAAATATATTTTTAACTATACACATTACAAAGTAGGGTTTTGTTTAAGTATATGCATGAAAAATAGATTTTTAGTCATTTTTTTTTCCTTTTAACATTTTCAATTTCTTATTTGAAAGATGAGAAGCAATTTGTATCCTCCTATATAAAAAAAAATTTAATATATTTGTATTAGTATATAACAGCGGTTCTTAACCTATGGGTCGCGACCCAAAATTGGGTCGCGAAACATATTTCTTGGGTCGCGCTGAGTCGAACCAAAAAAGTTAGTAATACAGCAAATTTCAGACATTTTAGAAATGACGACTTGAATAAATATCAACAATCGAAATGTTTTCAAATATAATTGGGTTCGAATGCCATTTAATTTTGGTGTAAGTGATTTGCATGAGGAATTTGTTAATATTAATCAATTTCAAGAACAATTAATAGAAATACAAAGTGGCCAAGCACTTCGATACAATTTCTACAAAAACACTGAATCTTTATGTGCTTTCTGGTTAAAATTAAAAACCGAAAAGCCAATAATTGTTAAAGAAGCCCTAAAAGTATTATTGCCCTTTGCAACAACATATATGTGTGAGGCTGGTTTTTCGGCTCTGTGTGTAATCAAAAACAATTACCTGAACAAGTTAAATCCTGAAATAGATATAAGGTGTTCCTTGACAAGCATTTAACCGAGGCTTGAAGATCTTTCAAAATGTATTCAAGCACAAGGTTCTCATTAAAACTGTATGACTTGCATTTAAAATTTAAAAGACTTAACATATGTATTAATATTTCTTTTTTTTTAGGAATAAGTTAAAATGTCAATTATTTTCAAAAAGTTATAAATATATTTTAATTTGGTCAATAAAAATTATTAAAAACACTTGATTATTAATTAAATTTTCCTTGGATCGAAAAGTACTTTTGTTTATCTTTATTATTAAAAAAATAAATAAAAAATTTGTAAGTTAAAAAAAAATTATCATCGTAGGATTGAAGATTGTTTAAAAATACGATCTAAAATAAAGCAATGAAAAAATATTGACTTTTTTGGGGGGCGCGACATGAACATATTTCTCAAATTTGGGTCGCGGCTTAAAAAGGTTAAGAACCACTGGTATATAATATAAGTGTAATAGTTTTAATAAAATTTTCTTCATAAATATGCTTGAAGAAAAATACATACCGCTTAATAGTACAATAACGCATAATACAATATCGCTCAATTCGTCCATCGGTATCGAAGAAAATAGAAATTGCATTGAGAAGGGTCTTTGGCAGTGGTAGCTCACATTTTGAAAATTTTGGATTATCAAACGCAACACATATAATATGAATGAATGCTGAGTGTAAAGTATTTTGTTGAATTTTTAACATAGTGCAATTAGTTGAACTGCATTTTTATCAGTTCGTCTGTTTATGTTATTTGAAAATATGATTGCTATGAACAATTGATTTGGATTAGCCCATACATGAAATATGCTTTATATGTGCTTCATACGTTCGTGTTTATATTAGTATGTACATAACAGCGTTAATATCTTAAAATGTTTTTTTTTTTTAATTTTTAGCTGTAATTTAATATTTAATATCTTGATTATTTTCATAAAACAAACAAATTAGCTAAACATATTTTCATCAATATTTTGTATTAAATGAATGGCATTTATTCATTTCTGATACTGAAGTATTTCCGATACTTTCTGATACTTAAGTATTTTCACCCATAATTTTAATTAGGATAATTTAAACAGAAGTATTTTTCTATATTTTGAAATGTTTTTTTGTGATTGTATCATTTTGTGTCTGTGTAGGTTAAACAAAGAAAATAGTCAATAAATATAAAAAGGCAGGTGCATGTGAAAAATTTCTCTGCTCCAATTCGTAAATAATTTTTTCAATACATCTAAAACCGCCATTTTCATTAATTTCCTAGGAAAGTTCATACTACTATAAATACAAATAACTATTATATATTAACATTTATAATAATATACCCATATTATTTGATTATATTGATTTTAGATTTTGCTTGTAATAATTTACCACTACAACGTTGAACCGCTGATGTATTTGATATAAACGCGTTTATTTGTATTATAAGAGTTTATGCATGGTTAAAATGTATAAAATAAAAATTCTCTGGTTATTTTATGCATTTAATAAAAGTTAATAACACAAAACAAGCGACAGGCATCAACGGAAGGCTTAGGGAAACGAAACTCATCGGAAAGCATATCATTCAACAAAGGCACAAACATGAGCGGAAATTTCTGAATTACAAATTAGTTCCCATTAAAGGCAGCGGAAGGATTGGGGTGGTGTAGTAGGGGGGATGAAAGTCTGGCGGCAACAGATGGTGAGAAGAAAGAAAATTTCTTGCTCAATATCCGACGAAATTAATTGTTGAAACGTCGAAGCGGATTAAGTATAATGACTTTACTTCTGTTTCCAAAAGTAAAAGTTCTTCTAATTTATGGACCATGAGCAAAATAGTTGTATTAAAGAGAGTTGGTTGTTGCTGAATCAATTCTCTGTCGAAACGGCTTAAGCCTCCAACTCTTCAATGTTTAAGGCGGATTAGAACAGAATAAAAATCACTCAGTTTCAATTCACAAGCAGTTCCTTTTCACCTTGGAAAGGATGATGTATGTACTGGTTTAAGTCCTCTGTTGCTCGTTTTCAAAAATCAAAGAGTCAAAAGAAGAGAAAGCACTAAGAATTCATTATAAAGTTAAACCTGTCTTATCAGATGCTGTTTTGAAAGGTCGATTTACGACAAAGAGTATTCTTTTCACATAGCTGCACGCATAATTTATCTTAAAAGCTAAAGAATCGATATTTCAGAAAACTTGACTTACTTCATTAAGTCTTAAGCCACTTCATTTAACTCGATTCATTTTTAAATGAAACATTCGTCCATCTTTAAATTTAATAACGCGTGTATAATCTCATTGCAAGGATAGGGCAATTTATTTCCATTTTTCATAAGTGTTGGGGGAAATTTTAATGCGATGCGCATTCATATGCTTAAGAGAAAGTGGTAATCGTTCAGTTCTCAAAAATGTTAGAAAATTTACAGAGGATGCATTAAATGTCGAAAATAATATACAAAAGTTATTACTTAAAAGATTATTTAAAATAATAAAATGAATTTTCTAACTAAATCGTATATAATTGTGTGTAATATATATATTTAACCATTAATATATTTTACTTTTCAAAATATGAAATTTATACTTATTAATCAGGAATTATTTTATGTTTGTCTCTATATAATTCTAATCATATTATTTTTCAGAGATTATATCTTATATCTAGAAATGTCTGAAAGTAATGAAAAGGATTTTCAGTACTAAATCTTCTATCTTAATATGTGTTCTTGAAATTCTATAACGAACAAATATTTTATTTAAATGAGTATATGCATTTTTAAAATACTATATTAAGTAACAATTATCTTCCTATTTGTTTGGATCCAATACCATAAAAGGGTGTTTTTTTTTGAGGAAAGGGCGCAGTGTTGATAAAAAAAATTAAAAAAAGAAGTCACAATGCTACAAGTACTGTATATTCACTCAGACACTTTGTGGTTCGACTCAGATAGGGGGCAAGAACCTACTCCAGGATGTTCACTTCTTTTAAAAAAGAATTTTAAAAATTATTAGAATATTTTTCTCTTTTAAAAAATAGGAATAGCGACATTGCATGAATCATTATATTTAATCAAATAAACAAAATTTAGGATCTATATAAATCCAATTTTTTTTTCTTGTAACTACTTTTTTTAAAAAATAGCTTGGAATATAGTTTTCCGTAACAATTCTGCAACACCGAATGATCTTCAAGATTGATTTGGGAGAAACATTCATCTATTTCCACCGGCACTCTATATAGAGAGTGTTGCGTCACAATCGAATTCCATGAGAAATAAGTTTCTCTGTTCGGTAATAGATGTAAGAGGGAGAAAAGATGAAACGGTTTTTTGATTTTCTTTTTTCTTTTGAAAATATGGTGAAAGAGAAAAGCGTTTAATGTTTGTGCTATGCTGTTTTGATTTAAATATATGTTGTTGATATTTTCTTCAGCGATGTCATCTATGAACAAAATCGCCTACATTCATTTTCAAAGTCAGTCGTAATAAGAGTTACAGAAGATCTCTGAAAATTCTATTTTTCATATATTTTCGATTTCTGCGTTGCGAAAAATATAAATTCTGAATAATTAATTTTATTACAACACTTTCTTACGAAGGCGAATTTTTAACTCTTTTCTTGGAATCCGTGCTTTATAGCCTGCAGCGTCAATTTATGACATGATATGTAACTAATTCTGAAATTTCCGAGTCAGAATTTTACGCCTTTCAAAATAGCAATGCCTCTATTTCCACTGTTCCATCAATTTGAGTTATGAAGTCATTTAATGCTAAAATGATGCAGTTCTTTGTAGGATTCCTTCTGTTTATAAAAAAAAAGAACTTCTAAATATTGAAGTAACAAAAGCAATAAAATTTTAGCACCAAACATTTTGTTGCACTGAATATTTACTATGCCGCTTCTGGAATTCCATCCAGCATTTAACTCAGTAAAGAGATAAGTTCCACAACATTCTGGATAAGAAATTAAAATATAGTAAAGGTTATGTTATTCTCTACACAAATACGTGGAAACGTATTTTAATAATTGTTGCACTTGATATTATATAATACGTAAAATGATACCTTTTGAAGATAAATTTCGGAAACAGTTTAATTTTCCATAATCAGAAATTCAGCTTCTTTTTATTTAGTTCACTTTTAAAAGCTATATTTTAAAGTTCCAAAAGTCAAGTACTGGTTATCTTGTTCCATTTTGCTGTACTTGTGTAACACATGAGTGTTTTACCACCTGTGACACTAACTTGAACGAATCTTTCCTTGACTGGTGACCGCAAGACTGGTGCATGGTTCAATGAATAATCGATTATTATATTTTACGTTCTAGAATTTTAATATATGGAAAGGTTGTACTACCATATGCAAAATTGTTGTAGGTATAAAAGACTGACTAGAAAAATAATTTTTATTAGAAGTTAGCGATGAAAGTTTCTGCAATAGTATATTATACAAACCTGAATAGAGTAAATTATCAGTTTAATAATCAAACATTAGAAATACATTATAAAATTCATACTATGCGAAAAAATTGTAAACATTTCTCCCATATCAAAAAGATAAGATTTATTTCAAACATCTATTCTCAGTTTTCATTATTTACCATATCAATTTGCGGAATAAATTGCAATTATGTAAATAATATTGATTTTTTTATCTACACTCGCTCACAATTAAAATGCAAACAGCTCAATAAAGAAATTGGTAAGAGAATTTCTAGATTTAATTCAACTTATTTAATTAGTGTTAGTTTATTTCTAGTTGCCTTAAATAAGTTACTATTTCTCGATTCCTTAATAAATTCCATTTGTTAAAGTTCAGATTCTAGGTGGACATACTATTATTATTATATATATATATGCTGAAAATTATTATCAAAATATTCATATCTTTAAGTTAAATTCATTAAATTAAAAATGATAAAACGATGCTATATCTAATTTTATATTGCAAATCAAATTATTAACATGGAGTAAAACATGCATTTAAAAAAAATAAGGATTTAAAACATAACAAATATAATGAAATAATGTTACGATATGTCTTTGAGATAAGTTACGATATGTCTTTGAGAATGGAATGGAAAAATTGAAAATTAGAGAAATATTGCTTCTAAATTTACGTAAAATAAATCATATTTATAGTAATCACTAGAAATGATTTAATTATTTTGTAAAAACATTGCGTTTTCGCACGTTTTGAGTTTTATAAAAAATCAACACTTTCACAAATTAGAAAATAAACATTTATTTTTTGTAATTTTGTTATAATGGTTACATTTTGGCAAATATCACTTCTGAAAACTTTATTAAAAGAGTGATTCCTTTATATGAAGCAATTTACTGGTGAAAATTCTACATTGTTTTATTGAGTTGATTAAATCTTACTTCATAATGTATACTTTAATAATTCAAGCAAACATATTTTGATAAAGGCTATAAATGTCGTTTGAAGAAATCAGTGCCTGTACTTTTTAATTACAGCAATATTTCATTTATAGCTTTACACTTTTCATCCTATTAATTTATGTTTGATTTGACTTATATAAGATGTTTTAATTACCATTAATGAAATGTAGTTTGCATATATCCCCGATAAAAAGTACACAAATTGTATTTTAACAATAAATAAGCTTTAAGACAATATTATGGGGGATTTCTGTATATTAAGGAGTAAAGGTGAGAATTTCAGTTATGGTGATTATCGTTGATGTGTTACATGTCTCATGAGTAATGAACTGTAATGGACTCCATAATGGATTTTGTTAATCTATTCCTAATACTAAATTCCTTATATCCATACAGTGCGTCATTTGACACTGTTGAATGACTAATCCGTAAGTTCCATCATACGTTTGGCCGCCTATCTTCAGATACTAAATAAACGTGACATTCATTACTGAATACGAAATGACTTCATCTTGAAGTCATATTATCTAAGAATGGCATTAATCCAAGCGATGCTGAATATGCGTTACATTCATGTGTTTAGCAATTCGACTGGGAATGCATGCGCAGCGATATCCTTTGCAAGACCATTTGATAACTGGAGTGAAGATTAGAGTGAACAGATTTATCAATTCTTCCAATGGCTGAATAAATAGACATTAGAATAGTTATAGGAATATGATGGGAATCATCTTTCGTTAAATTAGGTATATTTTAAGAAAATATAATAATTTCATAAATAATTTTGAATAATTAGACAGATTTAAGCGGTTCGTATATATAGAAAGCAATAAAAACCAATATAATTTGCTTTTATACAAAATTTGATTGCAAACTAGATTGCAGATGAATGAAATATGATTGATTTCTTATGGAGATCCCGAAAGTATGTAATTTTTTTTATCATGGACAAAATTCAATTGTTCTTTTAAAGTACTCTTATTTATAACAACTTTTCTTTGCAATATTAACTGAAATATTCATTTATCAATTTCAGTCAATTCCATCAATAACTATTATTCTTAAACAAAGATAACGTTTTGTGTTAAAGAACTGTATTTTTATAAAAATATTAATCTAAATTATAAAGAAATTTGAGTTATTAATAATAATTAATTTTGTGACATATTTTTTTATAGGTGTATTGGAAAATTTTTAGTTTTTTAATCGATGTTTAAAGAAATTCAGAATGAAAGACTGCTTTATAAATTTATCTAAATCATGTTTTATATTTATGTGATAGTCTCTGCCGCTACTAAATTTAATTTTTTAAAGCAAATCCAAAAATTATTTCATAGTTTCATTTAATTCCGAAACAAACACAAATTCATCGTATTCAGTTAAACATTAGTTTCCTATTTTAATTTATTATTTTATTTATTTTCATTTAAAAAGCATTAAAATAAAAAATAAAAAATATTCAAAGCTAAATTTTTTTGAGTTAAACAGGAAACAGTTTTTTTTTTAAATCATTAATTTAATTTATATTTTTGAACGTATTCGTTATTTCTACTTTCTATGTTTCGAAATAGGTATATATAGAGCGATTTCCGAAAATAAAAAAACACAATAATTAATAAACATATCTTTCTTATAGATTCAATAAGTTTTGTTCATCTCTTTTCAAAACTAAAGCAAATTCCAACTTCATAAATAATTAAAAATATATTTTTAAATCAAGAATGCCAACATTTTACAAAATATGATTTATAAAATCAAGTATTGCACAAGAGTTCAGATTTGGAAAAAAAATCAGTTAATTTATTGATTCAAATAACATAAATAATATTATTTGCGACATTTAAATCATCTTCTTGGCTGGAAATATGGACCGTCTTTAAGAATTTAGAAATTAGTTATTGAGTCATGATTAAATAGCATATCTTGAATAATAAATATATATATATTAATTATACATTCCTGCCAAAAATTTAGATAAAAAAATACAGAAGTTGTGCCAAAATTTGGCTCATTTGGGAATATTCCAGAGGTAAAATTGTATTAGGGTACAAACCAACCTTTCAGAATCAAATGAATAATATTTTTTTTTGCAAATAATGAGTTAAACAAATGCGTGAATAATTTTTTGTTTTTAAAAATAAAATTACGATCCATAGATTTTGATTTGGAAATTATTTTAGTTCATAAATTTATGATTTTTTTTAATGTTAGAAATATAAATTTATTTTTATATACAGGTATAACTTCGTGTTTTGGAAATAATATTGCGATTGTAAATATTTAATGAAATTCTATTTTGATTATATCAGCTACTTAAAAATGAGAACCATGGATTTCATTTCAAAATAATTTTTTTATTAATAATTTCTTTTTGAAAATTTACTAGCTTTTAGGAATACATTAGCTTTTAGCTTGTTCCTTATTTTCATTTCCTTAATAGAATTTTTTATTGGGGAATAAAAACTTTCTCAAGACACTGATAATTAACCTGAAAATAAATTTGTCTCATGAAATAAAATTTGTGTAATAATTTCAGAGAAAAGAAGAACTTTTCTTACAACTAATTTTGTATGTCTAAAGTAGAACTACATATTATTTTACGCCACAAGGAAATGTTTTGTACCGAAATGCCAATTCCATTCAATGTCTTAAAATTAATTTTTAAATCGGTAAAGAAAAACATTTTTCCAATTGGAAGTAGATGCCTAAATGACGTCGGGAATAATAATAATAATAAATAAATATTATAAATGTTAATACAATAATGGAACAAATTATTATAATAGAAATAATTATTATAAATAGCTTTAATAAAAATTGCATATCTTCCAGATAAGCTATCTTCATCATACAACAACTTCCAGTAATCGCCTACAGAAAATGAAAAACGTGTTGTAAAAATGTCATTTAACTATCATAACTTCTTATATTACTTACTCATTTATTTGTTAAGGAAATAGAAATTAATTTCCAATATTAATTGATTCTGAATGCTAATTAATATTGTAAAGCATATCAAGTCAATTGTTAAGTTTCATATTCACATATAGATGAGCTTTATGAAGGAATAATTTGAAAGAAGCATTGCAGAAGTTAAGTAACAGTAAAGTAAGTATGATCGTTTTCAAGAAATATATCTTCGGGTTGTTTGTTTTTTTGAAAAAAAAATTATTATTATTATTTATTTTTGACATTGGACTTCATGATTATTAAATAGGGACTCAAATTTAGATCAGATGGATAAGTTATGGATCAGATGGATAAGTTATTATTTATTATCGTGTTACATTAAATTAGTTTTTCACTCTGTAGATGCTATTAAAAGTCTTATATAAGAGCTGTTCCCTCATGTATAGTGGATTTATTTAAGTTTAAAGAATCTGATGCTATTTTAAAAAATATTAACTACCCTAAAACAAAAATACCCCATAAAACTACCAATTGCATTGATTGGTATTTAATGTGTTTCACAAAATATTTGATAAGAAGGCTTCAATAAAATTTGAATATTCTGAGTCACTTAAAATCTGAAGCAATTAATCCATATATGAATTCATTGAAGAATTCTGAGCTGCGCGATTTTGTTAGATTTTAATTTTTCGTTAAATATGAAATCATTTATTGAACGACTTTGCCATATTTTGTGCCTGGACGAAAACATTCCTTATTTGACCTCATTCAGATTTTATTTTTATTTAATTTCCAAAATAATTTTTAAAGAATTATCAAGAAAGGAATGACTTTCAAAACTCCTACATTGCTCTTATTCAGATATATATCATGCTCCTTCACAACGCACATATAAATGGCACTAAAAGGAACTAATTGCGTTCCTAAGTCTGTGTATGGCTTTGGGTATCGAGTGCAATAAATTTTTTTCACAAACTACTCAATTTCAGACAAAATGCTGATTTCTGTAACCATGAGAACTCTACAAATATCGGGATTTCACATTCTGCCATCTGCTGCCTCTATCTTGAGGGTTGTCTGGGCAGTTCTTGGGCGAAACAGTGTTTCACTTTGTACAAAACAAAGAAGGTGGAAAAGCTTTATTAATATGTTTAATGTTCACGTATCCCCTCCAATCAATCGCATATGAACTTCCAATTAGGCGACCAAATATTTGCTGCCACGGCTTTTCGAATCCCTTAATTAAAATTTTCCAACCCCTCCCTCCCTCGAATAATCCCTTAAGGAAAGGGAATCGATCGTGATATGAAAGGAAAGGGTGGGGAGTAAGAGAACTTGTAGCATGATATGCTTTGATTAAAACAGGCATTTGCAATATCGCTATGCTACATAACATAAGACAAACTTATTTCCCTATTCAGTTATGCTTTGCAGATCCTACGGCTATACACTCAAGACATAAACGAAAACGTGCAGAGTACCCAACGTATATGAAAGATATAGATATGCATTAGTTTCTCATCGTATGGATTCCTTCATTTTTTATTTGGTGAAGGAGACTCCGTAAGGCATCTTCTTTTATACTAATTCTGATATGATTCTAAGAGTTCTTTCTTCTTTAGTACATTACACAGATAAAGAGGAAAAGAAGAAAATTGTATTTGTATTGCAATAATTTGAATTTAGTTTTGCTGGGAACTCCGAACTAATAGAAATAAATGTACTGGCTAACTTTCTAACAACAGCGAATGCGAATGTTTAAAATGGAAAACACGTTTATATGCTGATGCTTATTACATTAACGAGATTAATCATTAATGAAAGCCTCTTAGTGTTTGAATTATTAATGGCAGTCGTAGAAAATCTAAGACTTGACAAATATTTTTTAAAAATTTGTAAATTAATTAAAATTAGTGTTCTCAAAAAAATTATCTTGAAGAGCAGTTAAATTTGTGTTTTAATTTTCATATATTGGATTTTTATGACACTTCTTATCAAAAATTATGATTTATTAAAATATGTATACATAAATATTTAAAGCTATAGAACAAATATAAATTAAATTTGTACATTTTTTAAAAAGAAATTGCTTTAAAATAAATTCAACATGTCATCAGAAGAAATCTTTTTTATCTTTTTGTAACCAATTCTTTTCAGATGCAAAATTTCATAACCTTTTTTACAGGGAGAAACATAATATTCCAGTACTAAAATAAAATACACATTATTGAGGTAGAAATAAATATGAATTGTTTTGATAGGTGCCGCTGAAACAATTAATTTTCTGTGATTATTATTTTTTTTTTTTTATTTAGATGTGTTTCTAATTTTACATTGACATTACGAAAAAAATTATTTAGCTGAAAATAGCATATTAGCCCTATAATTAACACACACACACACACACACACACACACACACACACACACACACACACACACACACACACACACACACACACACACATTATTTTGCATATATAATTTAATATGAATTTATTTGAAAACGAAAGCAGGACATATTTACTATGAAAAAATTAATAAAATATTGGCTAATTCATATTTTAATGGATAGTTTATTCAATTCGAGAACACATGTTCTTGGAATTTAATTTACGTCATTATTTATAGTGCTGTTTCTACTGTCAATAATTTGAATAATTTACGTAATGAATGAAAATAAATGTAGAATTATTTAATATTATATGTACTATCATTTTTGTAAATATTCTTACACAACTAAATGCGATAAGTCATATTGGAATTACACAATTTCACCAGAAGGCTTTACGAATATATTGAATGATCAAGATGACGCGACAGAATAGATGGGAGCTATAGTGGAATTCTAAGGGCCGAGGTGCAACTATATCCAACAGGATGATGAGAACCAACCGTCACACATAAAACTTTTAATCTTTTTGAAGTGATCCACGGTCGGATCTAAACGTAACACAATATACAAATCTAGCCCAAGCTAAAACTAACACAGCACAGGAAAAGATGAGGAACGATGAACCTTTCCTTCCGAGAGGAAAGCATCAAAGAAAATGATAGGTCATCGAAGGGCAGATCTGAGAACCGGCTGACTCTCAGATCTGCTGGTTACCGGTAGGTATCTGCTGGTTGGTTAATCGGCTGGTTATCGGTTCTATTAACTAATGTTCTTCGGAATGTCAAATAATAGAAGGAAATAGTAAATAGTTAAAGTAAAAAAATAAAAAATAACAAAATGTAAAAATAGTTTTAAAATATGCAAAAAAATAGAAGCCTAATAAGGAAAAAAGAGAAAGAATTGTTAAAAAAATAAAATATCAACAAAAAAATACCCCTCAATATGAGAAAAGAATAAACATATCTACAGTTATCGATAATTAATCATCGTCCAGCTCTTTAGTCAGCAGTGGCTCTACAATCAAGTTGGTAGAGCTCCTAAAAGTTTGGAATTTTACTGAGTTCTCATTTCTGTTTCTACCCAGCTAGAATGCCACTGACTATTCCAAAATTCAAAATCTTGATTATGTATGGAATCGTAATACTGCTTTCTCATAAACACACTTGATATCTTTGCTAAAAAATCTGCTCTAGAAAGCAACCTTCTCGCTGGGTGATTATTTTATCAAAATAGCTTCAAAAATTGCGAAACGTTTCCTGCCAGATATGTTTGAGCTTTGATAAGAGCCGGCAAAATGCTGCATAACATGCAGAACTATGGACAATTAACGTTATCTGTTAACCCTGATCTGAATTAAACCAAAAAAGCCGAAATGAAACCATGAACCGAAAAAGAGCGGTTTGCACAGCTAAATAGACGGAAAAATATATGACGTGGAAATCGCGGGCTGCGCAAATTTTGCTACTTCTGCATTGCACTAGAAATCGCATGATACACAGTGATACGGTTAAAAGATATACGGCAAGTGAAGATTTGGTTAAAGTTAAAATTTCCTTCAATTTTGTTTTTTGGTACCGACATTATCAAATAATTTTTTTATCCATCTAATTTTGCTTAAACACATGTAGATAAAGCTGAGGCATTTTAAATAACTTATAAATATTAAAGTTTAATAATGATTATTAAAACTTTTATAAATAATTAAATAATAAATTAATGCCTATAATATTCATTTAAAGACTTTAAAAAGCAATGTTTCAAGATTTATATTTGCTATAACAGAAATTTTACTAATCCTCAGCATATTATCATGGCTTTTACCAGATGATTATAATTATTAAGGATATATAAACATAACCTATTACTAATTCTTAGGTAAAGTGTTTTTTAAAGTGGATAATGTGGTTTAAAAAATTGACGTTTTCTCTCTTAGAAACAAATATTGTTGATTTGCATATTTAGTAAGAGAATATGATCATAAGTTCATAAAAGAGGTGAATCAAAAATATTTATTCCCCGCAAGAAAATTTCGAAATTTTCATGTTATGATAAAACTTGCAAAATTAAGATAGCTGATGTTTCTGTTAAACGACGTTTACACTTTAACAATGTGGATTTATCACCCAACTTTGTATAACGTGTTTAGTTCATAGCTTTAAGGCATATCACACAAAATATGAATAAATAGTGATGTGATTTTTTACAGACTATTAAAGGTGAAAAATGAAAGCCATAAAAGCTGAAAGCATAACATTTATTCTGAAATTTTCTATTAGATAAAATCATAAGTAAATGATGGTAAAATAACTGTGTGGACTTTTTAAAATGGATGAACAATAAAAATTAATAGTGATTATAAGATTAATTAATAAGTATTAACAAAGCTAAAAAGTTATAGATTTTGTAAACGATTTTATAATAAAATGCAATCCAAAAAGGCTGAATAATTTTAGAATACTTAGTTCTTTAATTATATGTTTCATACAGATATGCTGCTGCAAAATTTCGAAATGTTCATTGAAATCCATGAGTCCTTTTATATCTAGAAAGTATCTTCAGTAACACATATTGTCTAATAATCCTTAATTGACTAATGCAAACAGTGTGATTCAAATTAAATTTAATTAAATCTAGAAAATATTTTAATTTTATCTTTTACACCATCTTTCTTTAGAATTATCTAATAAAATATATCATATACTTTTACAATGTTTATACACTATTTTATTTAGTTCCCCATATCCTTTTACCATTTATACTCGGAATAATTATTACGTGAAAATTTTGCATTTATATAAATATTTCATACAATAAAGGAATTAATATATTTTAATATCTGTGAACATAAAGTATTTACTGCCAAATTTTATTTAAAAAATAAGTTTGATTTTGTGAAATTAAGTAACATATTTGATTTCTTCGCACTAAAAAATAAATGTACATTATCTATAATCTTGATATTGAATCTATTAATAAACATGACTATATGCATTAGAATTCTACAATTTTTGTAACCTAAAATATATCAAATCAGATTGATCGTAATATAACAGAAAAATATACTCACAATGTACATGCAGCATTGTTTTCTTCACTGCCGTCGGAGGTATTCCATTGTTGGCAATACATAAGTATGTTCCCATATTAAGACGACTCACTTTTATTATAGTGAGTTCAGATCCTTCATAAATAACATCTAGAAAAAAAAATAATTGCTTAATCTTCCGATATATATAGAAATAAATTAAAGACAAGAATTTATAATTATGGGTAGCTTTCTATTCTATGCATAAAGCAGAATCAATTAATTGTTATTCAGATTAATTTTCAGTGAAACATAACCTTATTTCGTAACCATATTCTCAAATTAAAAATATATATATATATTTATTTAATTTTATTTCTAACTAACTTCTAACTAACTTTAATTTTATTTAATTCTAACTAATGCCGTTTTTAACCTATAGTTGAAAACGACGTTTACTAAAGTCACAAAAATACTCGTACATTATCTATCTCAAAATAAAGTTTATGTTTCGTATTATCTGATTACTAATACCACTCACTTTATTTGAATCCCACATTCTTCGCAATAAAGTAAATATTCTTAACAAAAGCAAGAAGCTAACAATCATTTTTAAAAATCGACATCTTTTTATTTTTATGGAATATTACAACAGCGTTGCCACTTTCGCTAAAAAATTAGCGAATTGTAATGATGCTAATATTTTAAAAGCAACAAATTAAAATTCTTTTTTTTAAGGATTTTTAAAAAATAATTTAACCATATTTATTAGCAATTTAGCTCACACGAATTAAAGAAAAAAAATTAAATTGCACGAAAACGTTACGTGTGCATGGGAAAAAATAAGCTTTTATCAACAAGTTGCAGTTACATTGACAAAAGCTCAAATTAAAAAAAAAAAAAATAAGTTAAATATTATTGCAAATGAAATAAATATGAAATATCATTTTTCTAAAAAGTAAATGCAAAATATAACACCCATTCTTAAAAAAAATCGTCTATGAAAATGTTAAGGTCTATAATTCATTGCATCGTTGTTTGCTGATTCAATCTTTCAGGAAATATTTACTCTTTTTAAAATTTATTTATTTTCCATTGGTAAAAAAACGTATACTATAATAATAATTATTATTATTATTTTATATATATCATACGCCTGTATGACAGACTAAAAGAGAATTAGTCACAGATTTATTTCCGAGAACATAAGGGAAAAATACTATGGAGAAAATTCTAATTTCTGATTAATCATATTGAATATAACTACTAAATTTCGATGTAAAAATCTAAGCCGGGATGTTTTGAGTATAAAAATATATTTATATTACTTTTATTTGAAATAAAAAAACGCATATAAAGCGTACTAATATGTTCCAAATTTATCCAACTTTGTTTGTAATGGGATTCGGAATTTACCTTTTTCAACATATCAACAATACAAACTAAAATTTTAAAATTACAAAAAGATAACAATTATTGCGTTTCTATTTTAAAATACATGAACTAATTGGATATGTTGCAGTATTTTGAATCTTCTATATGAACTATTCATCCTATAATCTTTTACAGTGGCAAACTGATTAGAAAATTCGTAATAAGTTTCATACAATTAAGCCTAAAATACATCTCTGGTCCACATTACCTAACAGAAAACTAGAAACTTTAAATATGTTGTGGATTGGTCACATCAGATTTACCCACCAATATTTGCTATTTAATGAACCTCCATCATTTTGCTAAATTTATAAATGTTCTATATCTGTTTTACACATTCTTGTAGAATATTCATGATAATCTTCGCAGCGTCTAACAGTTTTTGATGTCTCTCTCCTCCTGATTTGGCCGAGCCGTTTCTCCAAATTCCTCAGATCAAATTTTAGGTTTTTATAATCTTATACAAACATTAGCCAAGCTTTTTAATACTATGCCATGTTTTACATGACTGATTTTTCTTCTATCATTCGTATTTTCATCACTATTTTCGTAGATATGTCAAGTTTTGATTTTATTATAAATTTATATAAACATTTTAATATGGTGAGTGTGACGCAACTTAACCGAAAGTGGCTTCTGTGCCATAAAATACAAACAAACTCAAATTCCTGTTATCGTTTTGTTATATTCGGGATTTTGAATTCTAATTTAGATAATCATATATTAAATAATAAAGTAAAATTTTGATATTCCCTACACCTATGAATTAAGTCGTTGTACTATTTATCGTACATTTTTATCGTCATTATTTTCCCTCCTTTTTATTTTTTCTTTTAGTTCATAGTATAATTATACAGCTATAATTTTTTTTATTATTTTTTTTTTTTAGTTTATAGATTTTTTTTATAGTTTTATAGATGAAATGGAGACTTCTTAAGCTTGCAGTATGCGAAAACGTTAGGTTTTATAATTAGTTTTTTTTTTTTTTTTTTTTTTTTTTGGCAGACAAAAGATTATGCTACAAATTCTATGCAAATTTATTAATTTTAAAGATATATGGAAACAATAATTTCAATTATCTGAAAGATTGAGATTATATATATCTGAAAAGTGTAAAATTATAAAAGAAAATATATGCATAAACTTCTCATCTTAACTAATTTTGCTTTTTACTCCCTGGATTTTATTACAAACATTTAACGTTGTTTCCCTTTGAGCTAAGTGCTTTAAATTTTAGAAATAGATCAAATTCGATTACCGTTTCACAAATATATTTACATTTTGGGGAATGTTGCTATATATAATTAAGATAAGTAAATGTTTGTCTATAAAGCGATATTTTTTATAGTTCTTTATACGAAATGTATTTGGAGAGTTTGAAAATAGAAAAACTGTTGTTAAATGTTTCACTTCAAGTGTTACAGTTGGTCACACAATAGGATTTTTTTTAACCTATCGATAATTCAAAGTTGATCTTAGCTATAGTTTTTTTTTTTTTTTTTTGCTTGAAACTGCATGAATTGCACATTTTTCGTAAACAAACGCTTTATTTAATGAAGAGAAAAAAAAATTAATGAAAGTTCATTTATTTCAAATAAACAATAAAAGATAGTGTGCGAATGCTAAGTCATAAATATGTGATCAACAAGTATTAGCAAATATATTCATCCTAACTGCAATTTCACAAAATTATATATCTTGGAACAGATGATTCTAAAGGTTCACACCATTATGAAACCGTATAATTCGTTAAGCACTGAATATGTCACATTTCGATTCAAATATAAAATACGCTAAAAATATAAATAATTTGAGTCAATTTATATTAACAAACAAGGAAGTTTTAGCAACATTACAGCTGCAAAAGAATAAAAATGCTGATGATAAAATATATATGATCACAGTAAATGTTTTCTCACATTTAAGCTTTAAATTATTTATAACTATAACAGGCTTGCCATTGTAAAAATAAAGTGACTCCAAAACTTAGACAACAATCAAAATATTTTTATTTCTTTGGCGTGAAAAACGGCAAAACTGAAACATAAATTTTCTTATTTCTTGATTGTTTTCTTTCTGATGCTAATACGAAAGTAACTTTTTTTTATGTTCTGAAATTGTTAATAAAAATACTGTGAATCCTGATTCAGCCGATTGTGGTTATGAGAACTGATAAAAGAAAATAGATAAATAAAGGATTTTATTTCGTCAAAATTAGAATAAAGCTTTCTTCGGCGAAGTGGGAAAAAATAGAAATATTCTATTCAAAAAAAGTAAAATATTTATATAACCAAAATGTTATTTCATTAAAAGATAAGACAAGAAAATTCTTTCAAAATTTTTCAAATAATACGTATGGCATATTTATAATTTAATACATAGAACTGTCTTCAATATAAATTATGAATTTATTTTTTAAAATTCCATTAATGGATGTCATACCCAAAATTGATTTTTCAAACATAAAAACAAAAACATATAAGAATAAGAAACAAATATAAGTAGATATATGCATAATTTACTATGCATATAATACAGAAATATGGTGCTGGTTGGATGATGTACGTTTTCTTTCTTTACCCTTTGCAAAACTTACATTTGAGTAAGATAAATTTGAAAATCCTCTAAAAAGTCAATCTAATTCTTCCTCCATATATAATTGTTGTGTTTGATCTTTACTTCAAATATTATCAGGCACTCAATAGTGATTTGCTTAGCTGATGTTCCTATAATTCAATATAGGCTCTGAATCTTTGACTAATGGACACGAGTAGTTGCAGAATATTTAATAATCTTTTAATAGAAATCTGATTTAAATTGATGTAAAATGTCTTGATGAATGTGTTAAATACGAGTCAAAATTATTTCTTTATAGTGATTTGCAAGAAAAAATATACTGTAAAATATTTAAAGAAAAAACTGAGAACAAAAATTCATAGACTTTTTTATATCTATCATCAAATTTCTTTCCTTATTTACTTGTTTTCATAAAAGCCTTGAAGAGAATGAATCTACGTTTTCCTACTGATGAAAATTCCTGAGACAAAGTAACGAAGTTAAGGCAATGGAATTTGACGCGTAAGCTCCTCATCTAAGGGAAAGAGCCCGAAAGATGTCAAACAAAAAGCTGGAATGCTTTTCGTCATGTACAGAAAATACTTACTAGGAGTGATAAAAGCCAATAATTCCCGATATTGCTGAAATTCCATTATTTACTACAAGAAAATAGCCTGAAATGCATCGCTCAGTGTGCACTCAGCCATTTTCCAATTTACGTCGGCTTCTATCGAGCAAGGCTCTGGTTCATTAATAGGATTCTTAGGAGCGAATGCAGGGCATTTTTAGGGATATTCTTTTCCGCTCCTTCGTAAAATGTGAATAATATTAATATGGAGTTTTCATTAAGAGATTTGTATTACAATATGCATATTTTTCTAGGCAATTTTTCAATTTTGTTTTGTATGAGATTCATGGACCATCGTTACAGAACATATTTTAGTACTAAAAGCTAAGAAAAATATTTAATTTTCCTCATATTTATTTCGAATAAAGAAAAGATAACCACAGATACACCATTTATAATTTTAAGATGAAAAAATAACATTTTTTTAAACAATCGAATACTTTTTGGCACGTTTGCGACTAAAAGAATCGAATCTGTCTTCACTTTTCTTCAAGAAAACGAATATTAACATTGAAAACATAAAAATATTATGGATCAAAATCAAAAGAACAATTCTCCTTAAAAAAAATTACAATTAATTTCTCATAGTTTCGATGATATTTCTAACGAAATCCATTATTTTTATGTAGCAATAAACGCACCAATTAAAAATGTAGCAACTAGCTGGCTTGCCGGGATTATTGGCTCCGAAAAATGCCAAGTGAATCTTTAATGCATAATACAGTATTAATAACAACCTAAGAAGGTATTTATAAATTTCAAAATTTAAAAGTCATGGAGTTCGTATTATTTTAGAAGTCTTATACATTTTTGAGCATTGTACAATATTAATCTTTATATTATTTATCAAGTTTATGCTATTCATTGTGCGAAAATTCACTTGATTCAATTAAAAAAAAATCAGCGTAATATGATACGATAGAACAAGAGAAGCTAAAAGAGTGCTACAAAAAAAAAAGTAAGAATGAGAGTACAATAAAAAAATCATCATTGCTTTCTTCTGAAGATAAACAGTAATTATCATAGTACTTAAAAGATTCATTAAAAGTATATTTTAACTTTATCTTATTCAAATATATAGAAAACTATAGAAAAAAGACGAAACTAATATCTTGATCTTTACGTAGGAATAGAAAATATGGATGAAATAAAATTCATCAATGAAGATTTCATTAAAAATGGTGAAGATATTGTAGAAAAGTGTACTTTAAAACGTCTTTGAAAAATAATTAAATTTTGACAAAAATTCAGCTGCAATTAACTGATACCAAACTGAAAAAACTATTTTTGTAGCTTATAAAAATTTTATATAATAATATGTTCGAAAATTGCTCCGCAAAAACTGATTTAAAATTCTAAATAAGATTTCAAAACGATCATTTCGAAGTATATGATCAACAATAATTCCGATTCTTCAAATTACATACACACCAAGTTTAGTAGCTCAAGTTTAGTAGCTCAGGGTCAAAAGATGTGTCCTGTAGAGGTTAACATCATAAGCAATCTCATACATCTTGGATTGTGATTTGTAGATACTGATGTTACTTATACAGAATACACATTTGAATGATGAATAATATTTAGCATTCAATATTAATTTTAAACTAATTTACAATATATCCTTATTATAAAATTAATTTTAAAATATTTTCTAAATTAAACTGATTTTAAATTGGTTGGATATGAAGGATGCTTTGTGTAGATAAATTACACACACACATATAAATATATATTTACAAAATTAAATTTTTTTCTAATATTGATTCCGTATTATTTTAATATAATTTTGCACCCACATAACATGTTTATTATAAAATGCGTTTATAATTATAAGATAATAGCTTTTATATTCATAAAAGCTATTGTCTAATTTAAAGTGCTTTTTTTTTACTGAAATGTAAATTTTATTATTAAATATGAATTCATTTACATATTAAAGCAAAATAAATTCTAAATTTTATATTTTATAGCATTTTTTTTTCATTTAAAGAAATAAAGATTTTAACTTGCCCTACCTACCTATTTAAAAATACTTGCATAAAAGCATTTTTACAGATTTTTTTTTCGAATAATGAACCGATATCTTTCAATGGGAATGGTGAAGGAAAGCGGAAAAAAACAAAAAAACAATTGAAACTAAGCATGGAAATCAAGACAGTATTTATTTTAATGATATGAGCATCTTTCAATCCTTTATAAGAAGAAAATTTCTATTTTTTAATTTAGGATTTCAATAATATTATCCTTTTAAAAAACCATTACTTTATGTCCAGCTGAGCTTTCAAAATGCCATTCAGAATTTCAATATAAGCGATTGGCAAAGTTATTGTTCCTCTTTACAACACCCAGTTGAGATACGAATGAACAATTTCATTCCATACAGATTGGTACCTTAATTTCTCATTATCATCCAAGCTCCAGGCTCCAAACATCTGAGTGATCCAAAGTGGATATTAACAAGCACAAGTTACAAGGAACAGATACTATTCATTGAGGAAAGAGGGCGTGGATATATTTAGGGTTACACAAATTCGTTGAATGCTTCCAGCATGATTTAACAATCAGAGGCAGATTGGCAATTCCCTCCACTAACTGGTGGCGGACGCTAACCACTTTATGGCTCTTACCCTCTTGTCTGACAGCTCGGCCAGAAATCCTCATTTGGCATTGTCTGAAGTTCCGCCTCGATCCCATTGCGTGACTAGTTGGATTCCGCTGGCCAATTATGACAACCCGAGCGAGCTATCTCCTACCCCAACCCCCTTCTCAGTTCCCAGGCTAAGCATAAAACGATTAAACTGACCACTGCTGTCCCCCCTTCCCACCCCAGCAGCCGTCCCCAGACCAATGCGGAATTCGCCGTTTGGACAATAAACGTTGAGGGAACAATTCGGTGGGGAAGAAGGAAGGCAGGTTTCAACCGCACGGAAGGCTTTGTGATCGGCATAATTGTGACACGACCGCGCACTCGACCTCTGTGCGAATAAGCAGCACTTCTGAAGAGTATCGTGATTGTGAGGTTGGTTGTGTGCAGTTTCAAAGGTACTTGGGATTTAGGGATTGATTCGAATCGTAGAAATGTGGTGAAGGTGTTAAGTATTTTAATTAGAATGCTATTGAGAACAGTCATGATGCATCACTTGTAATGTATTAAACTTCCTTCTCAAATTAGTTGCATCTCGAAAGCCCCAGATTAATATCTGCCTTCAAAAGAATGTCAATAAAAAAGAATGAATAAGGAAATGAACAGGAAATCTGATTAACTGTTTTCCTAACTTTTTAAAATTATATACATGTTTTGATTCTTCAGGAATAAAACAGTTTAAACACATTATTTTAAGCATAATTACCTTAGAAATATCTTTATATTCAGATTTTGCAAATTTAATGGACAATAAATAATAATTAAATTAAATTTCTTCATTGTATTTTCTTTCAGCGATGTGTGAGTGACTTTTTGAAATATTTAGTAAAGATTTATAACTGTAAAGATAGTTTCCTATATCAGTATGATTCAACGCGGAAAAGAATGTACTAGTAACTACCATCACATTTTGTTAGCACAAATGCATGATTCTGATACTATTTCCAACATTTTTGGCATCACTTTTCAGAACAAATTGCGAAAAAATGCAACTGCTAATTAAGTTTATAAACAAATAGAATAGAAAAAAAATGGGAGAAGTCAAAGAAAACTTACGATAAAAATTTGCTATCAATATTTAAGGAAGGGGAGTTGGGTATTTTCAATATATATATATATATATATATATATATATATATATATATATATATAAGGGTAAAAAAATATACTGTTCTGAGTACTACTGTTCATCCTATCATATCATAAGAGAACTTTATTCTTTCATTTTGTGCAGGATTCGAATCTTCATAAAGACCTTTCCCTTACAAAATGAGAAAATCTTCATATTTTTTTTTTCCAATGATTATAATTAAAAGATATTTAATAATTTCAAATGTGTTTCCGGTTTTTTTTCATACTTTTTAAATCATCAAAATTAAAGTGAGATTGTACAGTTTTTATTATTTATTTTATATAGAATTTCTAAATAATTTTCCATTCAAAATTACTTTTTATTGGAAAAGAATGCATGTGACTTTAGTTTTCGTCAGGAAATTCTTGCTGCGATTCAAAATTCGAAAATATATATAATATTGAAACTGAAGTAATGGAGAATTCCATTGAAACTAGCTATTTATTAAATTTTATTGAAATCTCCAGATATTTTAAGATAATATTTTTAACTTAATCTTAAGCATCTGAATATGCTTTCCAGCTAATCTGCTTCTGAATGCTATTTACAGTTGATTAATATCTGGTTTATGACATATAAAGACTTTTCAGATACATAAATAAAAATTTTCAGGAGGAAGATGAAATATTTGTCAAAGAGTATTTGTCAATCATTCACTTTTACGACAGCAGAAAAAGCGAACAAGTCGACAGCAATTTCTTAAATTAAAAAAAAGTTTAATTCATGATATTTATGACTTATGTTTGCTTCAAAAATATTTTTGAAATATCCTTTTTCAGACATATAAATATATGTCGTTCAGATTATAATAAGTGAGATGAGCACAATAACATTTAAATTAATATAAGGCAAATATATTAATAGTTAATATATTTACATTATATTAATTAAATAAATTAATATAAAGTAAAATTTTAAAAATGCATAGTCTGTAATTATTTTATTTCTTAGTGAAAAAAATGGCAAAACAGTAGTGGAACTGCATATTTTTCATTATTGTTAATCCCTTATCGAAAAAAATTTAAAATTACTATTGAAAAGACCTTATAAGTTTAGGAGTTTTCTACATTCTGAATTTATGAATATCCTCTTATTTTTCTCTCAAAATATTTCTTTATCATTTATTTGAAATAATCAGCTATTCATATATTATCAATTTTATTATAATTTTATATACTCTATCAATCACATCTTACGAAGACATTCTTAATTTCTGGTACTTAAATCTAATTCAATTGCTGTTTTAAAAGAAATCACCTTTATGCATTTAACATTTTGAAGAAAAAAAATCTTTAAAACTAAACTGGAGATTTTGCAAAAAAGACAAAAATTTTATTACTGAATATCACTACATTAAATTGAACGACGCACTTAATTTGTGTAAATATATTCAATTTAATATCACCGTCTTCATTCGCCTTTCTTCAGAATCCATGCACTTAATTTTAGACATTCATCTTTGGCGTAAGTCCTCAAGTTATCGGATCCTTATTCTTTGAAATTAATCCGGACTAATTTTGTTAAAGTTAGCTTCAATATGTGATGAATTCTGAAGATGACTCTACTTTATATGCTTTCCCAAACTGACTGAATTATTCGAGTAATGTACCAAAAGTTTCCGGCAAACTGTATGCGGTTAGCGAAAAAGTATTCCTTCCACAATCTGAGGGTGGAAACTCATTCGACATGGAAACCGAGAAACTTTCCCTCGGTGCTTTTCAGAGGGCAGCTCTACATTAGCATATTATTTTGTGTCACGCTGCAGATCCGAAGGAGGATGGTCGGCACATATATTAAGCGGCTTGTTGGGAACTCCAAGAGCAGAGCTGACAAATTGCTTTTCCCAGAATAGTGGTTGGCATCTGCAGATGATATCTTGGAGCTCTTGTCTAAGGGGCTGTGCGCAAACCGAAAGGGATAGCCTGGAACCAATCAAGATGAGACAAAGCAGCTTAACATAATTACTGATATTTTGCACTAAAGCCAGCTATTTCTTAACAAGCGTTCCTTGCTTTGGGATTCTGAAGCATAGCAAGGAGGGAAGGAGTTTAAATATCAGGCAATAAATTCCCGTAATATATAATATCGGTAACTATTGCGATGTAAGTGTTCGTAGGTAACACTATTGCCGATAATTTGAAAGATTCGATTTTATTAATATATTATGCCCATTCATGCTATACCATAAAATGTAAATACATGATAGAGTATTTTATAATGTAACTATACTCTTAAATTATAAACTGGATAGTTTGATATTTAGGGCAGTAATGGCATTTTAAATATATCGAGAAAATATAACAATTTATTGAACGTGAAAGAATATTTATATTTTATTTTGATGTGCCTATATTTATATTTCATTGTAAATGATTTATTTAAAAATGAAGAAATAGTGGTCACTATATGTAAAATAATATTTCCAAATTTGGAAACTATCCATTCAAATTTTTTTCTCTTTTGTTATTAATTTATTATTCAAATTTTTTTCTCTCTCTATTATCTATTTAAATAGCTTCATGTATGAAAGTATCATGCATTTTTAAAGAATAAATCTTTTAAATTTCATTACTGGTATTTATTTTCCTCTTAATTTTATGAGTTTTTATTTTTAACCACGGGCTAATGAAAAATATTTTTTTATAAATATTAAGTTCCTTTTCAATAAAACACGAAAGAACTATATTTCGAAACAGTTTTATTGAAATTAAATTTCTGTTATCATTATTTAGGATTTTATTAAAAAAAATATTGGGAAAAGGAAAAACAAAATTGCATTCCGTTTTTAAATTCTCATAAATTAATAACATGACAAGAAAATAAAAAAAAAAATATTCGATCGATGAATTTTGTTAAAAAAATTAAATTATCTTTAAAATTGAAAAATTACTTGGAAACAGATTACATATCTATCTGCATGTCCATTTTGACCGGCAATTTTTCCTTTCATTCACATTCATGAGAACAGTTATCATAAAAATGTAACAAGGTTCATGAACTTATGAAACTTGCATCAATAGTTGATCTGACTCAAGATTCCTTTTCTTATTTTCTTTTTTTTTATCATTTAACAATTCCAACATCTAGAAGAATTGGTTTTTAAGTAAAAGATAGAATTTCTTTTTAATATAAATGAAAGCATTTTTCATTTATTCCAAAACTAATTTTCTTCTAATAGTAGTAATACATTAATTAAGATTATTAAGACACAAACCAAAATATTTTTTTAGTTTTAAGTGTTTAGATTTCGAAAAAATTCTAATGATTCTTTTGAGAGAACAAAATATACTACTAAATAATCAATGAGATTCAAAGGAGCCCACAATGAAATAAAAATTCATTTGTACATAGCAGAATATACATAATGCTATTTTTTTGTATTGTTTTATTTTCAATTTTTTTTTAATTCAAAAAAGATCGATTCAGCTTCATAAACATTTATACTTTAAAATAAAAATTGTCTATGAGCACAAGAAAAAGCAACGCTATTTCTTTCACATAAATCCTTTACATGCGTTATACCAGCCCAAAAGCTATTTACAGATTGAAATTTAAATGAAAACATGTTTTTTAAATCTTATAAATATAATTTGCTTTCAACCTTAACATGTACCGCCCTCTTTTAGTGGTTTACTTATTTTCAATCATTTGATACCATCTTATAGTAAGTAAAAAAGTTGGTAAACATTTTACTTCTATGTGTACCTTATCAAAGCTTTCAAAGGAGACAATTTTCTCTCTGCTGGATACTTTTCTCTTTTTTCCTCTGGTCTGCGTCTCTTTTCATATATTCCATACTACATACTTTGTAATACGTCTCGCTTCTACATATTTTATTTTCCAGAGATGCACGAATAGAGACTGTATTGCATTATCATGTTAGCCTCGCCTCCGCTAGATGCACCACGGATATATATAGAAATCCTTCCCAACCTCAGCTACGAGGAAATAAATGCATGAAAGAAAGTAAGAAAACCAGCTGTGGTATCCTGCTTTTTTTTCCCTCATAGCAGAAACTAATAAAAAAACATGCAAAACCGAAGAAGATGCCGGCTGTACATTTTTTGCGTGGAACGTAACAAAGTCAGGAGTGGAGTCCCTTCTGCGAAAGCCATATTACGCCTGTGAAAAAGTCACCCTGCTCCAGTCTGAGGGAAAAATAGAAATGCGGTTTCAAGCAGTAGGGGACTCCCTTTAGGGGAGAAACTGCAACAAGGAATGTGGCTCCAGAGATGTTCACTTCCCATCCTATTGGTTAGCGCACATTCTTGTATACATTTCTATACATATTTTTCAAGGATTTCTTTTTTTTTTTTGAATTTTTTCATCCAAACTGGAAAAAGAGGTCTTCCGGACCTATCCATCTTTTATTCTCCTGGAAGATCAGTCGGGGCACTCCCGAGAAAAGCGGTTTCTCCCGTTTTGTACTCTTTTTGTGGTTTCCCCGCACGCCCAGGATTAATGCCGGAGTCCGTTTTACCTTAGGGGAGTAAACCCAGGAAAAATGCCTTTACCGAAATTCTGTAAACACGTTCGCTCTGTCCCAGAACTGGGCTGGCGAGGGAGCAAAAGACAGCACCTGATCTCGGTTTGCGATCCCATGAAATCGAGATGAGATATCGAATTCCTTAACGGAGCTGCGAGAAAACTATTGGAATATCGGAATAAGAAGGTGTGTGCGCTTCCGTGGCGAGGAAAAACAAGGTTAGGTTAAAGGATGTGATAGATATCTGTTTGCGGATAAATCTGCATTATCTGGTAGTTCGATTTCCCAGGTAATCTGTTTTTCACAAATCAAAGTGTATCGATGCAAATAATAGGAGCAAGGAAGAGACGGCTTTGGGAATATTTAACGATTTTGTTTGAATGCAATTAAAACTTCCTCAGCTCTAAGAAAAATTTAACAAATTCACTTATAAATCAAGGAATTTTCATCTTCATACTGCTAGAAAAAAACTTCCATAAACCAAATAAATTCTTCCTTTTTCGCAAATTTTCACTATGATGAAAGTGAATAACAAAAATCACCGTCAGCAATATCTTAGGTAAATACTACAATTATCAAACTGAAATAAATTTTATTTATAAACTCTGATGTAATGTTCGCGATATAAAAATTAAAACTTAACTAAAATCCTCAAGAAAAAAAAAATAGACAAGAATTTGAGCACACTTTTACAAGACACTTCTTACTTTCGATCGCTTTTCTAATATTTTAATAATTAAAACCCAAACATTAATGCAACGATATCTTTCACTCATATAATTTTACAGTGAATATTGTTATTCAATTGTCTTCATCAGGACTTTATTTTTGGATTTGAAACTCGATATTAAATCTGAAATTTTTAATACTTGTTTTTTGCTTTATAGCATAAAATTATAATTATATTTTTAATAGAAATCATTATCTTTTGAATTATTTCCAGTTTCATCAATCCCATTTTGAAATTCAGGAAGATCAAATTGAACTATTTTAATGGCTGTTTTTATTACATTTCTGAATATTTCTTTGATATTAGCAGAAGCATTTTAAAACTAGCAAACTTCTAAGATTTAACATTAGAAATTTGGATTTACGACTGAGATTTAATATTAGAGAAACTATTTACTTTTAGTAATTGCTTATCCCTGATTATACGTAGCTGATGGTTGACAAGCAGGTTAATACTAATGATATTTTTGCTACTTTTAACTATTATTTATAGTTATATCATTTACTATGAGAATAATTCCATTAAAAAAATAATAAAATTCCTTCCAAGATATATCTTTGTACCTGTGCTTTCAGACTCATATTACTCGTAATTACAATTATACATGGCCAAATATTACATCTTTTTGGTATATAATTGCAGCATTGAAATTGAGAATAAAATATTTTATAAATTTTGATTTCAGTGCAAAAAGCACAAATTAATGTACATGATTTGCTGCCAAAAAAGTTTATCAAAAAGTTTATAGTACTTGCATGCAATAATTAATTTTGGAAAAATAAAATATTAAAAAAAATAAATAAATAAAGAGATATTTTTAATAGTTGGGAATATTATACATTATGATATTTATGATTAAAATCATGCAAATTATTCTATTCGGCATAACCTTGAATCTATCATCGATAAATTCTTTAAATAATTTTGAAAAGTTTCTCAGAAATTTTATCATATTTTTAATTAAAAAATAAATAAAGTCTTAGCATTTCCTCAATAACTTAGAAAGATATGACTGTCATATAAATCATTTCTGTATTTTTTTAAAAAAAATTCAAAACATTAACTATTCATTTATTTAAGTTTTACTTTTCTCATTTTAATAATTTGTGAATATATTTTAAGTATAGATTAACCAATGATTTATATTGTTTTCGAAATTCTTTTTATACAAATAATATCGTAATAATATAAAATAAATTTGTGTGTAATGTTTATTTGCTATAATAAACTTTGAAAATAATATAAATACAAAAGAATGAGCTCGAAAACATGATTATGGTAGGATATTTTCAGTTTAAGGCTCATTTTTTTAAATATTGCTTTGCGAATACATTTATATCCGAAAATGTTTCTTTTTTTTTAGAAATTTGTTAACTATTGCACAACTAAGTCGAAGTTATTAGTACGTAATTTAACTAATTATAAGTTAAAATATAAATTTCCATTTCAAATCGATTTATGTGATTAAATTTCACAAATATTGAGCCGAAAAGTACTTTTTAAAAATGTGTATATTCTATTTTTAAATTTTTAGTCTTCATTTCCTGAGGTACTCGATGTGGCTTTAAAAAGGTAAAATTTTCTAAGCCTTATTCAAGAGTCCAACACAGTATGTAAACAACTCATAATATTGTCTGAACTTTCGAAAAAGTATTGTTTCCTATATTTTATTGCATTAAAAATGAACAACGTTTAAATATATTTAATTTTTATTATTTTCTACGTATCATCTTTTATACATTTCTTGCATGCAATTACATTTATCCTGGAATCTCAAAGTTAATATTCCTTACATATATTTCTGCATGGCACAATAATTGTGAAATGATTTTTTTTTGTTGCTAAATTAATATATTAATAATTAAGAACTCAAAAACTTAATATATTCTTCTGTAATCGTAAATCCAAACAAATGCAACATTTCAGAAATCTAGCACATAGGAATGCATAAGCAATCAATTAAATTATTTTTTACTTGCACAGAACAGCGAAAATTATGGTCAAGCATTTCATATTGCAATTCTTCACAATCAATAACTAATGTGTTTGATTTCTTCTCACAATGGGTATGAAAACGCAGTATCAAGTATATAAAAGTTAAGATACCAAGCATTAGAAATATTTGCAACTGGTTACAGAAACAGTCAGTTTTCTTTCTTTTTATTCAGTGAAAAATAAAAAATGAAATAGGTTCCATTGCTTGTGTTACGCCTTTTATAATAATTTCTATTAAACATAAGTTTCATAATAGAAAGGGAATATGAATTATTAATTTTTACTTTATGCATAGATATCAGATTTTTTTTCATATTTTAGTTATTTTTGCCAGGTTCAAATACTACATAGCTCAAACATGCAAATAAATAGCTTGGATTTGTAATTATCTGCATTAAGAAAGCTTATTAGAGATTCAGAAAGAGAGAGAGAGAGAGATTTTTTCTAGAAAAATATTTGAACAGAAAAAGTGTTTTTCCCCTCAACCTGAATTTACCCATATAAATTATTTATTTTATACTTTAGAACACAATAAATTCCATAGCCGATAAAGAAAATTAAATGCTAAGTGGACACTTGAAATCAAAATATTTGAAAAAAGAAACCAGAATTGCTCAATTCAAAATGTTTATTCAACAATTTCTCTTACCCTTAAAAGTTTCTTTGCCCTTGCATTTGCTACATTGTAAAGGAATTAAAAAAAAAAAAAAAAAAAAAAAAAAAACAATGAAATAAAAGAAAGTCTAAAAATATCTTTCATCGCTTTAATTTTGATTGAAACAACGTTTTGTTAACTATTACAAAAAAATATTAGTTTATTCATTATTTACAATGTTCCCAAAAATAATGTTTTTGTTAATTACTTCTTTCATTATTAGAAGCGCCTGTTAATGAGTTGGTTTATGCTCTACTTATAAAATTATTAATTTTAAGCAATTTCTTTGCTGAGGAACTTTCTTAATTAACTTCATAGCACCTCAATAAGCAAAACTTAATTATCAACTGCATATTCTTTCGAAAACAAAAGTTAATTAAGAAACATTTCTTTAGCAATTGTTGGTTAAAAATGTTGATTATTCAAATGAATTTTTTTATTCCGATAAAGATGAAACAAATTTAAATCTCCATTCGTGTTAAAACTAATTCATCAAATTTAAGATATGATTTAAAGAGGCAAAATACCGAAATAGTGAAAACAAAATCTAAAATCCCGTTCTTGTTTGAAACGATGCTTGAAGTCCCAAAAACATGTAGGCAAATATTCATGAAGCAATTAATTAATCATAAACTTAAGGGAACAATCAAACAATAACAATTAAATTATCTATCACATTTTTATAGAATGTTTGAACTTTGTAAGGATTTCTCCTGTTTTTTTGCTTACAGTGTATTAATATTCAAATTTTTGTTAGAAGCATATTATTTCTTACCTTTGGTTTTACAACATTTAATTAGATACTTTGATAGCTCCTTCTGGTTTTAGAAATAAGGTTTCGCAATATCAAAAACCTACAATAATGGTTATTTTGAGCATGTACATTAAACGAAAAATATATCTATAAAAACTGTATATAGAAAAATATTAAATGGCAGTGGAAGTTTTCAGTTTCAAATCCCTAAACACATGATTCTAATAATAAATTATATTATGCTATACATTCATAGAAAACTTCCATCAAAGTTTAGTTTCACTTTAAATTAGACGATATTTTATTTTATTCTTGAAAAAAAGTAAAAGCAATTCACGATGTGAAATAGCTGCACAATAAAAAAATTATCAGATCTTAAAATGCTTAATGAAAATTAAATAAAAGATATAATGTTTAAATTTGAAGCATTTGGATTAAATACTACAACTTGGACAAACTAAAAATTATGTTGTACATAAATGAATAGATATCAAAACATTTATTCTTATATGTAAAACATAATTCACATTTCATCTAAGCAATTCAAAAAGCGAACTAATTGCTTAGTTAAAGAATAATCTAATGGAATAAAAACGTGGAAATTATGAAAAAATTCTTTGGATACAAAGGATTATACCCATATTTTCATAAGCTTTAGAGTTTCGAAGAAAAATTTTTCCTTTAAACCAAAGTTTTAATTTAAAAGAATGAACTATAATTAATATACTTGTAAAAGTGGATTAATTGTAAATTTTGTCTTTTATTAATATATCTATAGCAATTGCTAAATATAGGTCTTATAATTAATTAGCAATCACTAATATAAGGTAATATATATAATATATAGATAATATTTCAATTGGATAAGATATTGTTGTCATATTGGTTGATAATTTTATACCTATAACTCTTTTCCTTTGTCAGATCTTTCCTTTAGAAAGTAGCATAATAAATGATAAATCTAATTATTTTCTGAAACCATTAATAACGATCATTAGGATAAATACATAAACTGCAATTTGCACCGTTTTACTAATGAACAAAATAAAAAAGGTCCAAGAACATCAGGTCACCTCCTGGCAAAGATGTATATGAACTTGATGATTCATGATGCGATAATGAACTAACAGTGTCCTTCATGATTACGAGCCATATTACTAATAAATAGATAGCGACACTGTATGGCCTTTGATGTATAATTTCACTTATCTTAACATGCATGATTAAACATGCATATCCTATTCAAATTTCATTTCCCTCATTGTACTCAATATTGTGATATATCATTGCTATGAAATATGTTGTTTATTTGTTTTGCAAAATATTGCACATAGAAGTAAAATATTCACGCAAACAAAACAGTGAGCTAAATAAAATTTTAATATACGATATATAATGGTCATTTTCTGCTAGAATTAAATTTATTTTGTTATAATTAGATATAAAAATTGAGCGAACTTGAACTTAACAAAACTATCTTTTTAAGATTTCTTTTTGTGTGCATTTAAGGGATTATTTCCACATGTTAAGCAAATTTTATTACATTCAGAAGTAAATTTGGAAGTTACTTCTGTAAGTTTAGTAAAATGGGACAATACAAATATTTTCGGCTAATAAATTAAATTGATTAATGAATGATTTGTCTGAATTAAATTAATTTAATTAAGCATCATTATCTTTTCAAATATTTCACATTTGTATTTTTTTCAAAGAAGAATGGGTTGAAAACTCAATATATTTAGTATGAAATTAAGTGCCAACTAAATTCATATTGATAAACCAAACAAATTAATTCAAATTATATATATAACAATAAAAGGAGAAAAAAAACGGACCGAATTTATTTATCGTCACTTAGTAATAGCTCGCAAATTCAGAATGTTTAAAGGTTTGCCTTAGGGAAAAAACTCGAAACAACACATTTTTTAGCTGGATAGTAGGGAGAAACGAGTTTAAATCTAGCAGTTTCGATTATAAAATCGAAATATATACATTAATCAAAATTAGGTCACGTGAAATCATTGAAATATATTTAAGAATTCCCTTTTGGAATGATATATGGAGGTTTAAAGTATTTTTGTGTACGGTGCGAAGTCTAGGAGCATAGTTGTAGGATTATGACAGTAACCTTCTGGGGAAAAGAAGTAAATTGAATTTTGATTTTTAAACCACTTGAAATTATATATTTTTAATTTAAAACATTTACATATACATCTTTATAGTATCAGAAAATTTTAATTTTAGAAATTGATGATTTTCATTTTAGTTATTGATGAAAAATTAAAGTTAGTAACTCACGCAACTTGAAAAAAGATAAATTTACTTTCAATAATGAATGTTTTGATAATTTCATATTGTTAACAGAGATGCGTAACTATATGTTGAGGGAATGCAGTGGGCTGGGATCATGTAATAATTTCAAAATAATCGAACTAGGATTCTTGTTGATTAGTGAGCCGAACAAGCAAAGAATGCAGATCAAAGGTAAAAAAAAGTACAAAAGCAAACATACGAAAAAAATAAAATATGGAAAGAATATCACGAGATGTTGTTTATGAAGAGAGAAAATTTCCCATTAATATTCAAAAGGTGTGGCTTCCTGCTTAAATGGCAAGGAATTTATGTTATAAAGTAGATCATTATTGTGCGAAAAACACTGCCATTAGAAATTGAACAATTTTGGGTTTCAAAAATGTCTCAAAATATAAAATTCACAAATTTACTTTAAAAAAAATGATGTGCGTGAGAGAAACGTTTTAAAAAAAAAACTTCTATAATTATGTACACTGCGTAAAAGAAGAAATTATCAAAAAATATATTAATCAAAAACCAACTTAATATAATAAATATTGCTAACCGTCCTTGTAAATAAAAGACATTCGAAAGAATTATGGTTTCAGAGAGCTGAATTTTAAGATAACATTGATAGAAATAATTTTTAATAAGTAATTCTTTTAAATTGTTTTATTTGCACTATTTGAGTGGTAATTTTTTATTACTCTGACTGGGAATTTTTTTTTAAATTGCTATTTAGATGCAATGTATGCAAATGTTCAAATATTTTTGAAACAAAGTGAACTGATACTATATTAACGATAATAATATGATATAATAAAAATCTGCAATTATAAAAATAAACCTTATAATGAAAAAAAAATCGGCAATAGAAAATAGATTGATTAACAACCCATGGAAATCGCGGGATAAGCAGCTTGAGGGTTAAAACCAATGGTAAAAGAGAAAATTGATTGCGAATAATTTTTCTACAGATTTTAGATGAAATCTTAGATAACCAAAATGCAAATATATTGGCAAATAAATGAAAAAGCTTATCTTAGCAAAAATACAATTATATTAGTTATGAAATTACAAATCATAAAATTAAAGCTATATTTATGAAACTAAGGTATAAAATAAATTTTTCCTGAACCAGAAACTTTTAAAATGAAAATAATTTGTATTTAGAGAACGCAAATGCTTCTACATCTAAACAAAATTGAAATTAACCAAATTAGAAATAAATCTTAAATTGTAAAAGAGAGAGCGAGAGAAATAAATCGAATGATGAATCCAGCCTGAAGATTTTATCAAGCATTACCCTCAGACAGGAATTCAAACACCAGGGATCAAACACCGATCATACGAAAATCCGAAGAAATTGAAATCATTTGAATACAAAAATTAATATAAATAAAGAAATGACCTTAAAATAAAGCAATAAAAAACAAAAATATTAATTTAATAAACAAATATCTCAAAAATCCAATCAAAGCACTATATGACAATTATCAAGCAATAAAAGCATAAAACATCAATAAGATTGAAATCAAATATAAAAAAAGAACATACCAGTTATGCGTAAATATTCACGAAAGGTTTCATGACACAAAAAAAAAAAAAAAAAAAAAAAAACTTATTCCTGTGGACTTATAAACATTCAACTTCCCCGCGAATAAAGCTGAAAACGCCTACAACATTCGGTTAAGTGTCACATCAGCATATGATATAATACAACGATATCAGTGCCATCTATTAAGTTGAAATAAAAACCAAAGAAAATAAACTCGAAAGCATATCTTCTGTTGTGAAAATATTGGAATAGGGATAAACCTTCCTAGATTAAAAAATTTACATTGCAATAGTTTTTCAGGAAAATTATCAAAAGTAAAATGTTTAATAAGATTATTAGTTGATTCAATATAAGAAATTTTGTTATTATTTTTTTTTAATCCTGTAAAATTGTGAGAAAATCAAGTTTTTGAAAATTTTAGAGTTCAAATTAGAATGGAAATTTCCAAGTTTAATTATTTTGAAGTCAAACTCATCCTTTTTAGCGTAAATAGCTACCAAAGATTTTCCTTTTAATATTTCTGTTTTAAAATCCATTTGTAATACTATCCCATAATTCGCATTGATATTCATTTGTTTAAATTTAATTTAATTCTTTTGGAAAACAATTAATAACAACATTAGCATTATCTATGATTAACGAAATTAAATCATTAAGATATTTGAAATCATTTATTAAATTGTATTTAATTATTTTCTCAATGAAAAGTTTAAAATTATTTCTAAAGCACTTGAAAAAGCTACTCACTTATTTATAAATAATAATCCCGTTAAGAATATAATTTTTGGAAATATGAAATTTACATAATTCAATCCTGTTAATTTTTGTAATGAAATTTCTGTTTGATATTTCTCCTATATAATAATGTAATTATCGATTAATTTTTCATGTGGGAGATTTGTGCACAAATTTTCAATATCATAAGTTACTTAGCATTGTTATCTTTTATAAAATCCAGAACTTTCTTTGTTGATGTTGATTATAAAGTTATCATCATTTTTTGATTTTATTCAGGATAATTTCTAGGTAATTAAAGGAATATTTTCCCATAATGTAATTTTAAATACTAGTTCTGCAAGTGTTTAATTAAATTCCTCAGTCTTTGGTTCTGTTATTATTAGAGTTCATTTTAGCGTTCATTTCCTCTAAAATTTTTACTTCCACTTCTCCGAACTCCTCTGATGGCCAATGGTATTTCCTAGATAATTTGGGAAAAAAAAATCTAAATCGCGTCCAATAGAAATTAGGATTTTCTCAACATTTAACTTTTTTCTCGATTTAAATTTTGTTCCCCTTTCCATTAGTTCTGTTAACATGCTTAAACAAATTATCTTGAAATTTCTTCTTATAACATGTTCTTTATCTATATACATAAAATCTTTATAGTTTTCATTTTTACAATTCAATCTGCTTTGCTTATCTTATCTAAATTTTTGCTATAGTAATTATAATTTCAAATCCATTTCCTGAAAATTCTAAATAAATAAAAGCTAATGAAACAATATTATTATCATTTAAAGGAAAAATTCTTTGGTGCAGTGCGCAATTAGTAACTTCAGGATTTTGAAATTAAAATTAAAAAATCTCACTACACAGAATTCTCTATTTAAATTATTTTCATCTCTAAATAATGAAACGTTTTATTCTAAATTGAGTTGTGATGTAATTAGATCTAGAATTATCAATCTAGTGAAAGAGTTTTCAAAATTTAAATCTCCACATTTATTATGGATGAACCATTTAATTTTATTTTTTCTGAGGAAAAATCAAATTTTGTGCTCTTTCACATTTTGTGCAGTTTAAACTCAATATGTATTATCTCATACTTCGATTTTTATATCCAAAAGGTTTGTTTGAATTGTTATTTTATTTTTATTTGTCTTTTAAGGATTAATGCAGGTGGATAATAAAGTTTCAAAGTAATATCTGATAAATGTGTTAAGATTAAATGTTTTAAAATGAGAAGAAGTGCCTGTATAGACGGGTTATTATTCTATTCACAATATTTATTACCTGAGTGCACAGATTAACTAACGAAAGCTGTCTTAGAAATTATCATGCTCATTAACAAAGTACTTAAAGAAATAAAACATACCATTTATAACACATTTAATAACACACTGGCTGAGTGTTTAAGGCAATAAAAAATATATTTACAGCACTGTTAATAATACATTGGAAGAGTGCTGAAGGAAATAAAAAAAATATATATTATTTGCAATACACTTAATAACATTATAAGTTTTGCTTTTATCCAATGGGATATTCTTAAACCATAAATGTTCAGGAACACTGAAATCAAAGCTAATCACTAAAATCCGATTGCATTAATAATTATCCACTACAAGAAAAAACGCCATTCCGAATACGAAAAAATAGTAATAAACATGCTAAAAGAAGATATTTGCAGTAACGAAAAGAGAGAATATAATTGCACACCTCAGTTAAGTGGTATTTATTATTATTCATACTCAGATTTCTTCACGTACCGATAAATCAATCAATTTAAACATGGAAAAAAATCTGTCTCATTTGCCAGACGTCAAAACGGAAGGTTAAATCCATATCCGGTAAAGAAGCAAATCAAAAGAGCTGGGATTTTTTTTTTTTAAATTCCTCTCAGCATTACAGATGGCAGTGGACTATTATAAATGGTAATCATCAAAATATCTGAGAATTCGAGAAGTATTTTTTTTTTCAAAATAAAGAGAGAAATTGCGAAAATAAACGAAAAGGATAGGAAAAGGAAATATTTGGGAGTATATAACGTCAAAAGAAAGATATTATCCCCATTATATGTAAAATGATTGAATTCTGAGAAAATGCAGAACTTGTCCCAAAACCCAATATTTAAAATATTTGCATAGTAAAATTATTATGAATTTAATATATCGCAAAGAATGTTCAAAAGCATGAAGGGAATAACATCATTGAAATATTGAATTTTTATATGTTAAATGTTCTTTTATACTAGAAAACATAAATCTATTATTGATTTAGTATTATTTAAAATCCAAGTATGTCCTTCAAGAGAGATAACGTTAAATAATTTAATAAATTAGCTGATCAAAGAAAATTTAATCGGATTCTCTCATACAGGAAATTCTACATGTTTTGTAACAGTAAGAAATATGAATTTTATAAAATTTGGGATTGATACTTATGTTAGGAAATTTTTTATTAAGTTCCCTTATTTTAAATAATTCATAAGAATATAAAACTTTTCAATGAAATTAAATCATGCAAAAATTTGATCTTTTGGTGTTCAGTGATTTAAGCAAACTTTTTTCCAAAGGAATGTATTAAAATTACTTGCGGAAAATTTATTAAGAGCTTTGCCAATGAGAGGCGAAAGTGACATTTCTATTTTGTGTCTTGTTTTTTAGTTTTCTATTACACAAATTACACATTTTTCTTTCGTACATTGGAATTAACTATAGAATGCGTGGAACAGAAGGTATAGTTATAGACCATACCTTATCAATATATAATATATATTGCATTTTCATATTTTGTTAAAAGTAAATGTTTTATCTGTTATATAATAATTATTTCCTTTTCTCAATATATCAATGCTTTAAATTCATGCATACTTCGTTTAGAAATATATTTGCATTTATTCGCAGGTAATGTAGAAAATAAATTGTATTTGAATTCTACATTCATCATCATATTTGGTTAGACAGCTCAGAGTGGGCCAGTGCCTTCCTCTGAATTCTGTTCCACGCATTCTATTTTTGACACTTGTGCACCAGTTTCTTTCCTGGATAGTCAGGAAGTTTGTCTCCACTGACTCCATCCATCTCATTTTGGGTCTACCACTTTTCCTATTTGTTAGAAGTTTATGTAAAAGATTTTTTGTTTTGTTTTTTAATATGGAATCATCATCCATTCTAAATATATGAACCGCCCAATTCATCCGATTTATTTTTATGAACTTTATAATATCTGGTTCTTTATAGATTTTATATAGCTCAGAGTTACATTTTCTTCTCCAAACATTGTTGATCCCATCAAGAATGGCTCGCAGAATTTTTCTTTCGAAAATGGCTATTTCATTTTCTACAGCTTTGGTCAATGCCTAGGTCTCAGAGCCATAGATAAGTATTGCTCTAATTAAGGTTTTATATAGTAAAAACTTTGTATTTCTTGATAGTAGTGAGGATTTAAAGGAATCGTTTTAGTCCGTAAAAGGATTTATTTGCATTCATTAGACAACCTTGAATCTCCTTGACTATGCTATTGTCATCAGTAACTATAGAACCAAGATAAGTAAAACTTTGGGCAGCCTGAAATTTGTGAGAACAAATTTCCAGATGAGATTCATGGGAGGTTCGATTACTTAGTACAGGCACATATTTGGTCTTTTCGGTGCTTATGATAAGTCATATGCTATTAACAGCATCCTCTGGGAAAGGAAAGCATGTTTTAATTCTGAAACAGTACTTGAAATGATGTCAATAGAATTCTACATTATTATCATACATTTTTCGCTATTTACTACATTTATCCATATCTTTCACTCAAATTCTATTTCATTATTATTTATTTATATTTTATTATTATTTACATTTAAATTTCTTCATTAGTACTTTTATTGACTATTTTTTTTAATAAATAATCATTTAGTATGCTAATTAATTTGTCTCATTTATTTACTTCTTTAAGTTTTGCATTCGTGGCAGAAGGGAAGTAATTTAGTATTTTTATATACAAATAAATATATCTGGAACATATACAAGTCAATTTTAATTTCAATGTATACCCTTCATTCATGTCGAGACTAAAAACTTATTTAATATTTTTAAATATATATTTCGGTAACACACAATGCGAAAATGGATTACAATTGTATATGCTAATGCCGCGTATTAAGGAAGCGTTTTTGATTCCTTTGAGAAACCTGAAAAGACTTCCATTGTTTTTGTTATACCAACACTATATTCCCAATAGAATTAAATTTTACCCAAGAAAGAAACTCATATATATCTTCATTTTTATTTCATTACTGGAAGAGCAAAAACTAATACCACTTGTCCCTAAATAATTTTCAAATTCCAGCAGCAAAGAATATATATTTATATATATTTGTTGTTGCTGTCCTTAAGCCGTTTACCACCCATACTCCCATGGGAATGGGAGAGGGGATTTCTTATTATTCCTTACTCCCCTTTTCGCCTTTCCTGTGGGACGTTGGAGAGAGATTTGAAGAAGAGACTCGCTGAAATGAAGATGCTCCTTTTCGCAATTTTTCTGAATGAAGAAGCGGAAGAGAGGTCGGGAAAGGGGATGGAGGGATGACAGAAAGAACTGAAAGTGAATATTTGCTACAGTATTAAAAGTATGGGAAGCAACGAAAAAAATGAGCATCAAGCTGTTTGGGTTGAAGTTAAGGTCATGCCATCAAATGAAAAGGCCTTTGGAATACAATTTAGATGATGAAGCGAAGAGCAACAGCGTTCAGAGGCTGTAGGGAATAAATTTTTGAATAAAGAAGTTGAAACCAGTTTATGGAAAGTGCTTTTTGACGTAGTTAAGAAGATTTGAAAACCACATTTTATTTTCAGATGGTGTATATCTCTTGACTTTTTTTATTTTTATTTTACTTTATAATTCATTGCTTGATGAGCTCTCTATATTTTAGCCATAAAATATCCTAATGTCAAAATATATACCTTTCTACATGCACTTATAAAGAAAATTTTAAAAAAATACTCTAATAAAATGCAAAGGTTTGTGTTAAAAACATTGGCTAATGGCAACGTTTTTCAATAATATGATAGTTATTTTATCACTTTGGTGCCAAGCAACGAAGTAAACATCTTTAAATATCGAACTTGTAATATTTTTCTTGTTAAATATTTTAGAATAAAATTTAAATTAAAGAATTTTATCCAAAAAATGGGGGTTTTTTTATTTAAAAAGTAAATTCTTTAATTAAATCGAAAATAGAATAAATGATGTTGCATCATTCTAATATTTACTTGTTCAAAACAGAACAAATGTTTTTCTACAGAACTAAGTTAAATTGAATAAAATATACAAAATTCGTTTGGTGACTATCCTGTTGTTATTTACCGTTGTCGAATAATTAGGTGAAACGTATAGTATATGCCAAAATATGCAAAAGCATTTTTCAGTATTTTGACAAATATTAATGATTTCATTATTAAATTTTTCAATTAAAATAAGATAACGTTATCTAATTCATATTTATAGTTGCATCATTTAGTGATATCTTATTTTAAATAGCATACAACTTTGATTTCGCAAGAAAAAAAATAATTTTAAGAAAATAATTTTAAGCATATTTTAAAGAATATTGTTAGACTTTATTTTGATTTTTATTTAAAAATGGAGGATTTAGAGAAAAAAGTGTAGCTATTCTACTATGCCTATGGCAGATATCAAAAACTAAATAATAAAGAAATTTCTAGTTTCCTTTCTTCATGAAATATCATGTCATGCAGAAATATCATGCATGTTAGAATACTTTCATGTCATAATTTAAATATTAGATGAATTTCATCCATTACTTTTTAATATCTTAATTGATGCATATAAGAAGTAAAAAAGAAACATTATTCATATTTTATCATTACGAATTAATATTAATCCATGTCACAAATAAAAATCTTATCTTAATAATCTAAAAAGAATCGCATTAAAAATTCATTCTAGAAGAAAAATATTTCCTTCCTGTTAATAACTTTTATGGTAGCTAAATCTTTATTATAAGAATTATTTTCCATCCTTCAGCTTTTTGGTGAATTTCTGATGCTTCAGCTTTTCCCGGCTCTTGACACCTAGTGCGTGACTTCTTAATTGAGAGTACCTGAGACACTGACTTGATTCCACAAAGAACGCTAAGATAGCAACTTTAGATTCGCGGCGGTAAGTAGGCTACAACCAAAAATGAGATCTTATCTCTGGATCGATAAGTTTTCTGGTAAAAGGAAGCAAATAACTGGAAGAAGAAAAAAATAAAAAAGAATAAGAAAATCTTTCATGGTTCTTTGAAAGCAGAGTCTAATTACGGAGAGTAATGGTTGCCTTAATAAAACGCAGGTGTTGGTAATGACAGTAGACGGTTAGAATATGTATGCCAATAATCATATTTCTAGGACATTCACTAATTCTAATGGAGATTTCTTTCTTGTAAGGGCCAAAATTCATCTAATGCTAATGCAACCTCTAAAATACTTAATCAATGAACATTTCTTAAACAATTTTCATAATTATTTTTCTAGACGTTATGGTTGATAAAAGTGTTTTTTGCCGGAACATAATATGCTTATTTTACTTTCGTCTTTCAGTTTGAAATATTATTGAATTTTTTAAAGACAATATAATTCATATGTACGTCAAATAACATTTTCTCTTGTATTAAAGAACATTATATGTGCTTGCCATTTTCGTAAAAAAAGATGATTAATTTTTCATTTCGTATCAGAACAATGATACTCTTCATATTATACCGAATATTTGTTTTGTTTTCTTATCATAATAGTATATGTATCAAAATTTTCACTACAGTCGTACAAAAGAAACATATAATTTAAATCCTTGCTATAGAAATTCATATATTCAGTGTACTTAAATATGTAAATTTGAAAATCTATATGCTAGATTGTATTTAAAGGTTTTCTTGGGAATTAGAGCAGATGGTTAGATGATATAAATATAAAGTTATGTAATATTTAATGCGATATTCATTGAGAGGGTTATTTTATAGAGCAATCTTCATATTTTTGGAGCTCTATCAGTAAAATATGGGTAAATATTACATTTTTTTATTAATTTAAGAAAAATACTCTATTTTGTACATCGAAATACTTATAATGCAATGATTTTTTTCTTTATTCCTTTAATTTTGAAAACACGCAAGTTTACATTTTCATTTATTTCTATAGATTGTGTAAAACAAAAGAAAACTAAAAAAAAGAAAAGAAAAGCAAACTGACTTTAAAATTCCCTCCTTTCTTTAATTTATTGAAGATTCTAAAACATTTACTATTTTTTTAATCAATCTAAATTAGTGTGGTTTGAAATTAAGACCATTATCCAATTTCGTTGATACTTGCTTATATAATTAATTCTATAGATTCTGCATGAGTAAAAATAGTGAGAATTTACTTCTGTATCAACTATAAGATAATAAAATTCTTTAGTGAATTGTAATATTATAAGTAACTTCTTTATAAAATATGATTAACGGTTTTAGTGAGTCATGGTCATCATTTTTTTTTATTGTCATTGTTCTCTAAATGCTAGTCCATGAATGATTTCAACGCTTAAATGCTCTGAAACTGATTTTTGTTTCAAAATATAAATCTATAATCAATGACTTTGAATTTATTCATTCAAATTATATTTCATATTAAATCATCAAATGCAAACAGATAACAAAAGAATCATTTACAATAGAGATTGCTTTCCCAAATTTAATTTATTTTATTCAATTTAAAGAAACTAAGATTTCATATATAATAGTAAATTTATGATTTTTTGATGTTATATCAACTTATCAAAATATATTTCGGCATCTATTGCGATAATGAATTAACTTTTGAATATAGCATTTAAATTGACGAATGCAAGCTGTTTTAGGTTTATTTTGTATAAACAAATCATAAAACCTTCAAAGAAAATTCTTTGAAAACAAACAAATTCATCAATAAAGATGAGATCCTTTACTATATCAGCCAAATTTCTTGATAGTAATAATTTATTTCAGGATTCAAACGTATGGTAGTTTGATGGTAGAATATTTTTACACTGTCTGAAATGAAAATCGATGCAGAACCAATTCCTTGACTAGAGAAAATAAACATTTATTTAATCTGTCTTATAAAGAGTTATTATTACTTGAAGAAAATCTCCCATATATTACTGGCATGCGTTTGATTTATTTGAATTTAACATTACTATAGCATAACAATTTTTGAATAAAATACATTTGAGTGGGGGATTTAAAAAGTCATTCTGCTTTTTAAAATAAAAATTTTGAATTTTGTACAATATATATCGTTTAATAATTATATAATTTGATAGCATTCCGAAAATTTTTTTAAAGAGTTACATTTTGTCATGTTTAACTAAAAATGATTCAAATAATAGTATATTGCAGATCTAATCTTATGTGTCTACTATAATTCTTGAAATGTGTCATTACTTCATTTCTATTATTCAAATAAAAGATTCGAACCTAATATAGAAGTGAAACTAATAGTATCGAAGGATTTTTCGATGCATTTTGCATTTTTTGTTGTTTTTTTAGATTTAGCTTACGTTGAGTTAATATAGCATTAGATAGTAAAATGCAATTCAGTGTACATTGAGAAATTTAAATTATTCAAAATATATTTAATTCTTTGTCAGTTTGCATCGCATTCAAAATCAAACCATTATTTAGGCACAGAAGACAAAATTAATGCAAATCAAAGCAACTTCATACAAAGATAATGTAAATATTTAAAAAAAAAAATACTACATCGATATAATATATATTAAGCCTTTACTTTTTAGAATTTCTCGGCACTCTGCTTTGTAAGCAGCAAAAGTGCAAAACTGAGAATAATCGATCTCTATAAAGGAATAAAGCTGTCAGATTTATTTCAAGGAAAGGAAAAATAATTTTTATTTTTATGTCAGTTGTTATCATTGTTCGGTTGTCACGACAAGTGTGTCATGGCACCTTTACTTCTGTACCGCTTTACAGCTATTATTCTCTTTTCATGTGCTTTCCTTAGAATGTCGATATTGAAAAAGAATTCATAACAGAAAAAAACTGGATATATCGAGGGCACTCAATTTGAAATGTCTTGTCATAGGAAAAGATTTGGCCTTTCAGGCAACCAGCTGCTACAGCTACATCTACAGTTAGGATATAACAGTACCTTTGAGTTTATTATTTTATCATTTCATATACTAGCGATATCTCCCTAGTATATGAAATGATAAAATACCACTCGCTACTATATCACATATCTCTATTTTCAGAAGAATTTTATTATTTATAATATTTTCACAGATAAGTAACAAGGCTTACGGAAATTATATATATGTATATATATCGCACACATGAGCGTCGAAACATTAGAAATCCAAAACTCACCCTATTTTTCATGTTTATATTTAACTTGACTTGTTTCCTACTTGTAAATATACAAAAATTCAATTGAGTTTTTTGCCTACTTCTTGATGTACAAGAATTTGGTTTTGTTTCAGTTGGGTTTCCCGGATGACAACACAATATTTTAATATTTCTAAAACTTAATTAAATATTTGCCTTTTAATTTTGATTCAACACAAATCTCATGCATTTCGCCTTAAATTAAATTTATCAAAATTATATACGGAATGAATTGAATGAATGCTTTTATTAATGCACTTTTAAATATAGAAAATTGTTTTTATCAAACCTTAGAAGACAAATCAAAAATTATAAAAGTACAGTTTGCTGAAAAAGTTATGATAAGGAAATCAAGCAAACAGAAATGAATACCAATTTTTCTGATTTTTTAGGTATTTACTTAGAATTTTTGCTTTAACTTGCTTAGCTTTAACTTTTTGATTAAAAATATTATTTTCCATTAATTAAAAATTAATATAAAATATTATTTCCCATTAATTAATAACCATTAATTGAAAAGATGTATTATAATGCAGCAATTTAGTTTTGAAAAGAGCGGTATGAGATCAGTTTTGAAATATTTAAAAAAATAGCTTCATATTAAAATATATGCTTGTAGTTCGTGCCCATTTGCACAAATTGATCCCAGAAATAATTCAAACGTTATTTCGAAACTATAGATTTCATCGCTATTTCTTTTTCTTTATCTTCTGAATTAAGCAATTTATAATCCATAATGTTAAAGGTATTTAGCGTTTTTAAAATCCAGAGCTGATTTTTATCAAATAGTGATTTAAATATGAAATCTTTCCGATTGATTGAGCTTTGGATTTGTGATTGAACTTTTATCGTTCATCATTGGTTGCCTCTTACATATTTCTTCAAAAATGAGGCCTTATTTTTAATAATATCAATTTATGGATATGTTCGAAAAGGATTAATAGTATGGAGTCTAAAGTGTTTAATCGCTTTTTAATTAAATGTCTCACAGAAATTAAATCACAGCTAATTTTGAAAATATCAATAAAAAGGACTTAATAACGGATGGCATAATACTAATTTAAAGTTATCTTTAATTTGTGCTATTTTCCACCAGGTTATTTGATAACATCGTAAGTTTGTCAGCTATTTCAATTGTTATGTTAGATAAATAGCAGCATAAAGTAATTCAAATTCAACCTCTAAAAGATAGAATTCAATTGACAAATATTTATTGAAAAAAATGACTGGAGATATTAATTCTTTTAAACAGAAAGAAAGTTTAATTCTGGCTTGTGTTACCGATGACAAAATTGATTGGACACTAATTTCGTAACAGCTACAAAACTTTGAGTAACATTTCCTAAATTGACAAGATATTTTTCAAAAAGGAAAAAAATAAATCTTATTTTTTACTTTACCGTTTTGACACCTTCCTTCTGTCTGGTGCTGGCAGATGTTACTCATTAGAGCCTGTCCATCCTCTCTCCTCCACGTGATAGTGGGGGTCGGGTGTCCCCTGACCCGACATGTCAAGGTTATATTTGTGCCCTCTCGAGCCAGCACCTCAGAGCTTGTCTCGGAATCCAGAAACGACGGCGGAACTGAAAAAGAAAATGAAAAGATACTGTAAACGCATTCCATCAATATTTTTCATTGTTTTTATTTAGTTCATACAATTTTGCCAGGAAATAGACATATCATCAAGATGAGCTTTTGATCAATATAATGTTGAAAATGTTGGGGAAGTTTGGTTCTAACTTCACAATGCATAGCTGATTATCTATCTATATATAAAACACTAGCCTAATTGGCACGGAAATTAACATTATTGCTTATTGTCGAGTGACAACAGTCAAGTGCAAACAAAATATACGAATTTTAGACTGCTTCATTAAATATACTAGTATTTACAGCTGCAATAAATCGAGAACTTCGCTTAGTTAATTGATGGAGCTAAAAAATATTATTGAATGTTTTGGAAAAGATTCGCCGTGTCCACAAAATAGGTCAATTTAGTTAGAGGAAAGAAGAAGAAAAAAAAATCAAACAGAAAGTTTAATCGAGAAATCAAATCGAAAGTTTAATCCTTTACAAAAATAGGCTTAATCTTCTACAGATGCTTAATCACTGACTTGCTTATGGAAAGTGATGTCAGTATCTTCCAAAATAATTACAATTATTATTATTATTATATTATAATAATTAAACAATTACAACAACAATTATTAACAATTATCAATCTATCAATTTGTATCATTTTAAGGTTAAAAAAATTATGAAAATAAAATCGACTTCATTAAATAAGTATGGTTAATATTTCTTAATTTTTACAATATTTTTTTAGTTCAATTTATTCATGTTTTTAAATGTTATATTAAAATTAAAATTCATGTATCAGAACATTCAATCGTACGTTTTTACCAATCATTAAATCCAAAATAGGAGTTTCATCTTCGCTTTTATTTCATAGTATATACACTTTTTAATTTCAATTAATTCAAATGAATTCATGTTTTTCAGTTCATATAAAAAACAACAAAAAACAAGGTGTATTGAAAAAGAACCATTCTATTACAGATTTAATAGGTAGTAATCTAGATGAACAATTTGGCAGCTAGTATAAAATTATTGAAGAAATGAATAAAGGAGGAAAATAAATAACTTTAGCGAAGAAAACATTTTTTATTACTCGCTAATATTTTAAAACTTTAAACCTTTTACTAGTATTCAGCTAACTCTTGTATGCATATTTAAAAATAAAAAGAAAGGAAGAATTTCAATTTCTCAATTTTCCAAGGATTATCTGAAAAAAGAAAAAAAAATAAGACGTAATGGATTCATTGGGGAACGGTTTGAAATTTTTCAGTAGTTAAGCTAGAGTTAAGATAAAAGGGAAAATTTGTTCTGTTTTTTTTATTGAAATTATGCGAATTAGATAATGAGATTTTATTTTACTTAAGGAAAAATACTTAAAAAAAAACCTTTCATTTTTGTCAGTTTTAAATTTACACTTAGAATTACTTAGAATCACCTGAATGTCGTCCGGATTTATTTATATTTTTTAAAAAGAATTTTCATGATTTTAAACTTTAAAGGGATTTAAAGCAATAGATTTGAATGTATTTTTAACCCTGTTAAAGTTCTCAGACCCATTTCGACCCAGAAATTACTTAATTTTATATTAAAATTAAAAATAGCCTAGTTATTATGATGTGGCTTTATGAATGTGTTCAGTTTACTATTCTGTAAAATGTATTTCCTTTTTTTTCTATTGTAATAATAGCTTGTTTGTTAAAAAGAAAGATCACATATACTATGTCCGGGTCCTTTTGAACCCTTATGTTATAAGGTGCAGATTTAAAAAGAAAAATCAGAAAAATACAAAAGGTAGAATTTGTCCCATTAATTTTGTTCAAAAATTGAAAAAGAATGTATTGTTAGTAGTTTAAATGAGAAACACTGGCCTCATTTGAACTCTAACACAGTGTATGTGTATTTGAAATGAACACAGCAGCAGGGTTAATGAAAAGGTTTTTATAAATCTTGTTTGAAAAAATTATTCTTTGAGCATATCAGAGCCAAATTATTGAAAGGATTTTAATTATAAATGTTCTACAAAATACTGCCTAGTCACAAAGTAATACAGAATTAAGAAAGAATATTAAAATAACTGGTTTTATATCTCTTCTAGATAATTTGCTTAATGTTTGTATTTAAAGAAGAATGAGTGTTATGTGTGTATGAGAAACCGATTTCAGTAGTTTTATCGATGTTCTGACGCCATTTTAAATGAAAAATGGCGTCATGCAAGTTTTGAAAAGAAGCAATCATTCATTTTTTGACAGCTTTAAGAATTGCAGACACCATTTTGTTAAGAGAAAATCGAAACGCCGAAGTTGCCAATGATGGGCATTGATATAACATATATTTTATTTTTATCACCAGATAACTGCATATTCTTTTACAAAGGATGTTCATTCTAACCGTGACTCAATAATAAATTTCTAAATCGTTATAGGGAAAATAAAATATTTCTAATTGAAAAAACGCCTTAAATAAAATGTATTATATTTAAGGCTGATTTGGTCAAAAATGTATTGTATACAAATTTATGAAATCTAGATTTGTGTTTAACATTTTTCTGTAAATCACATTTAAAAATAGTAAAAAAAAAAAAAAATCATAATACTTTAACACTTACAATAAAAATACTCCATAGTTTCATGGCACAAACTAGCCGAGTAAAATAGCTGTATAAAGTGAATAGGCATCATAAACACATTCATTCACTCACACAGACAAACTATCAGAGTGCAAAAAATAAAAGGTTTAGAGAAAACTAAAAATGTTATACCATATTTTTATGATTTTAAATATCCAATGAAAAAGCGTAAAAAATTATCAACTTTTGAATAATGGAAATAATGGCGTTAATAATGGAAAAAAAATACAGCTTGGGTAGTAAGAAATATGATCAAAAAATTTGCTTCATTTCAAAAAGAAATATTATTTTATTTACGAATAAAATATATATTTTTATAAATTTTTAACAAAATCATGACTTTTATTAGACAATTTACCATAATATTTATTAGAAATAACTTTCTTCGGATAACATACAGAAATGTATCCTTGAAACAGATTGCTTTTGTTTGTACATTATATTGGTGCAAGAGATTTGCATTTCATTATAAAATGCTCATCCAATTTGTTATATTTTATATTGTAAATTTTATTATTTTTTTAGCCTGAAGAGAAGCCATTTAATAGTTTTAATTTTTGTCATTTAAAATTTTCATGACATATTTTATGGTAATATGACTGAAAACAATATACCTCTTTGTTCCTTATTCATTTGTTTATTTGAATAAATCAATTTCTACAAAGTTTTATTTCACTTTTATTTCACGCGAAGCAAGACAGAATTTCAACAGCTTTAATAAGAGAATTTACGTATTTTTATTTGAAACCCTTCGAATTTTATATCAAAAAAGTTTCAATATTTCAGAAATGCACTAGAAAATAGTGTCTAAAAATCTGAAACCATCTTCGGAATTCCTCCCAAACTCAACTAAATCTCATATGGCTTTTCTAAAGTCCCGATCTGGGCAAATAAAAAGTTTCTATTTTGCTTCGTAAGACCCACATATGATTGCTGGATGCACTGCTCACAACCCTATGGTTTGAGAATATCCAAAACATCCTCCGTTACACAATCCAAATAAACCAAATCTCTTTCGTCAAGATATTATTTTCATTTTTATTCAAATATTTCTCTAAAAGGATTTCTGCCTGTTTTGGTTATCAAGTCCTAGCTCTTCGTTCTATATATTTCTAAGTGTCGAGACAAGAATATTCCAGAAGTGTTGTTGGTGCTGATAATTCTTAAAATAAGTTTATATTATTTTTATGAATTCACTATATATTTCAGACTGGACAATTTTTTTAGTCAATTGAATATATAATGAGTGAGTTGGTTTATATATTTCACTATCAGTGAATGTATAAAACAGTTTTCTGCTACTTTGGCTATGGATAAGTTAATACTTTCATGATTTTATTCCACCTTAATAATTTGCTTTATCTTTGTTTTGTTTTCCTAGCATGCTGATTTAACCCCTAAGAAATAAAATGAGATAGATTGGAACGAAAACTGAAGAAATATTTCATTTTTTTTTTTTTTTTTTTTTTTTTTTTGAAAAGGCAGCAAGTTTAAGGACTTGCTATTGCCAGAAATGCATGAATTTCTCATTAACCTAAGTTTTAACAGGAATCGAAAAGGAAAAAAAAAAAAAAAAAATGCAAAACCATAAATGTTCCGACAGAGTTTTTCAAATATAAATTAAAAGCAATATATTCCTATTAGGTTCAACTGCGTATTAGATTTCTCCAAACAGATAATTAGAAGAAAAAAATAAAAATGAATGTATTAAATCATAATAGAAATACCCTTTATGGAAGGCAATTAAACACTATTTCATTTTCACCAGGAAACCTTATTGAAATAATTTTGTTTAACACAGATCTATAAAGAATTTTTGCCGGCGTCCTGGCATAGGGATAGCGCATCTTCCCCGTGATCCGGACGTCCTGGGTTCGAGTCCCGGTTTGGGCATGGTTGTTCTTCCGTTGTTCTATCTGTGAGATGTGTGAATGTGCCATCCTGTAAAAAGGGGTTGTGCAAGCGAATGAGTGATGCGTGAGTAGCAAAGTCGTACTCTTGGCCCTAGTTGGCGCCACTATAAAAAACAAGAGGCGCTCCCCAACCGGCTTAAAATCGCTGTATAACAGCGGGGTTGTCCATGGCAAGTGCCATAGGAAACAAACAAACAAACAATAAAGAATTTTTTAGCTTCTGTTTCAATGCAATAGAGCTTTTATTTCGTAAATAATCAAATTAACTTAAAAATTACTAAGTGCAAGCAGCACTGGCTTATTTACCTACAAAACACTGTATTTGTACATTCGGCATTTGTTTTATGTCAATAATATATTTTCATTACTTATTTTCCTATATTACTTTTAAATCGTTTTGCTTTTTTCTAAACATCTCTCTGGTATTCCAGCTTATTTTTATTAAGGAATATTATTATAGGATTGATGAAACAATCTCAAACAATAAATTTATTTTTTAAAAAGTTAATTAAGTATCATCCTTGATGTGATAAAACAAAAGCTGTAGGAGAAAGAGAATATCGAGATTGCACTTTTTCTAAAATTTGGATGGCCTTTGAACTTTTTTTAAAAATACAAGACAATAAATCGTTGAAAAGTACTTGAATAGAACCTACGATACTTGAAAAAAATCATTTTAAATAAAAATATAGAAAATAGGTCCTCAAAACGAGCAAATATTTTTCGAACTATTTCTGTATGTACGCTATGATATTCTTGCTATTTAATAGCTAAAAGTATGAACCATATAATAATGCTTCATATCATGAAAATATGCACTCATCTACCTTCTTCCATCTATATTTGAATACAATGGAGCAGGAAATATTACATACATTAATGAAAAGCAAATTCATCAAATTATAGTTAATGTAGTATAAATGATTCCAGAGTTTCTTGAATTTAAATTACGTTTCACAGAATAATATCAATGTTTCAATTATTTATTGTGTAAAATAATATTTACTTGTATTCTATAATTTATACATTTAAAAAAAATAACTTGTAGCGCACTTTTAATATGCAGGGCTAAACAAATTACACGGGAGGTATTCACATACTTCCGATGCAAAAATTTTGAATTGGATCTTAGTCACATTTTTGTTCACTTATTCTCCTGAAAATGCAGTACGATCTTATTTAAAAAAAAAGCTAGCATTTTAGTTTATATAGTATTAAAACTCTTTTGTGTAGAATTTTTTAAAAAAAATATATACAAACGGTTTTCTTTTTTGTGAAAATATTTAACATTTTTAATATTAGCTTTGCAGTAATGCAAGAGCATCTAAATAATAATTATGATTCTTTTCTACAAACTGTTTGGTTTGCGTTCCTGTTCAGGTTTTGCTTCGAAATTGATTCTTCTTTTTAAACGCAGACGTATTTATTGGAAGATTGTAACATTAAGTGTGAAGGTTTTGTACCTCCATTTAAGTATTTAACATACCGAAATGACTTTAGTGAGGCAGAAATATTAATATTTCTCCGGTGAAAGAGTGACCTGAAATGCTCAATTAATTAATGTCGGAATCTATGTAAACATAGTTAATGAATAAGTGTTTTTGAACTTATGTCCTCGGGAGAATCGTTTTACATAATTTCAATTTTAAGCAAATTAGTATCGACGCAGCACCATTTTAATTATATTAGAAGTAATATGAACTGTATAAAATTAAAACTGCAAACTCTAAGGAGTATCTATCTGTTATCTAGACAGCTTTTTTTATTCAGAAGGTATTTAAATCTTAATTTCTGTTTAATTTGGATAACCTTACAATATTTATTCTCACTCTTGTATCTCATAAGGAATGTTACTTATATTCCTTAGGAGATGTGTTAGCAAATTTTCACTTTCTTGTGCAAATATTTTTTTGCCAACGAAAATAAAGATACTTAATTCTATCTAAACGCGTATGCTTTCTAATTTTTTTACACGTTTGTTAATATTGAATTTAGTGATCCATTTTCCACTCATTTCTTGAAGACAAGAGTTTCGAGCATTTTTACAGCTATTTGTTTCAGTTGTTAATAATACATTTTAATCACTTTAAATCGTTTAATTTTTATTGATATAATTTTTTTATTTAATTATAATTGCAGGCACATGAGCCGTTTAACGTTCGATTTTAGCCATACATTTTTCTGATTGCATAATATTTATAATCATGGACTATGACATTTATACATGTCTTAAGTAAAAATGGATATTCTTTCTCTTAATAAACTATTGATAGTGAAATTAAGTCACAATAAACATGAAAAAATTCCTGTATATTCTTTGAAATTTTAAACATGTTATCAATGCTATTAAAATATTTAATTAAAGTGTTTCTCGTGCAATATCAATATTACGCAAGCACGTTTTGATATCTATATTTCTTATATAAAACTGTTTAATTAAAAAAAATTAAAAATAATGAAAAAAAGGAATTAAACATTTATTCCTAGAAGATGAATATTACAATTTGCAATATTGAATATTCTAATTTGTAAGAATAATGTACGAATCAAAACCTTTATACTTGGAAATGAAGAATATTAAAAAAGAAAGCTGATTTTTTTTTCAAAAATTTATTTTGCTTTTTTTTTTTTTTTTTTTTTTTTTTTTTGGAATATGGATGAAGAAAGCTGCTTGATTCGAAATGGCAGTGTACACATAAATTCCTGATACGAGGATGAATAAATTTGATTGCTGGTTAAAAAGTATTTTATAACAGAATTAATTCGACTTCTGCCTTCCTATCGCAAAAGGGAAACGATATTCTCAATGTTGATGTTTATTTAGTGAATATATCGTTAGTAAAATTTATCAGATTAATCAATAAATAATTTTTTAAATGGCAAATAAAAAAGTTTATGTTAAACCAAATAATTTTACTTTGACTATCTATATCCATGAAACCTTTTTAATTTATAATAAATTATATGTGTGTATAAAAATTTTGAAGTATAACAAATTGTAAAATCTATGAAAATTGATACAAATACTCAATAAATGTCCTAACAATCATTCATCAATAAAAAGCCCTCCTAAACTTTCATTACGTATACATAAAAATATATTTCAAATATTATTACAATTCCAAAGTTTCTAAAGTTTTTTTTTTTTTTTTTTTTTTACTTATTGCTTTTGATTTGAGCTTCCAAATGTTGTATTTGTTTCATTTCTTTTTTACAGGTTTAAAGAAAATCTTTTCTTTTATAAGATTTTTATATATATCATTCGTTTTTCATTGGAGGATTACTACAAATCTGTTTCAATTATTAAAGAAAATATGAAAATAATAAAAACAAAAATGAAATGCCGGCTTCCTGGCTTAGGGGTAGTTCGCCTTCCCCGTGATCTGGGCGTCCCGGTTTCGAGTCCTGGTTCGGGCATGGTTGTTCTTCCCCTGTGTTCTATCTGTTAGGTGTGTGAATGAGCTCCGCCCCCCGCCCCCCCCCGGTAAAAAGGGATTGAGAAGACTAATGTGTGTATTTCATCTTCATTTGAATTAGAAGTCATACTTCTGCCTTCTCGTGCTCAGGCGTCTGTACCCTCAGAAGCTACTGCACAACCCTTTAGTGGTAATGCGGAGAAGACATCATCATCATCATCACAAAAATGGAATATAATAAAAGGAAATGATAAAAAAAAACATTTATCTATTAGAAGGAATGAAATTTTTCTTATGAAAACAGATTTGAAATCATAAATGAACAATTGTGCAAATTGGAATAAAAAACTGAAAGATCATTTTTTTTTTTTCATGATAAATCAATTTCTGCTGCCATAAAAGGCGTGAAATATCTTCTAAAGATACATAACTAAATTAAATTTTAGAGAAGCGCAATTATGGCAGCTTCTCATTAGTTTTTAACTGTATCCTTGTTGGGAAATAATTAATCGGAATATTATTTCGATTAAAGAATTGCATTTACTATTACCATCTGTTTCTATGTTTTCCAGTTTTAATTTACAATGTTTCCAGTTTCCAGTTTTATACAATAAGTCCAGTTTTCCAGTATCTTAATTTACAATGGGAACTATTAGCGTTTGCAAAAATTGGATGGCGTGTGATTTAATACTTTTTTAGATGTGTGATGAGAAGAGCGTAGAATGAAGTATCAGACCAGAAACTGTATTACTTAATAAATGCATGGCTTTATATTGAAGTTTATCTTAAAAAGACTAATGGTTTAATTCGGAAATGAGGCGTTAATGTTGCAAGCCGAATACGAATCATGTAATTTCCTTATTTTCTTTATTAAAATTTATAATAAAGGATTCAGAAGGTATAAACGAGATGGCATTTCCAAATTCTAATCAAAAAATTTCTCAGGTTATTCATTCTCCACTGTCCAATTACATGTAATGCATTTGAATAATTTTATTAATTTTATCGAAGGAAAACTAGTTAATTATAATTGATGTGTAATTAATTTCATTTTAATTACACATTAAAATAAAATAAATATACAACTCAAAAGTAAATTTGTACATTGAGATTTCTTGAAATGGATTAGCTAATTATATTTAAGTAAACAAAATAACATATCATTTCTTATGATAATTAAGTTAAATAATGCAAAACAATTTATATAAACACGTTATTTAAGAAAAAAAATCTTACATAAGAAAAATATTAGCAAAACAGCATAAAAATATGAAAGAGAAGATAAAATATATATATAATTTTAAAAATAAATTCTAATAAAAATTCATAGAATATCCACAAGGCACAGTTTCTGTTTCTTAGTTTATTTATATATAAGAAATAAAATTCACCATAACTGTTTTGAAATTCATTTCCTCTGGTTATTAATCAGTTTAAAAAAATCGTGACTTTTAAGAAAAGAATTCAGAGAAGTCTGTCTTCTCTCTAAAAATAAAATAAGAATGAATTTCTTTTGCATGTTTATTTTATTCCTGGATCACGCGAGTGCTGAAAGTTCGTTAAAAAGAACTTCTGTCACTTTCTATATTTTTAACGTTTTGTAGAACGGAGTGACATGATCATAAACAATATAAATGATAACGAACTACCATCCATCACTTTCTTCAACAGAACATGAGTTATATCTTTTCGCTGTGATAAATGATGCCAGGAACTAAACGTTTGTTGTTTATACGATAAAAATGCGTTATTGTAAAGCTTTGTGTGGAGTAAATTTCTTTTACGGCAACATAAATATTTTTTTTTTCATAGAGACTTATTATTATATATTAGTTGTGTTGTTTCACTTTTAAATTTCTGGTATTATAGTAGAAGTTCTATCAATATTGTGATTTCAAACCAATTATAAGTTATTAGTCTTCATGATAAGTCTTAAGATTTCAATAAAAGTGTTAAACAATAAAGGTCAGTAGGCTGAATTTTGATTATTTAAATAAATAAATGAAAAAAACTGTTCTAATGTAAAAAAAAAGCCTCTTTATCTTCTCTATTTACCATGATTTGTTTTTAGTTCCAAAAATTTTTCCTTGTTTATCATTTACGATAGCTTAAATATTTCTTTTCGAGGGATTTATCATTTCTCTTATAAATTTCAGATATTTGCTTTGAAATTTCAATATGTACATCAACACTGGTATTCCAAATAAAATATAAGCTATAAGAATTTATGTCAAGCTTAAGATTACATGAAAGTGTTCAACAAATAAATGCCAGCAATTTTTTTTTCAATTGTAGTCTACTGAAATAACTAGTTTTACCACAGTAACAAAACTAATGCTCAATCTATTTTAGTCATTATCTTTTTCTTAAATTTTTGTGTAATCATCAGTTTATATAAAAAATTATGAGGAATCACCTAGAAATCTTTCAAACAAGTAGAATTATTGTATGAAGAAAGCATTTTGCATGCATGGTTTCAGTGATAAAGGAAGCACATTTTTAATTAATTTACTTTAATTAATTTATTATAAACACCTTATAAATCATTTGAAATCTGAGCTCAAAAATTAAATTAATACTAGGCTTTATTGTTTGGACTTGATCACATAAATTAAAATTATTTCTTAAAAACCTTATTTTTATTTTCTCTATGTTAAAAGTAATAATATAATAATTTTATATTGATTTTTTTAAAATTTATTTTGCACATACGTTATTTTTTTTTTGTTATATTAAAATATGCTGAATTTATTTCTATCTTTAAATGAATTCAATACCCAAATCAATAATTACGATATTCCTGATATGAAAAGTCTTGTCATTAATAACTAGCAAAATAGTTAGTAGCTTTTCTGTTGATATCTTTATAGTTATGATATTTTAAGTTACAAAGTACATCTTTGCCATTATTTTGATTTGTTTAATATCTTTTCTATAAATTGTGCACCGAGTTAGATATCATTTTTTACCATCCACCCTTTTTAAAGTCCCTCGAAATTCCTAAAAATAACATTCCTAAATTCGTAAATTTTTTGTCATTCACTTTGAAATAGCAAGCATTTTGAGTCCAATAATTTTATCATAAATATCATTAGATAAAAAATGTATTTTTAATTTAAGTGATATTCTTAAACTATTTCCTACATTCACTTTAAATCATTACGTATTAAAAATTTTTGACAGAAATAATAATCTTAATTTATAATTTTATTATTAATTTATAATTTATAATTTTATCATTAATTTATAATTTATAATTTAAAATTAATTTATAATTTTATCATTAATTTACAATTTATAATTTTTTTTTGATATTGACAAATAATCAGTATCAAGCTATTGTTCTTTCTCAACGTTTTAACTAAATTTTCTTTATTATAACATTTAAAAAAATAAACTTTATTCTAAAAGTAAATCATGAAAGAAAAAAAAATTATTATTCACACTGATTTCTGTATAATAATACAATGAATAATAATAACAGTTACAAATAAATACTTACTTGTTTGGGATGATATCAAAATGCGTTTTAATAAGAAGGCCTAAAAGATATATTGGCAGTGAGTTTCAGATTTAGTGATTATTAAAGCAAGTTCTTCATATTGTTGATAAAATTATTTTGAAATTATAACCGATGTTCGAAATATAGGAAGCTGCACAACTAAACTTTAATGCATAAATTTCTCTCAACTATTTCGCTTTTTAGTTGATTTGACATATCTTCCTTGATTGCATCGAAATAATGCTTTGGATATTCCAACCGTAATTACCTGCATCTGTTAGGGGCCTTTGTAGTCGGATTGCTAAGTCTTGGTTTGTAAAGCGCATGGCTCAAACCTGCATTCCAGTGTAAACCCACCATGATTACGGTGCTGGTGCAAGTTGAATTTCATATAAGTTAAGTGTCTTGACATTGGTGTGTAAATCTGCGGACGAAATTACAGGTTCAATTGGTGTTGGAGAATAATTTGCATTCAATGATACCAGAAATGTGTCGAAATGTTATCAGAAAACTTTCCAGTCTGGATGCTAATCTAAATATCTTGTTATTTGAGATACTGCCGAATCTTATCAGTGTGGAATATTTTAATTCGAAATTTTTACAATAAAAGGAAATGCATTGATAAAAATTGCTTTTGAATAGCATTGTGAAAAGTCAAATAAGAGAATAAAGTAAAATCAATACAGGAAAAATAATTAATGATAGATTAATCTAAAAAATTAATTTATTCTTCTCATATCTATTAATTAATTAATATAGAATGAATTACAGGAATAAAAAATTGTATTAAAATTCTAAAAATATGGTAGAAAGCTAGAATTATTTCATTGAATACTTTTTATTAACAGACATACTTGCTCCAAAAATATAAACATTTTATTTGTTAATTATTAAATATATAAATAGGAAAATAAAGGAAATAGAAACAAACAAAAATTCAGACCGTAGAAGATTTTTTAATTTTTCGTTTTTAATTTTGAAAATATTGCATTACACTTTGAATAACTTTAATTAATCTGTCCTATGTAAGCATCGAAGCCAACACCATTCCTACTTCCATACTCTGGCATGAAAGTATCATACTTTAAGAACGATGCTCGTTTAAACCATTCTTTTTTCATTACTAAATTCAAGAAATTTGTATCATTTTAGACTACGCATAATAAATACTGCTTAACGAATAGTAATATATATCATATTGTTTTTTCGTAAAAGAAGATGGTACTACTATTTAGAGATGAATATTGTTTAAAAAAGTAATTGTAATTTAATAATGTTAGTTTTAAAACGATGAGAATGAAATTTTAAAAAGCAAAGTTTGAAATTTAAGCTTTAAAAAGGAAGACGAAACTTGAAGAAAGCCCCGACTTTGCACCACTGAATATGTTACTTTATAAATTATGACTAGAAACACTCAGACCAGCAATAAATTATATTCATATATCATTATTTCATGATCTTAACAAAAGTATGAAGCATGTTATGTCAAAAGCAATTTATTAAAACGGTAAAAAATGTAACATTCTAAGTTTCATGAAGATTAATTAACAATAGAACCATTATTTATATCCATTTCTATCACTTGGAATGATTATTTTTATGATATGTGCACATAAATATGCAATTAAGCTGATAAAACATATTCACAGCGAAACACTATAATTACACATTTTTTATTTGTGACACTAGATGAAAAGTGCATGAACAAGATGAAATTACTTGGCATTTTATCTGACATGAAAGAGATTAATGGCTTATATATTTTTATATAAGTTTCTCTGCTAATAACTATCATTTATTTTTTTAATATGTATAATTGTAATGTTTGTTTAGAAAAACAGGAAAAATTCACGCATTAAGAAGATGGGTACAAATAAAATAAAATAGATTAAACTGAATTATCTAGAATTCAGAAAATTATGACAGTGAAAAAATATTCAAGAAATCTATTCTAATTAACTAAAAGGAATGTTGTCACTTGGTGATTGTAACTCCAGTTTCAAAGAGTGCCTACAGAGAAATCAGTCTGAAATCAAACGTCATATGTTTTTGTAGCCCTTAATTTCTAGGACATATAAAATGCTCAATAGTAAGTTTCAATTCATATTATCTTAACTCAAAATTAGAATATTCAGAGCAAAAATTCTTAATAATAGCATCACAAAAATTATAGATTTATTTTATTATTAGATTTTAATTTCATTCGGGATTGTAACACTAATCTATTTTATTTACGGTTTATGTAGCATTAGAAAACTTCATATTACATTGTAAGATGAGTGCAGAACGAATTGTGGATATCGATTGGCAAGGTTATGCTCCCTTAAAGTCTTTAAAATGGACATATGCTTTAAAATGGACATATATTTTTATGAAATACAGTTATAATGAAAAATAAGTGCGCTTCATACAGTAATACTATTCAAAATAGGGAAAGAGAGAGTAGGATTAAGGCCAAAATAAATTATTGATGTAAAAAAGACGCCATCATAACACACTCTCTGTAGACAAAATCAAACGCTGAAAAAAGGTCGAAAAATTATTGAAATGCTAAGTATAATTTCAACAATAATTATTATTAATTTATATCGTAGGATGTCAGTGTTCTTCTTTTCAATTGCATCAAAGGAAAAAAAAAGAATCATAAATTTCTTTTTTAACTTTAGGTGTTTTTACGAACTGCTAAAAATGTTATTTTCAATATGTAAAATTAGAATATGAATACATATAAGTAATGAATTCAGAAAATAAATTAAAATCAAACTTGCTTAATTAGTTAAAAATGATATAATTGCTTCGATATATGAACTTTCCAGCTGAAAATATGCATAATTGTCTCTCATTTGCATGCGCTTGCATTATAAATATTTATTATAGTATTTTAAACCAGATAAAAAGTGAAAAAAAAAGACTAACGCGGAAAATTTTAATGAATTAAATAGTATATTTTTTTTTATCTATTTACATTGGAATAGTTTGCTAAAGTTCTGAACGCCAATAAATTGCCATGCATTTATTAGGTATATGTATTAACATTCATTTATTATTTATATCCTAATAGAATATTATACACTTTTTTTAAAATTTTAGATATCTATGTTCTCAAGAATCTTATTGAATGAACAAAAAACAAATTTTAAATGGATATAAAGTGAAGTTAATTCCTAGATATTGTCTATATTTTTATAATTAGTCTACACACCTGTAAGATATAAATAAACGTCGCCTTTTCTGTTATTAATTGTTTTCTAGTGGAGCGTTTGCAATAGTTGCCCAAACTCATCATATTTTCTAGTTTTTTTTTTTCCTTCTTATTAATTTTTTTATTTCATTTGCCAACGATTCTGCTTGGAAAAAATGACACAATATCGTTTGCAATATGTAGTTTTAGATCGCACACTTATATTAACCATAGAATTAGCAAATAAATCTCAATGAAATATAAATTGTTTTGACTAAGATTGCGATGGAATTTTTGAATCTCTCGGTCGGGGATTAGAGCATGGCAGCTATTATTAGCAATGAGAATAATGCAATTCGTGTTGTGCACAGTTTTGTTTCTGAATTCGAATAAATTCAGATTTAGATCTCTGTGAAAATACGATTGATAATATCTGACCCTCAAATTATTTTAAAGTAATATTTATTTGACTTATCCTACAGAATGAATAAAATTTGTGTTATAATTAATTGTGAAATGATTCTATCAATCATATGTTTTAAAATGTGTTCCTGCTAAGTTGACATTTAGAAAAAAAAATCCATAAGAGATATATTTGTTAATTTAATCAACTCATATATACAGAAAATTAATATTAAATTATTTCTATCCTATTTTACTTTTCTTTGCATATTTAATAATTCTAACTCGAAATAAAATTCCCACACTTCTCTACTATTCCGTAAAAATGACTCTACATTTGATAAAGATTAATATTTTCTTGGTATTTTTTATACAGCTTTACAAAAAGGTGTTATTTATTTTTACTAAAATGCTTAAGTCTGATTCATTTTGAAATGTGAAAAATCAAAGTATATTTGTCCTCTATTCAAAGCAGAATAAAATAGAGAATTATACGCTTTTTCAACTGAAAGACTTTTCGGATACTTTCATAAAAAAAATATAACTATGAAAGGATCTAATTTTTCACGTACCTAAATTTAGACTATTATCTGACAAAACTCCCTTTATTCAACTTTTTCTAAAAATAGATCGTAATGTGAAACTTTAAATTTTTTTTCCATCTCGTTCTTTCATTTTTTTTTTTTTTGAAATGTCAATATTTTTACAGCCATTCTGAAAGACATCAGGGATGTTGATCATTGCTTGCAGTGCAACTTCATTTTAACGTATAAAAGAAACCTCCAGATATCGAAAAAGTGACAAATTATTATGAGCGTTTTTACGTAGCGTGAAGTCAATTTAAAGAATAACTTGTTTTTCAAATAAAATTATTGTCATTTCCCTCAAAAATACCATGTTTAAAATCTGATGTTGGGTAAGAAAAATGTAAATGAGATTTCTGATACTTTTTTTTTCTATCTCTAAGAAAAGAATAAAGTTGATTTCTTTGAGAAAGTTTGTCACTGTCATTATTGAATGCAGACATTTTATATGCGATTTTCTTCAGTTTCTTTGTATTAAAAAGAGAGTTATGGAAAAGAAATTTACTATGAATTCTTTTTCTAAATTTGTAGAGCATCTTTGAAGATTTTTTTATTTACTTATATCAATTTCAATTTAATATATATATATTTTTTATACAAGCATTGCTTTTATTTGAAAGATAATATTCAATTTAATCTTAAGAATCCTATTACATTATCTGAATTGAATTAGTCGCATTTGCTTATTTCTTTCTTAAACCTGGCTAATTAGTTTATTCCTTCTAGATTATTCAATTCCATGAGATCTTATGTGAAAAATCCTAGTTCAATTATTTTACAAAGCAGAATAAGACTCAAATTACAATTTGAAATTTTCTTCGAAAGATCTGAAACTGTTAAATTCGTTAAAGCAGCAACTATAGTTTGTGCTGACACAAATATTCAGTTATTTCTGAAAGTAGAAAATAAAAATATTTCAGTTATTCAGATATCTCAGTATCAGGTATCAGGTAAATATTCAGGTATCTCTTTTGGTTTATTACCATTTAGGACGCAGTTATTTCAATGAAAATTACGAATTACATGTATTGTCCATTTTAGATATTCATTTATAAATGATTTTACACCCCAGAGCAATGAAATTGAAAATCAATTTTGCTATGCTCTTTTTTTAGATAAGTTTATTTCTTTTTTTACATCACTTCTGTTTTGGTGAAATAAAAACCGATAGGAGCATGCGCAAAAGAATGGAGGATTCAGTATTTGAAAATGATATATATATAAGATTTATTAAAGTATCTTGGAGTAAAATTCTTTAATATCTTCAAAATTGTCCTCATAACCATGTCGATATCTTAGTAAGACGATATTTGCTAGTAATTATTATTATTATTATGTAGAAAAAAAATTGCTAGCAATATATCAAATTGAACAAATGAAATTTATTTTATCCATATAGTTTTCTTTGATAAGCACAGTAAAAATATTTAAATGATTAAACTTGACACTAATTACATATTACATGTCTTGGATTAAATCCAAAATAGAAATTTTTTCGGTGATATTAATAACCGCTTAAAATGTCCACTTGAAGCATTAATAAATGTATTTAAAAATGTTCACAAGGTGCACTAATTAAATGAACAGACTTACGAGGGTTATTTTCCGATAATTTCAAATTCAAATACTATTAATTTCAATATTATGAGACTACCACTTTTCAACGATACTACATCGTTAAGAAGTGAGATGCGGAAAGATGAACGTATTTCTGGACCTCTTCATTCTTTGACCTTGATTTCCGCCCCATTAGGTACTCATTCTATTTTTTCCACCAATATATGGGTTTTATGTCGTTTACTCTTATATAATTTTATTGTAACCGAAAATTATTTACTGATTGCTTACATGACTAATTAAATTAGCAAATAAAAATGTCAGACTGGTACGAAAAATATTCAATATAATACCATTAAATAAAATAATCTGCCGTCTTTAATCTCAAAATATCCAAAAAAAATCAATAATAAATACAAAACTGATTTAAACTCGTAAAAAGTTTTTATCATTTTACAAAAAATTGAATTACCAAATTTAAAGAACATAAATCTTTCATTTATTCATGATAATTTAATATTTAGACCTCTTACAATATATAAAAGTTGCTCTGAAACATTCTATTGTGAATTAGTTTAATTTCCGACAATATTACGAGTTACCTGCAGTTTTTACATCGCCTAAGTCCTCCTATAATCCGAGTGTAACATATTGCAATATATAAATATCTCCTCCTATCATCTTTCCCCTGACCCTCATTTTTAATAAATTTACACAGCCTGGTGCATTCTGAAAAGCACGGAGGTCATTAGAATCGGATAATGAAGAGTAAACCACATTTCTTAAAATAATTGAACTTATGATGTTTTGAAACCATGTCGACGAATTTGCATTTTAGTGAATCAGGACTGTAAATTGATTCATAACTTCGTTAACAGTTCAATAAACTCGTATCCCACTTCACTTAAGTTCAGAACATTTAATAGTATTTTAATTTTTTTAATGCTTATTTATTTTTTAAACACTTATTTTTCAAAGCAATAATAAAAAGAAAATTAAAGGGGGTTTTATTATTTTTTTCTGGACCGTTTAGAAAGAAATATACCTCTGTTTACTGCCACTATTGCATCAGGATATTCATGCTGAATAAAATACTACACAATATTAAGTTGAATCTTGAATGAAACTTTATAAAACTTTCTGAAAAGGCGGAATGAAACTTTGTAAAACTGTCTTAAAAGGTGGAATGAAACTCACCCACAACATCCAAGAATCCCACAAGGCTCTTCATCGGTACTGTGTTGACTTGGCACATGTAACCTCCTCTATCAGATTCTTGTACATCTTGAATATGTAGATTCCAGTGCCTGTAGTCTGGATTCTTGACTGAGAGGCGACTGTTTTTTAGTACTAAGTGCTTTTGGATGGTTAAAAGGCTCTGTGTTTCATGTCTCAGCCACGCCACCTAAAAAATAAGGAAATTTAATTTAAATATTTGTTACATATTTCTGTTTAGAATATCACTTAGATATTCTGTTAAAGAATATCACTTATTTCTTGATCGAATTAGATTTCTAATTATCAATATCAATAATTAATTTTGGAATTACAAAAATATCAATGACAATAATTAATATTTTTAGTACAGAATTATTATTTATTTGATTAATTTATATAAAAATTGAATTCCATGCCTATTGTGCAAGAAAGTAGTTAAAATGAGAAAAATAAATCTTGGGTGAAAATCACATATTATTCAAGAAATGAGTTTTAAATTTTAAAATGACGGTGAAAATAAGTAAAATAAAAATAATTAATTGAAAAAATTAAAAAAATAAATAAATAAAAGTTAAATTAAAATTAAGTAAACATTTTTTTTTGTCTAATGAAAAAACATGCGTTTAACTTATATCTACATTTTTTTTCTTATTATTTCAGATTCACTTCAAAAAATAGCATAGCATATTGCTATTTTTTGTAATTCCAACTTTTATAATTTAAATAGTTTTAAATAAATTTTGTAATAAAAGGTTTTTAGCATTGAACTGGTCTTAATTATTAATAATAAATAAATTGTTAAATTCATCTATTTTATTTAGTGTAAAAAAATGATACTCGAAAGATTAAAAAATGCATGAAATGCTCCGATTTAAAAATTCAATTTATTCCACAAGCTATTAAGCAATTTCTTTTACTGTATTGTTTGAAAAAGGAAAAAAAGGTAGTAGAAGCCTATATTGAAATATGAGATTTTAAAATAATATTTTCTCACTTTCCTGCTTATTTTTGGAGAGATGGTTACAAAACAAGAGGAAATATAAACAAACAAACAAAAATATCAGTAACAACACGCACTCTTTAGTTTTAATTATATGATTAATTATTATTAATATCGTTAATAGTCAATAATATTATTTATAAAATATTTTTAAATTGACACTTACATCTTACTATCGCTTAATAAAAAAAAACTGTAAATAATAAAATTGACTTTTTCTGCTATAAATTTCTATTTAATTTTTATATATAACACTGTATTAAAATCGATTGATATCATTTGTCTATTCATATATTTATTATTTTTTTAATTCATTCGTATTTTTACAAAAACATATTTTTAGAAATGTATTCATTTCTTTTTTTTTGCAAATGTCACATTATAATGGTCCCTTTGGAAAGAGTGAAAAGAGTCAATATTCGGCATACTTTAAAATTTCACTGTATATTTTTCCAACAATTGAAGGGAATAAAATGTTTCACATTGTTGTTTCAGTTGCAGCATTTTCTAAAGGATTCAAAATTTTATGAATTTATATTCCATATTTTTGGGGATATAAAATTAATAATTGTTTAAATTTCTAGATTTTTCTTCAAAATTAAATATATATATATCAGTTTTTATTTGCGATGAATTGCTCTTGCATGGAAAGAAATAATTACATTGAAATCGAATTATTATAGCTAGAAATAGTAAACAAATGGCATAATGTTAGAAAGTCTAAATTTAAACTGCTCATAATTCAATACTAGTTTCATTAAAATGTAAATATGCAGTATATTTATAGATAATTTAATCTGGAGAATACGATTTTGCATTTCGAATTTCGTGCATCATTTGAAAGTTAGAACTAATACAAAATTTAATATGGGAATTTACAATTTCAATATGCAAATTACAAATTTATTATATGAATTTTAATGATGTAATTTAATTCTTGAATAAAGAGCAGCATTCAGATATTTTAATGTCTAATTGCATAAGATTCTTCTGACAAATGTTTCTAAAAAATGCTATACGAGTGTAATTTTGATGAAATCAAATATTCACATCACTTTATTTTCATTTCTCATCTAATTAGATTTACGTGATCGAAATTATTTTTTGATGATCAGGTTACGTATATTTAGCAAAAATATCTTTTTTTTTTTTTTTTTTTTGCTATGATTTAATAGAAAACATGCATCTTCTAAATTTGTAAACATTTTTTAAATAAATATAATTTTTATTCTCTTATAGCATTTAGTTCGTTTGATTCATGCTTTTTGGCATTTTGTTTAGTTTCAGAATATACTTTCGTTAAAATTTTAATTATTTATAACTTAGAGGCAATAATTACTACAAAGCTCTCTAATTGTCAGTGCCATACTAATAATAAATTCAATGCGCACGAAAATATTCCTTAAACTTTATTGCAGTCTTCTGTTCAATTTGATTTAAGTGATTTCAAAGCACTTTTTGATGTCTTATTATTTTCAAAATACCCTCAAATTTATTTATGGTACATTTTTTCAGTTTCATTATCTTGACTCGAAGTTATGAATCTATTATGTTATAAGACTTTTTCACTATGAATGTGAAAATTGTGCTTTGTATGATGCTACAAATTTTATTAATGAAATAATTGCAATAATGCTAATAGTTTGAAAAGTAATACAAGCTTCAAAGTAGTGATCAAAATTATTTGGTAGCGTAGCTCCCATCTGATATGAGGATGGAATTTTGCAGCATTCAGGTTGGTTTCCGCCTCACCGGTAGGAATAATAACAATGAGGGACTGAGTTATCCTTTGCCAATGACAGGATATACATCTACGGGTTGGGTTGCTCCATGGCCGATATGGAAGTAACCACAGTTTCCGTCTCATAGTAATCGCAGCTTCCAAATTTTTTTAATTAAATCCATATACTTATGGTTTAGTTCCCAGATCTACATGGGTATCTCTTTATGGGTATGTGTTTGAATGCATCTTCTGGTATGGCTGATTGAAATTCAATGTGTTTATTGGACTCTGTGTTAATCCAAAGTTATTTTCAGAGTCTACGGGTTGGGTTGCTCCATGGCCGATATGGAAGTAACCACAGTTTCCGTCTCATTGCAATCGCAGCTTCCAAATTTTTTTAATTAAATCCATATACTTATGGTTTAGTTCCCAGACCTACCTGGGTATCTCTTTATGGGTATGTGTTTGAATGCATCTTCTGGTATGGCTGATTGAAATTCAATGTGTTTATTGGACTCTGTGTTAATCCAACGTTATTTTCAGAGTTAATTCAAAAGGTTCATAAATCTACGCATTTAAAAGCAAAGTTTTTATGCAGCAAGATGATTTTTCTCTAGAAAATTTCAAGAGAAACGGAAAAGGAGTTTTTTTATTAAAAATACATTTCTGTTGGGAACATATTAAAGTACATACTTATCTCTTAAACATTCTATGCAATTTATTTATCTGATAAATAAAATTCCTTTAATAAAATTTTATAAATAAATTTAAAGCTGATAAATTTATAAAATATAAGAACAGATTTATCAACTGTAAATTATTATGACATTCATGCTGCAATAGCTTTAATATGATACGAAACATTTTCTTAAATGCTTCTTAACAATTATTTCAAGAAAAGCGACAAATAAATGAAGTATTAAGGATTCCATAATATCAAAAACAAAACTGTCGATAATCAACGAAGATTTCGACATCTTTTAAATTCACTTTTGATTTTTATTTAATTGAAGTATGTGAATTGTTTATGAAATTCAAGAAATGGATGAAAACAAATAAATATGTAAAAAAGCATGCAAAACTGATGATGAAACTTTAATTCAATTTTCAATAAGTCTTATTTTTAGAAATTTTTTCTGGCATCCCTGAAATTAGTGTATGAAAATTATTTCATTAAATATAACGTTTAGATAAGAAAAAGAATCTTCTCATAATTTATTCTAAAATATATAGAAAGATATTACTACAAATTAATTAAATACATAAAATTAAAAGAAAATTGAAAAATAAATTAATTGCTAGTCAGTTTATAAAATATATGAATACACTTATTAAATGTAAATTATTCCGAAATTCAGTTTGCGATAGTTTTAATATGATACGAAACTTTTACTGAATTAAAGCAATATTTACTTATTTAAAGTAACATTTACTGAATTTTAAGTAACAAGACAAATAAATATTAATCAGTTGATAAGATCAAAAATAAAACTGTTGACAATCAACGAAGACTTCAATATCTTTTGAAGTTATTTTCGATTTTTATTAAACTGAAATATGTGAATTTTTTATGAAACTCAAGAAATGGATGAAAACAAATAAATATGTAAAAAAATGCAAAATTGATGATGAAATATTAATTCAAATTTCAGTATGTCATTAGAAATTTTTTGTGGCATCCTTAAAATTGATGTATAAGAATTCTTTCATTTAATATAGCCTTTAAATAAGAAAAAAAAAGCCCTTCATAGTTTATTTTAGAATATATAGAACGATATTTCTCCAAATTAATTACAATTCAACAAAGAACTTTGTTACATTCCTCTATACAGCGATAACAAAAAACATCTATCAACAATTATACGTTTCTGAACTTTCAATTCCATCTGGGTTTAGAATATTAGCAAAACCAAATTAACTGAACCTTAATTAACTTACTTTTGATATTCAAGTCAAATTCTAACGAATTAAAACAACTTCCGTTTTTTTTATATTTAGGTTCATTTAAGTGTCTAAATGAAAACTAGTTTTCTTGCTAATTAATTAAAAAAATTAATCTTTCCCACATTTCATCTGAAATATCTTTTTTTCGATCCTTAAAGGAATTACTTTAATTTCCAGTCTCAGAAAAGCAATTAAATATAATGTTAGTGGTCTTTTGAAGTAAAGACTGGTAATCAAATCAGCGTTACTATTTAACGTTTTGATGTAGCAATCATAATTAAACATTATATGAATCTGGTATTGAGAAAAGCTTAATGAAAGAGAAAACTTTTTTTCTCTTTCTTGCTTAATAAATACAATTTTCTTAAAATATTACACATTTTAGTGAGCAGCACATAATGTTATTTCAATAATTTAGATTTAATTAGTGGAAATCTATAATATAACTCAATGTTAAAGAAGTTTTTTAAAAAGCATATAAAGTTAAATAAAAGAATTGCAACTGATTTTTTTACAGATTAAAGATGTTTAAAATTGAATATAAGATTTAATATTTATGTAAATTGCCTTTTAGTGATTTCATGTATTTCATAAATTATGAACTTAAGATAAATTTAACTTTTCAAAAATATTTTGATTAAATTATATTATATATATATAGGATTTACAAGAAATAAGTTTCTCACTTCAGAGGCGCTAAAACGCGTTCTACTGATCCAAATGAAAAAAAAAAAAAATGAATACAGGTTATTGAGATGATGCTTAATACATTTATTAAATAAAAAAATCACCGTTAGGTGGCGTTGCCATACTCAAAAAAAACATTTAATATAGTTTATAATAGTTAAATAAAGTAAAATTAAATTGCTCAATATGTCTTCCCTCATTTTCAAAAATATGATCTAATCGGAGAACAATATTTTCTATAGATGACAGAGTGAGTCTGTCGGAATATTAAGAATATGGCACCGAATGTTGTCCTTCAGATCTGGTAGAGATGATGGCCTTTGACGGTAGATATTGTCCTTCAAATAACCCCGCAACCAAAAGTCACAAGGGGTAATGTCCGGCGAGCGAGGAGGCCATGCTATTGGGAAATGACGGCTGAAAACTCGTGCTTCTGTGAAATGCTGTATTAATAATCGCTTTACACGACGATCAATATGAGGTGGTGCATCATCCAGCATAAAAATGATGACTTGAAGGCATCCACGTTGTTGAAGAGTAGGGATTACAAAATTCCCCAGCATATCAAGGTACCGTTGTCCTGTAACGGAAAAGTTTTGATACCATATGAAGTTATCTCTTCAAAGAAATACGGTCCAATTATAACGGTAACTGCAAAACCACACCATACTATCTTTCTTTTCACGGCGCAAGAGATGTTCCTGGATAACACGAGTGTTTTTCTCTGCCCAATTTCGACAGATTTGGGTGTTAACTTGCCTATTGAGGCAAAAGTCATCACTCCACAGAATGTTCCATGGCAAAGTTGTGCCAATCACTATTCGAGTAAAGAACTGAAGTGCAAACTCTGTCCTGTAACAGGTGTACAGACTTGATTTTGTATGGATAAAAAGTCACAATCTGCCGTACTATTTTTCGTACACTTGAATACGGAATATCCAGAACACGGGAAACGACTGACAAACTCACACTTTTATGCGGCGACTGACTGCTGGCTTCAACGAGCACTGTCGCAACATTTTTGACGCTGGAAGACTGGATTTTTTCATCCTTTACCTGGAAGAATGCCAAGTTGCCCAGTTCTTTTTCAAATTTCTGCTTCATCTTGTGTAGGGCACCTGGAGACATTGGACCTCTTCGTATCTGTTTCATACGACAAAATTCCTTTAGAGCTGCAACGGAGTTTTGCTGGATCTGGTAGAACAATTTCTTGCAATGTAGGCATGACGAACAGAGAAGAAACTAATGTTCGTGCAGAATCCACCTTCTTTTTATCCAAAGAAAAATGGTAATAGACATGCGCTGTAACACAATTATGTTTCACATTTTCAATATATGCAAATAAATTCCATTAGCGTTACAGTGTGTATTGGTGATTTTTTTTTTAAATTAATAAATGTAAAGCGCATCATTTGAATAATCTGTAGTTCAAATTTTAACTTATTTGTATCAATCGAACGCATTTTAGAGCCCTCTAAAGTGGGTAACTTATTTCTTGCTAATCCTGTATGTATATATATGTATCCAAAAGTATAAGGAATATGTAATAAAAACCTATTATTGAAACAATCTAAAATTAAAATTATTTCGGAATCGCAACTAAAAAAAATTTCTGAATCGAATTAAAAACTAAAAAACAGAAAAAGGACCATTGTATTTAGAGAGCGCAAATGCAGCTACTACTAAAAATCAGATGCATCTAGACAATAGTAATAAAAACCAAGTTAATAGGAAAAAAAAGTATCAAAATTAAACCAAATAAAATAAAAATCCATCCTGAAGAATTTCTCAAGGGTCACCCTCAGGCAGGGATTCAAAATAAGGGATTTTTTTAAGTGAGGAATCCAGATTAAAATGTCCAACAGTATTGACTTCTCGTGACCCGAAAATCCCCTGAAATTAGGCCTAAGAGATACACCATTTTTACATAAAAGAAACAAAACAATAAATGAAAAGAATACGACTACAAATAAAATACAATAACATAAAATAACCATATAATAACTCTCAAACCTATTATGAAAAACAAAAAGGAAAAACATACCAGCAGCAGGCAAAAATTTTTTAACACAAGCTGTCCCATTTTTGTTTCCCATTTGCCTCCTCCTGGTATGATCTTTCCTTTTTGTTTTCATAACTAGTTATATATATATATATATATATATATATATATATATATATATATATATATATATCTTGGAAGAGAAACATTTTTTTTAAAGTAGATGTTTTATAGTCAAGGTTATTACAACGTATTGAAAAAAATCTAGATTAAAAGAAGGAATAAATAAATATTGGTTAATGTTATGAATCTATTAATGATTGATATTATAAATCTTATAGTATCAAATAAGTTTAGTTGAGACTTTTAGTAGTGTTGTATTATCTCAAGGTAATACTCTATTGCGCTACTAGCACATCTATGACTATGCTTACTGAGCAGAAAATAGCTCGAAAAAAACCGAAGACTCTAAAATATAGCTGAAAGTTCAAGATGAAATAAGTAAACGTTTTCTTGCAAACATTTCGTTTATTTTCAGCACACATTAATTTTAAACTGAATTCAAAACACGTTCAAATATCAGTTATTAGGTTACAGTTAATAAAACTAATACTAAATAAAAGATAGATAGACATGGCAATAAATGAATTTAATAATTAAATATGTTACCTTATATTTCGATCAGATACTTTGCATCATGGCTGAAAAGTTGTGTACCTATCCTATTCTCTTTCTATTTGTTGCTACCTATAGTATAATTAAAAATTCCATACCGTATTTCTGATTTCTGCTCATTATATATTCAAAATTCCCTGATACTTGAATAAAATATGAATACTGAAGCAATTTTTTAACCAAGCATTTCATAATTTATTTATAAATTATAATTGTATAATCTAAAGCTTGAGACATAGCTACTGATACGATGCAGTAAAAAGTAAATTTTCTTTAGATAATAATAATCTGCGTTAGAAATGTGTAAACCTTTTACGAAAATCAAAGACCTCTGCTGTTTGCATTGTGATTTAACTTTCAATCTTTCATGATCAACGTAATTTATTATTGGTTGAGTGATTATATTAATTAACACTATTCCCAAATCCTTTCGTGAATTTAATAATTAATGCATTATTGCATTGTAAGCAAAAGCATTAATAAGCATTTTTTGCTTGTTAAAAGTTTTAATTAAAGGATTCGAACGGCTTAAAGAGTTTTGAAATGGTGACATGAGTTATTTCTCATGATTAAGTTAATTGAAACTAAGGAGCTAGTCTTAGGTTTAGTCGTAATTAAAACTCGGAAGCAGAATAGTGAGTAGATGTAGAAACATTCCATTTTGATATTTTAGAAGATTTAAGTTTCACTTAAGAAATTATGTAAATGAGACATTCAACAAGAATTTAGGATTGCATGCTTTAATATTAGCATTATTATAATTTAAATAATCAATTTTAAAATGCATATGTTAAAATTTTATAGCATTCTTAGATTTCGTTTTTTAATTGTGCAAGTTAAAACTGTCACTCAAACATATAACTGATAATTTTTTACTACGGGATATTAAAGACGGTATATACAAGAAAATATTCAATTAAATGTATTGTTATTCAATCCATATTTATCAATAGCTTTCATATACATTTTTGCCATTTCATTTATCCATATTCTTCCCATCATTCAACTCCATTCAATATTTATTTTTCAATCTCTTTGCCATCAGAATAATTAGAGATATCGTAAGGATGACATTAAGCTACAGGAGAGTTATCTAAAATTATATATATTATTTAAGACATGCTAAAACTTCTACTGAGATTTTGACGTCATTTAAAAAAAAATAGACATATGATATCTAGTACTTATCATCAATATTTGTTTATTATCTATATTAACGTTCAATTCAAAATCCGGTGCTTTTCTTTGTAAAACTTTCTTCTATTTTTGAAAAAAAAAAAAAAAAAAAAAAAAAACATGCAATTTCCTTTTTTAATAAAAGTAATTTATTTTTCTAATTTCGTTTATCCATATTTCTCTAATCATTCAACTCCATTAATAAATTATTTTTATATCTCTTCGCCATTAAAGTAATTAATGGTATCATAAGTATGATATTAAGCCATAGAAGAATTATCTTAAATTATATATCTTGTTTAAAATATATTAAAACTTCTCTTGAATTTGTGACATTATTTAAAAAAAATAGACAAGTAATATTCGAAGTTTATATTCAATATTTGTTTATTACCTGTATTAATTTTCAACTTTATAAAAAATTTCTAATGCTTTTTTTCTTTTCAAATATGCCTTCTATTTTTGAAAAAAACAAAAAAAAAAAACAATGCAATTTTTTCTTTTAATCAATGAAATTTATTTTTATCCAGCAATTTCATAATTTTCATTTGCAGACAATATTTTGAAACAATATCTTCTTCATATTCAAAATTCCTTTAAACTCCACATAAGGTAAGTTAAAAGATAAAATAAAAAAAAAATCTCAACTTTGAAATGTATATATTTGAAAAATGCACAAGCCAATCTCACTTATCCCTCCGTTGCGTGGCTCAAACAATTTTTTTACAGCTGATATATCATCCGAAACTAAATCTTATCCGAAGTGAAGCTACTTTACATCAAGCTTAGAAACAAAAGCCTACATTCATAAACATTCCTCCCAAAGCAATGGCACGGTGCTCAAATGACAACAAAATCCTCATTTCCTTCGTCACAAAGACTTAACGCTCCACAAAAGAGGGCCATTATTACTTGAAATGCAAATTTACTTGTTGCGGCCGCCTTTTCACAGGCGGACACGGAAGGGTTTATCTGGGGCAGTGTCGGGCAAACGTTCAACTGCTTGATTAAAGCTTCTTGATGGGGGGAGGTCTCAGCCTAAATAGGATTCCTTTCTTGGGATAATGCCCTTTTCCATCGGGTTTAAATCAGTAAATTGTTTCAGAATGGTGGCAGTAATCCACTGTCTCGGAGGTATTCAGTGTTGACTTGAAGGCTGTTTGAGATTATTGTCAGCTTTGAAGGAAATGGGTTCGGGGGTGCTAAGGATTTCTTGAAGGGATTTTTTTTTTTTGTTGGCTTAATCATACATCGATCTTCCTTATTTGAAATTTTGAGATTAAAATTTTTATAAAAGTGCTAAAATATTGTCTTTAAGTATCCTAGCTCGCAAAAATATTTTTAAATATGCAACTTCTCTTAAGAATAAATATTTATTTTAAAAATGCTATAAAAAAACTATATACTATATACTGTATAAAAAAAAAGTTGACAATACTGAAAAGGCATCATTCGTTTTGGAAGTACTATTTTCTGTTTGGAAGAAGAGTGATTGATCAAGAAATGTACTGCCAATTATATTTTGAATAGCATAGAGTCAGTGATTAAACACGTGATGCACCGGCAATTTCCCTTTAAATAGTATAGAATCAGTGATTAAACACGTAATGAAAAGACAATAGCATAGAGTCAGTGGCTAAACAATTACCCTTTAAATAGTATAGAATCAGTGATTAAACAGATGATCCACAATAGCATAAAGTCAGTGATTAAACACGTGATCCACTGACAGTTAGACTTTGAATAATATAGAGCCAGTGATTAAGCACTCGATGCACTGACAATTAGACTTCGAATAATATAGAGCCAGTGATTAAGCACTCGATGCACTGACAATTAGAATTTGCATAGTTTAGAGTCACACTATTTATCATTAGAGTTTTTCTTTGTCTTTTATTTTGTGCACTAAAAATGAGGAGTATGTTATTTCAACTGAATTTGTGCTATCATATTTTGTTTCAGACTTTTACTCAGTGAGATGGGTACTTTCTTTAGAACTTTTTGAATGGATATCAAACTGCCAAAGGATGGCATGTAACTGGAAGAACTGATAAAAATGTTGTGCATTCTGATTGTATTAGATGTAGAATAATAGGAGAATCAAATTTCAAACAAAATCTTAACTTTTAAAAAAAACTTATTTGTATAGAAATTATTTCAAAAATACACTACAGGAGAAAAAATAGCAAGAGAATTCAGAACTGTCTTGAAGTTTTAGAGTGGATTGAAAACGGTTCTCATTTTTTTGGAGCCGGTAGTTATTGAAGATCGGTTGAGAACAATTCATAAATATAGAAATGGTAAATATTAAAATTTAAAACGCAAGAATGATAAAGTTGAAAATAAAATATATGTTGTGTTTATATGTGTGATGTTTACTTTTTTAATGGCCAAAGAGTCGTCGTTTCCAATAAGGACAAAATGAGAACTTTAACTTTTAAATAAAAGTGCTTGAAACACTTAGATGAAGAGTAATGCGTAAGACACTAAAATTCAAGACCAATTTGATGCTACATCATGCAAATTCGCCTAATCTCTGCATTTTTAATCATATTTTTGCGTATAAAAGACATCTATGGATCTTAATCTCCCTTTAACTCATTGTCTCTAGTCCCTATTAGACGCACGATATTGAAAATTCGCCGCAAAAAGTGTAATTTTAGGACAATAGGGAACATAAAGATGACCGTTAACTAGCAGCGGAAAGCCAATGCTATATTTGATCCCCCTGGCAGAAAGAAAAACTACCTTAAAGTTGTGCCTCTTTCCAAAATATTTAGCTTGATGGAGAATATCGGATATTTTAATTTATTTAAGTAAAATAATTATGAAACAATCTGCCTTCTGATATCTGATAATCTGTATTTTTTCTACAATTTCTAAATCGGGGTTTTAAAATGTTTGTAATAAATTAATATTTAATTAATTTCAATTCTACATATAATTCAGTTCCAAAAATTAATTTTATATAAATGCAGATGAACAATTGACATTATCATTTGGAGCTAGATCTGCACCCCAATTTTATTCCCGATAGCATTATAGCCCTTCATTCTTGAAATTGTCACTGAAATTTCAAAACATTTCCATTTTTATGGAATCTGCTTTCTATTTAAAATTGGATTCAGCAACTCTCATGCAACTCCGATCTTGATTTTACATACTCTATTCCAATAGTTCTCACTTCTCTTCTTTTGCATCAGACCCTTTTTAAAATCTAAGAGTCAATAGCCCACATTCAAGTCTTTATGCATCTCAGTTCCCGGAATAACGAGAGTCGATGATTGACCAAGTTTATTGTCTTTTTCTCAAGAGAGAGTCGCCTTGCTTTTACTTTCTGTTTTTCCTGGTCCTCGATTGAAAATACAAAATAAATGTCCATCTTCATCCATCCACAAGTAACATTTTTAGAGCATATGAATGCCAATCACTATAGATCTAATTATTTTATCTACCCCTTTTCTGTAGCCGGATTTGCACCCGAATAATTGTTTGTAAGTTTCTAAATTTAATACTCTCAAAGTTTCTTCCGGCATATGCTGGCAGTTCTAAAATTATTGCTTTTGGCTCATTAAAAGTTTATTCCAGGAATTTCATAATATTTTTAGAAAAAATATTTATTTTAAACCGAACAAAAATATTCTAAGAATTAAAAAAAAAATAATAATTGGTAAAAAATATATATATATATATATATATGATTTTTTAAACTTCTTGAAATCTGTGCAAAAATTTATGTTACATATATATATATATATATATATATATATATATATATATTATTTTAAGTAAGCCGAATTAAAACTTCTTTAATTTTTTTCCACAGGACAGTAAAAATGTTCACTTAAATTTTATTTCTACCTTAAATTTGTTAAAACAGCAAAAATAACTCTATAAATGCCTCGATAATGCCTATTTTATTTTTACCTTAAATTTGCTAAAAACAGCAAAAGTAATTCTATAAATGCCTCATTAGCTGGGAATAATATTAATGTTACATACAATCAAATTATTTCAATATTTTTCAAGTATGCCATTAAACCAGAAAACTAGATGAAAAATATTAAAAGGAATATTAATTTTGGCGCACTTTTGAAAAACACGGTTATGAATCTTATGCACAGAATTCACATCAGATTTTAATTCCTTAAAACGTAAAAAGGAAGTTTTAATTAACTTTAAAATGTTCTTAAAGCAATTACAGTATATATATATATATATATATATTAACCTCTTACAGCCTTGTAAGAGGTTACAGCCGATACACACACACACACACACACACACACACACACACACACACACACACACACACACACACACACACACACACACACACACACACACACATATATATATGTGTGTGTGTGTGTGTGTGTGTGCGTGCGTGCATGTGTTTAAATACAAAAGGCTGTATGAAGTTTCGTAGAATGCTTTGGGAAGGAAAATAAAGAATTTTATCCTTTACCAAGGTATTTGACAAAGAAAGTCAGTAAGAATAGAGAAGAAGTTAAGATGACTTATATATATTTAAAGGATGCTACGAAAATATAAGATGAAATATTGAAAGACGATTTGTATGTATTTGGAACAGCAAATGGAGATATCTTGAAAATAAAGTGATATGCGCTCTGAAACCTGAAATGCCTTTTTTTGAAATCGGCATAAATATTCAATTTCTACTATAATTTATGTGTTCCTTTCTTTTTCTCCTCGATCTAGCGATCTAAGAATTTTTTTGTCATAAAATCTTCATGCAAACTAGTATTAAACAAGGTTCTTGAATTTTGTTTTCAAGTTTATCGTTATCGTTTCGGGTAGCTCCTATATGAAAGTCTCCTATACTGAAAGCAAATTGCTTTACAAATATCAGGTTATAAACTTATTTAAATTTCTATTGATCAAAATTTCGAAATACGAGAGATAATCTCGAGTGGTTTGCTGTTTAGATGTTTATAATCGAAACATTTCACTTCGTCGAAGAAAAATACAACAGTATTCTGGAATTTTAGTAGCATGCGGCCCCTGAGAAAAGGGACTTAAAAATATGGCGATGTCAGTCGTGGGGGCGCCTACATTCATCCTAAAATGTCAAGGTCGTTTCTTTCCTTTTCTATGATACTGAGAAGAATGCAGCAGATCAAAAAGTTGCAACGATATCAAATTTAAAATATATTAAAATTATTTCATGGTTAAATACATTTTTATTAATAAACATACATAAACTTAATAATATATATTTATTCATATAATAACTGATAGAGGGATCAAATTTGTAGATCAAACTTAAATTATCATTATAAAATGCTATTACTATTGATTTTAACTATGCAATAACTAAAAAAATAACTTAAAAAGAAAGAATTCAAAGATTTTTTATCGGATGACCTTTTTGATATAAATAATTAATAAACAAAGGATGCAATCAAAACAAATGATTCAATTTTATATATTATTTTAAAAGACAGATTATGTCTGGACTGATCTTTTTCGAAGAATATATGCCTTATTTCTCAAACCGGTTTTGTAATTTTATTAAATTACTGAATCTTTTATAATAGAGGATCATTCATCAGCGAAAGCAACTAAATCTGTTTTTCATAATGTTTTGTTTTATATATTTTTTGGGAAGAGATGGTCTTCGATAAAGTTTGGATATGTTGTACTTAATGTGCCCATTTTATTTCTTAGCAAACAATAGTATCCATCAAAATACATTGATCATCATTTTCGCCTTTCATATCTTGGTCTTGAATTATGTTCCTTTTTTGTATTCATGGTATAATATTCGTATCGTATAGCAATATACAAGTATAATAGTTCTTCATCGTCTAAAAACAGACTCTTATTAATATCATAATAGTTTTCAATTTTTATTCTCCCAATTTCAGAACATTAATATCTAACCATTTTCGGAAATGTTCACTCACATAGTATTTCTTCCTTATTTTGATTGTTACCAGATAAAATAAAATAATGATAACAGGTGAATTTTAAAAATATTTTTACCTTCCTGCAACTGGATTCGGATTGTCATTCTTAGGCACTTTATTGAAATTTTAATTCGCAAAAATTTATTTGACATAAATAAATGAATGATGAAATATTTAGAAATTAATGTAATTAGTGAAATACGCATCTAAATAAATATATTTTGCATACATTACATTATAATACGTTTTCTTAGTGAGCAATGGATTTGTCTTTATAAATAGCGCTAGACTATATATCTGTATTAGAATAGAAATAAAATATACTTAAACATTGAAAATTTTATTATATATATTTAATAAAATGAATCCTGAAATCATGAGGATATAAAGGAAAATATAATTTAATATTAATTTTCTATTCGAAAATATAAATCCAATCAAAATTCTAAAAATAATCAATGTAAGCAAATTAAAGATAAAATGCAAACAGAAAAGGATGTAAAGTTTCAAATAATAATTCAGCAAATTGAAAGTATATGCATGTGCTCCATACAAACACTGAACATTTATTTTAAAGAAATAGATTCTTATTGATATCTGCTTCTACTGTATTTAAACAATTAGTAATAAAGTCGCCACCTTTAGAAAATCAGTGGGAAATCATGTCATTAAAATTTGTGAAACATTTAACATTTAAAAAATTCTGCAATGGACAAATAATACTTTTATGCTTGTTTTTCAAACTTACTTATTCAAACAAACTTACTTCAAGAAACTTATTCTGAGAAGTTTATGCTTGATTTTCAAAGTAACAGAGAAAAAAAAAATAACAAAACTAAGAAAAAAATTTCTTAGTTTCTCTGTAAAAGATTCAAAAATTAAGAAAACATAAAATTACCCATTAGAAAATCCGTTATTAAAAGATTTTAAAATGTCTTAAATGGACAAATAATACATTTCTGTTGAAACTCTGAGAACTGGTTTAGTTTTGATTTTCGAAGAAACGTTGAGAAAGCAATAAAATAAAATTAAAAAAAAATATCACACTCCTTGAGGCTCTTGATAAACACCTTTTTCGCTTGCAAACCTTCAGTAAGCTATTTAGCAATAGTCTGTGAATACTAAAATGGAAATTTCTTTTATTTTTAAGCAGATCTCTTTGCAATAACAATAATAAACTTTGTCATTTTCAGAATTTAAAGTAAAGAATTGCCAAAGTTTTATTGGAGCAATTTAAATTGAGATATTTTTACATTAATAAAAATAGCATTACTTTCTCCCAGAGAATAAATCTAAGGTATTTTCTTTTGTAGACTCTAAAACTTAATAAACGAAGTAGTGTTATTTTCATCTTATTTAAAACATAAACTGACAAAGATATGTGATTTATTGATTTATGATTCGAAATAAAGATAGCAAATAAAAATCAAAATCTGAGGAGTATGTGAGACAATAATCAGATAAAAAAACTGAAATAAATAAATAAATAACATTTATTGAAAGCGAAACATCTTGCAAAAATTTCCATAAAAAAAGATAAAATTATTCGATAAATTTATCTTTTAAAGATTTTTAGTTTAATCTAGCATTTAAAAAAAAAATAAAGTAAAATTATTTAATTTATTTGCTTATTTTATTACTATAAAATGCATGTATTTGTTTATTTCATTGAAATGATATTTTTCCTCAAAAACGTCTTAACTGTCTACATAAATAATAAATATTTTTAAAAAATCAATAAAATGCTTGCATATTGAAATATTAATGTTTAAGGCAATAAAATATTAATGTTTAAGACAAGACATAATTCAACGCCCGAATAATAAATTCCATACAAATTGTTATAAAATTATAATTAACTTGTACACAAAAAGGAACGTTTCATTGATATAAGAAAACAAACGAATAAAACATTATAAAATTGTAAACAATAAAATGTGTTTAAAGATTTATGGTTTGAAATTAATTATTTAGATTAAATATTTATTAAACATGTAATTTAATCATTAAATCGAGAACCTTGTTACATTTCATTAACGTAAAAATAAAGATAGTTAAATGGTAATGGTAAATGATTATTTGCTTGAATTTTATTTTAAATACACAAAATTAAATATGACAGTTATTTAAAATTAAGAAAGAAAAAGCTAAAAGAATTTTAATAAGAAGAATAAACAAAATTAACCACATTTAATAAGAAGCTTTAAAATATGTTTTCCATTTCAACAAAACCATGAAATGTTGCCAAAAGATTAAGAAAATATATAGAGAAAAAATATATTGCGGTTATTAAAAAGGAAATAAACCATTTTTTTCTATAAGTATAAATGAAAATTCTATATTTTAATTTTAGATATGTTTGTTTATTTTTAATTAAAATTCTTAATTGATGAAAAAAAAATATATGTTGCATCTATTCGTAAAAAATTAATAAATGTAGGGATTATGGAGATATTTGAATTCCATAAAAAATCAACAAAATAAAATGTTTTGCTATATATATTATTACTTCTTCTTTTATATTTCTATATTTGATATTATATATTTTCCATTTATTTGTTTGAAAATTATTTATTTTTCAAAATGCATTTTTTTATTAAATAAAAATTTAAAATATATCTGAGAATTTTGGTATGTGTGGAGATAAGTTATAGTCACCTATTTCATAAAAATAAATTTACAAATCAGTTGATAAGAAATTTCTTCGAAGGGAATACGATAATAAAAAAAATAATATTACTTTTACCAAAATTAGGGTTACTCGATCCCAATTTTGGCATGCTGTAATGTCATAACATTATTGATAAAACTTTTAAATATGTTATAAAGAGAAACAAATTAATTTTTCGAGTAGTGTGCATCTTTTGTGACTAAAAATTAGGCTATATATTTAAATAAGTGTATATATAAAATCGTTAAATTATTTCATTAGCATGCCATTTAAGGATTTAAACAACATGATAATAAACATGAAACTCTATCTAGGAAATTAAAGTAGTCAATTTAGGCTACCCAATATTGTAGTATACCAGCATTATACATTTATATCGAAGACTGACGAATCACATGGGAACCAGCAGGAATCAGTCTGTTTTCTTCAGCAGAATCCTAACACAGCAGTCTCAAATAGCAAATGACCCGTTTAAACTTTATTGATCGAAATTAAGCTCTTCATTATTGCCATAAATATACCGGAAATGAATAATGAACTATTTAATGAAGCTTGAAATACGAGATAGCTTTTCTAAGCGATCTATTCTTTTCGTTTCAAATTCAGCTAGAACTTGTTTTATAGAGAGAACTAGCTCTTCTCTTCCATTCGTCAAATATTTATGCACTTCGTAAGTAAGAAGTGTTTTTCTATAAAAAAGAATTTTAAGAAATAACCTGTTTTTTCTATGAGTTCTATTAATTTCTATTATTACATTTCCCAAAATATATTTCTTGATTAAAAAAAAGGAAAATTTTTCTAAACGTGGGAAAATTAGCTCATATAGCATTACTCTTCCTTAGTGATTATAGAATTATTATAATACGATAGTCAAGCTTTATCACGCATAAGAAACCATCTTGACATATACAGCGTTTGCTTAGGCATTGACCGCTATAACACATAAGTATCGACGATTTGAAGCTTATTGTTGCTTGTATAGTTTGAAAAATGAAATTTTTCTAGCAAAAGCTTTAATTTTATACTGTGTTTTATTGACAAATCTAATTTATCAATACCTTTTCTCTTCTTTTATGCAAAATACAATGATTTGTTTATAGTAAAATTCAGTTCTGGAAGTATTTGTAGTCGTTAAAGAAAATCTTCCAACATTTTAACCCACACATTAAAATTAATTTACAGATATTCTGATAAATCTTTAGTAATAATTTTCAATTAAATCGATTTTGTAGCCGAAAAAAGACACCGATATAAAAAAACGATTTACATTTTTAACAATGTCCTGCAAAATTTCTTGAATTAAACCTGTAAAAACGGTCTTTTACAGACTTTTTACGAACTGTGAAAATAACAAAGCAGAAAGAAATTGAGAGAAAATATTTACAAGATAGTGATAATATATTTCCTTGCCCTAAAAACTATTTAAGAATCTTAATGGAAGTGAAGAATATAGATAAAATTTAATCTAACGAATGCTTCTTTAAATTCTTAAGCCCAGTAATCAATTACAGTAATACCAAAGTTTTATTCCTTATATATTATGATAAAAATGAAATTTTTCCTATGAGTATTAGCAAAAAAGTCAATATGTGTAGCCTTACTATAGTAATAAAGGATAAAATGATAATTAAATTCACATATATCATATGTTTGTTCATTAAAAAAGAAATAAGATATATTAAATGTATTATGAGCGATAATATATCATATTTTCCATATAATTCTAAATTCTTTGAATCAAACAAAATCTGAAGAAAGTAATTCATGTTCTTATGACATAAAATAATGACGTATTTCAATAAGCAAGAAAAAAATCATTAAAAATCTTTTATTTTTGATAAAAAAAGATATTTTTAGTTCTATTAAAATTATAATTCCCCCTTTATGTCATGAATATTTTGTTTTATCACCATATTGAATTTAAAAATAAAGTTTGTTTAAATACATTTATTATGTGTATTATAAAATATATTTATGCCGAATTAAGGATCAAATGTGTATTCTTTGAGTAAAATGTTTGACTCAAATCAGGTTTTTAGTCCATCTCTAAAGAGCAACTGTTGCAGATAATAATTGTGCTAACATTAAATAATCTTAAGATAGCGTACTGAAATTTAAGGCAGCGAAGAGAGCATTTATAAACAATATGGACAGAGAAAATATTGCATCCAACTATTAATTTCCTTAAATAATTTAAGTTCCTGATTAAACTTCAATATAGATATAACTTTTTTTTTATTCTTCGATCTTTGCAATCTGAAAGCAATATCTTATGGCTGAACTAGCTAGGCAACATAATAATAAATATTTCCAACTTTACGACTTAAGGAGAAATATAGATATGTGGCACCAATGCTGATCGGTAGTGAAAACTCCTGCAATAGGTGGTGCCTAAAATCGAAAAATCTCCCAAGTATTCTCATAAAATCATTTATGCAGAACGCCTTTATTGCAAGGAGCTATTGTCAGGTTGTAGAATTTGGAATTTTACGACCCACGAATTTCTGAAGGGGCTTCCAGCCAATAATACGGCCACGCAAGAAAAGGCTGACTTTGCTTCTTCTAGGAATGCTAGAGAAGGAAATAAAATACATTTTTATGAAAATCGCTTCTACCCTCTCCTGTCGGTAGACATTACACGATCCTTTGTTTTTATGAAATCCTAAGTGTCTGAGGTACCGCCTTCCTCTCTGCTTTTTAAAAACTTCCTTTCATGGTATTTATTGTCCGGAGGCTATTGCTTTACTATATATGGGATCAAAGTTGATATGCTTTGTGTTTAAAACGTATTTTATATCAAGAAGATAAAGTTGAAAAATAATTAATATTTTTAATGACGCTCTATTTTACTTTTATTATAAAATATAAAAAGGTGTTTTAGATAGAGTTGGATTTACAAAATATATTTAATCATTTATCAAATTATGAAGAAGCATAATTTTTATTTAATATCAAACAAAGTCCATGTATTGACCCGTACCTGGAAACGGGAGTCAGAATGACACCATTAATTCTGATTATCAGGTGGTATTTTGCCCTTGAATACAATCATTTCCTCAGTACCTTCAAGTTGTTCTTTCAGCAGTATGATGGCAAAATGGTATGAGCACATGCGTATAGCCGAGTTATTTTTTTTTTTTTCAAAATTTTGCTGTTATTTAAGGAATTATTGACTCCACGTCTTTGAAACTGCTTTTAATTTGACTAATGTAAAAAAAAATAAAGAAATACTCTCAAAAATAATATTTTAAAATATTCTTCATTTTTGTTTGTTAAATTCTAACAGATATAAACATTAGTGTAATTCCGTTATATCTAAGGAAGCAAATAATCATTAAAAGATTGTTTAGATTTTTCTTATAACAATTTTCTAACATTTAATATTATAACATTTAACAGTTTTAATATTTTTGGTAACAACAAGTTTTCTAGAATGTGTTCTGTTTTGAAAATAAGTTCCAATGCTGTTTACAATAGACAAAAAAGAAAAATAACAATGGAGTAACATTGGAGTAAAAATATAATTGGAGTAAATAACAATGGAGTAGCAATGCATATGTCTGGCCGCGGGAGGAAATTCATGTCTCCATTTACGGATTAAAAATGCAATAAATATTTCTAGGTAAACATTATTTCTCAATTTTTTTTATCCCCAATGCTAATGTGAAGATAGATGCTTATAGGAATAGCTGAAGATCAAACTTATGGAAAAAGGAGATATTGGTGAAATAATGAAAAAATTTAAATTATTAAAAGTTTAATTTAAATTATTAGAATAAAGGTATAAATTAGATTAAATAAATGCCAAGTAACTTTATACAACTGAATCTTGTTTGACAATGGAAACTAAATTCAATTTTTATGATAAACATTCAATCATTTCCGGAAGACATCCTGCTATTTTTTTTCTTTCTTTCTTTCTTTTTGTGACGAAATGAAGAGCTGATATAGTTATAGAGCTGATATCATAGTTTGTGAAGTCATATATGGAGAATTTTTCAATTCTGTAATGCAACCTATAATTCCAGTATCTAAAATTCCTGACAACAGCAAATATTATTGATTGTAAAGATAAACTGATATATTCTGTAAATTTTAGTCTAAAATTATCAGTTCTTCTGCAATGCAATTTTGCATTTTATCCTTTAATTCCAGTATCTAAAATCCCCGACAAGAGCAAAAATGATTGGTTGTAAAGATTAACTGATAGATTCAGTAAATATTAGTCACTTTAAAATTATCCGTTCTTTACCAAATCAATAGTTTAAAAACTCTTCATGTGAGCTTATTCCTTCAGAAAAATCGATTCTTTTACGTTTATTAATTTAATGCTTACAGTAATTTTCTGTATAATAAGCTTTCACATCAGTGGCTTTTCTTATAATTAAATATTTGAATAAGGCGGTGCTTATACATATTCATGCGGTGTGTAAATAATAAATGCCTCCGGAAAACATTCGCTTATGATATCACGTAAATGTTAATCTTGCCGCATAATAGATCACAATCAAGGCGAAAGTTCTGTGCCTTTTAGAAAATGAAGCTTTCTGAAACGTTCAGTTTTCTCAAAAAGAACTGAATTTTGTCAAAAATTAAAATTAGTAGCGAAGAAAAGACGGTTCAAGCTGTATAATATCGTTCCTTATTTTAACATTTTTGTTTGATTAAAATTTTCTGCATTTTTCATTCTCCATTTGTAAAGATTTAAATACATTTCAGATTTCTAATATTTTTTTTTTATCATTTGAGAAATGTTTATTATTTATTGAATTATGATAATAATAGATTAGAATAAATGCATTGAATTATTTATTGAAGAAAATATACATTATCTAATATGTACTGTCAATGTATTGTTGAAGTATATATTGTTGAAGTATATAATGTTGCAAATACATTTCTATCCATATTTCAGTATAGTCTAGTATAAAATTCTTATAAATGTTCTTTCTTATAACTATGCTTACTTTTGCATTAGCAATCATCTCCATACTTGGTTTAATTAATTATAATTGCATTTCACCATGAAAATATTTTATTTTTAAGACTTACACAGGAAATTTCGATTAGAATTGGATTTCATGTCCACTATCTCATTTGGACCCACGTCATCACAGTTCTTAAAATTCAAATATTCCAATCTCTTTACTGTAACTTTGTAGTGAACATGTGATACAGTTAATCCTTGCCAAGCACTCCAACCAGATACTGTCAATGATTTCCAAAAGATTTGATATTTTAAAAATAAAATCAAAAGAAATTATACAAATTACAAAAGCCATTTTTTCACAAATGGACGACAAAGATTGCAATGAATTAAAAGAGAATGCTAATGCAGAAATGACGAAAGAAAAATTGGATGATCTTGTTTTAAAAGATAACAGAAAAAAATGAGATAAAACTCGTTTTATTTAGAAAGGTTAAATTATTTGTAAAAGTACCATTTGGTTTTTGCAATGGAGATAATTTGAAACGAAGTAAGAAGTAAATGCTTCTTGAAAGAGACAGAAAAATTCTTCACCCCTCACTGTAAACGTTTTTGAATAGCTGCATTGATGTTTATCCCAAACAAAAATCACTTTTTTTGTAAAAATGTAACTGTGCCAAATTTCAAATTGGACGAATGGGCAAATTTGCAAATTTTATGAAGTTGGCAATGTATTCTGTGTCTTAATCAAAGACATAAGTTTGACCATTAACCTGCCAAACTGGAAGATGATAATCCTATTTTTTAAGCTGAGCTTATTGTATTTCTTGAAGCAATTAAACATGCATTTAATTTTCAAACAGTAGCATTTATAAAAGACGTATCGACAACGAAGAAAATACCTTGGCATCCACTAATACAGATAGTAAGAACCAAACAGCGAGAGAGAAAAACTTTCAGCATCTTCTTTTTAAATCTTAAAGTAAATAGTCTTAAAGTAATCTGCTTTTTAAATTTAAAGTAATATCATAGAAAAAAAGTTTATCTAGGTAACGTAGATAATGAAAAAGAAAGCCAACTGGCGAAGGACGTAATGGACAACTTTATATGCAAACAAAGCTTTCTAATCCACACTTAAAAGACTTCCTAGTTAAAAAACTTGCTTCAAGAATGACAAAGAACATGGAATATTAAAGACATAGGTAGAAAAAGTTTTTGTGTTATGACCTCAATTCGCATTTATCCCATTAACTAAATCAGATAGCATATTATTTTCTTCTCTGAAGATGTCCCTTTCCTTGCCCACTTCAAACGTTTCAGTCTTTTTGACAGTATCAACGCAGCTATGTTGCAATTTGGTGGACATTTCACTATTAAACGGAATGCTATCTCGCAGCTTCTAATAAGAATGATTGAAAATAGTTACCAATAATTTCTTTCCAGGCAAAAAAAAAAAAAAAAAAATACCACAGAGTATTTAAATTAGCAGTGAAAACAAATAGAGATCTCTTTCTGCTTCGTTAGCATCGAACAACGGTTGTCTCTCCTTCAATGGCCATGGGGAAAAAAAGGTATTACAAATTCCTCTTGTTCATTTGCATCTATAATTATCGTTTTAAAAGAGATATTTTCTTTGCAACCATTAATTAAATTGCTGGTTACAAAGAATAAGAATTTCTTTTATACACATTTTATTATTTTTATCTAGCACTTTATGACAAAAAATGCGATAAGCACCAGACTACTGATTTGAAAAAAATCATAATATAGTTCTATTTACGTATTTATTCTTTGACGAAAATTGGGATATATATACTACCAGACAGTATAAAAGTCGCTGTCAACATCCAGAAGACCAAAACTTAATAAAAATCCAAGTAAATTAAAAATTAATCAAATTTCTGAAAGTTTCCTCAGTTGTATATTCAGAAAATATTATCTGGAAATAATAATTTGTATGCTTTATAAATGAAGAATTACTTTTAATGATAACAAATTGCTTTTTTAAACAATAACTTGAATTATATTTTAATTATTACAGTATTATATAATTGGAAAATGTATTCTCGATTTATATAAATTTAAATTGACACAATGAAAAACAATAATTTTATTACTAGGATCAAATTCAAACTAAATTTCTTATTACATCACAATCCTCAATTGAGTTCTTTTGCCAATGTTAAAATTAAAATTTAAAAAAAAAATGCCTTCTTTGAACTTAAACTAGACTCCGAAGTAAGAAATTCACTTTTGATTATATTCCGTAGCATATAAACGTTTTAGTTTGCGAGCACGCAATTAATTCATATTTGCAGTCTTATGAAGAAACAAGGCAAAATCTTTAATAAGTTAATTCATTCTTAATCGAAAATTGGTGAATATTCCGAATGGTTCGATAAATTCCGCTGGTATATAATAAAATATTTAAATAATACGGATAATACATATTGAGTAAAAATATAAAAATTTTATTAACGAAATAATAAATTAAGATTATTGAAATGGATTAATTCTTAATTTACAATCAGCTCTGATTTTAAAATATATAATCAGTTCGTAGCTTTTGAGGACGTACATTATTTTATAAAATATGATGGCAGACATCAATATTATTAATAAATATTATTGAATATTATTAATATAATATTAAAGTGAATGTATCGCGAATAAAAATATTTTTAATTGATTATTACCATACAAAATGCATTGGCAAAATTAGAATATTTTATTAAATTACAAAAATAGAGAGATTTGGAGACTTGTCAACGCAATTTCTTTCTTAAAAATAATTTGCTGCACATTGTGTTTTTACCAAAATAAGAAGACATATATATATTTTAAATATACATTTGAATTAATATAATTTTTCGATTTACTATAGAAGATATTGAATAGATAAGTTTAAAATATTTTACCGTTAGAAAACCTGATGTTAATAGCTTTATAAGCTCTTTTTTTTAATGGTGTTTTTCTTATGAAGTTCTCATTCTTTGCATTATATACTCCGTATTAAATATTATATACTAGTATTAAACAAATGAGCATTTGTTTAAATTTGTTTCTAACGATTTCTTTTAATTATTCATGCGATGAGCTACATTCGTAGATGAGAGATAGATTTTGAATTTTGGTTAATAGAAGCAACAACGTTTCAATACATATTTTAAAAAAAATCCTCTAATTCACCAGTACAATACTCATTTTTCACATTTAAAAAAAACGTTTATCCCAATTAATTCCTAGAATATATGGTGATCATAATCTAAATAGAATAAAATATATTTAGAGATTAGTAATATTCTGGTATATTTGAGCAGATGGAAACACATTGATATAAATGCACAGAATGTCTTCTGTAATTCTACCTAATTAGATATTTTCAAAGCCTTCTGAGGTAAGCTTTTAGTTTTAATTGGGAAAATGATTTAAAAGAGGTAAATAATCCTATTTTATATTTATTTTTGAGCTGTCACATAAGTTCATTGTAAAATTATTAAAAGAGATTTCGCATTTCAATGAAAATGCGAATTATTTAATCAATTAATTGCTCTTATTTAATTCATATAATTGATAGTTATGGATATTACAAATAAATAAGTAATTAGTTAATACATTAATTTCAAAAATTATCAAAATATTACAGGCATTATAAAACAATATGAGATTATATAATAAATTACTTGCTCAGTCTAAGCAAACTTTGCAGGCGTATATCTTGAAGAATAGCGTTAACCTATTCACATTACAATATGAAGAAATATTGCAAAAGTAAACTGGTAATAACATTTTTTTTTAAAAATTGAGTAACTGTAGATATAACTGATCACTAAAATTTTTAAATAATTCATTTTTATCTGATTCACAAATTTATTGTTAATAAATATTTTGTTTCAAATTTAAATATTTTGTGCAGGTGAAAACTCTGACAATAAATTAAAATATATAATTATATGAAGAATATAATCGGATATAAAATTATTATATACAGAGTATAATCTATAGCGAAGCTATATGTTATTGAAAAAAGTTGTACGTCTTAATTTATGAAACAAAATCATTAAAGACTATTGTTGCCTTTCTATTGGTTCCTTTTCAGTTACATATTCTATTTTTCTCTATAAAGTTCAACTGTTTTATCCCTCTAGAGTTACATCGATCCTTTTGAAAGGTAATGTCCACTTTTAAAACAAATTTATCGATATACTGTTTACCAACAAATTATAGTTTTTCTATAATTAAATGATATTTATTAATTGCAATTTTATGGATGGGAACCACTTACTATTTGAATAAATGGGTAGATATATTTTATGTCCTTTATTTTAACAATTTTTCTGCATAATAATAAAATATTGATCTTTTTTTCAAATTAAAGAAGCCTTTGTTTGGCAGATGATTGCAGGAAAAAAAAAACTTTTAGTCAAATAAAATATTTGATTGCCATCATTATCTTTATCGTAAAAAAACATAATATATTACATTTTCAACTAGCCTAATTCATTATCATTGATGGAAATTCGAAGAAATCTGCGTAAAAACAGTCTGAATAAATTATTATCCAAAGTTATTATTGTCAAAATAAATATTATCATATTTCTAGACAAAAAAACACATTCTTCAATATTCAAATATTCCTTCATAAAAGTATATTTGGATTCTTCGACAATAACTGTATTCTTATTATTATCAATGATACTAAATAAACTATTTGTAATATGTTTGCTTCACGAACTATATTTTTCAATATATGTATCCAAAAGTAACTTATTCAAACAGACACAGTTATTTCGCTCGGGAAAAATTACGCTGTCAAATAGTTAGAGAATAAAACTTTTCTTTTCTCATTGTCACTTTATTTATATACATCATAGATATTGGATTTTTCTGATGTGTTTAACTTTTCTCGGAATGGAAAAAAAAGACAATAAACCAGTCAAATAATACTTGCTTTAATATTATGTAAAACAACAGAAAATTATTCTCTTGGTTATTTTATTCATAGCATAAAATGTAATTGATCATACTCCTAACACATTAGCGAAATTGCCTTCATTGCATGTTGCCTAGTTTAAGTTTATATATTTATCTCCCTTTCATTTTTGTCCCTCTTGTTTACTATCTTTCGGATTACGTTGACTTTAACTGCGTGACCAACTGACATATTCGCTATTCAAAGTATAAAAGTAAAATGTTACGGCTTTATTAGAAAATTATCCGCTTTTGTTAGTATGTATCATTAAAAGAATGCTAATCTATAGAAACAAGAATGTACTTATGTAAAATTTAAGTTTACTGTAGTATTTATAGATAGAAATAATTGATGGATTTAATAGGGTTTAGCTAGCGATTTGAGTTCCATGATTTTAAGAGATCTTCTGTAAAAATTCCTTAGCAACAAACTACGATATTGCATAAGCAAAAACTAAAGATTTTTGAATAAATCAAATCAAAGATAATTGCTCATTTTTGCTCTTGCATTCCTTTACATTCCTTACTATAAAGAAGGATTAAAAATGCATTTAGGCATATTTATGTTTTAAATTCATAAATATGTATATGTCATGTAACATAAAAGTGATATTTTAAATTTAAGGAACATAAATTATTAAATGATATTTGCAACTTTACATTATTAAATGAAATTTGCAACAACCGATAAAAAAAATAGACCATAATTTATATCTGACTTTTAGCACACTTTTATTCATTTCAATTATATTTAATAATTGTGCAAAATGATTATATTTATTTCTTTTTCAATATATTACTGAAAGACAAAAGTAATCAGCTGAAACATAAAATATTGTAAAACAATCAAGCATGAATATAAATTAAATCTTAGCATTCCTACAAAATTCATTTAATAAAAATCTTAATAAATTGTTTTATTTTATTTTTTTAATAAAAACGCACTAATTTGGAGAAAAAAAAATAAAAATTTTCATCCAAAAAATTATTACATTTCTTAAAATTAAATAATTATTGATTTGTGCTTCAAATTTTTACGCTTCGAAAATTATTTTAGCTTTATTACGAGGAGATTTTAAAGTTATCATCTAAATTAAATATGAATTAAAAAATCTTTAAATTTATTTTTTCACAGTTTGAGAAATTTCTTCCTTTCTCAACATCCATTTTCCTCTTTCCTTTTGTGTTTTTAACATTTCTAAACGTTCTCTATTGTCTTTTTGTCTAACTAAATTGGTAAAAAATATCAAAAAGCAACGATTTATATATCACAACTGGGAAAAATTAACAAGTTTGACGTCATAATTAAATTTCAGTTTTGCTGTAACGTCACAAAAAGAGGGATTACAGATATATTTTAAATCCCTCACCCGCATTTGTAATGGAATCATTATCGAACATTTGACGAGCGTTTAAAGAATATCAAAATTCTCTGATATCAGTTGTTTGATCTTCAGAAATTTCTTGAGAGATGAATAATTGTGTAACGATTTACAGTCCTTAAAAGCATTTTTATAGAAAGAGAACATGACTCAGTTACCAGTTGAATGGCCAGACATAACATATCATATCGAAGCGCAATGGATAGCTAAAATATTTTTATTCATTTGCGCAATATTACAAATACTGACCAATACTATGATACGATATTGCACTATACGGTAAATAAAGAACAAAATTCCCAATGTTACACAAAATCTCAAATGCTGAACCATTATAAGATTTTTCAAAATATCTACTGAATCAATGACTAGCAAAGATTTGTGTCACTATATAAATACAATCGAATAAATTTTTGCGCTACAAACATATGTTTCCTTCGATTGCATGCGAGTTATCATCATTCGACATACTGTAATTTTTTTTAACAACCTGCATTTTTTTTTTTTTTTTTGTTTGAAGGGTGTAACTTTGAAACTTCCAAAGCCTCGCACGATCCAGTTTTCCCACAGCGTTATCTTCTGTATAAAATATGAAAGATTCTCTCGCTCTCGTCTTAAAATAAAATGCATTCTAGGACGTGTCGTAAAGTCCTCAAAGAAATGGGGCGATGAGGTTGTGAGCCGAGGTGTGGTTCAAATCCTCCCAACCGTAAAGCAAGAATGACATTTGGCGAGGAATGTGTCAACGAAATGTTAAATACGGAAAAGGATGAGTGTCATCGAAATGTTAAACCCTAGAAGAACGTAGCAGCTAGCGAATGACATACTGATTTATAAACAGGCAGTCTGTAAAATATTGTGAAATGTAGCGTCTCTCCTTATAGCATAAAGAGAATTTTCATAGTATTAGAAAAAAAAATAATTTTAGCATGCACAGTATTGTTGTATGAAATTCAGCAAAATCATCAGAAAAACTAATGTGACTTAAAATGTAACTTGAGTATAAAATTCAATTTCAAAGTCGAGGAATTCATTTTTTTCTCATTTTTTTATTCATGTGGTAGGATTTTAATGGATATTTAGTGGATTAAAATATTGAATTCCATCAAATCTATGCCATAGTTGCATGACAAACTGAATTTCCTAGGACATCAAGGAAATTATTTTACGTTGTGGATTTCTGTCCTGTAATTTAAGATGCTCATTGTATTTTATAATAAAATTAGTGCTTAGTTGTTTAATCTATTTTACATGCGGATGAATCGACTTATAATAAAAACGTAATCTTCCAATTTTTCGGATCACAATGATTTGATCTGACAAATATGCTTTTGTATCATTTGCCTATGTAAGCATTAAATATAAAACAATTCAAAATTAAAATATTAGGCTAATCAAATTCTCTTGCTTATTTAAAGAAAAAAAAACCCGATTCGGTGACAACTGTTTCCTCACAAAATTAATAATATTAATCCGCTAACATATAAAACTTTCTAAACCGTATCCAACAGCAAAAAATAAAAATTTATTGTAAATTATATCAGCACAGTACACACAGAACAACTCGTCTGGCTGGAACAATTGGCTCGTCTTTCGAAAAGTGAATTAAATTTGCAAAAGAGTGCAGGGAAAATCTCACGAGCAATTTAAAGATACTAAGCTTTCATTTAAAATACATATTGATGAAATCAGTACTCTCCTTCGAGATGGAAAACTCTGTCATGATTTTTTTTACACATTAAGAAAGCATAATGAAGTAGTGATTTAGAAGTTAATTTGAAAATGGGAGGGATTGTGGAGCATAAGTAACCATCGATGACATTTTTTGGGGTCATTAGAAAAAATATTATTTTTTATATTAAATGACGTTTTGAAATTTAAATAAAACATTGTGATCATTGCAAATTTTAGCCAACAAAAATGGTATTCGAATTATATTGATATTTACACTAAATAAATGTCTATTTCTAATTCATCATTTGATCTACAGTTAAATTTCACGCATGTATACAATGGAGGGATGAGAATGTGCACTTCGATGTAATTATTTTTTTGAATTTTTATTAATCAAAAATTGGCGCGAATTTTGGAATTTCTTAGCGATAACTTTCGGAAATATTATTGCATAAAAATAAATGCTACTCTTTTCTACATTCCTTTTAAGAATACCAATTTAAGTCGTGTTAATATATGCTGTATTTTGTAAATTAAATAAAAATATTTTTTGACTAATTTCCAACAACTGATTATATTGTTGCTCTGAAATTGGATCATTTTCATTGTGTCATTAAATGCGTAACTGCCTGATTATTTTCTATTCTTGAAAACTAAAGAAGAAGAATTGCGCTTAATATATGTATAGTTTATAAGAAAGAATAAAATGATGAAATTACAATACCATGAAATTCAGAAAATAGATGACCCTGGTATTTATATTTTAATAGCGCTTTGATGTTCAGTGAATTAGAAAGCATCTTGTACACAATAAACAGAGCTTAAATAAGACAATTAAAATAACGTGTCTTTAATGTCAGACAACATGAAAGTATAAAAAGAACATGAAATTAAACATGAAATCATTAAGTTAAACATGAAATTAAACATGAAATCATTGATTAAACATGAAATTATAAAAAAGGAACTATTTACTAAAACATATATAAGCAATATTCCCAGAGTACCAGCTGGTAGTCTAACGTCATTAGTATAAAATCAAAATCGACAAAATTTATACTATTAATGGGAACAAAATACTTCGTTGGTGTTCTTCATGTAGGAAATGTATAGCGAAGTAATTTTTGGAATATCTTTAAAAAATGGTATGGGTAGGGAACCGGCCAACATTGATAACGCATTTGCGGATCATAGGGTTTCATGTGAAACACAAATTGGAGAAATCAAATCAGTTAATACTTATGGTTGGAGGTATCTGTCAATTATTTTTTCCAAAGAGAATCTACCTTGAATTCACTTTAAAGAAATTGTATCTAAATGAGGGCATTAGTAATTCATAAGACAAATTTTATATTCACTTTTACTAGAAGTATTCGACGCTTTCAATACCAAGGCCGTTTCAAAATTGGGAACAAAATTTAGCATCAAACTGAAATTTCTAAGAGGTTGTTAGAGTTGAATCTGCATTATACTTTCGACTAAGTATATTTCCAGAAATAAACCAAGATAGATAAATATGCTCCATTCACAGCTTCTTCTAACCGTTAAAATTTGTAAAATTCTCATTTAATTCCTCTTGCAATCTTGAAAATTGTTTACTGCATTCAATCATGTTGTAACGCAGTCTCAAAATTATTTGTTTTAGGAATTCGTATCTAAATATTACGTTTTTTGAGATAAAAATAGTTTTGCCTATTAATCTAGTTCAAAATAATTAAGAGACAAGTAATTACATATAATGTAGAAACATAATACTTTTATTTCAAACTAATTATATTCACAAGTAGTTACTCAAATAAAGAAGATAAATATAGAGGAACATAGTTACGAAATATATATCAGAGCAATAATCTAAATTTAAAGCAATTGTCATCTTTAATGATGTATTCAAACGTTTAATCTACTAATTCAAACGTATCATTTACATGCAAAACTTTATATACTGATACAATTGATTAATTGAGAAGTCTTTATCCATGTTTCATGATACACTAGTGAAAATGAAAGTGAATCTAATACCATTTTTTTTATATAATTCTTTAGCTTTGCTGCCAGGGGAGATGGAAAGTATTTGAATTCCTTTTCTAAATTCACTTTTGCTACCTAAGAAAACTTTTTAACTTTCCCTTCTGATTGAAATTTAATTTAGATTGAAATCGCTGTCGTTGGATGCAGATAGAATTCCTTCAGCTTAATTGGGACAATTTGAATAATTCAAGCGGCTCAGCAACACGAGAATCTTTTTAGTGACGATTTTTTTCAAAAAATAGAAATAAACTTAAATGAAGATTTAAACAGATGCCTTAAAATGCACTGCCTTGCATAGTTTAATTTTAATTCCTATTTTATTTGGCTGAGAGAAACAGTTTTTAAACAAAAATTTTCTAACGATGTAAGCATTGTAACTGTAAAAGGACCTTTATTAGGAGGTGGAATCTCTTACAATAATAGCAATAATTATGAAGTCTAAATCGATTATTTTATTGAAAGCTCAATAACAGTTTATCACTAAGTATTGCATTTTGTCTAATTTAAAAACAGGTACTCGTGTCTGATTGATTTTTGCATAGTTTTTTTTTTTCTAAATTTTCTTAATCCTAAAATTTAAAAAAAATATTCTTTAATTAAAATTGATTTTTCACATTGTAACCATTTATATTTGAATTTTATCAAATTTATATTTTACGGTTTTTATAATTTTTGAAAATCATATATGATGCAACTGTCTGTGCATCTTTAACACACTGAGTGAGTTCTGGAAAGTATGGTTTATTTAATAGGCATAATATAACTAAAAGAAATAAAAATAACATCTTAGATTCCAATTTTAAGTTTGATCTCTTATATTAAGGGTCGAATATAAAGTTGCATGCAGCATGAAACAAGTATGTATTTGAAAGTTTTAAATGCTATTTGACGAAGAAGAAAATACTTTATCAGTCCACTTTTTGATTTGATGCCTACTGATGACATTGTAAATACTTGATATCTTTGTTCTGTTTGAATTAGCTTTCTTAAGATATCTGAGAATGAAATTGGAAACACTACTAAAATGAAAATAAATTCTTTAAAGCACAAATTCTTTATTTTTATTATTTTTAGCTATAAATTAAAAGAAAAAAAGTTGGTTGCATTAGAGAAAATGCTGGTGGATGATTTCAGCTACTTCAACTGATTAACGATAAATTAAACTTGTTTGAAAAAGTATAACTTTTGTAAAATAAATAAAAAATATTTCAATAATTGCAAAATCTGATGAAAATAAACTGGATTTAATTTCGAAATTTTATTTGTATTTGTCGTTTTGTTTTAAGTATTAATGTCATTAAAATAGCTCTAATTTTATGCAGTTCTTATCATTTACTTTTATAATTACGGATTATTAAATTAAAATAATTTTCGACATTTTAGAGAAGAACAGTGGGACTAAGCTGATTTTCCTTTATTATTACTTGAGATTTATGTTACATAAGATTTAGTATAATGTAATTTCATAATAATTATATTTATCCATTTTTAGCAAACCCCAATTTCTGTCCGATTATAATATTAGATGAATCAGATTGACTCCTCTGCCCGGAATATTTTATTATCCCTGTAGCCAATGCATATTATAATATGGGACTATAGTCCCATTACGAGCGACATATGAAACGACTGTCAAACATAGGTGAGATGTGAAAATAGGCTCTTATCACAGTATTATTGTTAACTTTAAAGATGCAAAAATCTCTTTACGTATATGGCAGCTCTTTTCTTATCCATATTGGAAATACTCATTCTCCAATATAATTCTAATTTTAATATATTATTTATTACTCACATTACAGAAGAAATTTGGGTGTGTTTTAAATGCAATAAAACACTGAATGATATCTGCTAAAATAAATCAATTTTTTCCTACGTGAATTTAAATTCAACATACGAAATAAATTTATTATGAAATGATTGACTCAAGTTCAGAATAATGTTTGCTAAATGTCACAATTTTTATTACACTCTTAAAGTTGTGACCAGATTTCTGCAAATTTTTGGGTGGTTTGTATGATTTTGTCTTGCTTGACGAGAAATCAGAAACTAATTTAACTTATCTAATTAAACTAATTTATTAATTACTTATATTTTTATAATTTTACTAATTACTAATTTAATAATTTACTAATTTAAGAATTCTGCTAATTACTAATTACTTAATTTTTTAATTCACTTATTTAATTTCCATAAACGAATCTCCAGAAAATTCATAAATTTAACTGTAATTAATTAATTAAAAAATTAATTAATCAATTGAAATTTCATTTATTAAATTTTTAATAGTACAGATTTTTTTTTTTATCATACTAAGAACTTCTAACATAAAGTACGTATCTTCAATTAAAAACCATTTTCCCTCTATTACCTGATTCGCCAAATTCTGTGAATAGATGCCAAATATAAAAATCTTGCAAAATATATGAATACATTTGACCGATATTCAGACTGACTTTGGGCTGATTTATTTCTTCTCATCACCTATTTTAATTAAAGTATCTTTAGCTGATTGGCAACAACAAAATTGAAAAACTCTTTTTAACTCATTAACTGTTTGTTTGACTGCATAATTTTTATTTTACTAATTTTCATTGTTAGCTGTCTTATTATTATTTCTACGTAAGCATCAGCGTTGATTGTAAAGTGAGTTTACATTTGACCAATAGGCAGCGCATGCGTAAAAGGGTGGAAAAATGTTGTTCGGTCCATGGTAAGTACTTGCCCCGATGGGCCAACAAAATGCCATTGTATTGTATTTTTTCTTACTGCACATGCGTTTGTAGAATTTGAGTTATTAATGGCGGGAAAAAATTTATCACTTATCATAGATTAATACAGCATTTTTTGCTCTTTGTTCTTTCTGATCCGAGGTTGTGTTTTTTTTTCATTTCATTTGCCATTTTTTTCTATAGTTTTCAAGATTTAAGTATGCTGACCATATCGTTTTATCTTACCATGTTTCTTTGTGTAAATATCCATAATTTTAATACGATATGCAGGGAAAAATAAAAAAGCAGGGACGTCAAATGGCAATTTATAGATAAGCATGGAATGCCTGAATCTATCTTATGGAATTGTGGAAGCATAAATCAGTCCCTTTCTGCGCATGCGTTGTCTTACTAGCCGTTTTATAACTAGCCATTTATAAAATTCCAAGAAATCAAGCATGTTTAGAAGAAAGATTGCGCATTGCTGAAAAAAAACGGACAACAGCAAGTACTTGCTACTGTAGAGTTTCTACGAATGCGTGGCCTTTCTGGCTGAATTGTAACTTGCTGGATATAAACTACATAATACAGAACGTTTTTACTCTCCCCAGTTTTGCTTTCATTTCTTCTGCACAATATTTTTCGGCAATTGATTAAAATAAATATTTTGTTATATTTAAAACCATGAAAGCGCAATTTTTTTAAATAAGTTAATGAACTGAATTTTAAGAAGCTAACGTCTACATTTAATATAGCGATCATAAATGTTCTAACTACATAGTAGTGACCAGGGAGTGATATATCGTTATATTATAAATAATATGTTGCTTGAAATTTTTCTCTTTTCCATAAAAATAATTTTTGTGCTTTTTTATTTTATATTTAGATCAACCAGCTTTTGTTTCAATTAATTTGTAGTAAATCCCAATCTTTTGCATCCATCTTTAGATAATGATGTAAAATACGCTGAAAAGCTGCAGCATCCATTTTATGTTTTTCATCAAAACATATTTATCGTGAATTAAGCATAAAAATAAATGAGAGACGTCACTGGTAAAAGCCTTACGAAAAGATACCTATATAAACAAAAATAAATCGATCAATATAAAATTGCAATAATGTTTAAAATTTCAGTTAGTTCAATGAAGTAGGCATAGATTCTGTTTAATTTTTTAGATTAGAAAGCTTTAAATTATAGCAAATGAATTACGACAGCAATGAGTAAAATTGTAAATCCAATTATCCAAGAAAAAATTGTCTCTGATAACATTAAAAAAGCTCGAACTTTACGTGAAAGATGGATGATGAATCATGGTGTTAAATATTATAAATATCCTTTTGACTATGAATCATTTTATGGATCAGGTAAAGTTCTGCTTTTTCCAAAATATATAAGAATCTAATCTACTTTTTAATTTTATTTCGTAAGGATTCTAAGCTCTAAGATATTTTCAATAATAAGTAAATTTGGTATTTGTTTATTAACTGCATGCCATTGGCGGACTTTTACTAAACGAAATGTCATTTTTTGACAAAATTTGGCATATCACTTTACGTTAACTGGTTATCAGTGTGGAACACAATTTGGTTAACTCTACGCCTTGCCAATCTTTTGGTTAGTACTGGCTGATAAATGTGGTAATAAATATAATGTCTTTGACAATTTTTTTGGCGATTAATCATTAGTAAACAGTTAATAAGTTCCGTAATTTTATAAAAATAAAAAGAATGTATAATAGCAGGTACTATCAAATGCGTCCCTCTATCATAGAAAAAAAGAGAAATATTATGATTTTCTCCCTTTGGCTCAAAAATATATACTTATTTATATGAATTTAGGAGACATATTTATAGTCATGGCTTTTACTTTTCCTGCTCAGATATAATCAAAAATTTATGATAAGGAAAATAAACAGTGATTGCTAACCATAGATTTTTCATATCGAAAATTGCTTAATTTCAGCTTATATTAAAAGAAAAATCTTACTATTTATCGAATTATTGTATTTCAAATATCGACTATGCTGGATGTGTTTAGAATTTTAATGATTAAAATTTTTACTTCGTAAGAGTATATCAAATTACCGATTATCATGTACTAGTTGTTTATGAATGTGCAAATTTCATTCAACAAAATATTATTAAGTTCTAAATTCTGATAAACATTAAGGGTGCGTTATTGTAATAATCTTATGTATGTTCTGATTGTGTTTTATGATAAATAAGACTTCCAAATAGAATCCAGTATATGACATCACAATGTTATTAGAAAATTATTATTCAAGCGATTTATTTTCTAACTGTGTGCAATATTTTTTGAGATAGTATAAGCTCATTTCCCTAATGTTCATGTAGACTTGCTAGATAATAAAAAATTATTTCTCATTTTTAGCTTTCAAAAGTAAAATTTGGTTATATTTGTTCAACATTTTTTTTTTTTTTTTTTTTTTCATTTTTCAAAGTTAAGGTAGAAAACATTATAATGTTAAAAGATTTTATTTCGAGATTTTAAGGAAATTCTATCTCTCTGAATGGATGAAAAGTATTTTTTGAAAATATTTCGGCTTGAGTAATAAAATTTGGTGGGTTTTCTTATCCTTAAATTCCGAAAGAAATTGAATAAAATTTCTTGAAAAGAAGTCTACCTATCTGTCCACATAAATCTGAAAACGATAGCTCAAATCACAAAAAGCGATATCAATGACATAAAAATTCACCAAAATAACAAATGCATGTAAAATTGTTCACAAAATATTGCAAAAGGCCATTTGTTGGTTTGTCGATTCATATGTATGTACACGCGATAACTCAAAATCGCAATGACTTTAATAATAAGTATGTACTTCTGACTTAAATAATAATAATCTATATCTATACTTATAATAAAGCTCAATGTGTGTGTGTGTGTGTGTGTGTGTGTGTGTTGGCGCTCTACAGGCCAGATCGTTTGGCATACAGCTACCAAATTTGGTACATGTATACCTTGGAGGTTGGGAATGTGCACCTGGGGTTCCTTTTTTCGAATTTTTAATTAGAATTTTAATTATTAATTAAAAACTAACTTTCCCGCCAAAAAAATCTTCCATTTTCCCCATCGCCAACTTTTCCGCCAAAAAAATCTTCCATTTTCCCCACCGCCAAACGAGAAAGGCTTCAGTATTTTTTTCTCCCAACAGTAATGGGGCTAGGGTTAAAATTTTTCGGCGGATTATTTCAATCGATTCTGTTTATTTTTTTAATGTTTGATGCATTTAAAATTAAATATTGTTAATGAATCGATCTTTCAGATTCATTCTGAAGTACTTTTGAACTAAAATAAAACAGAATAAAGGAAATTAAAAATTTCTAATCCGCATAGCATTACCCCAACTGGCGTAGAAAAAATCACGTATTTGCGTTACGTAACCGGCGAAGAAAATTCACGCATGCGCATTCTGTTCTGATTGTCGCCATGACAACCGTTATCAATGGATGATTTAAATTATTTTTGGGTTAGTTGCATGCTTTTGTAAGTAAATTGTATTTATGTTAGTTATATATTTTTTGTATATGCTTATAGTTTTAAGTACATCGTTTTTTAAGTAGTTTTTTTAAAACCTGTTTTCAACCGTTTATTTTAAACGATTCATTTTATTTTCTTAATGTTTGATGCATTTAAATTTAAACATTGTTAATGAATCGATCCGCTCATGATGAATCTGAGAAAATTTTGTTGACAAATTCTTGAGATATTACATAAATTAAGAAAGACATTCTTTAGTGCCCATAAAGTTTAAACGCTCAGTGACTGTTTTCAGTAATCATATTACAAAAAAATACTTTGTTTAAGTAAAAAATATTGTTATATTAATTGCAGATTAATTCTTTCCACTTTAATTTAAAGTATAAATTCTACGGGAGCTAACAGAAAATTAGAGAGATACATATTACGTTATGACTGAAGGCGTTTATAATATTATGGGTGAATTATATGACTATCAAAATTTGAAGTTTTAAAATATTTTGATGGAGAAGCTTTAAAGTAGGAATTGCATAAAATATTTAATTATTAAAATTTTAACGAACATTAAGATTGGCGAACCGGCTGGTCGCCAAAGGCGGCTAGTAATATATAATTTTTTGATCATAGTTAAAGATATTTGTGGAATTCAATCTTACCTCCGATTTCAAAAAAACATGCATAGCATGAGTATTTTTGCTTGGTAGATATATCACATATTTGAGTTGTCATTAGAATTTCTGTATTATTTATGATGCATTCCAATGTTTTTTTCTTTAAATAAAATATATCTATTAAAAAGAAAAAATAGAATTTCTGCGCTTCTGTCACCCAATAGCTCACATATATTGTTCAATAATGTATAATAATGTAAAATAATAAACAATATTAAAAAATTGTATGGTATTGCTAAGTATTGAATAATATAATATAATATGGCATAGTAATGCACTATGCTGTGAATAATATATCTATTAAAAAGAAAAAATATAATTTCTGCGCTTCTGTCCCCCAATAAGTCACTTATATTGTTCAGTAATGTATAATAATGTAAAATAATAAGCAATATTAAAAAATTGTATGATATTGCTAAATATTGAATAATATAATGTAATATGGCATAGCAATGCACTATGCTGTGTTACCTGGACTATAAATGTTGCTCGGCATTATAAACTAATATTTGAAAGTTATATATTTTCAAGCGTATGCGATTTTAAAAGAATTCAAATAATATATTGAAGAGCAAAAAAACACTAGTTATTTGGAAAAGAAATCTTCTGAGTGAGAACTGCCTTAAATTACAAATACCAGAAATATAGGCAAACAAAGATATGAAAAAACCTGGGAAATAAATCCAAGAAAGAAACAAAACTTCTAGGAAAATCACAGTTCAAACTGTAATAATGCTTTACTTCAGTTTCACTCAAAGATTTCCCCCGAGTATGAAACATGGGTTTATTTATTGGTCTGTGGAGAAAAACTCAACACAAAAATGTGCAACTGCAAAGCAATGCGTGTTATGCCCCCATCAAAATGATCAACTAGAATTTTGTAATATATTTCAGATGCGAAAAGGTTTCTGAATTCTGAAAACATTTTTTTTCTTAGGTTTTGCTTGTTAGATTTCTTTATAAATTTTGTAAATAGTTTCTTTATAAATTAATGGCCATATATGGTGAATATCTAAAACAGTCGAGCATTAAAAATGTTTACTGCGTTCAATGACGACGATTTATATTTATTCCAAACTCTGCTCTGTAGAACCTCAATATACACAGATATTTACATACTTTTTCCTTAGAGAGATATTTATAAAAGTATGAACAATTAATTTCTCACGTAAGACAGTACGAGTACTTGCAAACAGAGAAAAAGTATTTTAATAGTTAAAAAAAATTTATCGCAAGATTTTGAGGAACTCTCACATTTCAGACCTTCCTCATTCCAAGAATCATATTTTTAGATTTATGTCTTTCTGTCGTTCTATTTGTCTATCTGTGCAGACGATAATCAAAAACGGTTTGAGCTTAAATGATAAAATTCGGTATGTAGCTCTTGCATAAAGGATTTCGACTTTATCAAATTTTAAACGAAATCCATTTACAGGAAATATGTATGCCTATCAGACTTACCATATACAAGGGAACAAGATTATTTCAAAACACAAATATCTAAGACCTCAATTGGTGCAGATTTATCACTTAAAGTGTAAATTTGTTTCAAATTTTCAACCAACCATGGAAAGCTATTGATCATATATATGCCCGTCTTTCCCACATATGTAAACTAAAGAACATTTCAAATGATATTAATGAAGCTTGGTGTAAAGTTTTAGTCTATAAAGTGTAGATATTTATCAAATTTTTAATCAAATTTGTTTAAAGGTTATTCATAAGTTAATCTTTTCCTTCTCATGAACGTAAATGCAATAACTCAAAGATGCAAAAATTTTGGATAAATGAGTTTCTGTGTGTCACGTATGTTTAGTACATTTATGCTTCGTTGGGAAAATTTGTTTTAAATCACACAAAAATAGGAGCCTTAATACATATTCATCCTAATGCATTCTTCTCTGTACTAATTAACACAAATTGTTTATGCGCGGAATTCTGATAAATAAAATCTGTCCATTCATAATCTTCAAGGCCTTGCACAAAGACCAGAACTTTATGCGTGAAGAAGATTAACGACTTTATTAAGTAAAATACTAAGAAATTTCGAGGGACTAGGAAATATAATAAAACTAGAGAAAAAAATATTATAAGAGAAAAAAAAGATGTCATAACATATGATAATTCATTAACTCGGATTTAGTTGAAATTTTTTCGTTAATTTCCAAAAATATTATGGCAACAAATTAAATTTGACATATTTTCATAATTTAAAAAAATATTCTCTTAATGATATAAATTTAATAGTCATAAAAATTTGTACTGTGCTTTAGCAATTTAAAATATTACCTAATTTTCAATAATTGGTTATATTATTGCTCAAAAATGCTAACCGTTTCCCCTGATACATCATGTATATAATTTTTTCCATTGTTGTAAGCTAAAGGAAAAAAGCTGTTTTATATATTCGTAGTTTACAAGACAGATAAAAAGTTACAGTACCGCAAAATTTAGAATATTGTTGAACCGGTGTTTATATTTTTAACAGTGTTGTGATGACTTCGACTGGCCTCCATTATAAAGGTTCATACACAATGAATGAATAAAATGATTAGTACAGTCTTTGAGAGACGCTTAACTTCAATGTCTGTCAATTTTACAGGATTATTATCATGAAATTATATCTAAACAGCTGAACTGAAATTGAATGTACCTGAAATTCCTAGAGAGTCTGTTGTTTGTAGGTAAAGGCGGTATGTAGGCAAATAACGAATAATTGAATGTACTATGGTGTAATCAGTGAATAAAATATATTTTGTTTTAGTTACTTTCTTATGGGGATAGGTTATTATAGGAAAAATCATCCATCTTGAGAAATAATTCCGGAGTTTGAAATTAGAAACATAATAAGTATAATATTTTCCTATATTATTGTTGTGGAATCATTTTTAGCATTTTAAAATAAGTTGTATTATCATAAAATCAAGTTAATAATTTTATTTCTTCTCTACAGATTTTCCTGCACATAGTTCAATGTTAATTTGTCAACAAAATGTTTAACTCCTTTTTAAAAATAACTATTGATTGAAAAATTGCTAGAATTATTTTATCTCAAAAATGATAGCATGATTAGCAAAATAATTTAAAATTTTTAGTTGATTTTGTCTGCTTCGACTTTAAGAGTAGATCAATAATGTAAGTTAAATATTTCTAACTCCTAATATAAAATTAAATAATCATTTTTTTAATTTTCTAAACGCAGGTGAGTTTATACCATAACTTTAAAAATTATTTCATTAATTTCGCTTTTAAATTATTTAAACTACACAAATTAAAGCACAAAATATCATAATAAAGTACTTAATACACAAACAGATTTTCCTGTCAGTCATGATTTAATGAGTTAGAAAAAATACTAAGCATGTTGTAGTCCATCTTTGTAAAAATTATTAAATATAACACTTCAGTAATTTCCAACTTCGAGTCTCATGCCGAACTTGAAAGATTAACTAACACAATGGTGAAGAAGTCGTTACCATTAGTCTCCTTCAATTGCCCACCAAAGTACATAGATGCATTAATTACCATGATATAGAACGTTCAATATCGATGGCATGAGCAGCATATGCCCATGACAACTCTTGAAGAAGTCGTCTGCTGCATGTTTGTAAAATATGCTGATTCCTGCAGAAATTTTGGAGTCATGAATATTAAAGACCTATTTGTCTGACATCTAGTATTGAATTATGTAGTAGAAAGGGGATTATTCTTGACAGAAAAGATATCACATACTATCTTTCTATTACAGAATAAAGTGAAGGTAAGGAATGCAAAATAATTACTGCAAAATTAAATGTTCTTAAAACAAATTGATACGAATATATATTTTTTTATTTATTTAACCTAATAAATTGATACACAAGGCAATTTATAAAACATTTAAACGTAAAAAATATGGCAAGAATGTTCAGTGAATAGAAACGGTCTATATATATTAATTTTAAGTACTTCATATTTTCTCCTTTATATTATCTTTATTTTTATCTTTGCTTATAAGAAAAAATGAATGTGTGCTTATATGTAAGTGTGAGTATATTGGCATTCTGTAGCCAAGACCATTTGACCTAGAGTTATCAAATTTTATACATATATACGGTATGCACCAAAATATTCAATGCTGAAATGAAAAGATGAACAACATTACATAGTGCTGAAATGAAAAGATGAACAAAATTACGTTATTGTTATCTGTGAGTTTATTTTACCTCAAAAGAAATTAACATACCACGGTATGCGTAATGTATGTGTTCAAAGTGTGCAACGCTTCTCTGTAGACAGCGTTAATATCGTTCTCCCAGATTCTCAAACATATCCTGAAACAAAGTTTACTACAGACCCCCAAAAAAGAGGTGATTTTCTCACATAATGCCTCACAATTCTTGATTGATCTCCACAAATGAATACACTCTCTTTTAACAGTTATTGGTAGACCAGACTTCCTCTTCCGTTGACACAATAGACTAGAAGAACGACGAAATATGTAATAATAGACAGCATAACTGTGCTACTTGGTGCCGTCTTATTCAACTTCTTTTGGAATTGTTCTGTCACCTTTTTCAAACTCGGTCCACCTTCACAACAGCTTCCGTATGAGCGGAAATAATGCTCAACTATAAATACTTTTTCCTCCGTTGAGAGACCCATTTCCAACAACAACTGTAAAACTCAACTTCCTTTTCAATACTGCGAACATATGTATTTGGAGCTATGCCTCGTAGACAAATGGAACCACGTGTTCAAGACGTGCGAGTTTCAGTACTGTATATTTTGACGCATACTGTACTTTAAAGAAGGGTGAGGGGATGAGCACATAGGAGCATTTTTTTTTAAAACTTTAGTTACAGTTTTAGCTAAGCGAACTTCTGATTTACTCTTCTGAACTACAATTTTAGGCAGTAACATCCGAAAATCTTAAACACAAATAAACTTAAAATTTTTTTAAAAAAATATTTTCAATAATACCAATTTTTTATCGTATAAAAAATTCTTTTTAAAATCAATTTAAAAGTTATTTTAAGCATATTTTCTAACTATATATTTCGAACAAAATAAAAATAAAATTCAACCGAGACAACCACATCAAGAGTGCTGAGGATAGAATATCTTTTATCAACGTGCTGTCATCATGTTGGCAAAAGATCGAATTAAAAGATTAAGAAAATACTTACTGCAAACTAAATCTGGAAAGCACGTATTTTCAGCACGTGTCTGTGATAAAGGGAATAAACATGATATTTTCTAGAAAGATGAGTGCAAGCAAAAGGTGTCTGATAAATTTTTAAAAATATATATTAATAATACAATAATTCTATAGCATTAAAGGAAGCATAATTTGGCATAAAGGCATGCATACAGGATATCAACAAAAATCAAATTTGAGCGTTTTATTTCTAAATTGTTGGTATGAGGCATGCACAATTACTAGGAAAAATGGCCAAAATTAAGTATAAATTTTTATTTTATATAGTTTGAGTCAATAAATGCTCTGAATAATTACGAATCACATATTTTCATTCAAACCTTTAGTGCTATGAGTCACATTTAGTAAAATATTCTACAGACATTTATGTTTTAAATAAAAAGAACGATTCAATTTATTGCCATTAAAACTGAATGAGTTATGAAAGTTTAAATGCAGATGAAGTGGTTGTATCAGACCACTTCATTAAATGCTTCAAATTAGATACTTTACTCAGCACCCGGAGATTCCTCAAGGCTGTTTAGCCTAAAATTATGAAATTTTATATTGTTCTACAATAACGATATTCAAAATTACATAATTTATCAAATATGGTTGCTAAAGGCAGAAACTTTTTATAGAAAAGTTCGGGTATCATGAATATTTCCCAGAAAATTATTATTAGACCCGAAGAACCGTATAGTTATTTTCGGAATGCTATTTAAAATCAACCACGATCTATTAAAAACCAAATAAAAATTTAATAGATAATTTCATCATCACTAGTATCACATCCTATCTTTGAACCTTTAATTAATGGACTTAAGATGTTAATAAATTATTGCGTTTCAGAGCGATGATGGTGCAGTTATTTAAAAATGCGCAAGAGTCTCACAAACCAATAAAGGTTTCAAATTAACTTTGAAAATGATAATTTATTTTGGTTTGGAATCAAAAAATGATGAAAAAGGTCCAGGAAAAAATGATCATCATCATTATTTGAATACATAAAGGTGAATAAAATAAAATAACCGTCTACAAGCTTTCTGGTGGAATATATAAATACGCGATATGACCACAATGAGTGGCAATGAAAAATTCCAAATACAATAGCATGATTTGCATTACACAACAGCTGCTGGGGTAATTTATCCTATTTCTCTATCAGCGCACGAATGATATTATCTTTGTTTCTGAAGGATATTGCCGACTAACAAAACTCATTCCCACATCATCCCAAACATTTTCAATAAGATTCAAATTTGGAGAATATGCTGTCCCTTCGAAGCGTTAACTTATATACTTTTTCTCTCTAGACACTTGTGGACAGAGACTGTTCGGTGATATATTGCATTGTCGTTCACGAAAAAAAAATATCAACTACAGCACCACGGAATATGCGAGCATGAGGCAGCAGAGCATCATTAATGTATCATTCGCTAATCATAATCCCAGTTGGAAACAGAGATGTACAGCATGAGCATGACGCCTGCCCATACCATGATGCTACATTTAAGATATCTCTGCCTTTCCTGTTTGTTTGCCGGACTGTATGTCGTACCACTCTCACGCCAAATTAGTAGTCATCGATAAGCAGACGAAAGACTGAACCTACTTTCATCAGAGCAGAATATGTAAATAAAGTTCTCTTCTCTCCAGTTGCGATGCCGACAATATTATAAAGGAGGTATTGTAATGTTATGGACAGTCGGATACCTGCAACAGGACTTTTGGCTCCTTTCCTTATTAGCAACATCTGTCAGTAATATTTCGGGAGATCCGCTTGCCAGTATCAGAAAGAAACCGATTTGCTACCTGACTAGCTGTGCTGGGCCTGATCTTGTTTGTCGATAGCACTGTGTCGTACTGCAAAATCGAACTACCCCATAAACTTGTTATGCATTCCACTGGTTTAAATGATTTCTAAAAACGTCATACATTACTGCAACTCAGTGGTAACATTGATTCTTTTTCCGCTTTCTTCAATCTTGTCAATAATATATCCAAGAGTAAAATTGACCAAGTAATGCTGGGAAGACACACCAAAAATTGCAAGTTCTTCAATTGATTTTTTCCCCCACTAAGCTTTACGTTTGAACAAGATTGGTAGTTAGGTGTCATATCTCTTACAGATCTTTATATATATCTATATCTCTTATTGTTTTCTTGGGACGAACAATTTCGGTAATCCAAAATTTGCATGCGTAATTGACAAACGTCTTACATTATCTCGCACTAATGCAAAGTTCTACATTATTTGCTTGCTTTCCATTTTGTGTATGCTATTACAGCTATTTTCATTCTTCCTCGGCAATTGTCCATAAGCGTATATGAGGGAATTTTACATTTTTTTTGTTGTATATTCATATTGATGTTTTTATTTTTCACTTTTATGTTTCCTCTGTAAATTATGTAGGGAGAGACATTAAGTAAACAAAAAGAGTTTAAGGTTGTACTAAAATTAGTCAATTGGAATTCTAAATTAAGCAATAAAATTTTAAATTACATTTTCTAAATGTACTGAAACTTATATAATGTGTATTATTTATTAATATAATTCTAGAAAATAAAAATAAATAAATAAAAGAAGTGGATATTACAGATGAAACAATTAAGCAACACTTCGAAGATTAAGGATAATATCTTAATGCATATTTATTCTGTGGAAGTAAATTAATATATAACGATACGCAGTTAAATAATAATGGAATGTAATTTTAGAGATATGTGTTTATTAAAAAAAATCCGTGAAATAAACTACTGAACATTTCTAAATGAAATCATCATATTTTTAACTTATATGAAAAATTACATCATTATTTTTTGAAGTAATCTAACGCACTTGGGAATTGAATATTATCAATTAATATTATATTATATGACAAAAATTAGAATGATAGTCTTTATGATACGTTGAAATTATTTTGTAAATTATTAAAACGTGTATTTGATTTAGAGAATATTAAAATATTCTACAATATTTATTTAAGAATCAGCAAATGTTGAACGAAAATCTTTTTAACAGGAAAATCCACTGCAACACCTGGCCCAAAATTGACACAAGCTGGCGTCATTCCTTGCTGTTGCAGAAATTTACATAATCTAGATAAAGATGCACATGATTTGCATTGTAAAGATTTCGATTATTGGAAACATAATCGTCCTATCTTCGAAATGATGACTAACTACAAACCAGGCATCCAACAAAACCACTCTCATCTTAATATAAATCAATACAGACATCATTCAAAGCCATTTGTGAGGACTCGAACAGTAAATTTGCCTTTTTGTAAGTATAATATAAAGTTTTTGAATGAAAAGAACAATATATAAAAATTTGTTGGTTACATTTTTATTATTTATCTTTAGAACTATGTCTAGGCTTCTGTGCGGCGACAAAATACCTCTAGGCAATATCTGAATAGTAGAATTTAATTAATAAATAGAAGGAAATAAAATCTTTAATAATGAGTACGTAATTTAAATCCTCTGCAAAAATTTAAAATTATAAAATAGCTTATATATTGATTTTAAAATTGTCCTAGACAGATATGTGTAAGGATAAAAATTAGTGTAGAATGATGTTTTATATGTTTTAAATGATGTTTTATATATATTTTTTCGCAACTTATTTCGAGGTATTTTCATAGGTTTGAAAGTATCAAACTTAAAAATACTTATGAAAATAAGTATTTTTAATATGTTTGCAACTACGAAAAAATATAAATGTCAGTAAGTTACCAAAATGCAACTTATTTACTGAAAATCAATTCTCAGTAAAATGGTTTATTTGGAATCCTACCATAATAACGGAATTTGAAATAAAAATATAAATCTGAGTTTCATTGATTATTTTCCACGTCTTAGTCATGAATTCAGAAATCTGGACTTCTGGTGAAATATCCAGTTAACATTAGACCAACTATTATTTTCATAAAAAGGTTCCTATTATAATTTTATTAGTGCTATCTTTGTAGACCGATTTTTATAAATTTTAAATAATGATTACAAGCTACTGCAAATTAAAAATCATGTATAAACTACTCTTCTAAGAAAACTATCGACTTAACCCAGTTAAATGAGATAATAATAAAAAAAATAATTTAAATTTTTCATATTTCAATGGTTAATGTAAAAATCTAAAAAGACGTTAAAAAGTATTGTTGTTCTGTAAAGAAAATAAAAATACAGAAAACTGATGTTTAAAATACATTAATAAATATTAATTAATTCATAATAATTATTGATAACACAGATTGATGTAAAAATGATATATATATATATATATATATATATATATATATATATATATATATATATATATATATATATATATATATATACTAGCCGCCTTTGGCGACCAGCCGGTTCGCCCATCTTAATGTTCGTTAAAATTTTAATAATTAAATATTTTATGCAATTCCTACTTTAATAACTTCTTCATCAAAATATTTTAAAACTTCAAATTTTGATTGTCATATAATTCACTCGTAATATTATAAACGCCTTCAGTCATAACGTGATATGTATCTCTCTCATTTTCTGTTAGTTCCCGTAGAATTTATACTATAAATTAAAGTGGAAAGGGATTAATCTGCAATTAATATAATAATATTTTTTACTGAAACAAAGTATTTTTTTGTAATATGATTACTGAAAAGAGTCACTGAGCGTTTAAACTTTATGGGCACTAAAGAATATCTTTCCTAATTTATGTAATATTTCAAGAATTTGTCAACAAAATATTCTCAGATTCATCATGACCAGAACGATTCATTAACAATGTTTAAATTTAAATGCATCAAACATTAAGAAAATAAAACGAATCGTTTAAAATAATCGGTTGAAAACAGGTTAAAAAAAACTACTTAAAAAACGATGTACTTAAAACTATAAGCGTATACAAAAAATATATAACTAACTTAAATACAATTTAATTACAAAAACATGCAACGAACCTAAAAATAATTTAAATCGAGTCCGCTTCCGTTGAAATGTAAACAATCATAATACAATGCGCATGCGTGAATTTTCAACGCCATTTACGGAACGCAAATGCGTGATTTTTTCTACGCCAGTTGGGGTAACGCTATGCAGATTAGAAATTTTTAATTTCCTTTATTCTGTTTTATTTTAATTCAAAAGTACTTAAGAATGAATCTGAAAGATCGATTCATTAACAATGTTTAATTTTAAATGCATCAAACATTAAGAAAATAAATAGAATCGTTTCAAATAATCAGCCGAAAAATCTTAAGCCTAGCCTCATGACTGTTGGGAAAAAAAATTGAAGCCGTACTCATTTGGCGATTTGAAGATTTTTTTGGCGGGAAAGTTAGTTTTTAATTAATAATTAAAATTCTAATTAAAAATTCAAAAAAAGGGCTATCCTATCTTTTAAGTTAGATCAAACTGCACGCGGTGTGCAAATTTGATTAAAATCGGTTAAGTAGTTTAGGAGTCCATCGCGGACAAACAACGTGACACGTAATTTATATATATTAAGATATTAAAAAGGATTTAAATGCATTGATTTCTTCCAGACTTATATTTCTATTATTTCACACATTTTCTAGATTAATAGTAGTACCGTATGAAAAATAAACATCGATTTGAACATGGACTATGAAAAAAGCGTTAGATTATTATAAAAGAATAAAAATAATCTGCAATTTTATGAAGATAAAAATATTGCAAGTAAACAAATATCTATACAAACCCCCTGAAATTAAATATTTATTATAAAAATATTTAATTGTATTGATTAAATAAATAATTGTAAATGTAAGCAGAACCAACTTCTTTAATCATGAATACTGATGAATAGTACACAAAGAACAAAAATTAATTAGAAAGGTCTGTGGTTAAGTGGTTTAAATCTCTTCATCAGATTTATTCATTTCATAAGAGAAAAAAAAATCAGTCTCTTAAGTGTGCTTGACCGCATGAAAATAAAAATGTTTTATATTGGAAGAATTGCTACGGCTACAGAAACGTAAAATTCGATCTGAATAAGGTTATATGTAAAGAATAATTAAATAATACCAGAACAAAAATATTTAAATTTTAAGTGGAAATTCTTGTCTTTTAAGTTAAAAGACAGAAAATACCCTTCAGCACCGAATAACTAGCAAATATTACAATCCGCACAGAAATTATTAATATAAACAATAAGAAACAACGAAAAATGTAAGGCATATATGCTTTAAATGCACATTTAGTTTTACAAATTTCGGAGATTCTTCTAACAGCTAATAGCTAACTAGCGAAAGTACGTATTTGGCAGATAATATTTGTATATCATGATAGCGAATTCATACAAAGAAAAATTATTATTTAGTTAATATGACGAAATAAAAAAAATCATGCATAAAATTATGTGATGAATTTTATACATGATAATTATAATTTTGACGACATTTGAATTTTAGAATATATTATAATTATCACTTTATTACCACCGATAATCACAGAATTTTTTAATTTTTTTTAATGACGATTCTTAATTTCTTGACATTAATCGTTTTGATAAAATTATTTTCCAATTTTGATAAACAGACCCTATTCTCTGTTTCAACTATTTCCGTATTTCACCCTAAATGATTTACATATCACATGTATACTTATTGATATATCATGAAAATCAATATATCTTCTTTTTTTAAAAAATTTAAATTAAATTTCATTGATATAAATGACAACGTTATTTTTACTGTTGAAAGAAATTATTTTAGTGCAATTAGAAAAAAATATACTTAAAAATTAATTTTATTGTTTTTGCAGGTGCTAACTCTCCAGAATTTCGGTTTGGAATCTGCAGCAATTGTTTCTATGATAATTACTATTGCTAGAAGTCATTTGAAGGTTACAAGCTGATATAGTACTTTATTGAATGATGTAAGATCCAGATTATATTGTAAAAAAATATTAAATCATTTTTTTTTTTCATGAAGAAACGTCATGCAGATATTTAACAGCACAAAGTACAAATGAATGCAGTAAAATAAAGAAAGTACTGAAATTGTTTAAGCAAACGTTAGAAGAAGAACAATATTTTATTGTTAAAAAAGCAATGAAGCAAACTTGAATTAATCTGTTCATATTTTAAGATTTTGATGTAAATTGAAGTCATATCATGTTTGTTGTGGAATTTTGTAAATGCTTTTCTCTTGATCTCCTGACTCATCTCCTGATGTAGTAACATTTTATATTTTATACAACTGACTATTTTTAATGAAAATACAACATCATACCGTAAACTAAAATATTGATTAATCTGTTAACTGTCAATTTCTATTTCACACAAATTTATCGTTTAGTACTTAATTGTCAAAAACTTATTTTGAGATTCCATAATATTTAAAATTATGAACCATAAATTCAAAAGTAAAATAGTAATTAAAAATAATTCTGAATTACATAAATATATGTTTATATTAAAAAAAAATCATTAATTTTCTTACAATACTTTCTTCTTTCTTTCTATCTTTCTTCTGCTGATATTTTTTCCCATCTAAATTTAGGAAATAATAATCGAGCAGTCAAGCATTACAAATTTGAAGTAAACCCTTCTAAAATATTTAGTTTAGATTTTCCGCATTAAAAGCATTTTCATTGTTTTCTGTCAGAATTTCTGACTTTTCTGCTTTGACTAACTAAATTTAATTAAACCATGTAGACATTTTTAAAAATTAAAAGAAACTTAATTTATAAACTAGTCACGAAAGAAAAATATTGTTACAATTTCAGTGCCGAGAAATTTTGTGATCTGCCGAATTAAGTCTGCTAAATCGATAGTTTGTTTAAGCTTCCAGTTTTCACTCAATTACTTTAAACTAGATTTTAACTAAAAATTCAGAAGTCGAAGATGTCTGAAAAGTAAAAAAAATATACTTAACTGTAGTTGAATATTTTTTATTGAGATTTTAAAAGATACTTTTTAGTGAAAAATGAAAAGCATTCATGATTTTATATCTTTTATCTGAATTCTGACGAAAGACAATATTATTCGCTACAAACAAACGTTTACTTTTTCTTCACTAAAAGTGGAGAATGATTTATTACAATTTCAATATGATCATCTGAATTTGACGATTAGCTGTTCGGTTATAATTTATATATGTATTTCAAATAAGTGGCAAAACAAAACAACCATTCTCCCAACCACATACACGGAAGTACTTCCGCCAATTTTTACTCAGTATAAAGTTGATTCCGCATGCAGACCATGCGAATGAAATACCAAATAAGTGGTGTCCTTTGCTCAAACACTTTCCATTTCCGAGAGATATTTTAAAGCCATTACTTTATTTCCATTCTCTAAGAAGAGAACCCTTATCAGACTTCGCCAGTCACAACTACTAAATAAAATATTTAAAGTACTGATTTTACCAATTTCTATTATGTAACTGGTAAACTGTCCACCATTGGTCACCTGCCCCTTGCACCTCCAATTTCGAGAGATAATGCGAATTAAACCTTAAAGAGAAACACCAACCTCAGCAACAACACCAATTTGACAATTTTTGCTCTGATTTATTATGCAATTTCGCAAGAATAAATAATCAGATTTCTCCATTATTATTATGCAGATATGACTTGAAATAGTTATGCTCTTTTTTTTATTGTATTTGGATATATTTAATTCAAATTAATCAATGGAATTATATTAATGTCGTTTGGTTTACGAAAACGACTAGCATGATATATTAATTTATTTATAAACGTCAACTTTGATTAACTATGTGCTATAAAAAGTATAATAAACTTATAGTTACAATAGTATAAGCCGCATAATAATTTCAGAGATTTTTTTAATTTAATATCTATACTTCAAATGACTAAATTATGAAGTTAAGGGTGGAAATTGTCGATATAATTCCGATTGTAGAGGCTGTGATTTGTATCAAGGATTTATTTTGCATTATATAGACGGATTTCATGAATATGAGATATTTTCTTCATACGCTTTGCATTAAAAAATATATGTTTGAATAAGACAAAAGAATAATTCTGCTTGTGTCATTTTACTCAAAAAAAGATAAGTTTAAATAAAGCCAGAATAATAATAAAAAAAATAAAACGTTAAACGAAAAAAAAAATCATTGTCGAGTGAGTTTTTTTAACGATCAGTTACTTCCGGAATGTATTATTAAGTGCAACACAAGCCAAGCGATAAATTCAGTTAAAAATCCCTCTGTGAATTGAGATAATTACATTATTGCAAAATTAATTAATCAGAATAAAGTTCAATTTTGTCTGATTTTTTTTTCTTTCTTTCGAATAATACCATCAAACTCCATAGAAATTCCATTTTTATTTTAACTCGAAGTATAGTATTCCAATAAATCCTTAAAGTTTGATAAATATTCCAGAATAATGAATAATTTATTACGAGTTTCATAATAATAAATTATTATAAGTTACTATTGAAATATTAAATAGTCAAATCATAAATATGAGAAGGATTATGCATATTTTTTGGTTGATTATAGATTTATCAATTTTTAAATTACAGAATAATTTGAAGTTCCATGAAGTATTAAGAAATTTTGAATCTTCTGTTCTAATAGTATAGATAAAGAAAAAAAATGTAGTGTGTAAAATCTCAATGACTTTTTTACTGATTTTGTTACGCGTAAAATCCTAAACTTCTTGGGGAAAAAAACAGAATTTTTTGATAGAGTTCCGATTAATTATAATTATTATCTTTAAATCCATAGTCATTATTATTGAGCCTTTATTCTTTTGTAAGTATTATGATATATTTCACAACTGAATTATTGATACCAAATTATTTTACACGCAAATGTTAACAAAAAAATTTCCTTTAGCAGTGCGATAGTATACATAATCAAATGAACACTGGATGACTAGAATATATGTGAAAGGAATCCACTTCATTTTATTAAGATTCTTCCAGATACGCTAATAACATTATTATGCATTATTAAAATCAGCCACACGTAGTTGCATTATTGTTGTATAAGGAGTTTTGCTTGTAACGGAGTGGAGTTTGAAAAACTATGTAACTCCACTCAAAATTTTATAAGAGTTATTCAACTTTTGATAATAGATAAGAGGTTTGGTCTCAAGTATGTGTTCTTCATAAGATAGAGTGTATTTTTATTTTTTTATTTTAAATGATGTTTAAAGTCTTAAACAAAATAAATGGATACATTGTGATCAATACAAATATTAGCCAACAAAAATGGTATTCGATTTATAATGATAATTTATACTAAATACACATCCACCTCAACTTATCCAACAGCTACCAAATTTGATACATGTACACCTTGGAGGGTAGAAATGTGGATTTCAGATAGATTTTAAAAAAATTAATTAATAAAATATCAAGCTAAATTTGGGGTTTTCCGCGATAACTTCTTAAAATATCATTGCACAACATTAAATTTTATACTGCTTCTAAATTATAAAAAAAGTGCCAGTTTAGTGATACCAATTTATAATCGTGCGAATATTTACTAAATTTTAGCAATTTTTAAAAAATATTTTTTGGCCTGATTTCCAAAAGTAGATTAAATTTTTGACATGAAATTCAAACCATTTTCATTGTTTTATCTTATACTTAATATGCGGTTGTTGCAATTAGGGATTGCAATACCGGTATACCGGGATACCGAATACCGGTATTTTGAGCCATTTGTACAATTTTGTAATACCGGTATTCACAAGTTTAAATACCGGTTTTTCGGTATTTACTAGAAATTTTTAAAATTGTCTCCACTATATGTTCAGGGATCACCAACATAGCAAAATAGTATACGTTTTTGTTTTTATGTCTCCCTAACGGGCGAAATTAATTTGCTAATTAATTGCTTAAATCTAAATGAGCGAAACATGGATTATCCCTGAAAGAAAATACTGTATCCATAACGACTAATGGAGCAACAATTATGAAAAAAGTTGGAAAATTCATTGGTTCAAATCAGCAGTTGTGCTATGCACATGGAATTCAATTAGGAATAATAAATGTATTATACAAAAAAAATAAAGAACAGAAGAATCCAAATACTGTGGATATAGAAACTTCGGATTCCAACTTAGAAGAGAGTAAGTGTGAGAGTGATATTGACAATGAAGATAATAACAATGTAATTGTTGAAGAAGATATTGCTAATGAGGATGAAATATTAACCTATCAAGAATTGCTTCCTATAATTTATAAAGTTCGAAAAATTGTTTAGATATTTAAACGTTCCCCTATAAAAAATTGCATATTACTAAAATATATACTAACTCAAAATAAAACAGAATATATGTTAATATTAGATTCTAAAACACGTTGGAACAGTTTACTCTTAATGATAGAACGATTTTTGAAACTGAGAAATCCAATCCAAAAAGCAATAATCGACTTAAACTTGTAAATTATTTTTTCAGATAGTAAATTCGACTTAATATCCAGAACTATATCAGCTCTACTTCCAATAAAGTTGACTATTGAGGCATTATGTCTGAGAGATTCTAATTTATTAACAGCTAATTCAACAATAAATTTCATGTTGCAGTCACTGAAAGAACAGCACTCATCACTATCTGAAGAAATATATATTACATTAAAAAATCGCACAGAAGAAAGGCATACCGAAATAGAAAATGTCTTATGGTATTTACATAATTATAATGATTTTAAAAATGAAAATGTAAAAAGAAGAAAAGAAAATAACCAATTCAAATCTGATTAAGTTTATCATAAATTTTCTTAAAATTTCTTTCCCACAAACCTATCCACATTCAGAAGAATTCGGTTCAATTATCGAAGATTATGATGTCACTACTGTCGATAGTGAAAAGGAATTGTCTCAAAATTAGAGAAGCAATAGAAGAAACAAAAATTAGAATTAGCGATAAATAAAAAAAATTTCAACGAACCAAAATGCAATACAGAAATCAGCTATATCCAAAACCATCCGATGAGAAATTGATTTATTTGAAGATGAGGGATTTAGAGGTAAATACTTGAAAAATATATATCGCGCATTGCTAACAGTACCACCAGCTAGCGTAGATGCCAAAAGAGCGTTTTCGAAGCTGGTAATTTTTACATAAAATTACTTTTCAGGCTTAATGACAGTTTAATTGATGCATTAGGTTTTTTTAAGATCACATTGCAAAAATTTGTAACAGTACCACAGACTGAATAGTGATATTTACACTTTTTTGTGATTTAAATAAATAAGATATTCCTTTACTTTTTTGTGATTATACACTGCTATAATTTATAAGTTACAAATTATTTTTTGTGATATTTACACTCTCTAACAAAACTGGCAAATAAAACAAAGAAACACCTGTGTTTTCTTTCTTTTTCTAAAATTTCTAATACCGGTATTAAAACCGGTATCCCGGTATTAAGATTTAAAAAATACCGAATACCGGTATTGTAATTTTGGTCCGGTATTGCAATCCCTAGTTGCAATATCTGTGTAATTTGCTGACTAATAAGGAGTGATGTCACAATATCGAAAAAATTGGACGATAAAGAAACCGTATATTTACATTTTTAATGGCTCTATGATGTCATAGTGGCATTAAGAGTTTCATGTACACGATAAACTGAGCTTAAGTAAGACAATAAAAATAGCAAATCTATAATGTCAGACAGTTTGGCGGAATTACGAACTTAAGTTCGTAAGTTTAAGTTATAAAAAACCATTTTCTGGAAATGAAATACAACCAATATTCCCGGTAAACCAGCTGGTCGCCTGAGGCGAATCGTACAAAATAATGCTTTCACGAAGTTCAAATGAAATATCCAAGAACAAAAGAAACATGCAGATCTTCCAAACATTCGGCAAAATTCAGTATTATTAGATGGTTACAAAATATGGTAACAGAGAACTTTTAGAGTTGGAATAAAAAATTGTCAGGATTGCATTTGGAAAAAAGTCGCTCCATAAACTTCAACTTGGTAAACAGACATTAATCGTAAGTCATGCATTTATGGCTGTTTACAGACATATTTTCCAGTGTTTTTCCTTTTAAAAATATCACATTTATCGATACTTTATGCATTTTCCGGAAAGTAAGATCGGTACATCAGCATTTTCATATTTATTTTTAAATCTAAGTCTGTAACAAAAGTTTCAAGCCAAGTTACTGCCTTGAAGAAAACTATAAATGCCTATATTTAATTAATAAGAAATTGACAAGCAGTTATATCTTTCAACTCCAGGTTTTCCATCTTGAACATGATTGGCTGTTCTGGTCACGTGATTCATTGACGTTTACTCTTTGCAGCGGAAAGATTATTTTGAATATATTTTCTATTAATTTTAAATATGATTGCTGTTTGGATTGAAAATATTTTGAATGTGCTTTCAATTATTTATTAGCATGACGGAAATGTGAATGTATATGATTAATTTAGAAGCAAAAACGATCTGGTAGGATCGTTGTTTGCAATTAATATTAAATAGGATTGTAGTTTCTTTTTTGAAATATTTTGAATAGACTTTTGATTATTTTTAAGCATAACAGAAATGTGAATGTATATAGTTAATTTAAAATGTGTTATTATTGTGTGTTTATATTCATATTTTATTAATGTATTAAATCCAGTAACAAAAGCCTTAATAATATAATATTTTCAGTTATTTATAAATGCAATTATAGTGGGCCTGAAGTTGAAGGATATAACAGCTTGTTTTTAGGATTATCCCGTCGACCTGTCAACGCTCGCGAAAAGGCGCCAAACTTTTGGAGCCATCATAATGAAAAGTAATTTGCGGTTACGGGTGCACTAATATCGGGTTGGTGAAAATGATCAACAGGATAATCCCGAAGTACCGCGAGTTCGCAAATTGTGCAGACTACGTCTATGGCAAAGGATACCGACGTGCTCTGATTGGTTTAAGCCTTGGCATCTTTTTGGCAACGTTTTGCACTCATAATAGTGTAGTTTTCGCTTATTTGGCTCAAACCTTGTACCTTTCATTAGTTTTATGGAATATACGAGTGAATATCAACACGATCTAATTTTTATTAATATAATTGTTTTCTCTAAATATTACTAGTAGTACAACTAATACTAATTATTATTAATAATAATAAATATTACTAATAATACCAGTAATACAAGTAACTAATGTTTTTTATGCACAGAAGTACAAAAACTAAATGAAAGTAATTACTCAACATATGATGCATCAATGAAATAATTCTTGTTTTTCTATGATTTTCGTTAAGATTTTCGTTCTTTATTAGATAATTTATGCAGTCATTGAAACTTGTTGCTGAACGTTTGTTACTTTCCCATCAACTACATATGGGGAGATGATTACTTAATGCCCAAAACGGATAAATATGTAAGCTTTAACGAAATATGTGATTTCGTAGCTAATTTTTTTTAGTTATATTAAAATAATATTAAGAAGAAACACACACAAAAAATATTTTTAATAAATTGTAATTTTTATATTTCCTGAATTTAGATTTCAGGATTTGATCTTTTCTGCTGCATATGTGTTCCAGATTAATATTATATGTAAACCGTAAAAAATATGGGAGTAGGGGGATAAATTCACAAATTTCATTTATTTTCATAAAAAATTATTTCTTTTGGCATCTTTTTGGCAAAACATTGCCAAAAAGATGCCAAGGCTTAAACCAATCAGAGCACGTCGGTATCCTTTGTCATAGACTTAGTCTGTACAATTTGCGAAATCGCCGAAGTACCTAGTTGTGCATAATAAATACTAAAGTGATAAAATTAGTTTAGTCATGTCAGTCAATTTCTGCTTGGTTAATGCTTCAAATTGGAGAAATAAATTTTTGGTGACGAAAATTCGCGGAATTGGCTCAATCGTCGAAGTTAAGGGCACTGCCAAAATGTTATTTTGTCATATATTTTGATGGAGAACAAACAACACGATGTCCGACCATTTCTGAGTATTTAGATGTCATCAAAAAATTTCGAAATATGCATAAAGGTTGTGGCTGGGGAGCTCTACATGGAGTTTTTTCTCAGAAAATGAACAAAAAATATAGTCTTTTTTCAATTTTTTTCTAAAATGGAGGGTGGATGAGAACAAGCAAACCATTTCATAAGCCTTCATATGAAATAAAAGTTCGTGATATCGGATCAGTGATTGGAATTATATAACTGTTTGACTGCTTTTTGTTATTATTTTAAATATTTAAATGTAATTACAAAGCTAAGTTTAATAAAACATTTGGCAAATTATCGAAAAAAATCGTTTGGTGATAATATTCTGATTTGTGTCTAACCACTTATTACCATATAATATTGTTACGAATTTACTGCGATGTGCGTAAATTCAATAAGCAGAATCCTTTAAAAAAATAAATAAATAAAGCTATTTATTTAACGAAGACTGCGCATTCAATAGCTCAGTCACCAGCCTACAGCTTGCTTGCTGTCTAAGGCTCCAATCCAACTCCTAATCTTTCGTGCTTGTTTTTATATGCTCTCTGCCGGAAGTGACGTCACTAACAGGAAGTTATGTCATATTAGAAAAATCCAGAACCTTGGAGAGAATTCAAGAAATCAGGATCCCTCTAGAAAATCCTCTCTGTCGCCAAGGTTTCCAACTTCCGTCGCCAAACTTGGCGAAATGTCGCCAAATTTGGCGACAAAAATTAGTTGCCTAAAACATCGCCAATGAGCCAATATCTCGCCAATTTGGCGACTTGCTATTGAAATACAATGGGATACATATAACATTCATTATCATAAGACAAATTACACCAATTTACAGAATTCGTAACATTGCCCCCCTCTCAAGGACTGCACGTCCCGGGCAGTACAATCCTTGAATAGGTAAAAATTATTTACAAGTATATACAATGGTCGACAGTACACAGTTACATACAAGCATATAAGTGGCTCTTTCGATCAGCTAGTTTCGTCCCTAGAGTTACAAAAATAAGGGGCCAGCCGATCACAATGCACTACCCTAGGCCTTGAGTTCTTAGATTTTTGGATACGAATCACAACGTCATTTAGTCTTTTTAGGACTGTATATGGACCGTCCCAATTTGTCTGTAACTTTGGAGAAAGTCCTTTTCGTCGAATCGGGTTCCAAAACCAAACCTTGTCACCTTCGTGAAATTCATGTCCTGTAGCTCTCGTGTCGTACCTGGTCTTCATCTTTTCCGTTGCGATGTCGATCCGATTACGGGCGAACTCGTGCACACTTTCTAAACGTTCCTGTAGTTCATGGACATATTCTTCAGGAGAAGAAGGCACATCAGGAGGGCGCCCAAACAGGAGATCACAGGGCAGACGGAGTTCACGACCGAAGAGCATCTGGGAGGGAGTGAATCCAGTGGTTTCATGGACGGCACTTCGATAGGCAAGCAGGAACATAGGAAGCTTCCGATCCCAGTCTTGTTGATTCATGGAAACGTGGATAGAGAGATGGTTTAAGATCGTTCTATTAAATCTCTCAACCATGCCGTCTGACTGGGGATGTAAGGGGGTAGTTTGTGTCTTATCAATCTTAAGAAGGACACAAAGTGCCTTGAATACAGCAGAAGTGAAATTTCTGCCTTGATCAGAGTGCATCTGAAGGGGCGTCCCATAGCGAGAAATCCAGTTCTGCAGCAATACTTCGGCAACTGTTGTAGCTTCTTGATCAGCGATCGGGTAAGCCTCGGGCCACTTGGTAAAATAATCCTTGACAACTAAGATGTATTTGTAGCCATCATTTGAACGTGGGAGAGGCCCTAAGATGTCCAACGCGATTCTTTCAAATGGTGCCCCTACATTATAGCGCCGTAATTTTCCACGGCATCGTGCTTTGGGTCCTTTTCGGGCCCCACATGCATCGCAGGACTTGCACCATCTTTCTACGTCATCTCTTACTTTGCTCCAGAAAAACCGCTCTCGAACCTTTTGGATGGTCTTCAATATTCCAAAATGACCTCCGGTTGGACTACTGTGTAATTGTTCCAACACTTCCGGTATTCTTGATCGTGGGAGTACTAATTGCCATTTTGATGTTTTGCCATCCTCAGACTCCCATTTTCTGTATAATACACCATTACGAATATGGAGTGAATCCCAGAGAGCCCAATAGCGTTTGCTATCCGGACGATAGCTGGAGATATCTTGCCAACTGGGTCTAGTGCTAGATGATTCAAGAAGTTCCAAGATAGTTTTTATGTCGGGATCCGTAAGTTGAGCTTCTCTGACTTCTTTATCGCTCCAACGGTCTATTTGTGTCGATACCGAATCCTTTATTTGACGAATGACAGGTGTTATCATGTCATATTTCTTCTCGACTATAGTGCAGTAAGAACAAGCATTCGAGCATGGTCTTCTTGATAAGGCGTCAGCATTACCATGAAGGGACCCCTTGCGATGTTTGATCTCGAAATCGTACTCTTCAAGTTTCTGAATCCATCTAGCTATCTGGCCTTCGGTGTTCTTAAAATTTAAAAGCCATGTCAGGGACGCATGATCCGTTCGGAGCAGAAACTTCCGACCGTAAAGATAACTATGAAAGTTCTCAACAGCTTTTACAATGGCCAGTAATTCTTTTCTGGTGACGCAGTAATTTCTTTCAGGCTTTGAAAGACACTTGCTCCAGTATGCGATGACATGTTCTTGGCCGTTAATTTCTTGGGATAAAACTGCTCCGACACTTTCATGGCTTGCGTCCGTGTCAAGAATGAATTGCTTTTCGGGATCCGGATAAACTAGAATGGGAGACGTATTAGAGCCGCCTTCAAGCTATTAAATGCTTCCTCGCATTCGTCTGTCCACAAGAACTTCTGTTTGTTTTCAGTCAGCCTGTGGAGAGGTCTCGCGATTGAAGAAAATCCTTTAACAGATCTTCTGTAATATGTGCACAGACCGAGAAAACTTCTAAGCTCATGCACATTTTTAGGGCGCCTCCAGTCTTTTACAGCTGACACTTTCTGTGGATCAGTTCTAACACCATCAGCAGAAATTATGTGACCCAGATAATTCACCTCGTGACGGAATAAGTTGCATTTGGAGGGGTTTAGCTTCAATTTGGCCTCTTTCAATTTTTCAAATACTCTCCTTAGGTTGCTGAGGTGTTCCTCGAAACTTTTCCCTACAATGATGATGTCGTCTAAATAAACAAGGCAAGCTTCCGGAGTGAGTCCGTTCAACACTGTCTCCATGAGGCGTTCGAAGGTAGCTGGTGCATTACAGAGACCAAACGGCATGACCTTAAACTACCAAAGTCCTTGTCCTCCTGTCGTGAATGCTGTCTTTTCACGGTCTTCAGGATGTATCTCTATTTGCCAATAACCGCTTTTCAAATCCAAGGTAGAGAACCACTTGTTTCCGCTAAAAATGTCTAACGTGTCATCGATTCGTGGAAGTGGATAACTGTCCTTTTTTGTGACATCATTGAGCCGTCGATAGTCTACACAAAATCTCGTAGATCCATCGTTCTTTCGGGCTAACACGATGGGAGAAGCCCAGGGACTCGACGAAGGCTCGATGACATCTCGTTCCTGCATGTCCCTTAGTAGATCTTTAACTTCTGTTGTCTTAGCAATTGGTAGTCTTCGGGGATTCTGTTTAATAGGAGAGTGATTCCCAGTTTCAATTCGATGTTGAGCCAATTTCGTTCTCCCGAGGTCACCAGATGTACAGGAAAACAGTTCCTCGTATTCGTCAATAAGCTTCCATGCTACACTTTTCTGTTCCTCATTCAATTCAGTGGGCTTCAACAGATTCAGTTCGAGTTCTTTAGAAGGCTTTTTCGACATGATTTCGGGATGTTTCTGTATACAGGTGACTGGAGCACATGTTGCTAATACGTCGCCTTTCCTGATTGTTTTAGGATTACCAGTTAGATTAACAACTCTGACTGGTACAGTTTCCTTCGAAAGATCTACCAGTGCGGAAGCAACCAATACACCTTTTGGAAAATTTTCAGAGTCCGGAAATTCAGTTAGACCATGTCGAAAGTTTTGACTTTTCTCAGCGGCCCCTCTTACAAGCATCTCAATTCGAGCTGGAATAGTAATATCACTTTTACAAGTTATTCGATGACACGGTTCTCTTTCAACAGCTCCTAACTGGAATAACGCTACATCTTCCGAATTTGTGCGTAGCACATTATTCTCAAAGTCAATTACAAAATTATGTTTTGTTAAGAAGTCCAAACCGAGTATAAAAATGTCGATGATTTCGGCTACAAACACGGTATGGCCATATAACACATTTCCAAACTTAATTGTTATATGCATCTTGCCAATAATGGGGATTTTATCCCCTTTCACGGTCTGAAGGGTAACGCAGGGCGGTGTCCGAAGAATTTTTACGCCATGTTGTTGTGCTAAATCTTGGCGCAAAATGGTGACATTGGCCCCTGTGTCAACGACCATTCGACACGGAAATCCATTTACATTCGCTTCAATAAACAGTCTATTCTCGCTGCTTGATGAAATTTGTAACACTTCAAAATGGGGCTTTTCATTCTCTGGCAACCTCCGCCCCGCGAGACAGCCACTACCTAGTTTTTCCTGAGTATTATTCCTCGACAGGCTCCTAGGCCGTTGATCTTGGCGAGCCTGGCATTGCCTTTGGAGATGGCCTTCTGCTCCACATTTCCAGCAACGGGCGTTGTTTCTTTTAAATTTGCCTGTCTCCTCTCCAGACCTCTGCTTCATCCCCCGGAACTCCTCTAACAGTTGTGTCATAACTTTAAGTAAAGGATCCTCATCTCGTTTCACCTCCGCACCTCTGATAAAGTGACGACACCTTCTCGATGCTTGTTGTGCCGCTTCAAACTTGATCGTGTAGACTAAAGCGGACTTCAGATCCTTAGTTTCCGCCATTCGTAGTGCTTTTTGTATTTCTACGTCTCTGACGCCATCGGCGAAATACTGCACAGCTAAAGTCTCTCTTACTTCAGTAGGACAATCGGAGAAGGCGAGGTGGGACAGCTTTTCAATGTCCGTTGCGAGCTCTTGAAGGGTTTCGTTGGGTTTTTGTTGGCAAGTCTTTAACTGAAGTCGGCTATAATCCTTCAGGCATTTCTCGCCAAAACGCAACTCTAGGGCACTTGAAAGAGCATCAAAATTTAACTGTTCATTATCGGGAATGGTCCTCAGTATATCTGCAGCTTCGGCTCGGAGAGAAGAAGCCAATTGGTGAGCTTTGGTAATTAGATCCCAGCCATTAGCTTCTGCGACAATGGCGAACTGCGTCTTATACACCTGCCAAGATGTTTGTCCGTCATACGGCAGTAATTTCATACAGGGTCTGTTGGCAACAGACATATATCGAGCATTTTGAGATTGATTTGCAGCAGCCAATCCAAATTCTTGAGGAGTTTCATAGGACTCTCTTGATTCTTCAGTAACTTGAACTTCCATTTCTTGCTTCAATTTCTCAAATTTCTTTTCCATTTCTTCTAATCTTCCTTCAAATCCCTCTACTTTAGCATTGGCTACCTTCACGGCGTTATTAATTTCCTTCATCTCAGATTTCATTTCTGCTTGTCCTGCTTTCATTTCGACTTGTCCTGCTTTCATTTCTGTTTTCATTTCAACTTGTCCAGCTTTCATTTCTGTCATGAATGACAAAAGTTGCGTTAATTTGTCTTCCAATGCGGATTCTTCCTTCTGCTTTTCTTCCGCAGCTTTCTTACTCTGCTCATTCGTTTCACCAACGTTGTCGGATATACCACCACAACTTTGCTCTCTTTCAAGAGCTTCTCGAAGACGTTCGATCAAGTCATCTTTCAGTCCTGATGTGGGCAAATTCCTCGCCGACAGTTCGTCTTTCAATGCGGCCACAGTGAGTTTCGACAGAGATTCTCGATGAAGATCAGCCATTTTCCTTTATCTTCACTATTCGACCCCACTTCTGACGCCAATTTGTTACGAATTTCCTGCGATGTGCTTAGAGTAAATTCAATAAGCAGAATCCTTTTAAAAAATAAATAAATAAAGCTATTTATTTAACGAAGACTGCGCATTCAATAGCTCAGTCACCAGCCTACAGCTTGCTTGCTGTCTAAGGCTCCAGTCCAACTCCTAATCATTCGTGCTTATTTTTATATGCTCTCTGCCGGAAGTGACGTCACTAACAGGAAGTTATGTCATATTAGAAAAATCCAGAACCTTGGAGAGAATTCAAGAAATCAGGATCCCTCTAGAAAATCCTCTCTGTCACCAAGGTTTCCAACTTCCGTCGCCAAACTTGGCGAAATGTCGCCAAATTTGGCGACAAAAATTAGTTGCCTAAAACATCGCCAATGAGCCAATATCTCGCCAATTTGGCGACTTGCTATTGAAATACAATGGGATACATATAACATTCATTATCATAAGACAAATTACACCAATTTACAGAATTCGTAACAATATTTACAATCAAATTACTCACTTTAGAAAATATCTTTAAAAAAATTAAAATATCAGAATTATTATAGAAGCGCTCATATACTTCATTGAAATCATAAATAAAAATGTATAAGACCTTAATATTGTGTTTAAAATTAATGGAAACGTTAAGAGAAACTTCAAATTATTGAAGAATAGTGAATAAAATGTGTTGTAAGATTAATCTCACTGAAAGCAGATTCATCTTACAAACGTCGGTGAATCACATGACCAGAACAGCCAATCATGCTCAGGATGGAAAACCTGGAGTCGAAATATATAGCCAATTATAGAAATTGCACTATCAATGATTCGCATTTTACGCAAACACGCAGTTAAATATTATCTATAAAGTAATGTTTTTAAAAATATAAAATAATTTGTAAAACAATCCTATATAATTGCTTAAACCAGAAAATAAAATCATTTAATGAATAAATAAAGTAAATTCACGTGTAAAAATATATTTAAAATCTTATTAATAGGAATGCATTATTTCTGAAAGAATATATTTAAAATATTATATATGATTTCAAAAATAATATTTTTAGAATTAAAAAATAATGAAAATTAATGACTAGATTTTTTTCAAAATATTTAAAGAAATATGGGTAAAAAATTAAATGCAGTGCAAGAAGACCGATTTTGGTGTGATGCGTACCGTAAGTTTGATGATCAAAGGCGAAATTGGTGGTTGAAATATGGAAATATTAATAATTTCAAATCTTACGAATCAAATTCCTACCAGAAAAAATGTAAGTATGAATCAGATTTAAAATGTAATACTATTTGCTAAATGTCTTTTTTATTTCTAAAGTAATTTCTGATTACGGATTAAAACTAGACTTTAATTTAATGTCCTTTTTTGATAATTTCAACACAATCAGACAAAATTTACAAAAATTCATCAGAAGTCCGTCATTTTGGATGATACAAGAAATGATAATAAACAAATTTTAGTTTTGCAGTAAAAATAGTTAGGACTAAATTTGGAGGAATTTCGCTTCCAAAAAATTCAACTTTGGCGGGAGTATATTATTCTTAAGCCACGGATATATTTCTTAAGTATAATCCGGACACGGAATGTACTTAAGAAAGCTGCTTTGTCCCGCCGATAAGCTCATTACCTGTTAGTACTTAACAGTATCAAATCTAATACCGAATTTGGCGAGTTATAGAACAAACAAAAAAAAATCAAATTTGGTGTTAACCTACAAGTATATCCAAGAATATGTTTCTTACCAAAGAAATATAAATAGCTTATGATTTATGTATCCGATTATGTTGTCCATTAACTAAAGTTGAGATTTTTAGGAGCTATTTTCTGCAAATATAATCCTGATCATTTTTATCTCAAATTTAAAAGCCATTTATTATCATTTCTTGATTCTATCTAAGACGATGGAAATTGGCAATTTTTTGGAAATTTGGCATGATTTTGCCCTCTTTGGTTAAAAATTAGATAATAATTTTAAATGTTACCGTTTTCAAATTGGAAGTTTTATCTTATGTCCCCAACAAGATTTATTCGTTTATCTAACATTTTGTTTCGAATTTCCTTGATTAAAGTTAGGTGACCTTTTGTTTCCAAAATGAAGATAATGGCAAAAAATTTAAACTGACTTATTGTTTAATGAATATGTTGAGTTTGTTACCGGAACGATAAAAAAGCAATCAAATGTAGTTACAATCCTTTGGTGTCACTTTCATTGTATTGTTTGCCTTAATAGCTAACTTGCTTCTTGGTATCGGCGCATCGGCATCGTGAATGCTATGAAGGTATATAATATAACAGATTTAAAATGAACATTGTATTAATTTCTTAAAATATAGCTGCTATTATATTTAAAATAATGATAATTTAGTATAAATCGCAAGCCATTTGTGAACATAGTCAAAGTTTAATCTATCCGACCTATTATAATGCCTTAAATAAATTATCTTAATATATTGATAAAATTAGTACATAAATTTATTAATGTACTAATTATACTTTAAAGTGCTTATTGAAAATGGTGCACTCTTCGCAATACTTTGAACATATTTATTTTTTTCATCTTTAACATCTCTAATTTTGGCTTTATTTAATATACATAGCATAAAACGATGCTTGTTTTCTTCTCGTAAGTTAGAAGCGAGCTAATAGGTTTGCAATGCCGATTTGGTTTTGTTGCTACATTTGGCGAGTTTTGACTCTTTCACCTTTAATTAATAAATATCATTTATTCTTATAAAAAAGATTCTTATGTCTTATAATGGTGTCGGTATTTTATAATTAAGAGACCTAGATTGTCGCGTTTCTCTGCGTATAATGGAATCTGGCAAATTTGGTTAAAATCTGGGAGAAGAAAGAATTTAGAAAATTTTAAGGGGGGGGGCATTTCTACATCATTATGATCAATCACTCTTCTAGTTCATGTAGAGTTCTACAAATCTACTGCGTAAAAAAATATAATATTTCAAACATAAATAATACCTCTAATTATATTATAAGTCATGAAATATCATGAAAAAAATTATTTTTAGTATTTCAACAACAACAAAAAAAAACATTGCATTTGGTTACATGACCACTGTGTAGTACCCTTACATAGTGGGATTTTACATCTAATCTGTTTGAAAATATAGGCCAGTCACCAGGTTTAGAAAATTTATGTAGAACCAAATTTTGCATATTGATCTATTCTTACACCAAGAAAAAAGCTACACTTTTTCTTCCATAAATCTATCATTATGTGCAATAATATAATTATTCATTACTATTACCTTGTTTCTATCCGAAAACTATTTTTCCTTAGTTTTTTTTTATTACATTTTATACAAATAAGAGTAATTCGTAACATCCACCGAGATGAAATTGTACTCAGATAGCGGGCAATGAAAATTGTCGCAGAGAAAGAAGTCAACTGTCAAAGAATCTAATTGTGTTCTGAAAAAATTAGTTTTTGTAAAATTAAATTGTAAAAAACACTAAGCAAAGATTTCTACCTAAATACAAAAGAGATATTTAAACATACGATGTATACGCTATGCATTTAAGGGTTAAGTAAACTCACTTAGTGTTTATGCACATCTAACAGCATTTGATGTACAGTTTATCACATATTTCGACTAAAAATCATTGCAATTTTCCTTAATCTAGACTTTGGGATCTTTGTTTGTTGCACTATTGTAAAAGTGCACTTCAAACTTTTTCATTCCCATCATCTTTTCATCTTCTCATGTTCAGCTTTAAAAATATAGATTTAATTTTAAATATATTCTTACATTTGAATTAAGTGCTTTAATATGCACTATTTATCCCCATGGCTGAAGCAGTTTGTTTTGTTTTCTATATTCTAAACCATTTTTTTTTACCTTTTTAGATAGATCCTAAAATCCCTTATGATATTTAATTATCAGTCAGAGAGATAGAGGAATTTAAATCCCTCATGCATTGTAAACAAATCCGTGAAAATACAAAATGGCATTATTCTTCCACAGCTTGGATATGGAAAGTAATTTCATAGGTAATAATTACCCACTTTCAACTGTTACTATGCTGATTCATAACTGCCATCAAAATTTAAGTTCCATGAGCGCATTAGTTTGGATATTACCGAGATATATCACAACATTTGATATCAGGGTTTTATGTACAGAGAATTTTTTTTTCTGTTGAGTTCGATTGAAATGCCTTATTTACATTTAAGATGTGTCGAATTCATAAAGCTTTAGTTTGTGTATATTGTATGAGTTTCATTGCTTCCCTATATTTAATTGGATATTAATGTATTAGCAGGATCCTAAGGATTGATTAGTATTTATTGATTTATTTGCACTCATACCACAATTTGTTCTTGAATCTGATTGATAAATAGATCAAAACAAATCAATGTTTTATTTCAGGATAAACTGAATTTTAGAAAAATCAAAACAATTAGTCTTAAGTATGTCATTTTTAAATCCTATCTTAGTATACCATTGAAAAAATGCATTTAAAATTATTTTAAATAATTACATAAATATTTATAGGGCACATATTATATTTTGTATATAAAATATAATATGGTATATGTAATCCCCCCCGAGGGGCACTTCGAAATGAGGTGTGAGATTCTTCCGGTATGGTGGTTGAATCTCGCCACCCTGGAGGTACACGATAAGGTGAGAGGTTTGGCTCCTCCCATCCATGACGTGACGTACTTCCTTAGAAAAAGGTTTTACCGTGGCCGATGATGGCCCTTTGGACTCAATCACAGAACTCGCAAGTGTTGCTGTTGCGGCCGTCAGGCCATCCAGTATTTATTTATCCGTGTGCCTTCGGGCAGGTCGGAAGAGTCGTTGATATGACTTACAGTATATGTATTTATAAATATATATATTAGTATTTGCTTTTAACAGTTGCGTGCCCTCATAAAAAAAGCTTTTTTAATTTTTAACTCGATTTATTTCACCACGGCAGTCATATTATATACAGAGAAAAAGCGGTAGGAGGTGCGTTTTTCTACATCGCAATACAAGAGCAAAAGAGAATGAAATTTTCCCTTAAGTTGTTTTTACACTGCAATTCTGATAGTGAATTATTTGACACTTATGGTCTTAGAAAAGGGAAATTTAAGTATCTTAGATACCTTATATTAAAAATTTAGGTTCTTATCCCTTCACATCATTAAATAAAAAATGGAATTGTATCAGGAAATAAGAGACAATTTCAGAATGAAGTTAATAAGAGTTAAATTAAGATACAAATTAGAAATTTTATTTGTACATGACTATGATATTTCTAAAAAAGAAAGGAAATTTTAACAAATTAGAAATGATTTTTTCTCACAATGTTAGATTTTTCTGTGTTAATAAATTGTATTTCTTAAAATTTCATAGGCCAGCTAGAAGCACCTAAAGGCATAATCCATATTAAAGTTCCAAAAATGGATACAGTAACAAGTTACATGAAAGATTTCCCAGATTTTACGAAAGTCATATGTCCTCCTACATTTGAGAGAAACGAAGGTGTTTGCAACATTTGTGGCAGTACACACATTATTGAAGCAAAAACTCAAAATATTTGTATCTTTGATCATTGCTCATGAGTTTCTGATTAAAATAAATTATAAAATAAAATTTAAGAAAAATTAATAAAAATATCATTGATATCATTTTCTTAGAATTTCTAAAAATTAAAATTTTAATTTGTTTCATTTACTGTACCGGGTTCTCTCTCTACTTGCTAGACTGTATATATTCTCTAAACCTTTAGAGAGAGATATGTACTTCCAATAAGAGTAATTCTTTAAATAATGCATTTTTTTATGTTATTTCATTCAATAAATGTACTGCTGAATTTAAATTTTTATCAATCCTATTAGTCACTTATTTTTATAAAAAAAATCTAGAGGAATATTAAAATATATATATATATATATCATTTTTAATAAATGAGATTTAACTCTTTAGTAATCGAAACTGAAACGAAACACTGAATGTTATTATTTTTATATCATTTTAGATTAATTTTAAGGACCAGTTTAGGAAAAATCTGCTGCTCAAATGGATATTGATTGATTTAATTTGTTCTTGACTTTTTTCAAATATTGGAATTCAAAATGTTACAAATCAATTAACTTAAGTTGCATAAACTTGGAGCTCTTTTATTCTTTAAAACCTAGTGTTACAAGATTATTTAACAAAATATGATTATCAGAACCATGAAACTATATTTGTTATCCGTCTATTTAATTTCTTTTTTATATTAGTAATTTAAATTTTGTTGATTACCATAAACTTAAAAAAATATTTGCAATGCATAAATTATTTGATTTTCATCAATAACATCCTTTTATGAATAATTATTTTATATCCATCATACCAAGACACTCAACATAAGAAAGAAAATCTATATATAATATGTATAAACATGCGTATCACAGAAACCATTCTTTTTACTTTTCATCGAATGACAACCATCAAATGCAAATAAAATATCATCGAATTTCAGATTACTTCATTGAACTTTTTACAGCTGCATGTAACTCTGTGTTCCAATTAGTTAATTAATGGAGATGCAAATTATTATTAGAAATTATGTGTCAAAAATAGCCCATTCAATCTGAAGTAAGAAAAACAGAAACAGAAAGTTTAATGTAATGCAATAATAGCCTTAACTATCGCCAGATGGAAAATCTCTATGACTGGGTACAGAAATTGCTGCTCATATATTTCAAAATAATAATCAGAGAAAAATAGTATTTTTATTGTCTTAAGGCTCAAAAATTACCTTTCAAAATATAATTTTCATTATCTAAAATTATTTCCCATAATTCTAATAATATTTTTTAATTAAATTTGATGCACTATATGTAACACTATTTTAAAATGTTATGTCGGAATTCAAACATATCCATTAAAACATTAAGTTGCTCCGTTTGGTCAATTTTTAATTTCTTAGCGGATTTTAACTTTCATTTTTATTTCGTAATATGTGCACTGATTAATTTGCAGTAAAATAGTTCGAAGGAATTCGTGCTTTTCAGATCTTATCAAAGAATTAAGTAATTTTTAAAAATGTGCTTTCTATATTAATCCTTTAACAACCTAAAACTTCAATAATCTGGAAGAACAAACTGATCAGTAAAAGCACGAAGCGTATTAATCTTCATAAAACCCATTTAGAAAGAATGAAAAAAAAAAGACTTTAATAAATGAATTATCTTGAAAAATTAAATTTTGATGCTTAAGTGCGTACTTAAAGTTTATTCTTGTTATTTTTACTAAATCGCCTCTTCTTTCTTCTAAACAATCAACTAATGAGTTCAATGTACAGCTCTACAGATAAGAAATAATTAAAAAAAAGTAAATAAAAATATCACTGCGGATAAAAAAATTGTTTCTGAAAATTAGATGCAGACTGTGACGAGGGTGCAGTATCCATTGAAAATGTTTTATCGAATATTTTGCAGGAATTTTGAAGAATGCGGAAAAATATAGTATCACAGTACTGGACCAATCAAATGGATGCAGTACTGATATTTCTATTCAAAATAAGTCCATCAAGAGATTAACATTCCAATAACTATTCATACGGAAGTACTTCATAATGCTAGGCACACAATGATAATTATAATTCTCATCAATTATAATGCTCATAATTTATTAACTCCATTACAATTCTCATCAATTGAATAATTTTTACCCTTTATAATATCGGAGAAGTTAGTGAATTCCTATCGATATTCACTTTTTGGAACGTTGTGGTGAAGCAGCTCTGATAATGACTAATACTACAGATGAACCCAATTTCAGAATAAGGTGACATCAGAAAAGCTACATTTTTGGGGCAATTTTTTGCTATATTTAATAAACCTGAAACTTTTTATTGCAAAACTAAACGTTGTTTGTTACTTTTTTTTTCGTACAATATGACAGATTTTTGGAGAGCCTGGAAGGTGGGTACAGAGACTCTCTAGACTGTGATTTTACTGTGCTTGACGAGAGATCATCTTCTGTTCTTAAGTTTAGTCAGTAAAATTAATTTATTAATTAAAATTGGATTAAACTGAAATTCTCTATATAGTTTCATTTGAACCTGTTTTTGCTTCAATGTAAGCAATTTTAGCCTTCATATAACTAAAGCATGTCTCATCTAAAAATGTATTTTATGATATAATGATCTCGCTAATACCATCAGAAATAAGCAGCATCTGGGAAGATCACTGATTATAAATCATCCGTGTTCTTGAACGATAGCAGCAGCTGCATTTAATCAGAAACATAATAATATGACAGCAATAAAAAAAATATGAGATTACAAAGAGTAATGAAATAATATTCTCTTTAAGTTATTTTTTCCAAAGCATTTGTCTATGATTTGTGAACACAGGAAAAAAAAGTGAATAATCTTAATGCATTGCAGTATTTGTTCAAAACAATGTACAATCTCGAAAAATTTATAATGAAGCCTTTAAAAATATAACACAGGAAAAAAAAAGTGAATAATCTTAATGCATTGCAGTATTTGTTCAAAACAATGTACAATCTCGAAAAATTTATAATGGAGCCTTTAAAAATATTCTTTTTTTTGCTATGTAAATGAAATCAATCACAGTAACTACCACTATATGTAATTAAAAAGAATGAAAATATACTTTGAAAAGATGATACTTTCAATGATTGTTGTTAAACTTGTTTTCTTCATCAATTCTTAAAACAATATATAAAATCATACATATTTACTGTAAAAATCATATTTTTAGAGGAAAAAATATACTTCATTTATAGAAAAATATCAAACTGTTTCAAAAATTTTCCGACTACATTTTCCAAAAAAATAAACCTCGACTAATGCTTTATTATGAACTAAGAGAAATTCAGCATACATGAAATTTAAATTTTGCTATACACCTTCTTAAATATGAGTACTACTTATTTAATTTTAATTTAATGTAAGGTTATGCATTGAAAACTGACTTTTTGAATCAAACGATGAGGAGTAAAATATACCATATTATGCTCCCCATAATTAATAATCTCTATTTGTCGATACATCAGATTATTCTAAGTTAAAACTAATAGCAATGATTGAAAGACTAAAATTGTGTTCAAACAATGCATTTTTCGAGGAAATGCACAAATAGTTCATCACATTTATAATTATAATCGAATTAAAGAATCACTGAAACAATACCCGTTGAAGCAATTTGATTTAATGCAATTTTCTCAAAATATTATTTGCAATAGAAAATATAAGGTGGAAAGATGGCAGAAAATTAATTAAGAACCTTTTTGCTGACAACTAATCTAAATTGCAATATAACGCTCAGCACCAGTTTATGAATGATTACAAAAATAGCTTTATTTTCTAAATATCTAGGAGTTCACACTTTCGCCCAGGACATTTAAAATAAGTTTGACAATAAATACCCTGTGGAGACATTAACAAATTCCTAATCAAGTGAAATGCGTTTTCACGGAAATAAATTACTTCGGCATATATTCGAGGCCATTAGGAAACTTAATTTAAGTTAACTATATATTAAATCACAACCTAAAATAGTTTTCATTCCCTGTTTGCAATCAAACAATCGTAACTATTTTATTAGTTAATTTTGGAATGATAATTAAAAAGATTGGATCAGTTAAATAAACTTTATTAGTTAATTTTGGAAACTCTTCTAGAAATATGTATGCTAAATCAGTTTTATAAGTATCTTGGAAAGTATTTTTGCATTTTACGATTTGAATTTCTTTGTACTTCAGGGAATAACTTTTAGGAAGAAATAATTTTTTACTCAAAGTTTTAAAACCTCTTCTATATTTCCTAATATTTTAATAATTTCTTGTATAGATATGAATTTACCGATAAGATATAAAGCAAATATATGCGTCATATATTTATATCCCTGTTTACATTTTTTTAAAATTTTAAATCCTATTTAAACCAAAGAGTACAAATTATAACTATAATAAAATTAAAATTTTCCTGCAAATTCTCTAATAAAACTATTATCCTCTTGAGACCCGCATGAAATTAAGGATCTTGCGCAAGGTTGTGAATGAATAACGCACTTACTCAGATTTTTATTTTCTGAGTCCAACACAAGAGAACTATATGTTTTGTGATATAGTAAAAATAAGAATATTAAGAAACATGTTAAACAACAAATAAAGTGTAGATAATTATAAAATACCAATTTTTTGGCATGAATTTGACATTTCTACTGAATCAGTAGCAATTATTTGCAATTGCAATTTTGGCACTTTGGCTTCTGGACATTAATTGCTAATACGTGGTTAACTCACAAGTGATAGAAATCAAATGTACATTGGAATGCCTATTTCCTAAACAGAAAATTTGATATAAACCTGTAATTATATTTGAAAAAACCACAAAAGAAATTTTCTATATTTAAATTGTTATGTCCAGTAGACTGTGAACCCTTTGAGACATTTAGCTCAAAATTTTATAAGAATCTGCATTCTAGAAGTTAAAACTGTAAACCTAATTTCATTTACTTAAGTAATTTACGTTTGCGAATAATTCAGCTCACTTGCATGCGACAGTACAGCCAGTCAGACAGTCAGCTCCTTGACGGATTACGTGGGAGATTTGAAAGTGTTTAACATTTTATAAGCTAAACCTGCGGTCTAAATTTTATATATTTGGCATTTTACACTTTAAAGTTATTGAGTTCTTTTGTAATTGGACAGATGACCAGACAGAGATCCTCTCGCTAGGTTTCATTCAAACTTTGATAGAAATCTAAATATGTAAAGTAGAATGCACTATCCATAGGCAGACACTAAATGTTGTCTGCATAGTCTAAGCGTTTTGGAGTCATCGTGGTCGCAAATAGAAAACAAAATTATTTTTTAAAAGTGTTTTTCAGATTAAGTGACATTTGGAGTGAAAAGATTCATCATAATCTCGAATTCGAATTTTTTTTAAAGTTTATAATACTTTATCCTTGTATTTCTCATATTCGAGAAAGTAAAGAAAGATAAAAAAAAGAGAATAAAACAGAAAATGCATTTGATTAAATTTGTGATATCTTTTATATTACTCAAATAAAGGAATTGAAACTTTAAAAAAAATTCTATTAATTAATCAAGTAATAATACTTCTTCCTTTTATCCTGAAAAAAAAAACGACGAATATTTGACGCAGGGGATATTAGATTTTTTTACGACAAACTTCCTGTACAAAGAAAACCATAATAACTTCTCGATACATTGAACTAAAGTAAATATTAGCACATATTTAAGAGAACTCGGACTTTTTCGACAGAGAAAATCGACGAAATTCGAGTTCTAGAAAAATGATTTTTTTTATAAAATAAATATTGAATCAGATTTGAAGATCAGGATACTTAGAAAAAGCAAACTATTTTAATTATAAAACAGTTTTTTTTTCATAAAATATTTGCTTTTTTTATTAACCAATTGGAAATGTGAAGCAATAATCTATAAATTCAATATCATAAAACGCTAAAAAATAATTTTGAATAAATTTAACCCAAAATTAACATGAAATATTCTTTTAGATATGCTAATTTCAGTATAACTCATTTTACTTTTTTATATTTTTTGATAAACATTCTAACAAATATTGAATATTAAACAATTTGAAAATCTAAAAGGAACGTGTTTTTCATTGTAAAAATTTTTTTAAAACTAACTATTGAGCAAAAATCGATAAAAATTGCTTTTCTCAAATGTAGCTAAAATTAATAAACTATATGAATGAAAATAATGAATCAGAAATGTTAACTATAATTATGAGAGTTAGTTGTATCTAAAACCTCATTTTAACATTTCAAATATGTAACCGTAATACATTTCTGTAATGAGTACAGTGTCCCCTATTTTATAAAATTAAAATTGAAAACATTATTTTTGAAGATACAAACCATATAAGCCCCTTAAACCGCTTTCTTTTAATTGAGTTTTTAAGTATTGATAAGAAAATGTTAAATATTATTATCGATAAAAAATTGCATTCGATACTGATGATAAGATGCTGAAGCCATTCTAACAGGAATTACTGTTCTGAAGGCTAGATGAATGTTTTTGTTTGATGGATTAAAAGTTTACTTGCACTGTGACATTTTCTCCTGCTAATAAGATTAGGAAATATATGATATAAATGCATCAGTCAGCTGTACGTATCATTCACCTCGATTCATAATCTGTTCACACTACTATAACATAAAGATCAAAATTTATAAAAGGCTTATGGCACAAATATATTTTTTTCCATTATATCAGAGTAATCAAACATAAGACATAGGGATGGAGAAATACAAGATATACACAGATACAAGATAAACTATAAAAGAAAATGTTAGATCCATAGTTAGCCATTGAATCATAACTATTTACACCTTTTTTAAACTATAACTCTTTTAGAAAGCAAATATTTGAATTGACCCAAGGAATATATATATTTTTTATCATTTCAACTTATTATTTTGGATAAGATTGATGGAAAGAATATGGCTAGTTTACATTTATAAATTTAATAAAATTTTCGTTTTCAAGCTTGCAACTTAAAATTATTTTGTCAAATAATGCTAAGAGAAAGAAGAATTTTGCAGACAAGGTGCAAATTAGTTCTGGCAAATGAGGCGTATTCATATTTCATGTAAAAATGACGTCATATGAGATAATATAAAACGGTAAAATGGAAAATATAATTTTCTCATTGTCATAAATATATTGAAAAAATTATTTAATTTTAATTGTTTTGATTCTTCAAAAAAAAATATTATCAATTTTTGGATGCCTTATTTAGTGCCAAATACAAATGAACATATAAAAAGCGAAAAATTAAGAAATAGAAACAATTTATACAATTTTATAGAAACAATTAATATAATATTTTTTACTGAAGCAAATCATTTTTTTATAATATGATTACTGAACACAGAGTCACTGAGCGTTTAAACTTTATGGGCACTAAAGAATATCTTTCTAAATTTATGTAATTCCTTAAGAATTTTCCAACAAAATTTTCTCAGATTCATCATGAGCATTTCAATTAATTAACAATGTTTAATTCTAAATGCATCAAACACTAAGAAAAACAAAATCGTTTAAAATAATCGGTCGAAAACAGGTTAAAAACAATTTAAAAAACGATGTGCTTAAAACTATAAGGATAATACAAAAAATATATAACTAACATGAATACAATTTAATTACAAAAGCATACAATTAACCCAAAAGTAATTTAAATCAAATCCACATCCGTTGAAAATAGTTGTCAAAAATCAGAACATAATGAGCATGCGTGAATTTTCAACGACAGTTATGGTAACGCAAATGCGTGAATGTTTCTACGCCAGTTGGGGTAACGCTATGCAGATTAGAAATTTTTAATTTTCTGAATTCTAAGAGATTTTAAATCAAAAGTATTACAGAATGAATCTGAATGATCGATTAATTAACAATGTTTAATTTGAAATGCATTAAACATTAAGAAAATAAACAAAATCGTTTGAAATAATCGGTCGAAAAATGTTTAGCCTGGCCTCATTAGTGTTGGGGAAAAAAACTGAAGCCTTACTCATTTGGCAGGGGGGGAAATGAAAAGATTTTTTGGCGAGAAAGCTAGATTTTTATTAATAACTAAAATTATAATTAAAAATTAAAAAAAGGGACCCCGGGTAAACATTCCCAACTTCCAAGGTATATATGTGCCAAATTTGGTAGCTGTAGGTCAAACGGTCTGGTGTGTAGAGCGCCAACACACACACACACACATATACACACATACACACACATTGAGATTTATTACAAATATAGATATAGGTAACTGACGTTCAACACTTAAAAAATAAACAACAGAATAAGTGAGTGGGACCACATTTCTTAGAAGTTAATTAAATTTTTTCGTGGCATTTAAATGTCTTAAAATAAATTGAATATTTTTAAATAGATGTATAATTTTTCCGAAATGGAATCATGGAAATGTACAAGTTTGCCATCCTTCAAATTACAACAAGAATGAATTTTATTTATTGAGATGAATCATTCCAAGCAATTGTATCGAAAAATAAGTTGAAGTTCGAAGTTTAGAATGTTCAAAACCTCAGATGGTTTATAATGTACGTGCAAAGCATTTCAATACTAATTTTGTATTGAAATGCTTTAGTTTTCTGAATTTAAAAAAAGTTATTTAGTGCGATCATTTATGCAATTTATATTTTAATCTTTAAGATAATATTCAAGTTCAGAAATTTATTAAATAAAACGCACAATATAAAGGTAATATAGTTTTAATAAACAGGCATTTTGACTATTTGTAATAAAGGTTCAATTGCAGTTAACATCTTAAATTGTCTTAGAATCTTTCATATAGTTTTTTGTTTAATAATTCATATTTTTATTTCCGCCAATGCATTGCATTCATTTATTACATCATATATATATTTTTTTTTATAATTACAGCATCCACTTACAGCTGGGATTAACAGGAGTACATGTATAAAAAGCAGCTGTGGCAGAATCCTAATATCCTTTGCGCATATAGTAATGTTATGAGATCTGTTTACCTTCACCCCAAAGATGGAACACACCTCCTACCCTAATTTCCATTTCCTTCTTCCTGCCATTTTATTTGAGGCATCATTGATTTCCCATTATATTAAACAAAGAGGTGGTAACAGCAAGTTGTTATTTCAGAATTCTCTCATGAATGATTTTGTTTAAAGAAAATACTTCTAAATTTGAATTTAAAAATAGAATCTTATTCTAAAGAATTACATTCTTTCAAATTTCGTATTTCGTTTAATTTTTTTGGGCTATTTAATTGGATAACAGATTTCTATTTAGAAGAATATATAAACGTTTTCGCATAAAAATCCATAAAAAAAACGAGAATGCAAAATGATCTCACATAAATATGTATGGATTTAATTCCAATGTCAATGAAACTTTATTTAAATTTTTTCACTTTAAAAATACTAACATGATTAATTTTGTTATATTTACGCCCCATCTGAAGCATCAAGAAGGCTATTTTAGCTTTCGGCCCTGTACTTATTTTTCAACCACAGTTAATTGACTAGAATGACAACACCTCGAAACCACACTCATGCAAAACTTTCTCACCGTCTCAGAAGAATATCTTCTAACACACTCCCCTTTAAATAGATTCAGCATGCACTTGAATTACCTACACTATAGTTATTTGATGGAATCGTGTTTAGAATTTGAAACCAACTGAATGCAAAATTATTTTACCATAATTAATTTCTAGTAAACTAATGAATATTATATAAGATACATAATATTTTACTTCTCTAAAGCACATAATAATCGTTTTTCCGACGCCAGAGACTTTTAAATTTTATATCCCGCAATAAATTATTCTGCACAAAAATATAATTTAAAACTTCCGTTTAAAACAAATGATGAAACTGAGACAATGTATTGTGCTCATTATAGTGCTTTCCGGATGGATTTTTAACTCTATTTCTTACTATTAGAAGGTTTCTTCAAATAACCAATAGTTGACTAAAAGTTTCAGCCTTACTTGTACAATTCGTATAAAAATTTCGTTTATCTTCTCATATCTCAAAACTTGAAACTTGACTCTTCAGTAAATTTTCTTTTATTTCACATCCAAAACTCTAATATTTATGTATATATAAATAATTTGAAAAGCCAGACATCGAAAAATTTAGGAATTCCCTAAAACATATTCAAATAATGCATAAATTTTTCTACAGAAAAAAAAATAATTAAAAAAACAGTAGAAAGAAAAAGAAATTTAAAATTTCAAGCATTGTATAGATTTACTTTTTAATAGAAATTTACTTCTTATTCTTCTTTTGACCTTCTTTTTATTGCAGATTTCAATTTAAATCGTATAAAATAGTTTAATGTTTATAAAATAATGTTTAATAATTTTTTGACTTTAAAGCAAGACAAAAAATAAATCAGATTATCTTAAGGCCAATCAAGAATTTTTATTAAATAAATTAGTGACCGAAAAATAGTTTAAAATAAACATAATTAATTTCATTAACACGACTGTAATGTAATATATCAAGATTTATTTAATACTGACAACATCAATTATTAGGAAGTATGCGAAAATATTATATTTAATATTACATACCCTATACGTTCCAAGATTATCCACAGCACAACTAAGAATTGCTTCTTGTCCTGTCGCGACTGTGACATTAGGTATAGTTTCTGTAAATTCAGGTTCTAGATCCTCTGTAAATAAAAGAAAATAAGGAAATTAATACTATAAAGAATTATTGCAAGAAAGCAAGTATGCAAAGTTATCAAATGTTTTATTCTAAAAATTAATTACTGGTGATTTGGATTATTTTTACATGCACATAAATACGGATGATATTTTAAAGTTCTATAATAAGTAGTAATATACATATAGCTCCATAATATGCAAGTAGATGAAATATCAAAAAATATCAAAAAGTTATTTGCGCTGTGCTGTCAGGGACATTAAAAGGAAAATTTGATAGTTTTTTTTTTTTTTTTCAAACAAGCGATATGCATAAAAGTTGGAGTAAAAATACCTTATAAAACTACAAACTTTTTTTAAACAGAATATCATTACAAAGGACATTACAGAAAGATTTCGTTGTTTTAATTACTCAACCAGCATTAATAATTTTTAGCCATATTCTTTTTTATTAGATGATCATTTCAGATTTACTTTCCAATATTACTTACTTATCAACTCTATAATTGGGTTTTAAGAAAAAAATATGCACAGTGATGTGGATCAAATATTATAAGATATAGATTAATTAAATTTGTTCGAAGACTATACTTTGCTAATAACGAACGCTCTATTCAATAACTATTGAGATTTAATACCATTATAAAAATAATAAAGAGTTAATAAACTTTGAATAAATAGTGTGTGCATTTTCAGAGCAAACAATGAGCACTATCAATATCTAAAGTAAACAGTGGGAACAATTGAATAGAAGCATATAAACAAACAAATAAAAAAAAATATTTACAAATGAATACTTTCTGTATCTCCCGTTTATTTACTAATTATTTACTTTGATTTGTTACTGAGTAAATAATCATTAAAAAAATCTAAATAAAATCTCATCAAGAATTGCAGAAAAAGACAAATTTATAATCGTTCAGTTCAGAGTTTCATCCATTTTCTTTTCTTTTCTTCGAAATTTCTACATTTCATTAGTTTATAATGTCTGCTACAGAAAAAAAAATAAAACCCTAAAATTGATCATGTTTCCTCATTTATGAGTTAATTATCTTTTCTGAAAGATAATTACAATTCACAGAAAAGTAAGGAACATTTTTTTATAGAAATTTCAGAATTATTGTCCAATATTTGTGAAAAAATAATGCTAATGATAAGGTAAGTCAATAATCAAATTAAAAATATAGCTGTAGATAGAAAGTGTTCATTTCTAAGGAAGAAACGCCTTTCTATGCGCATTCAATTTCTGAATATATAAAACTATCTAATATTGATTAAATTGCTTCATCCATAAGTGAGTGCAAAATACTACTGAGAACATATAATGACTCATTTTCATAACAATCAATGTTAAGGAAAAAATGCGTAAAATATTATTTCAATTTCTGTAATGAAAACCGAGAAGAGCTGAATAAGTTTTGTTTATTTAAAGTTGAACTATAATATAGCTCAAAAAATGATATTTCTGTTATTGAAAGTTGAGATGGAATAATCTGCGTTAAAACTTTGTTTCCAAACTAAACGCTGAGTTTTAAATGCGGAAATCCAGTGTTAGAAAAGAAGAAGCTCTTTGTAATTCTAGGCACACCGCTTTCCGGAGAAATTTTCGAGTTATCCCTCAAAATATGTTTATACGTCTCTGGCACAAAAGTTTTCGTTTCATAAAAGCATGTTTTGAATGGCAAGCAGTTGTGAATGTCAGGATGTCCTCTTTGCGAAAGGGAGTCCTTCGACTATGAAATTTCTTGCATTCCGACGATTCTCACACGGGGCGCCTTAAATTGATTTAAAAATTCGTCTTGATCTGAATTCTTCACGTAAACAAAGTGTTTATCCATTTCACCCTTTATTTTCTAGTGGATATCGAATTCTGAATTTCTTATTATATCTTATTCGGTATTCTAGAATTTCTGGATAAAAGTGAATAACTTTTTCCACAAAATACTTTAAAAAATAAAACAAAAAAGTGAAAAGTGCATTTGAACTTATATATAGTGCAAACAAAAAAAAATCCTCTATGAAGAAAATTTTCGAATTGACCTTCACTTAAGATTTATTTTGTTGGAAATTTTTATTAAATTCCTATAGTGCATTCATTCTAATCTATTAAAAAAAATAGTTTCAACATGACAAATGATGTATTCATTCTATAAATCTTTGCACATGTAATTCATTACAAAAAACGATATAAAATTTTAACGATATGAAAATAAATCCTAAACTTTGATCATTCATTTTCTGTGAGGCAGGATAAGAAAATAAATATAATTTTCAAACTACAAAATTCTTTCATTAATTTATGTAAATTAAGATGCATTTCAATTATTCATAATTTATCTATTAAGCAAGATTTCTTAAGCAAGTTATTAAAGAATATACTTTATTTAAAATTGTAAAATGAAAATTCTTTTAATTATTTGTTTTTACAAAATATTGTCTTCAGAATATGAGATTATAAATGTTGAAATATTTCTATAAATTAATACTAACTAATCTGAAATTTTATCATGACTAAGATTTTATATTGTTCAAAATTCGATATCAAAAAGAATTAAGTCTCAAATCTGTGATCAATTTAATACTCTGAAATTAAGAGAGTAACCTATTACTAAGTAATTTAATCTACCAAACGATTTAATTAAATGTATTCAGCATTGTGTAACAAGTTGCTTAACTATGCCTCTTATTAGATGATTCAAATTATTATGTTAATCTAATAATTGTAGCGTTGCTCATCGACTTCAGATACTACAAATGTTAGAATTAAAATAGACATTAACAACTACACATACATCAGTAGATTTAATTACAGGTATGTAATAAATGTGGAACTTATCTTGAAATATATAAAAGGAATACTTTTTCTGAAGGAACAACTCGTTTCATTATTTTAATCAGAAATTGAAGCATCGTTGCAACCAGTTCAATGACTACATATGTTAAAATTAAAATAGACATTAGAAACTACACGGATATCAATACAGATTTAATTACAGGTATGTAATAAATGTGGAATTTATTACTTGAATATAAAAAAATGAATACTTTTTCCTAAGGAATAACTCATTTCATCATTTTAATCACAATCTTTATACGAAAAATTTCTTTAAATTTCCTAATCTAGGAATTAAAATGAATAAATTTTACCTAATTAAAGAAAACTGAAATTTATTGTGAGGGAAAGAGAACATTTCACTTTAGAAAAGAAACGCACAACGTTTTAAGTTCAACTTTTTTTTTTTTGTTTATTTCGAATCAGATTTAAGATAGCTAAAGGATGAATAAAAAAATAAATGTGCAGCTTTGCGCTTCGAGCCATCATTTTAACGCACTAAGTGATGTTTGAAAGAAGCAAAAAACACTAAAATGTTGTTTTTCAAATTCCACTTAGAATCGGAGCTTATATATCTCTTGAGAATTCCACATCTGGCTGTGGATCAAAAAGTAATTAACTAAAATATCAGAAAAGATAAATCAGAAACTTTAGCTACGATTTGCAGTCTCTCCAACGCTTCAGTAAGGATGATTCTTTTTTTTTTATTTGTAGTTTGTTTTAAAGTCAGAAAATTCTCTTTTCCTGATTTAGTTTGCTGTTTCTGTTAGATTTAATGTCACACTTTTGATTAAGAGATAAAGTTTGCAAGTTTACTCATACGCTTTAGCTCTTTCAGAAATGAAATTTATTTCAAGGGATTTAGTTGCAAGGCGTCTTTAATTATAAATGAAGTTTCAATTAAACTGAGACAGTCGTTTGAATTATTTTTTGAATCTTATTTATTCGGAGAAACGTATATTATCATGTACTAAAATTTCTAAGAAAATTGTGAATCGTTCTGTGAAATGTTTCGTTTCATGAATTTATTATTCATATAATTTGTAGAAATATCCATTAATTTAAAATAAATGTTGAGACAGTTTATTCATGAATGAACTCTACATTGTACCGTTATTTCATTTCCTATCAAAATCTGAATACGATTTTTATTAATCCAAAATAATTTAATATATTTAATATTAATACATGTCATTGATGAAGTTCAAAAGAAATAGAAAATGATGATTAAATACAGAATTTTAATTTGTAACATGTATAATGAAGAAATGTTTATCTCTTAAAGTATTGTAATCTTTTGTTTGAAATACCTAGAGTCAAAATGAAATGAATAAGGGATATTTACTTATTCTTTGTCATCTTATTCTGTTTTAAATTTAACAAATTCATTCATTCATTTTCCATAGTCAAAAGATGCATATTTATACATTTTATGTTCAGACCCTACAAATTGTCTGTCTTCATTATAGAAAAATTCCCTATATAATTTTACCATGAATTTGATTTTCGTATTTGCATTTTAATAATTTTTATTGAATAAGGATTGTTAAATTGAACCTGAAATGAGAATTTTAAATACATGAATGACAATATATTTACTCCGTCGTTCTCTATAAATATAAAGGTATTTTCCAAACATTTAATAATAAAATATAATTTCAAAAATGTTTGAAGGTGCAATTTAATGAAGATAGGCTTAAGTATTCATAAATGTTGATCGTATTCAGCAGTATTCAAAAATATTTTCATTCGTATCCAGTAACAATTACGACAAATTATTTACAATTCCATGCAGGACTATTATCAAGTAATGCTTTGAATTAATAATTTTTAACGAGATATATCAAGCATGAAACATATAATTTAATAATCAATGCTGGTTTAAAAATAAGCAAACATTTTAATTCTTTATTTATTTGTCTTCACTCTTTTTAATGCTTTTTCATTTAAACGAAAATATTTTTTTTTCGCAGATCAATTTATTATTTGTTTTGTCTCCAGCTACTCCAATGACTTAATAAAATGAATGATAGAAATGAGCATATATTTATATGATATAAATTATGTCAACTATGCAGTTATTTGAAATCAGCTTCTATAAAACATAAATCCAATTATTAAATGGAAAGCTATACAGTCGATATGTTGGGAAGGGTCAAATTTTGTATTACGGATTTTTTTTGTTAAATTCTAACTACAAACTGTATTTTTTATTTGATATTTTACATAACATAGCAAAGGGTTAATATAATATAAATTTTCTAAGACCAAAAGTTTGATTTAAGACACAGTTATATATTCATGATATTATTTTATAATATCTCTTTCAAGTTTTTACTTAGACCTTAGGTAAAAGAAATGTGAATTTTTTTCACTAGCATTATTATAGTTACAATAAATAACTTTATGAACATTGCACTTCCTTGGAAAAATGGAGAGCACAACAAATAATTTTAGCATCCAACTATACGTTAATTTCTTTTTCATAGTAAAAAAGATTCAACTGGAACCTTGAGTTCCAGTTGAATCCTTTAAAATGCCTTTATGATTAATATAAATTATCATAGGAAAGCATTGAGAGATTTATAATTTGCATTTATTATTATGATGGAATAATGGCATATTTTTAGTATTTAATGCAAAGTATCTTTACATAATGAACAAATATTTTGTAAGAACTTTTAAAATAATATTAAAAACATTTGTTCGTTTTTTTTTCCTAAAATAGAATATATTTAGATTCTATTTTATATTAGACATTAGAATATATTAGACATACAGCAAAATAAAACATTTATAACTCATGCACCAATTACTTAGAGCTATGGTTTTTAAAACAAAACAATTGAACAGAAATATAAAAAACATCATTTATATACTTTTTTCAGTAGAGGAAATGTTATTTTTTCAGTTTTGTGGACAAAACAAAATTTTATTCTACAAAAGGAATTCACAAAATGTTTTCATTGCCATATTTGTAGGGTTTTTTTTTTTATAAATCTCTGAAACTTGTTACCCCTGCCCCACCCCTTCTCCCCACAAAAGAATAAACTTAGCAAGTCTGTGCATGTTCAGAAACACCTATTTGTTAATAAATGTCATATTATGAGTTTCACATTTAAGCCAAGAAACTAAATTTCTAGAAAAAATTATTTTTACACAATAACGACAAAAAATTAAGCAATATTTTATCTAAAAGTATTTTCACACATCAACAAGAATATTAAATTCCGAAATTCAATAATGTAGTTAATGATTCTAAAAAATAAATTTTAAATCTTGCTAAATAATTTAAACTTATATTATAGAAGAATTTTAACTTATGCCCATTCAGAAAATGTTCTTTCTATTAACAAAATATTCCACCTGAGGGTAAATTAAGAAATTCTTTTATAAAATGCATTAACAAATTTTACCTCATCTTTTTAGTGAAATAATGCATCAACATAATAATATTTCGTAAAACATGAATATTAATAAAAAGCACAAAGTTTATAAAAATTAAAAATAAATGTGCGTAATATACCTTTCTTCGCTAATTAACTTTCTGTAATATTCAGAATTACATTAATGATAAACAGGTCATGTCTTGCATGTTTTTTTTTCTCTCCCTGAATTTTCTTTAAAGTCAAATCTCGTCAAACTTGTTTTAAACACCCCGCAGAAAAGTATTATTTCACTTTTTTTTTGTCCAGACACTATTAAGAATGAAACGTCTTATCTTTTACTCAAAAACTCCCCATCGTTAGAGCAGATAAAGTAATTTTAAACTTTCGGGAAGTTAAGTTAAACAGTGGTAAATGTCGTTTTTTATGCCTGTTTTAAGCTAAGAGTTACTCTTTAATGTTCTATGTTTCAAGGAGCTTTAGAGTATCTCTTGGGAATTTATTTGTTTCTAAAGAAGATAATTAAAAACAAAGCACATGTTTTCAATAGTATTAATTAAAAAATATCTTTTTTTTTGTATTTTAACAAAATAAAATGTCACAATTTAGTTAAAATGATTTTTTTTGAATACTTAGCAATAATATAAGCATTGAATTAAGGTGGATGGCTTAAAAATAAATTATCTGGCTTATAAATTTTTATATATAATTTTTGATATCTTTATTATTTATGTTAAAACTAATGGTAGTAAAAATAAAAGTATTTGTATATTTGTAATTTGTTAGGAATAAATTCCAAAATTCTACTTCTAATAAAATGGTATAAATGCATTTTATAAACTTCAGGAAGATTAAAGGTTGAAAATTTTCAAATTAGAACTACCTACAACTAATGCGGTTTAAATTTTGTAGAGAATGTAGTTAATAAATTCATTAAACTCTCAATTAAAAAAAAGTTTGAATTTTTTTTAGTTTTTAAAATTTATTTTTCTTGGGCTTTACGAATATGTTTTTCCTCTAAAAGTGAAATCTGAAGAAAATATGTATATATTAAAATACAAAGTGTTTTTTTTTAAACAAAGAATAAAAACACTTTCAAAGTCTCAATATTACACTTTTCATGAAAACCAAAGACACTTTCAACTTTATTTACTCTAGTTCATATTGCCATAATATATACCTTTTATATTAAAAAAAAACTAGTGGCCAGGGCTCTATTTTTCTTACGAAAGGTATTCTCAAATGTCACTTTTATTCGCAGAACTTTCCATTTTTTTGATAAGCAGAAGTGAAATTATTAATTAACAATAATTATATTTAAAAACTCTTATCTGATTAAATGTTAGAAATAATATATCGATATTTGATGATTAAATAATATATTTATAAATGATATCACTAATTAAATAATTAAGATAATAAAGTATTGTTGCTAAAGTAAGTAATCACGAAGTTATTAAATTATTTTAAATGGTTTCTGATCATGACATATTAAATTGTATTGCATAATGTAACAAGGAAAGGTGTAATGTATTAAAATGTGCTTAATGTAAGAAAACAAAGGTGTAAAATGTCAAAAGGTGATTGATGTAACAAACAAAGGTGTAACACGTTAAAAAGTGCTTAATGTAACAAAGATGCCTTTTTTTATTTGATAGATTCAAATAAAATTATGAGAATTCAAATTGTTATATTCCAAATTATTTATTTGTCTCTTAAGGATGAATTTGTTTGGATCGATTTATTTTGCAGCTAATGTTTCTAAATTGAGATAAAATAATATAAAATCTTGCAGAAATATCTATAGAATTATTAGGAAACGGGACTTAAAATTAAAATTTTGAAATTCAAAAGTGAGTGTGAAAAAGATGGTGTAATTTTCAGTAAAAAAACATGACATTAAGTACAATTTTTAAAATTCTCTAGGCTATTTTACTAGCTTATTGGAACAATAAATAGACACTTAAACCAGTTTTCATCTAACAAAATTTTTCGAATCTGTCAAAATTCATCCAAGATACCTTTCTTTTCTAAAGTGCTTCTAATGGAGGTGTCAGGTATTCAAAAAATTTATGACTGAAACTGCATTTTAGCTTTTAAAAAGAAACTTAAAATGTGAAACTGCTTTATTTTTTTAGAGGATTAATTTTATCTTCCCTTAAAAATGCCTCAGGAGATTCTGCTATGGATGGTGGTTTCTTAATCACATAATTTGATTTTTACACTATATCAGTAACTGTATTTTCCTATGGAGAGTGATAAAATGAAAAGAATAAAAGATAAATTTCGGTAAAAAGGCACCAAGAGGATTAAATTTATAGCTATGCAAGTTATTGATATTCTTTCGCATATTTATTACAAATTTTCCAACCTTTGAATTAATTTTATGACTATTTTAAGAAACTTCAAATTGTTAAAGAATTTTAGTCTAAATTTAGTCCCAGCCATAGCAATTTCGTTATTTTTGTTGGTTTTCATTTATTTTCTTTACAAGAATATTAGTTTTGCAATAGTGTGAGAAATTTTCGATTGAATTTTAAAATTTATATGTGTAAATTCAATTCACAACCCATATAATTTTTATGCCGGCGTCCTGGCATAGGGGTAGCGCGTCTTCCCCGTGATCTGGGCGTCCTGGGTTCGAGTCCCGGTTTGGGCATGGTTGTTCTTCAGTTGTTCTATCTGTGAGATGTGTGAATGTGCCCTCCTGTAAAAAGGGGTTGTGCAAGCGAATGAATGATGCGTGAGTGGCAAAGTCGTACTCTTGGCCCTAGTTGGCGCTGCTATAAAAAATAAGAGACGTCCCCCTCAGGCTTAAATCGCTGTCTTCGTAACAGCGGGCTTGTCAGTGGCAAGTGCCATAAGAAACAAACAAACAAACATATAATTTTTATTGTTATTAAAATAGGTGTACTGCAAATTGGCTGTTGCTGATAACGTTTTACACGATTATTGCGTGATAAGAAACGTATTTGTAAAAAAAAAAATCAGAATAATTATATAATTTTTGTTGTCATTCCGTTGTTTGCTATGGTTGGAAGAAACGTTAATACTTTTTATAACTAATGAGATTTTTTTTGATAATAAAAGCAATAAAGTGTGGGGAAATTTAGAAATGAGAGACTTTAAGATTTTATACTGAGCTTAATATGTAAATTTTCATAATGATGGATGCTTCCATCATGCTGTTTTTTTTTAATTATGCTATATTATATACTTATATTAGGATTATTTTAAACATTTTTCCTTTAATCTAGATCATGAATTATGTCACCCTAATTTATTTCTCAAAAAAAGAAAACAAATATGCAAATAAAGGTTAAAGTTTTACAAGTGAGCAATATTTTTTTTTTATAGATATAACTTCAGTAATCTCGTATGCATGCAATAATTAATTACGATTTTTTTATTTTTTGATCCATTTATATTACAAGAAATCACGCGGTAATAAGGAGTAATATAACTTCTATGTTTGGAACCAATTTACCTTGCATGATCTAGTAGAGTTTACGTATCCAGTGCTAATATATTATATTAATCTATAATTGGTTCCTACTTATTTTTTATCTGTTTTATTTTAAGTTTACTTCCTACAAATAACTTCAGATAAAATTTTAAAAATACATATTTGCAATTAATTCCGAAGTATTTTTCGGATGATAAATACGTGGATGTTTTATTAGAAAATTTTTAAGATTGATTTTAAAAAATCAAATAATCATTTATAAAATGAAAATACAATTAGATTTCCCTTTGTAAAAATACAATAATCTTTATTAGTATTTGTATCGACTAATATCGCCAGAATTTAATTAGATAATGCATTTTTTTGTCGCAGAGAAATAAACTGGACCAAAAAAAATATTGAAAGAAACGTTATCTCCTCCATCGAAGAAAAATTTCATTTGATTAAACTCCAGTTATGAGGTGAACAAACCTACATTAATTAACTGAGAGATCATTGTCAATTAAGGTGTCGACCATTACGATAATCATTAAATGAAATTCATTAATAATTTCTCTTTTTCTTATACTTCGAAAATGAAACTTCAAGTAAGAACTAAGAAAAAAAGTGAAGATCTACATATCATGTCAGAGGAACATAAAAACGGTGAAGACACCTTTAATTAGTCACAGTCCTTAATTCTTCGAACCAGAATAACTGCTGATACAGGTCCCTAAATAACCTGTTTCATCGTTCTAAACGTACTAAATTAAGTCGTCTCCAAGCTTACTGCACTCGCTTCATTTAGCACCGAGGAGCGTCTGCCATTAATTCCAGTTTAATGTGACTAGTTAGCCTAGATTGTGAATCATAATTTCTCGTTGCTCTGAAGGGAGTTTTCTAATTAAGTTCCTGAAATGAAGCGATAGGTAATGAAAAATTTCGAGATCAAGAAAAAAAAATATTGGGAGAGTTTCCTTAACGAAATTTGTAATTGTTCAATAAATATGGAGGACAAAAAGCTTCCATAATCTCTTTTTTTATTTATCTCCTATTATTAATATAAACTTTCTTAAACTGTAATTTAATAACAATAATAATTTATTAAAACTTTATAAATTTTTAAATATTTTACCTACGTTCTATTTCCAATAAATATTTTTATACACTTATTTAAAATAGAATGATATATTCTTAAGTTGAGAAGCTAGAAGAGATATTTTGCATTTCTATGAATGTTAATTCTTTTTCATGAGGATATTCATGTGAAAAATGCTTACAGTGCATTTCTTTGAAAAATAATTAGGCAATAAGATTTCCTAAAGAAATAGGGTGAAATAAATTAAATTAAAAATAAATATATAAACCTTTTGCAAATTTTCCAAAAACTGAAAAATAACTCTTAGGAATTAAATTGAATTTTTAAATTTTTTCTTAAAGACTTCCTTAGCATCTTCTAAGTTTTGGTAAGCATTTTCTCATTTTTCAAGATAAAGGCAGATTTTCCTCATTTAATTTGAGAAATGAGAAACATAAAATTGTATAACTGTATTTGTAGTTCTCTTTAATTCATTTATGCTGTTATTGATTATATAAAACTACATAGGATGTTCAAAACTCTAACACTGTTTCAAAAATTCTACGTATCATTTTTCAAATATATTTTTTATGATCTCGAAGTCAAGCACTATATCGTTAACAGATTCAGAGAAATAAAGATGATATATGCTCTTTTCCTATCAGAGGATTTACGAAAAGTAAAGGAATGTTTTCTTTAAAAATAGACAATTGAATAAGAAAATCCTTAAAAAAGTGAGATTATATTTTGTAATTAGATTATTATAATGAGTAAAGCATCCAGTTTTCTATTGAAAAGATATCAGAGTTGAAAAAGCACTTTCATATGAAATACTGAGAAGAAAAGAAGATAAAATCCAATCTGAATAATCTGCTTTAAATTAATTTACTAAATAAATGTTTTGGATGCTGCATGCATTAAAGTAATTAAATGCAAATATTCTGAACATAATATAATGCTGTCCTGCGCCCTCAGTGCCTATAACGCTGAGTTAACTAACCAATTGGATGAGCACAAGATGGAAAGGAAAAAAAGAAAGAAAGAAAAAAAAAAAAAACCCGACAAACCATTTAGAATCTCCACAGAAAACCTCATCGGAGTTGCATCCTGCACAACTATATTATTATTTTAGCAAAGTAATAATTAAAAGAAGGGAAAAAATTCATTAAACAAATGTTGACAATGGATTGAATTTACAAAGAAATGTTGTTTTTTACAAATGCAGACTCTTTACATTTTTTGAGGCCGTTAATTTTGAGTAAACTATACAGAGATTACTATTTGAAGAGAAAAAAAATGTGATATGATAAAAATTGATAAATAACATTGAAAACATCTATAAGACATATATAAGTACATAAAGGAATATTGTAGAATCAGAAATCTGCAGCTACTGTCTGGATCTAGTGGTTTCAATTTCTGTTTTTCTTTATGAGAGCTTAGTTAGTTGATTCTGTAAGATATTACATTTACGGGGGAATAATTTAGGTTGATTTTGACGAGTGACATTTTGGAACTTAGAAGACAATGAAACTTATATTAATTCTAAACAGTGAATATTCGATAATTATGGAAAACAATTTATGCTTAAGAAGTATGCTATAAAAATAATGATTAGGAATGAAAAAAGAAATATTACCTGGAATTTTGTTCCTTAGCTTACTGTGATCAGATAAAATCTATATTTTCGAAATATCTTATAGAATATATTTGCAATTCAGGATAATATGATGTAAAAAACATATTCAGATACAGCTTATGTTTGGCACTTTCAAACAAATTCAAAAATTAAAGCAATGAAAAAATGAATTACTTTAAAAAAATTTTCCGCCCCATTATCATTTTTACATTTCTTTTCCAAGTTTAAGAGAATAGATTTGAGAAACTTGTATGATTAATGTATGAAAACAAGATTTTAATATTTTTTTTTTTAACTAACAGGTGTTATTTTGAATTTTAAGAAAATTCTATAATGTAACATAATAAAATAACATTGACTTTTAATAAAGCATTTTATGAAATTTCTCTGATTTGATTATCTTAAATATTTACACCGTACTTAAAAATACGGATTTAATGTATTAATTAATCCAAATCATTTGATAAATATTATTAAATGAAGTAGAACATTATTTGTTACAATTAATTACATTATGGAAATCTGTTTGAAGTTCTGTTAAAATCATTTATGCATTAGAATTTATAAAGAATTGTAAACAAAGCATTTGAAATACATTAGCTAATGCGCGAAACTTATAAATAATTCACAAATCTTGAATAAAATAGTTTGCAAACAAAATTTTATTTCATTAATATAATTATGCTGTCTTAAATATTAAATTTACTAAGAAAATGCTTGTTCATCCTCTCAGAAAAATAAATTTTAAATAATATAAATCATTTATTTTATAAAGAAGTTTAGTGGATTACGAGTTAGAAGTAATTCATTCTTCGAACCCATCAAAAATACATTTTATTAATGGATGGTCACTCTATAAAGCATTTTATTTATGCAGAATTCTTTATCAAATTATATATATACATGTTCATTTTACTTAACAAATAGAAAATATCAGACGATTTAATGTGAGACTATTTCACTTCAAATGAAAATTTTGTAACAAAATTAAGTCGAATTCAAGAACTAAATACGAATAATTTATGGAAATTTCAGAATGATTTTGTTATAATGTAACATAATTTTTATTTATTTATTTGAAATATTTCAAATACATTGAATAAAACATATTTGATACTTCCAAATAGTATCACGTGTGATTCATCAGTTTTGAAAATGTTACTTAAAATTAAGATGGATTTTGAATTTCAATTTTTTTAAAGAAAATCGAATGTTATGTAGAAATGATCTTTTTGTATTTTTTCTTAAGTAGTAGATTTTCTCTAAAGGAAATCTTTTTTGTAATAAGTTAAGCTTAATAAAAGTTATGAACTAGATATATAGATATCATAATTTCAAAATGGAAATTTTAAAGTTTTATTTAAAAAAATTACTCTATGGATAATACTAACTTTCAAACAAATTACAATAAAAGTGCAACAAATATATATGCTTTCACTCGGTAAATATTTAAATAAAATTAAAGTTTCGAAATAGTGTACTCCTTTAAATTAAATTCTTAAACATTTTGTTGAAATTAAAAGAAAAGAAGATTCAGAGACTAACCCAGTTCATAGGAATTTAAACCCTTAAATGTAACTATTTAAATACTTGTACATTTTAAAACATTTATCTCTAAACGAAATATTTTAACAACCATCATTTGATAAGAAATCTAAAACTCAATTCAAATAATTTTCAGTTGAAAAATAATGGATATATTCCTATTCAAAGAGAAAATTCTTTCCAGCACCATAGCATTAATTTAAAATTTATTAAAAATGAAAACAAGAATTCAAATTTCTTATTTTTTTTTAATTGATAATTTAATTACATCTTAATATGGTTTTTAACGTTTGAAAAATATTTTTGTAACTGAAATAAAAAATAACATTTTTTGAAATCTTTAACGAATAAACTTTAAATATAATAAAGGCATTTCCATCTGTAGATTTATGAAAATTGTCACAGCATAAAAGATAATGTGTCTTTAGTGTTTTCAAATCCTTAGAAGAAAATTAAAATTTCTTAAGTGACTGCTTGAGCTTCTTTAACTAAAAAGTTTTATTTTAAAACTCTTACACAATTTTTTGAATCCTAAAAACATTAAGATTTTTTACAATTCCTCACAAAATTCAATCAAGCACATTTCACTTACAATAACAACATTTCTTATAGCAGAATCACGAAAAATTCTTACGATATAGGAAAATATAGTTTCCAAGTTCACAGCAATTCTTTGAAGTCTTTGAAGAGATACAATTTATTCCTTTTGAAGAAATCAGTTTCATTCTTCTCTTCCTTTTCTTTGTGATGTGTCAGACCATACTATTTATGATCCTCTCCAAAGTAATACGAAGCTGAATGAATTCCATACAACGTGGCAAAAGGGATTTTGTATAGAAATAGACAGCGGGAAATGTTCTATCTATATATGTTCTCTTGTCGATAATATTCTCTACAGAATATTTTTTATATGGACAGAATACTACAAAAACCTTGTGTTACATAATAAAATTTGTGCTGATTAAAAATGCAAAGGCAAAATAATTCCAATCTTTTCCGTTTCTAAATAGTTAAATAATGCCAGAATTATCAATGGAATCTTAAACTTTATTGATGAATTGATGAATTGCAAAACAAAACTCTAGAAAAAAAAGACGAGATAAATTAAAACACTGGTGTTGGGATTCTTAGATAAATGTTTGCTTTTTGTCAGTGCCTTGAATAGAATGAAAGCTCAAATATTTGCATTACTCTAAACTGTGATGAATAAAACATTTTACTTTTATTTGTCTGTCATTTATTGAAGTTCTAGCTGAAAGAATTCTTTAGTCTGGTAAAGCACAGATTTAAGTAAAGAATTTAGGTGATTTAGATAAGTGTCCAAGTTTTATTAAAAACTTTTTCAGTAGTTTCTATTTACATTTAAGTTTTGTCTAACAAAATGGCGATTATTATTATGATTTTTTTTAATGTAGGGATATTGTAACAAGGAAACTGATGTTTCTACATCACTTAAAAATTGAAATTTGATTTGAAAAATTTAAATTTATAGTTTTGTGAAATATACTGAGATTATGTTTTTGAAAAACAAAGTCCAGATCCAGACCAATTTACCTATTTTAAAAGATCAGTTGACGAGGATAACATCTGAGCCCACTCTAGGATCTCCATAATTTCACCTCTACCCACCACTAATGGACATTAGATCATCGACTATGGTTATAATCGAACAGGAAAGCGTTGAAACACTTTCTACTACAGTTTATTTTAAAATTTCATGAAAAAGAAGAATTAACAAAAGTGAAAAACACCTCTGAAATAGCATCTTCTTATAATCAAACATATGAATGGTATTTCAATGTAATAAATTTAAAAAGCTAGTGGTAAGCATTAATGCTAAGAGATTTAAAACATCAATATTGCCACAATTTAAATATATATTTTTGATGTAAAATTCTATAATATTTTTTCTATTGCGTTTAAATATTATAATTTTGAGTTGAAATTTGTATTATTTAAAATTAACATAAATTAATAAAAAAAGTATTTTAAACATTTCACATCACATTCATGTTTTAAACCAGAGTAAGCATTATTAATGTTTAATCAATAATAAAATAAAAAGTTCTATGAATTCCCCATCAAAAACAATGATGCCATCTAGTTCATAAGCAGAATAACGAAACAGTGCCTTCAATGCAAACTTAGCCTGCTTTAGATCCACATAGTTTTTTTTTCCACACGGATTGAGTATAAATCCAGGTACCTAACTATTTTGAAGCCTTCATAATATTAAACAATAGTTACCCAAGGCTATTCCATGTAATTAACATTTTCAGAATTTGCATTTCATTCTTTAGTTCCAAAATCTTTTCCCAAATCATTCTCTCTATACTATTACCTTTTAGAAAAAAATTTATGAAGAAGCAATATTTTTCAATAATTATTGATATATTTTTATGACAGTTGAAACTTTCGTCTTTAAACCAAATTTGTAGATTTCTAACAAAGTTTTCTCAGCGGAAGTCTGTTTAGCCCGCTGTTCGAATATAAGTTTAAACGATAGCTACAAAACGAAGACAGCTAAATAAATAAAATTTATTACACAGAATTAACACCTATATCCTAGACACCTTTCAAATTTGTAGCCAAATCCAACAAGGGAATGGCTGTATGTCTGTCTGCACTTTCAGAAACATGCAAATTCGTAACTCAAAGAAGCAATGGCTTAAATATATTAAATTTGGTATGAGGTTGACAGATTGCATTTCTATGTCAATTTTTTGTTTCAATTGGATGATAAAAATACCTCATATTTACTTTTAACCGCTGCCAAAAGATGACACGATAGATTCAGAAAAAAATGCTAAATTCTTGTCAAAAAATTATTTTGTAAATACTGCACACCAATGCCATGTGAGGCTTTTTTCACATGACAAGTTTATTAGAGTATGGAAGAATGTTTTGGAGAGACCCCTCTGACAGGTTGTATATTATATATATATATATATATATAGTAACCAATCTTAAGTAAGAAAAAGTTTGAAAACGAAACTAAAATGAAAACGAAACACAAACAGTTTCGAAATCGCAACTAAAATTTATAACCTATTTAAACTAAAACCAAAAAAATAACTTCATAGTATTTAGAGAGCGCAATTGCAGCTACTTCTAAAACACAGATGAATTGATACAAAAGTATTAGAATCAAGTTAATAGGAAAAACAAAAATTCAAAAAAATTAAACCAAAAAAATATAAAAAATATAAAAAAAGAATCCGGTCTGAAGACTTTTTCAAGGGTCACCCTCAGGCAGGGATTCAAAGAAAGGGATTTTTTCTGTGAGGAAATACAGACATTGTCTAATAATGATTCCTCGTGACCCGAAAATCCCCTGAAATTATGCTCAAGAGATATACCATTTTAACAGAAAGGAAATATAAAACAACAAATAAGAAGAAATTAACCACAACAAAGTGGTTAATAGTGGTAAATAGTGCCTTTTCGTTTTTAATTTTTAATTATAGTGCTATTTTTTGTTTTTAATGTTATCTTTGTTGTGGTTAATTTCTTCTTATTTGTTGTTTTATATTTCCTTTCTGTTAAAATGGTATATCTCTTGAGCATAATTTCAGGGGATTTTCGGGTCACGAGGAATCATTATTAGACAATGTCTGTATTTCCTCACAGAAAAAATCCCTTTCTTTGAATCCCTGCCTGAGGGTGACCCTTGAAAAAGTCTTCAGACCGGATTCTTTTTTTATATTTTTTATATTTTTTTGGTTTAATTTTTTTGAATTTTTGTTTTTCCTATTAACTTGATTCTAATACTTTTGTATATATATATATATATATTCCATTTTATAGGAAATAAGCACTTTTTGTATAACGTTATTGCGTACCAATAAGAATGGACAATACTTCAAAATCTGCCAATATGTTCCAATTATAGAGTGAATAGTCGATTTCATGAATCAATATTATCAAATTTTTATAAGATTCTTTCATTATTCTAGAATATGTTATTAGAATTAATGGTATAGCATCTCCCTCATGGTTTAGCATAGCGAATCATTGATAAACAATCGCCATTTTACGATTTGGAATAGACATTGATTACCTTGTGGTATTAAAACAGCAAAAATGAAAGTGAAGAAACAGTAATATTTTTAAATTTCTGGAAAGGAAAACCTGAATATTCCTAATGTCATTTTGAGAAAATGAATATGTTAGTGTTTGTTTCGCAGGAGATTCCAAAATTGCCATTTTGAACCACATAATTCTGAATGTTTTTATTGATAAATGTAAGTGTCTCACTATATTATTTAATTATTATAATAATTAAGGATAACTAGACGCAATTCTTCAATATATCTGTTGGCTAAGAATATTTAAAAAAGAAAATGCAATGTAATTATAATTGCTATAAGATAAACTATATAAACCAAAGCCTTTTTAATAAAATTCTTCAAAATTGGAGAGTATTAGTACATTTTTATAAGCATATTCTTTATAGACACCCTAAATCTATAAGAAATGCAAAATGTAAAATTCATAGAAAAAATTATTAAAATTATTTTTTTCAGAATTATTAAGCCCACTTTATTTCATAAACAACTTTATTCATAAATGTCTTATGTTGACTTATGCTATAATTTTTTAAGAATATTTATAAAATTTTTGGATTAAAAGGCATCTAACATTTTATTCGAGATGATATATGTTATCAGTTTTCATAGATGACAGATATTCCCCAAGTCAAAGCCACCCACGTTCAATCATACTCCATCTTCAAAGCCATCACACTTCAATTATTTTCATTCCAATACTTAGAAGAAAAAAAACTATTATGCTTATCACGCTCCAAGAAAAGTCGATAAAAATCTTTCTAATGCATACCATGTAAATCACTTTTCAATGAAAAAATGTTTTCCTAACCCTTTTCAATCATTTTCAAAATGTGAGATAAGTTCGAAAATATTTTCTAAAAAAAAGGAAACGTAACGTCTTATTTATTTCAAACTTTATTTTTAAGGAATTAACTGTTTCCTGATTTGAAGCTTATACGTCAATCTGTCAGAGATTGAAGAAACAACATCAAGAAAACGAAGGGAAAAAAACAGCTTTTAAAAAGCATTTCGAATTATTTAGCACTTTTAGAAGGGTCCTGGTAGAACGCGATAAGGCCCTTGGATTTTTTTTCACCCATAAACTAACCGAATTCTATACAGTTTTGAACTTAAGCGCGGACTGTCCTTTCCGGAATGATAAGAGCATCAGGAATAATCAGCTTACAGAGAAAAATATGATAATTTCCACTTCTAGCGTTTAATTTACACTTTTGCTTAATTGAAGGGCTCAAGAGCTTAGGACTTTGTTAGCACTTCCCTGGGAGAAAAGATAATGATAAAAGGTATTGAACCCACTGTCGTTGTCCAAAGACTTGATTGATTAACTTTCGATCAATTAAGCATCCATAAATCAAGCCAGGGGCCTGTGATTTAACATTAATTCAAAACGAACTGTGTTTCAGATTTTTTTTCTGCTAACTTGGGAACCGTTAATTTGCTAGCAGTTGTTTAACGAAGTCCTTTTCATTATTAATGCAACAGTGGGGGCTGAACTAAATCTTCTCTTTGTTTCTTTAATGGAGGCTCTTTTCCATATTTCACCGTCTTTCTTTCGTTTTTTTTCCTCCTTTTGCTTCATTTAATTAGTTTTGAAACAAATAAAGTATATTTTATGGCGTGGAAAAAATGGTTCATTTTCTGTTTCTTATTAATTTACTTCGTGAAGTATTTTATCACACATACACATTGTTAACTACTTCGAAGGAATAGGACCTTTAATGGGATAAAAATTTATTGTATATGTCTTTTTCATAAACATGGAGATATTTCTTCTAGTGTTGATTGTATTTTAAATTATAAAAATGTAACCACAATGTATTTTAGCTCTACGAAAAATATTTAAACAAATTAAAATCTATCCTATTATAGCTATTGGTTTAATATTATATATGATGCTTAATTACTGAATTTCGTGTTTTGAACTTTTTAATAACTTCTTATAAAGTGTATTAAAGCTAAACAAATCATTCCTTCTCAAAATTTGCTAAAATAAAATAAAAGAATTATATATATAAATAAATATTTTCCTAAAATTTATAAAAAAAATAATCTAAAAATATTAAGAATAAAAAAGGCTATACTTTAGAATGAAATATATTAATTTTAAGTTATGAAATGCAACATTAACTGCATTAAAAAACTTATTTCCACCGAACTGAGAAAGTGAGTGAACGCTACATAAAGACGCAAATGAAAATTAATTTTAATATTTTCTGAAAATATTTGCATATAGTATAGTTAGTAAATTAATTAAAGTAATAAAGTTAGAATAACTAAAACGGATATTAAAGGGGGAATAGAATTTCAGCAATATAAAAGATAGAAAGGATATGGGCAATGATTCATACTATCCCGCGAAAAAAAAAATTAATAAATAAAAATAATTTCTCAAAAATTTTAAAGATTATTTTGAAGAGATTTTTATAATAACATTTAGATATTTTTTTACTTTGCTTATCTAAAAATATGCATTAGATATCAAATGATTCCATTTTAGTTTTCCTTTTTGCATTCGCATTTTAAATTTCATATGAAAAAATTTCACATTCAATTTATAGAATATCTTTGCCCTGATATCTAAAATTGAAGATATTGCAATTATTTTACTAGTAACACCAATACATAGAAGTAGAAATTTAATTCATTTAGAACGAAAAATGTGAATGCATTTAAATCCAATTTTAAAATACTGCACTTTTTTTTGTTACTTGAAAATATTTCTTATATTAATGGGGAATTTTTGAGGAATTTCATAAATTATTTATTACATATAATAAAATATCCTAAAATTATATTTTGAATATACACTTGATTCTTTTTGTATAACAATTTCAATTAATTTGCTTCAAAAAATTAGTTGCCATACCATATTCAAAGTAAAATGGTTTTACACTAATGGCATTAAAGTAAAATGGTTTTAACACTATTTTCTCTTTCTTCGGATAAAGGGATGAAAAAAAAATATCTATGCATTTTAAATATTGTTGTGACTTATGGCACTTACAAGCCCACTGACAGTTATTTGTCTGCGATTTAAGCCGAGTGAGCGCCTCTTGTTTTTTCAGTAGAGCCAACTAGGGCCAAGAGTACGATTTAACTACTTCGTGCGTCACATTCGTCTGTACAACCCCTTTCTACAGGGAGGGGGGGGGGGCACATTCACGCATCTCACAGATAGAACACAGAAGACCAACCTTGCCCGAACCGGGACGCCCAGATCATGGGGAAGATACGTTACCCCTATGCCAGGACGCTGGCTTAAACATTGTAAGATATCAATATATAGTCTTTATTAAATGAAAAAGATTCCATCTTCTTTTTTTTACAGATTAACGAATGATATACGATTCTGAATATGCAAAATAACTTAAAATGAATCCAATACAAAATGTTGATAATATAGTACAATAAAATACAAAATGTTGTTTATAAGTGAGACTAAATCGGATGACTAAAATATGTTGTTTTTCTAAAAACGAAAGCGAGGAAAACTGTTTCAAGCAATTATAAAAATTATTCCCTTTTATTAATGACTATACATTGAATTGAATTTTTATCAATTACTATTTATATGAATATAAAAATTTCATACAGTTACATTAAGAAAAAGTTATCTTTAACTATTCTCTAGCAGAACAGTTTTAATGGATTAACGAAAATTCGACATGCGATAAATTATTCAGAAATGTGCTTTAAAAATTCACTTCACTATGTGTAAATAAATGAGGATTACAGGTATTCTTGGTCCATAAGAATGCATTTCGTTTTCATCATCCAAATGCACTTAATATAAAATGTGGGCTATTAGGCTCACCTGTGTGCGTAAGTAGTAGAGTCATTTAATAGGGAAAAAAATTCTGAACAAAATCAATTTTCTCCTAAGCCTGAAGTTCGAAATGTCAGCAACGTTTAAGCATAATGAATAATGATGACGATTAGTTTAGGACTTCTTTATTTATTAATGTCGATGCTTCATTTGGGGTGATAATTGCTTTTCCATTTGCCATGTGCGGCAGTAGGTTTTGCAAATGAGCAACTAACGATTGCTGAACTTTGGAGAGGGATAATTCATAGACATGAGTCATAAGAAGTTTTAGCGTGAATTGGAAACATATTATCATTAATGTTCGTATCGGCAGGTCAATTGGAGTTGTCGAAACATTTTTTAATTAGAAAATTGTTGAACCTAGGAACTTTAGATATCTGACGAAAAGTTTATACTTTCTGAGATAATGTGCTTTATAAGGAAGTTTAACACAATTGAAAAAAAAATGAAATTAATTTTTCCAAGGCGACTTTTCTTAACATTCTTAAAATTAGGGGTGAAACAACTTTTAATTATGATTAGAAACAAAAACTTATTTCCGCACAAACAAAAACTTATTTCTTAATTATCGCAATATTATTTAAAAACTACACATTATCAATTTTTTTTTATAATTAGGAAAAAAATGATTTCAGTAGTAAATTTCAAGCTGCTTAATTTGTTTTGGAATGCACATGGATTACGTATCGAAGCTTATTTAACAGCTATCTTGTAAGCTTTATGATTTTAGATATTTTACGATTTGTTTTCATTTTTAAAATCACATAAGAACTAAATATTATATAGGCTTGCGAAATAAATATGTAATATAATAAATAACAAGCAGCAATAAAGAGTATTCTCACATTTCAAAAAAAATATTTTTGTTATTTAAAAAAGACTATTTTTGCAGCCACAAAACAAAATACAGTAGACACCCGATTATCCGCGCCTGCCGCACAAAGGTTTTTTTTTTTGACTGATTTTTTTAAAAAGGTGCAGTTTTACAGTTATGCTTTTGTAATTACATAATACATTACAGTATTAAAACAGTACCTATGTATTCATTTTTCTGTGAATCCTTGACGCCTCTCGTAAGTACAAAGCACTTTTCTGTTTTCATTAACAAAATGCATTTTAGGTTAGTTTTGAGTGATATACTAAAATATTAAGCGTTAGTTAAACATTTCCTGCTGTTTATTTTACGTTTTATTGTACATAAAACGATTTTTCAAAGTTGGAATGACTGTTTTCTCTTTTGCTATACCCGTTTTTAGCTTTTTTCGGATTATCCGCGATTTTTGTTATCCGCAGCGGCCGCGCCACCCAATTCCACTGATAATCGGGGGTGTACTGTAACAAAAAAAATATCTAGGTTATGAAGGAAATTAATTTGGAAAGGGAAAATGGTGGAAAATATTATCAGTTGTAAACTGCACTGCATGCATCCTTCGATGTGCATATTATGATTAGGGCAAAAAATACCTTATTATTCACATTATACTTTACTAAACCAGAAAATATAAACAAATCTTTATCATCCATAATATACATTCCTGTTAATTGATTTAAAAATCACCAATGTATTGATAACTGATGAAGAATTACTATTATATGTAGTATTTTGTCGTTCACTGTGAATTTTCCAGTGGTTAGTCCTTATATTAGCTAGATATTTAATATTCAGTTCAGCGTTAGATTCATCCTGAATATACACTCCTTACAGATATGCTCTTGATGTTTCTTATCCATCATTCTTTTATCACCAGAATTACATTATGAAGAATGAAGACAGGTGTCTTGCAACTACTGATAAACTCTTCCGTTGTTTTTGGTTTATATTTGACAAATGCTAAGACTAGATACATAATTCTTGCTCTGTAGAGTAGAAATACGTTGAATGTTTCGATTTCCTATGAAAAACAAGGCTTGCACTCGACGCGACTCTTCAGTAATTTCTTTGGCAACCTGTTTTCAATCCTTAGAAGTCAGATATCGACTACGTGGTAAACAAACTCCTCTTCAGCCATTGCGCTCACGGAATTTACAGCAGAGTAACCCCATCGAAGAAGACTGCTGTTATCGAAGATCAGCTTCACTTTTGTTGTGCTCAGCGATAAAATACTAACGCCCTATACTTACATTTTTTTGTCTCTCATCCTCTCTCCCTCTCTCTCTCATACTCTTCCTAGCGTTGCTTCCTTCTTAGTTTTTGTCTTCTTTTCCTTTATTTTCCCCCCTTTTCTTTCCTGTTTAGTTTTATTTCATGCTACATTGCCTTAACGCCAGAGTTTTTGCGTCTTCGTTTCTGCACAGCAAAAACAAAGGGTAAAAAATAAATTATGTGAAAAAACAGCATCTGGAAAGTTGTTTATAAGTTAAGATAGTTGCAGGTGCAAATAGAAAGTTTGAGAGCGAAAAAAAAACAAAAAAAACACGGGTGGATACACTTTTTTTTTTCGCCTTTCATCTTTTGTTCTTCTTTAAACGGTTCAGAAATATTATTGCGGGATAAAGTGTGTTAAATAAAGCTATTCTCTTTTCAATAGATACCCATTTAAAGTTTGCTTCTGTCTTTATACAAAGTGAAACATTGTTTGCTCTATGCTCTAAGACAAAAGTCGATGATTCTTTCAAAATTCAGTATGCAAAAGGAGTTTAAAAGTTATGGTAAACAAATGACTTTAAGAGCTTTTCTGTTCTTTTTCATGTCTGTGTTATCTTTAGGATTAGAATGATGCATTTAGGGTGAAAAATATTCACATATTGAAATGGAATGCCGTGTAAGGATAAAAAAGTTTAAAACCTAAGTATATTCAGTTATCAACTTATCAGAAAAGAAGTAAAGGTAAGAAAATTCTCTAAATTATTGTATGCCTGTGTTGACAATAATATTATATATAATAACTAATAATAGAGGATTAAATTTCCATAATCTAAATTAATTTCTGAGAATTATAATGGTATTTGTTTATATTTCAAAACAATTTAAAAAATCATAGCAATTAAAATTTTAGAATATATAAAACTTAATATTGCATCTGGTATTAATTTTATTTTGCCAACACTAACAATAATAAAAGTAGAATAACTTTGTATTTCCTTTCGAATATCAAATATAGCTATAATAAAGATTTTTATGTATAAAAATATTACATATTTTATTATATGAATATCCACATGTAAAATTTGATACCACCCTAATATACTAATTATCTTCAACATTATATCTTTATGTGTTACTCGATTGTTTAAATAATGCCGGGGCAAGTTAAGGTCAATCAGAATGAATAACTCAGATTGAATGTATTGTGGTAAAATCTCTTTTAGCAAAAATATTAAATAGCTGCTTAAATTCTTGTGAAAATAAATTCTTTATTTTAAATTTGAAAATTTAGTTGTTAAACAACTTATTTAACATGACAGTAGAGCTGTAAAATTGAGCAGAAATGGTCATTTCTGTCCACTTTATAACCGTACCAATTCCATAAATCATTTTTCTTTCAGCTAGTTAATAAAATTCAAAAATAAACCACTGAATAAACACTTATCTAATCTGGACGATGGAATGAATAAAAAAATAATCTAGCAATCTTGTATAAAGGCTACTAAACACTTGCATTATAAGCGCAGTTGTTATAATTAAAAAGAAAATTAATGGATAACATGTCCATTGAGAGAAAGAAAGAGAAAGAACATGCAAAAAGCTTGACAGCTAGTAAAGACTAATATATGTCAAATGCAGAAAGACCCAAAAATAGTGCAGGCACTTTCTCTCTTTCCTCAACTTTCCTTCGAACATGGGAAGCCATGATTCAGGAAATAGAGCACATAAGTATGCTTGAAAGCGAACTGTTACAAGAAAACTTATTGTTAACATACGTTTGCGACTATTTATTATATATCAGAAAAAAATAATTTTCAAACTAAATTAGATAAACGGGGGAGGAGGACTATTCGATCATTCTCTACTTCAGTATCGTTGTTATAGTAGAGATGTCATGAGCTCGGCAGTCATTATGGTGAACAGTTCGCAGACCTCAATCTCACATACTTTGTAAAAACTGTTAGGTAACAAAATCAGATCTTGAATCTGATTTTAATTTGAAAGAAGGCAATGCTGATGTAGCTCAATTGATCAACACATTTCTGTTCTGGTTTATCCAGCTGAATTAGTTTGGCATCTAGATATAAAATTATACTATATCAAAACACTTAAAAGAGAGCATTAGTCACTCGTCCTCTCTTGATCCATGATCCGAAGACAATATTACACTAGTGATAAAGACGACTACAGTTAAGAAATTATAGTCCTGAAAAGACCGAATTCAATAAGGTAACTACTACTCATTACGTATTAAATATGTTAAAAGATGTCTCTTTGGAACAGAAGTTTGAGAAGAGGACACGTATCCTGTACATGTAGCAGTATCCTGATTTGTTAGTGATACACAATTATAAGGTTAAATTAAAATAGCTTCAAATATCTTGAGCACAGAGTTTTTAATATATCTAAAATTAAAAAAATATAAGCAATTAAATCAGCTGTCAAGAAAAGTAACGATTGAAATAAATTTTTGAATGAATTATTTAGCAAATTTCGAATTAATACGTACACCAGATTAAATGAAATAAAATAACTATTTTATTACTCTGTATATATTTCTAGATATTATTTGAATTATTTAAAATAGTATTTGAATGGATTATTTTTAATTTTAATCCAAAAATTTTCATCTTTACGCTTATTAATTATTTTTAAAAGCATGTTTGCATTATGAAGGATAATATATAAAATGGATACATTTCTCCAACCTGTGAAATGTGATTTTCGTAGCTCATACAAAAGAATGATAGTTTCTATAAAATATTTGTACATTTTATTTTCGGCCGGAATGCCTATAAATCTTTCTCCAAATAAAAAGGCATTTTTTATGATTCCTTCCCGTATATGTAGAAGGTATAACGTATTCGGTGTTATATAAAACTACTTCAAGATGTATTTTCATAACACATTTTTTATTATGTAATTCCTTTTAGTAATTTTATGCTCTTCTCTCTATATTTCTCATCATAAGACAATATATTTTTTTATATTCCAATATAATTATATTTTTCAACCATATTCTCTTATTAGGAAATAGAACTATTTTATAGATTTAAAGAAATGATTTCATTTCATAGAAGATCTGATAAAATGCCTCAATATTACAAAAAAATAAATATTTTATTTTGTTTAAACGCAACGAAATTAGTTTTTCAGATAAAGTGGGAAAATAGTCCTGCATGATAATCGTCCTAATCAAACTCAAAAGGATATTACTGTCCAAATTTCTTTCTCAAAAATTAAAAAAAAAAGGTAAGACAAGTGACTACAGCTTCATTTAGCTTCATTGACAATTAAAATAGCATAAATGTACATGATGCAGGATTTATAAGATAGGCAAATATAACGAATATAAAGAAAAAATTAAAGAAGTTGAAACATTTGAATATTCTATAACTTTAAAAATTCTATAGCAATATATTTTTTTATGTAGATATTATTTTTATTTTGCGGCATGAATTTAAAATAATTCGTGAATAAAAATTTCTTTAGTTTGATTTCAGATGAAAATGCTAAATAACTACCTTTTAACAAAACATGCATTTTTCTTTTGCAATTCTTGCATTCATTACAGATTCTTATTGTAAAAACTTTTATTTTTGTCAATTTTATGGTAAAATATTTTGATAGCAAAGCATTAAAAATAGAATTGATCATGCATATATACTTAAATCATTCCTTATATCTGTATGTTTCTCAAAAGCAATTTGAACAGCATATTTTCAAATTTGTATAAAAACTTCAAAACAAAGACATTTATTTCAGTTGATAAATTAGTAAAGTCTGATAAAGAAATCAAAACACTTAAAACGAATACCCATTTCCTTTCGGAAATCAATATCGGATATAATAAAAAGTTGTTTACTGTTTCGCAAGAAAGGAAACATGCATGAAAATAATTTACATCAGAACCGTTTTTATGCAGCAGTATCTCATTTCCTTACTTAGAATATCAATTTTGCTAAAATCAATATATAAAATATCATAAAATTATCCTAAATAGATATAAAAGTAAATATTTAAGTTTTAGATTAGATTATTTTTGTTAATTATAATATGCAGGAAATTAAATAAATATATTTACATATTGGAAGTACAATTATGATCAAATTCATAAATATGTGTGAATTGATCCTTAGAATTTAATTCGTTTATTAATCTCTATATCCTACAAAATTCTTCTCCGTAATATAGTTTAATAAGTTTTTTTTTTTTTTTTTGCCAAGCTAGAAATATAATGAAAATTTCTTTTCCAAATATATATCAAAATTAAAAATCAACAAAAATTTTAATGCTTAAATTTTGTCTATTTCATTCTCATGAATGCCTATGTTTATAATTAAGAAGGATCAAAGTTTTTAATTAAAAACACTTTTTGGATAGAAAAATAATGGATTTCAAAAAAGAATTATCATCCAGGGTTTTAATGTTTTTATTTTTCTATTGGAACTGGAAACTGTATTATTTTAAAAAAATGAATAATGAAATAATATTATATAAAGTGAAACATTAAAACGGTTCATATCTTTTTAACGGTTTCTTTTATCTTTTTAACGGTTCATATCTAAATAATCAATAGTAATACAGCGAATCTAGCATTTTTAAGTTTACAATCATTTTACAAAAATTTAATAAGGTATCTGTAGATTGTAAATTGACTCACTGTCATAGAATCAATCTTTTTCTTTTCATATATCTGTCACAGAATTAATAATTACTTAGTTTTAATCCTTCATAATTAAAAAAAAAATTTTGCAGTATATGGTTCTGGAAATTAAGTGGTGATAATTCATAAGAGAAACACGCAAATGTCGTTCTTTCAATTAAATGATTAACTATTTAAAATATTTTTCTTTTTACTAAAAATAAATGTTGAAATGAGAATGAAAAAAAAAAACTTAATATGACTTCTTTAACGTGCAATGTTTGACTAAATTCCTAGTAATACCAACATTTAAAAAAATCAATCAAAATATTAATAAAACAATTTTCAAAGATATATAGAATTTCTCTTTTCAGAATATAAGGAATCGCTTAATTATACATTATATTTTATGTCTGGCGCCATATTTTATTGATAGAAACCTTCATAATCATTTGCATTAAAGCATTTGATGTAATTAAATGCATTAATTAACTAACATCTTTTTTTAGTTCACTAGCCTTGTTCGGTTACTTTCCCTCAGAGTGTAACATCTTTACTTCTTACCTTTTTTTAGTAGAGAAACACACGGTGACAAAATTGAAAACATCGGACCAAAGTCTTGAGCAAGGTGACAAACAATAGCAACACATCTACCAAGTGGTAAGGGAAAAAAAAAGGCAATCTGGGAAAAGAGAAGATGGACGAAGGGGGAAAAAAAAGTGTGATTTGGATCGACTTTCAATAGGCCATTAGCTGCTGCGTCTTACGGACAAGCTGTTACCCTCAACCGCTGATCAGCTGACGAACAGTTTTTAGGAATGAAAGAAAACAGTTAACGGCAAAAAGAACTTTTCAATGCTAAAGGATGAAAATAAGATAAAACGTGAAATAAAAAAAAGCGTGTTGAGAAATCAACCAAGAGAAATTTCTTTAAAATGATGGAATAGGTCGAGTATTTCTCTGCCTTCTCGTTTCTTTTTTTCTTTTTTTTCTGTGATAGGATTTATTTATTTGTTTCTGAAATTTCTCTTTTGGTTCATGAAACATCCTTGAGAGATAATGCTTTTTTTCACTCTTTCGTTATCGTTGCCTGTGAAATTGTATTCGAGAGTTTTACGAAAAAGCAAGCGTAAGATGAAGCGAAATCCAGTTGATTACTTTCTGTTTTGATTAAGAATCTCGAATAGTGTTGTATTTGTTTAGAAAAAAATATGAGAAAATTTACGCTGTATATCATGACACAGGAGATCGAAAATTTCAGTTTTCCAGAAAATAAAAAGTGCAATTTTTTTTTCGTTTCTTTTTCTGCGATAAAATTATGCAAAAAGTTTTGATCACTAAGAAGGTGCAAATGAATGTCTTTTTTTGTTTTGAAATCTTTGAAAGTTTGAGATGTTTTCAATATTTATTTGAGCAAAGGAAAAGAAAGTATTTTTCTCTTTGATATTTTAGTTTACATTATTTTTGTCGTTTAAATTTATTGATTTACATATTTAAGGATGTAAAACAGGCAACATTATAAGCCTAAATTCTAAGAGAGAACAATTGTAAAATTGTTTTGAATAACGTCAGGCCAAAATTATAATTTGCATCTGTTGATTTCTTTATATATACATGTGTTAAAAGAAAAAGAATGTTGTCCTAAATATATACAAATCATTACCTTATTCTGTCAAAATCGATTATAATAAAATCTTCCTGAGAATTATGCCATTCTTAAATATTGGCAAAATTTTAAATTGACTACTTTAATACAAATTATTGTATTTAAAAATTTCCCTGACTTTAATAATTGATAAATTTTTTTTTATCAAATCCTTTTTTCACATGTCTATTAAAAAGAAATTCGTGTTTTGATTTGAATTATGTCTTTTTAGATTAATTTATCCATAATAGAGTCAAACTTGCTCATTCGGTGCTAAAAAATTAGGATGATATAAAGGGATGAATTTTTGAAAATCATACCTGGTGAAATATTTAAATAGGTGATATCATATCGTGGTGAAATATTTAAATAGGTGATATCATATCCTGGTGAAATATTTAAATAGGTGAAATATTTGAATAAAGTAGGTAAAATTGCTTTTAGTCATCCCTATTATCATCTAGTTCTGATTGTTTTTGCAATTAAAATTCTTTAATATTTAGGGGAAAAGTACATCTTACCCATCACCATCTTTAAAGAGATAAATGAAGAAATAGCTTTTAGTCGTATGTATAACGACTACTAGAAATGGTGAGGTTTCACCTTTATTCAAAAGTTTTTTCTTTATAATGCCGTTTTTTTTTCAATTTCTATGCGTTTCCATATAATTTAGTATAAAGGAAGGGGATGAAGATATTCCACAATTAATTTTCGAGCTTCATGAAAATGACCTTCACTGTATTTTAAAAAAATTAGGGAAAATGCAGAAGTAGAAGAAATATGCTTATTGATAAAGAAGCTTTGATAAAAATATAAAACATAAAAATAATACAAAATACGAAAGTATAAAAAATTTAACAGCACAAAATATATATTCTTAAGTGTACATTATACACTTGGATAAACAAAACTCATACATAATTGAATATCTGACATATTGATCTATAAAGATTGCTATCTTCTTAGATTAATTCGTAAATTTATATTTTAGAAGCAATTATTCTTCTTTGCTTTTAATAATTACTAACTAATTTTTAAAAAAATCTAAAAGTAATATTCTAGCAAGAAGACTTATAAAAAATTCGAAACTCTTGAACAACCGCAATATGCACAAACGGAAATGAATATCTATCATAAAAACGTAGCAAAATTAAAGTATTAGTGCTCCTAAAGCTGTGGAAAGCTACAAAATTAGAAATTATAAATGACTATCTTGATGATTATGATTGAAATATTTTGTCTTGGTGCAGGTAAAATATTTCTGCTTTAGAGTTTTTTTCTTCTTTTAAGTAGGCAATCTATCAACAAGACAGGGATAAACCACGCTAACTGAATGTTAGTTAATTAAACCATACAATGGCATTTTCTTCTTACTCTTGTGAGGAAAAAGGAGAGAAAAAAATTCATAAATTCCAGTTAAGTGATCCTACTAGAGTTCTAAATTTAATGACCCGACTAAGGATCCATTTAGAAAGATTAATGGCTTAAGATAATAAGATGATGAGAAATCTCGGTATAATGGAAATTCTCTTTCAAAGAAAGTGCTTCACATTCAGACAAGGATTTGATTTTAATCGACTATCGCACTTTATTCGTGTTTGAGGTAATTTTACATCATCTGGAACGGTATCCAAATGTTCGTGTACCACCAGTTTTGTTGAATGGATTTCATAGAGGCAAAAATTTATGAATTTATGACTCTAGAAAAATATTTAGCAAAGAGTTATACTGACAATTTTAGTTGCACTTGGGAAGGAGAATTTTTTCGTACGCTTTTAGAGCAAATGAAATAATTATTAGGAAAGTGAGCTTTAAGTTGATTTAAGCAAAACATCATTTATTAAGATTTGATGTTAGATGATATTTGTTTCTCCAAGCGAGGTTTGGTTTGGTTATGTTAATGTCCCGTTTGAAGCAACACTAGGGCTATTTTGGGACGGACCTCGTAATTTTGAACAGCGGTCAGATGACGAGGACGACACTTGAGCTGGCACCCCCCTCTCCACACCACACCAGCGGGAGGACGTTTGGTCATGACGGATTTAACGTGCAACTGACCCCCTTACACGACGGTTCTTCGGTGGAATCGGGTCACGAACCTGAAACCCACCGGTTCCGAAGCAGAGACCTTACCACCAGGCCACCGCGGCCCCTTTCTCCAAGCGAGACTTTAAACTATTACAATTGAAATTTTAAAAATTATTCGTAATTGTATTGATTTAAAAATTACGGATTGTAAGTATTGAGCCATGCATAAAAGTGCAGGAGTATATGAAGTTCATTCAACTTGAGTGGTATCACGTATATAACGTTTTATGTAAATTTACATCGTTAAAATAAATCAAATTTTATGCCAATTTCATTAATTATTTAAATTAAAACATCTGTTAAGTGTTAGCTTTACTATCTGATGGTTTACCATAACAAGTTTCCTAATATATTTCAAGAGATTCGAGAAATTAGAAGGTAATCTAACTAGCATAACTAGAACTTTTAATTTTGTTGCTGTTTATGACTCTGTTCCATCAATAGCATATCGTTAGAATAGCATGTTTGGAGAAGCAAAAACATCAATTACCACAGGACCTTCTAATTTCTTGACAATTATCACAATGCTGTTAGTATTATCAAAATACCTTTGTTCTTAATGCTATTTTGAAATATGGATTCATTTTCACCCTAATAATTTTAGATGGCGTAGAAGCAATTTTTTTTCCAAGAATAACTGGGGTATCCAGAGGAAACATAATTGGACATTTTTTTTAATATCCTTAATATTCAACAATTTTGAAATGACAATTCTTTATCAAAAGAATCAATAATATGATAATAAAATATTATACAAAAAATGAAACCTCAATGATGCAACTCAAACGTTGCTGTTCTACCGTAAAATTATTTCTCACATCAGTTAAACAGGTTAATTGAAGATTCCTTTACATTATTTCTTTCAAATACAAGCAACAACATCAAAACTGAAGCAATGCTGACTGACTTTTAAAACCAAAATAATAACCATTAAATAAAATGCTTTTAAAAGGCGGCATGTCGACGGGGGAGAAAGCACAGATAGATCATTGACCTGAAGGTAGCCATTCATAGCCGTGAATTATTACCTGCGTCGTGTAAATTTTATTGAGATAAAGCAATAACTGTACATTTCTCTCGCTCTTGAAGAAACATCAAAATGTGTTAGATAGCTTCCCCGGTACGCCACCAAATGCCCCCCATCCCCTCTATGAATAGCCAAAGGATCCTAATGGCCGCATTCTAATAAGGTGCCTTTTACAGATATGATGACATGGGTGGGATGCATGTATGTGTGGGAGCAGGACCCCAAAACTACTTTTCTCACTCTCTCCTTTCAACAAGGTCACCCCTGGCGACCCATTTTTCCCGTCTGGTGGCGTCATACGCTCAACAAAAATTGTAGGTGCGTATTCACCTCCTCCAGCCCACCCCCCAGAGTGGTAAAGTGAAAAATGGTTCAAGTCAGTTGGATTCTCTTACCATTACGACTTTTCTTTTCATACCTTTGCTCCTGATTGTCAAGAAGAGAGAAATGTTTTATTGTGACCGTGCCAAATTTCCTGTTTAGGAGGTGGGGAGGGGGATCGATTTCTTATTTCAAAGAAAAGGGGTTATGTGTCGTGGTAAGTGCCGCCTTGTCTGAGTTTATTCCTGAGAAAAGAAGAAATAATGAGTCGGTGATTTTGAGAGCGTGCGTGTGTTTTCCCCCCATACCACATTATCTTTCAATAAGAAAGATACATTTTAAAGAATTAATGAGTGGTTTAATCTTTAGTTTAAATGATTACATTGTATTTTTGTTGGGTCATTAAACTAAACATTGGATTTTCCGATCATTACGGAACACGCAATTCTATGTAATATTAAAAATATATCCTCAGAAGCTGAAATATGCGAAGGCGCAAAATTTCATCACTTTAAAGACCGAGAACAGCATTCATAAATTTATGGAATAATTAAAAGTGTCCCAAAATGAACTGAAAATTACAATAATTTTTTAGAATAAGTCACTTTCACTTTCACGCAATGCATTTACTTGGGAAAGTTTAGAAGAATGCTTGAATGCCGAAAACATATCGAATTTTCTGAATGGCGGTATGTTTTGTTTCTTTAAAATATGCATATCTTTTTTAATGTCTCTCAATCGCAATAATATATATCGAGAATAATAAATATAAAACAATTATATGGTCCCAAGAAGGAAATACGAAATTAAAGGCAATTAACCAATAATGTTATAATTGTCTATTGAAATGGAAAGTAGAGTTTGATGTCAGGATAATATTGTGTAAAGTAATAATGTGTATAAAAAAAAAACCTGCAGAATCCACATTTTAACAATATGTCATTATTTCCTAACTTTATTTCTTGTTGTGAAAAAAATGATGGAATTTATTTCTATTCTGAAACAATAAACAACGAACTCCTTCTCCTACATCCCAGTTTCTCTTAACGATAATTAAGTAAAAGTTATTGTTACAGGAGTGATAGAACAAATTGAAGCGTGACGAAAAACACATAATAAAAAGAACATATCTACATAAAGATGCTCTTGGATTTCTGATTTCCTAACTGAATTAGTACAGGTGCTGAAATTGTATATCATCACGTGACAGCTCTTTGCCTACTTTTGAATATTTCTTGTGGTGTGCTTGTGGTATCTTATAACCAATTTATTTTTGCTTTAAACTGAAATATTACCATTCATCTCTTGAAGCCTCCAGGTCCATTGACTTTCATTCAGTGTCGTTAGCTCTCTAAGGTAGATCAAGATCATCTTATCTAACCAGACTCTTCTCCTCTGTCAGGACCATACATTTAGTTCCTAATTTTTCTTGATTGAACTCTTTTTTCATTGATATTTATTTTTCTCGACGGTAGTACAAGGTAAAACAAAGGTATCAATCATGTTGGAAGCCACACATTGTAATCAACAGTATATCAATATGTTATTATTCATTTCGTTTTGGTTCAAGATTTAAATTATACTTTATAATTATATTTGTCATTGTTAGTATGCGGTAAAAGAACGTTCTCAAAAATGTATGCTGCAACAGTAGTTACAAATGTATTTATTCATTTTACTTTCATATTATGGTGGAGTATAATTTCATATAATTTGCACATGGTGTAAGAAAGCCGTCAAATTAATCGAGAGGCTGCAACTGTAGTCATCAAAGTCTCAATAAGTGATCCATTTAAATTTTATTTCAAGCCTTTTCTTTCTTTTTTCTTTTTTTTAATTTCTAAATTTTTTGAATAGTTAAATGAAATTGTTTGGGATTATTTGAAGAGATATCTGGGTATCACGATAGGGCACGTTTTTATCCTAACACTTATATTTAATCAATCGGAAGAAAGCTTTAAGGGCTCCAAATTTTAGGGTTTCCTGATGCGAAAATGTGTTGAAGCCCAATGTTTCCTGTCGAGATTCTGCAACGGTAATCACTAACGTGTCATTGAAAGTAATGAAAAAAAAGAAAAGAAAATAGGGATTGATATTATCCATAGAAAGGATAATGCTCCTTTAAACGATATATTAATTTTAAGTTTGATCTTCGCAAATCGAATCAATTCCTACAGTTATAAAACGCCCTCGCATTACAATCACCATTGCTTTAGCAATACAAAAGCAACGCATTATGATGTTTTGCTCTTTCAATCTACGTAATAGTTATTTTCTTCATTATTCCTGCATGTTTTAAATGTTTAAAAGTTATTTCACCATTTCAACAACAAACAAGCTAAAAAGTGGGTAGCAAGTTCAAATGTAAATGTTACATAAAATGTACAGCATCATCCTAAATTAAAAATAAATAACATTTTCTAAATCTATTTTAAGGTCAATATCAATCAAGTTTCTTATTTTTGAAATACATTCTGTGGTACAATAAAACCAATAAAAATGGGAATTAAAAAACGACTTTATGAATAATAAATTGACAGAATTAATTTGAAATGACAGAAAAAACAGAGTTTTTAAACGAAGTTATTTCGAGTTTTGAAAGAATTTATACAGTTAAACCATCTTTTTAAAATTGAAAAATTATATATGATCAATTTTGATTCATTATCACCCTATTCTAATTAATTGTTATCGCCGTCTTCATTCATTTGTTCTTTTCCTATTACTCTAGTCTGTGTAATTTCTATAGGCGTTTTAAGGACACCCGTTTTCCCTATTCTTCACTCTTTCTCCTTCTCCGTTGCCATGGTTTCGACATAGCTTATTTTTTTCCACGCATGTACGTTTCGGGAATACCTAAACAGCTGTGTAAAAAAAGAGTGACACTGTTATCTGCCTCAGCGTTGTGAAGCAGACAACTGGTTCCCAGGTAGAAAATGTGACCCTAACCACCTACAGAAAATACACAGACTATAACATTAACTGATGCTAATCCACATAAAGATTTGGGTGATCTTTATGTGGAAAGATCGGTTGAAACGATCAATTACTAAGACAGATACTGAAACAAAATGAAAAAATAAAAAATATAGAATAAATATTAGTATTTAAAGCAAAATAGTATTTAAATCAGAAGCAGAAGAAGAATATATTGAACATTCTGGATGCAATAAGGATATTTTAAATATATTCAACAAGTGAAAAAATGAATTAATAATTCTCTAAATACATGATATTTAAAGAAGATCAGTTTTAATATGCCCATGCAAAGCTCTGGTTTAAATAAAATTAATTCCACTTTAATTGGATGATTATAAATAAAACATATTTAAAACATCTAAATGAATAACATAATCTCTGGAGATTATATTATAGTTGATGAAAAGGGGCGTTCATAATTATAACTGAATAATGTATCAAACTAAAATAAAACAGGAAATAGGTTTGTAAAATTATATTTAATTTAATGTAAATAAGGGAGAAAAAGTATACTAATAAAAGTTTGATACTTTGAGACAGGAGGCAATAAGAGAAAATTAGATTAAATAATTGAAGTGACAATGATAATGAGTGACATTTAATTACAATGAAAGAAAGTAATATTTTAATTGTATTTCAGAGTTAATTTTTCATTCAAAATAAAATTTGTGAATGTTAGAATTGGCAACATTGTAAAAATGTCTGTTCTAACTCTATCCCGATGATATTTAATATATCCTTTATTTAAACGTCGGAAGAACATATTATTTAAAGAATTTCAGAATAAACAATTTTTTTAAACTTTCATTAAACTATTTTATGACAAAAAATATAGTCTATGTAACTATATTTAAAAATATATAAAGATTGAAAAAATATTGCAAAATAATGAAACAATTACAATTGGAAAGTTGGTATTTTCAATTTTAAGATTATGTTGAAAAATTTATTTAACAAAATAATATTTTCGGAAGTTTCATAGAAATACGTCATGCATCGTCTTAATTTCACATATGACCAAGCCAAATTTAGCATCCTTAGAAATCATACTGCCATATCGATTTCTATAAGACTTGCAAGCACATTCGTTTTTATTATTAGAAGAAATTATTAACATTTATTCTAATATGAAAAACTATTGTTCAAAAGAATTTGCCAAAAAACCATTGATAACTTTGTTGATTCGAATATCTGTAGTAGAAATTAAGAAAATTAAAATGCAATCTATTTTTTTATATTCAATTGTTTTTCTAGTCCCTGTCATATTATACATGGATAATGATATTTTTAAAATAAAATCATGGGATGGTATGAAAACAAATATCTATTCTTCTAGAAAACATTTTATTTATTTTTTCCGAGAAAATATCTCCTCAGATTATCGTTTAAATTGCAAATGATATTGGCAAACATTTTCCTCCTGCAGCACAAGGGTTAGCAACCCTCAGGAGGCTGACTTTTTGACGTTGCAAATCACACGTAAAGAATAACCATCAATCATCATCCACATTCCCATTTTCCACAGGGGATCCTACCAATTGAATGTAATGTGACTTGCGCCGCTGTCATCAGCCCTGAGAACCTGCGATGTAGGTCAATTTTTCGACTGGTGAGGTTAGCGGTTGATAAGGCTTACAAAAATCGGTAAATGTCGAAATACAGCAAAAATATATCAGAGAAAGCCGAATAGTTGGACAGCAGCCAACGGCCAACTTTCTTTCAGATGATGGAATGAATAGTTGTTGTTCTGAATCAATGTGACTCGTCTTCTTTCACCATCTCCCCTGTATATTGTTTGCCCTGATGTTCGAAATATCCCGAAGTTTATTTGAAGCTTTGCTTTCTGGAGTAGGATAAAATGCTCCGGTATAGGGTGAAATAAGTTGGGGAATGTGGGCAAAATGTTCCTAGTTTGAAAAATTATTGATTTTATTTTTTTTAATATTAAAAATATGGAATGAGTATCAAATAAAGATATCAAATGAGAAATTATTATTGATTTCTAGCTGACATACACATCATTTATTGCGATGAAATTATTCATTTTTTTTCTATTGACAAAAATTTAGCAGTTATCTGCCAACCACTTTCATTAAGGCCTTATCTAATCTTTCATATCGGTTAGATTTAATTTTTTTTTTTTTACTTACCATATCAAAATTGATAAGTGAAATAACGATTATTGTTATCACATATAGGTTGTAACTAAATACATGATGCAAACATCGTATGCTAGAAAGTGAAAATATATTAAACATTTGTAGTTTTCAATGTACAGGGTAAAATAAATATGTATAATTATATATAAACATATGTGTATGTGTGTATATGTATGTGTGTCTGTTTGTCTGTATGCGCGCGCGCGTTTGTGTGTGTGCGTGTGTGTGTGTGTGTGTGTGTGTGTGTGTGTGTGTGTGTGTGTGTGTGTGTGTGTGTGTGTGTGTGTGTGTGTACGTCTATAGATTAATATATAATACCTAATTTCATTAAAATTTGCATTTTCCTACTGATATAAGTAAGAATATCCGATATACGAAAGAAAATCTAGTGTTACATAGCTTCAGGAAAAATTAAGGATTATTTAAAACAATTTTTAGGAAAACGAGCTAATTAGTTTTTTTTTTCTTTTGTGTATTGTAAATTTTATTTAAGAATTTCATTTTAGTTAAACATTTGAATGGCAACTTAAAAGTGTATTTACGTCATGGGATTTAAAAGAGGTCAATTTTGACATTGAATTTCATTTTTATCGATTACTAAATGCAAATAAATTTTAATCAATTTTTGAATTCTAGGATACCCGAGAAGATTTTTCTATTTACAGAAATATTTTTCTAAATGAATATTGTAAAACACAATTTATTTCAACACTTTACCCAAATTTCAATTATTTTCAGTTCAATTTAATCAACAAATCTTCGCTGATTCCATGCTATTCGGTTCAACACTCTCAAATTTTCCATGTTTTCAGCTTCCAAATTTAATTACTCAAGGACGATATTAAATTTTAGATAAAATGTATAACTATTTAAATGTTTATCAAAAAGAATTTCACTTAAACTTTTCTTTATAAAATACTTTAAGCAATTTTAAGCAAAATTTAAAGAGAAGGCATTTCGACATTTTGTTTAAAAGTACGTAGATTAATATATATTAACAAAGAATTTTTAATCTTCGTTGAAAATTATATTTTAAAAAATTAAGATCATTTTAAATAATAATTCAATTGTTCTTATGTGATAAAAATTATATTAATGAGAGTCTACACAAATTTCCAAATTACTGCATTTAATATGATGTTGCAACAAAATATTTAAATTTAATTCATGCAAACAGCCCAATTGTTTATTTCATTATTATTGCTTTTAACTACACTGAAAAATATAGTTAGCTAAATTTTACTTTCGAATGTATTGCAATGCATTTCTTTAAACATTATTTCAAAAATAGAAACTAAGTTTCAATTTAATAAAATGCATTTTTTTAAAGACATAGGGCACAATTGCGATGAAAGTACTTTTTAAAAAGCTTTAAAAGAATTTTGATTAAATTTTGTAAGAATATTATTAGAATTCGTCGCTATCAAATTTCGGTTAAAAATAATAAATTGTTTTCGTAATTTTGCACTGATTTCATAAAATCTTTATTTTTTAGTGAAAGTCCTAATTTTGCTTTCGGAAATTACTTCCTTTTTAGTTTCTTCTCGGTCTCAGAAATGTGTGAGTTTTGTTGTACTAATTAATATAAAGTATGAGGTGGGTGGTTGAATAATAATAATAATCAACAAGCCACTATTCGTTGTGAAAAAATAATTTCTCTGTATAAACATAAGTTTTACACAAGAAATGGCGTAGAAAAAACATTTCTCCCAAATAAAATAACTATTACATTTATTATTGATAATATATTCATCCCATAACTTTTAGCAGAAGTTCAAAAGGAAGTTTAAGCATTGAGACTTAACAACTTCACATGCATCTTGCAGAATTCACATCGAATTTCTAAAATAAAACTTCATTAGTCTCTTTATGTTTCAGTACAATATTTCAGTACAATATTATACTGAAGTTTATTATCAATAAGAGCTATTATGTTTATTATCCATAAAATTTATTAAGTTTTAAAACATTATTAAATTAGTTACCTTTAAAAATTAAACAACTGAAATCATGCAAACATTTTCGGATACTCCATTTAAGGTTACGAATTTGTAATATGACTTTCTTAAGCCATTAGTCTCATTGTTGATTGCGATAACGATTAATAACGATTTATAAATATTCTGAATAGATACTGCCACTCATTCGGAATAGATATTCCCAATATATACTGTCTATCATTCTAAATAGACAGTTTTCAGTCATTTATGGCTATGCGAAGACTCTGGGGATTTTAGCAATTCTGAAAAATACATACATTTGGGCTTTATCACTGTTAGGATCCGAGATTTAGAGAATCTTCTAGAAAATTCCCAATATAGTCGAGAACTATAAAAGAAGTGCTCACACGAAGTATTAGAGTATTTATCGCGGAGAAAGATTCTCTTGCTATATTTTGAGATCTATTGCTGCATTTCATCTGTTTTTGCTATGAGTTTATACAAGATTTGCTGTTTGTGTACACGTCAGCTGGGCTTTCTTTTTCTTGTCCTTTTTGCTTACTTTTATAATTTTCATAAACAGAAAATTTAATATTTAAAAAATAAAAATAAAAGCAGAATATAGAAGTGCATATAAACGTGATCTTAATTTTTCATGTACAGCGATTTTAAATAACTTTTAAATTTCTTATGACCGGAAACAAATAAATAAATTTACTATACACTATTCAGTTATATAATATATTCCAAGATATAATTTTGCCTTTCTTGAAAAAAAATCAGAATTTCTACAGAATGCTTTGGTATTATTTATGAAAAACGAGAACATATAGAAATCCATTTAACATTCTCTAACTGGATAATTAGTGTGATATTTGCAAAATACTTCCTTTTATAAGTTTTAAAATCAATTAGTCATATTTTTGTATCATTTTATGTCAATAAATTATTGACATAAAATTAAGATTTTGTTCATTGAAAAATAATGAAGATACTCACTTCTTCTGTATTAGATTTAAAGCAACTTTGTAATAAGAGCGAATTGAAAAGTTTCTAGACTAACAAAAGGCATATGCATGATATCAGTTGCAGTCATGAACAAAAATCATTTCTGAGCAATGCACAAAAATACATATTAATACGCAATTTTTTAAAATTAAATTTCATTTTATATATTTAAAAATATTATAACTTCCTTAATGTCACTTATATTAAAAACAATATATAAAATAGCATTAATTTAACATTCTATGCATTAAATATTTTTTCAAAATTAGACATTTTGAAATCATATTTAATTGGAACATATTTTATTGAAACTGTATAGCCATCGCATTATTCAATCGTTCTGTAGATTACCTAATCGATAATTCGTTACTGACAGCAAACTCCAGCACAGCCTATCCATTCAAACAGACGTTATTGACTAATTCATCTGCTCAATATTCAAGTGTCAGCTTATCTCGTAGTGTTCTCCAGTATTCATCTATATTCTAATAACACATGCACCTGGTATGCCGAATACTTCAAGTCAAAGTTTAATATTTAATAAAGCCGGTTATTTTTCAAACTTAATAAAGCTTGATGGATGGGTGTCGAAAACAATATTGGAAAATATCATTAGATATTGAAATAATATAGCATACGGAATCTATCGTCTTAAATTAGTAAATAAATTTTTCGTTTCCCTTTACAAAATTACATATATGGAATAATATTATTTTAGGTTACTTTGGAATATTCTATATTTTGAGAAGAAATCTTGGAGAAAAAAATGCATGTATCACACTATTAGTCATTTTAAGCAGTAAGTAGATGTACAAGTGAAAAATTTCAGAAATAAGATACTTTGCTGCTGTAAGAATTTTAAAAATATTGTAATAGATATATTTGTGAAAGAAATGTAGATGAAACTATTTAATCCTGCTTTTCTCAAGAGTTTTAATTTTTATAATGCATACACATACAGTGTAGTTCAATTTAATTGGCTATTTTGAGACTGTGGATATTTTATAATGTACATAATGATTTTAAAACGTGTCATAGACAGATAACCAAGATAGAGAGATAGAAAACCAAGTCTGAGTCAACCCTAAGCTGGATATCTATAGATCTCCATACGGAAGAGATAAATTCGTATAAATCAGAGATTATCTAGGCCAGTCTCAAGGCAGTCTTTAAGTGAAAAATTAGTATACAAGACGAGCTTTTTGATGGAATCGGGTTTAGAACCTGGATCTCTGAACCATGAAACTGATACTGTACTATATGTATAAAAGTAAGAGAGTTTGTACTAAGAGAGAGAGAGAGAGATATTTATAAAAAAGAATCAAAATATAAAAAATTTATATACAGTAACGTTTACACTGAATTGGAAGATCAGTTCTTAAATTGAAATATACATGTTACCGGCAATATATGAAACGCAAGCATTTTATAGAATACTTAATCATTTTATAGAATGACGAGTATTTTTCTTGGCAAGTATGGCAACTAGGAAATGGTAAAAACGAAATGTCAGAATCATTCTACCCTTTTCCCTGGTATTGTGCTGGTGTGGTGTGAAATTTGGTGAGGGGGTGCCAACTCAGGTGTCGTTTTCATAATTAGATCGCGGTTCAAAATTACGAGGTTCGTCCCAAAGTAGACTTACGATTACTTTAAAACAGGACGTTAATATAACTAAAATAAAAGAAAAAAAAAACCTCCCTGGTAGTGTATACAATACCAGGGAAATTAATATATTACATTCTATAGAATGATAAATGTTATTTTGGTAAATTATAATTAAAGGGATCAAGGTAATGCTATTATTAAAGAGTTTATTAGTTTTGAAACAAAGAGTACGCATACTACCATTTTTTAATATTTTTATTAGCATGGCGAAAGAAGGAATTATTTTTTTGAGGACACTATAAATAATGTCGTACATAAATATATTACCGACTTATTTTAAACACAACAATAGTAGCAGAAAATGGTAATTCTTGGAAGGTATATACTCTTGTTGGTTTTATCCACGATTGAATGTAAAGTCATACGTGTTTTTTTATTTTTTATTTTTTTTATTTGTGTCAGAAATGTATTTCATATATTGCTAGTTTGACATTTAACTTTTTGTAAAATGAATAGGAAATGTATGAAATGCATAATCGCTTCATATAGAACCTATCAATTTTTGACTTTCTATGAAATGTTTAAGTGTTTTGTAGAAATCGGTATTCTCGTACATTGACAGCTAGCATGTATATAAAAAATTATTCTTAGTGCTATTTATTTTGGTATATATTTTTAAGCGATCATTTAAACTGTTTCCTTTAATATTAATAGAATAATAAATGCATAAATCTTAGTGTCACAAAAATTCAGGAAAACATACATAACTACTTTAAGGTGATAAATAAAATATTCTATTAACTACGTTTCGCGACATAATTTTTCCCCCTTTACTTCAGCGTAGCAAACCATATTCTTCAAGACTTCCGAAAATGGGTTAGGCAAAAATAAAACTTAAATTTTTCTTCTTCCTTTGAGTCGCTTCTTCTTAAGAAAAACTGTTTTCTCTAAAGACGTCTGTTGAGATTACTCTTAATACTTGCATAGAAGAAAAGAGTCCATGTTTTGAGAAATCCGAATCACAACTAGGCTTTCGCTTTTCAAATCTTAAAAGGTCTTTTTTTTCTATCTTTAAACCTCGAAGAGTACTAAAATGTTTGTGAATGCCCGTTTCTAACTATCTTTATTTGGATCCTTTTTTTATAGCTACAATCCACGTTAGATTTTAACAAAGAAATAAAATTGTTTTCACGTTTTATAAATTGTTTCAAGCGTTTTTGAAAAGTGTTTGTGAGAAATACACTTTTACATGTCGTTGTATTTTTTTTTTCGCTGAGAAGTTAAGTTAAAGTGGCATTTTTTAAAATGAATTATTAATTCAGTTTAAAACAACATTGTTGTGTTTTTTTAATATAATATTATTGCATCTAATTTCATCTTTGTGGGAAGAAAAAAAAATGAATGAAATTACTCTGTTAAAAATTAAAATTTTAACATGCTTTTACTTTTTAAAAAGAGATTAAAAATAAAAGAAATTATATATAACAAACCTCAACGAAACGAAATTATGTGCAAGCAAAATTTATGTTTTATTTTTATTTATGAATTTCCACCTAACAAACATTAGTCGTAATAAATATAAATGTAATATTATCAAATATTGCTCATTTTTTCACATATATTTTTTCACAAACAATTCAATCATAATACTGTTTTTATTATAAGGAATATCGATAAAGGAGCTAATCAGTATATCAAAGATAAGATGTTATTGATAGATTCAATTCACATTTTAAAATTCACTTCATAATTTTCCACATTATATTGTATTATGAATTAATGTAATTGTGTAAAAACGTTCATTTCACTGTTTAATTTTTACTTTCCATTTTTCGTTACTTTATACTTCTATTTTCTAATCTATACATCGATACGAAATATTTCTCTGAAATAAATTTTGCCTATATTAGGTGGAATTCTAATGGCTATGCAAATATAAATAGTCATCGGAGATTTATTTGATGTGAAGAAAACATTTTTTGATGTTATTTATAAATCTAAATTTCAAAAGATTCAAATCAAGATTATGGAATTTTTCTTTTGAAATACTGAAAATTAAAAGAAAAATAAATTCCACAAGAATACTAGTTTTGCATTGCATGCTCACTGTGCCTAATTTTTCTCACAAAGTGCTGGAAATTAAAAGAAAAATGAATTCTACAAAAATATTAGTTTTGCATTGCATGCACAATGTATCGGATTTTTCATATTAAATGATGGAAATTAAAAGAAAAATGAATTCTACAAAAATGCTGCTGTTTTGCATCACATGAGTATAACATTACACTGAAAAATTCCATTTTTCAATTTTTTTAACGAAATATACATTGTTTTTTTTTGGTACAGAATTCGTTGTAATAAAGTTATATTGAAGCAACTTTCGTATATAATTTTAAACTGACAATATTCCAAATCAATACGCATTTTAAGCCAAAAAGATAAGATTTATCTATGAATTAATATTTTATGAACTGAATTAAGTTTCTTAAAACCTTCAATTAAAATTAAATTATATAATCCTGAACCAAAGGATAACTACTTTATTATTAACAAACTGCCTCGTTATTTTATGATAATTTAAATTCCATTGTTAGCAAAAATTCGTTTGTTCCGAATGTTAAGTGCATTTCTTTCTCTTGAAATCGCATAACAATACATATTGCAACTTCAAATATTTAAAAAAAAACACATAATTTCCTGCGTGTTTATTAATTTTAAAGGTTTTCCAAATTTCATTCAGGAGCGAATATTTACAGTAAATAAAAAGATAAATAAATTCCAAATATCTTCATTAATAGAAGTTTCTCTTTCTCTTACTTTTCTTCTCATTCAAGGGTGTCTTTAGAGATGTATTATTACTGAAAATTAAGCTGAGAGAAATATTTTAATAACTCATTCCATCTACCAAAATAACTATAACAATTTCCTTAAATTAATTTTCTTCAAACGCGAGGAAAGGAAATGTTTCTTTTAAAGTTAATGACGACACAATACGCTAAAATAGGTCCTGAAACAACGAGTGAATGGAAATTAACAGAGAAGTAATTATAATATTAGAGCCGAAATGCATCGTAACTAAAGAAAAGGAAAAGTCTTCGCAATTAAATGTGCTCTGGAAAGGACAAGGTTCTATTAAACATCTTGCATGAAGATGTTGAATCCGAAAATCTGCCGGAATTATTGAAGCACGATCTCTTAATGTATTTGTGATAATTTTATGCTTAAGAAAGAGAAATCTCGAAGCATTTTAGCACTAATTCAATAGGGAAAGTCTTAAAATTGCAAGATTAAAAATTAACTAAAACGAAATATTTTATTTTGTCAATAATTAATTTATTCTTAATCTTATTGTCACATGCAAATCGCTGAGTGTTATAAATAGTATGTATCATTAAAAATACTATGAAAGTTATAATATAGTCTTTCATACATTTGCTGAAATGCATGAACTTTTTAAAAGTTAAAACGTTTTGAAATTTGAGAAAAATGCAACTATATGTGTTTTAATTAAATTTTTATATTTGATTAAAATTTTATATTGAATTAAAACGCATGTAGAAACAAATTTATAACTGCATATATATTTATTAACAATGGTGCTGAAATGCATTGGAAAAAATCGAATCGTTTTATTTGAATTCGATAATTTTATCATAATATAATAATCTTTGTCAGTAAAATCTACTCGCGTATTTTAATACAAAAAAGCAAAAAGAAAGAAAAAGAAAAGATAGAGAGAAAAAAAAAGAAATTCGGAAGTTTCGTGAAATACTATTTAATCATAGTTGATTTATATAATAAACTATTAAAAAAATAAATTATGAATAACAAAATCAAAATTTTTTTAAAGAAATACGTTATTTCGGATCCTATAAAAATGTTGTTAACTTTGTTTATATGAAAGAACTTAGATTTCTTTAACAACTGTTTTGGTGCTTCTCTCAATCTTATGAGATTTCTGAACAAAACATCAATGTAATAGACATTTTCTGCAATAAAATCGTAATTTTATCCGCGCTGAGTTTCATTAAAATATTGAATTAATGTTCGCAAATGAAGTACATGTTTTAATCATGGTAATGATTATGTTTGTCATGGCACTCTATTTATAACGTAGACTTCACAAGTTTATTAAAACCTATAGCGAACTCATATGAATTCTTTAAACAAGTCACCATTTTTAAAGCAGATATTCAAATGAACTAATTAATGAATTTATTTGAAAATTGCAAAATAATTACTTTTAAACAAAATTAAATTAATTTAAACCAAGATTGCTAAGTATTCATTAAAAATGTAAACACTACTATTTACACTTTGTGAAGAATTTTCACAGACGGAAATTCTATTTGGCGAAACTATCATCGACATTGAAAAATTTATCTTATTTCGTTAAAAAAATGAATCGTTTTGAACATGAATATCAAATAAGGGAAACCGTATTTTAATATTCATTATCATAATCGTTTCTTGACACAGCAAAAGATTTTAATACATGTTGTGTTTATCAAAGATAATGCTCTACAATTCATTTTAAATAATCGATGATCTTTTTGGTGAGTTTTTGTTTATAAAGAAAATAAAAATATAATCTTCAAGAAAAAAGAGAAAGCTTTTTAAATGAAATTAGTACAATTCAATACCGCAGCGTATAAAAAAATGCTTCAAGTAATATGCATTATTCAAAAGGGTCAACTGTAGCTTTTAAATTTAAAATTCGTACTGAATATATACTGTATTTATTTGTTAGAAATTACGATAAATTCTTGCGTCAGTGGAGAGAATTCAAATGTTGCAGCATAATTATCTTATTCAAGTGATCTTCCCTTCTTTAAAGTAAAATATCCTTCGCAAATATGGAATAATAACCGCAAATGTTATTATCACAAAACGAGTTGTTTTCGAGGGTCAGGTAATTTAACTACTAAGTATTTAATTATGGAATGTTTCTAGTGGTTACTGACATTTGTTGCGAGTGTATATTTAGAAAGATGAAAATGAAAAATGCCGCAATTATTTCAGTATACCATTTTATGAATCTTATTTTATAACTCAAATATTTACCGCGACATTTATAACTTTAACATTTAGCTATTTCACAAAGTATCCGATTAAAATAAAATGTATGAATACTAAACTAGGCATAATAAATATCTGGTAATTATTTAGGACGCTCTTAGATGTTCATTTAGCTATAATAAACAATTGAGTTGATAAAGCAGCATAATATAATAGGCAGAAAATATGCAAGAATCAACCATTAATAATAATTATTCATTTCTCTATTATTAAAAATTCAAATATAATATGGAAGGAATTTTCAAACTTATATTTCATTCATTACTATATAAGTTAAACATATGTTTACTTCTGATTGTTAAATGACATTCCGCGGAGAAACATATAATAAAATTGAGTCAAAATGCAATCTTTGTGGGGAAAAACAATGTACAGTCTCTAACATGTTTATAAAATGATCTTATTTTTTCTATCCAGACTGACTGCAATGTAATGTATATTTTAGATCGAAATGTAAACAGAGACAACTCCAGGATAAATATTTATTGTAATTTTAATATTTATAAGACAAAATTCTAATAGTCTTAACAATAGAATTATTGAACATCTAAATATGCTTGACGATTTTGCAATTTTCTCTTCAGTGGTAAAAAAAGCAATTTTAATCCTTTTTGCCTTAAATTTTAAGACTGCATTTTAAAAAGATGTTTTATTCAGTTTTATTTTATTAAATTATTTTTTATTCTCTTAACCAAATCCAAAAAAATAGATTTTAATATCCCTTTATTTTAAAAGAAATTGCCTTTAGTAAGATAAATTATTTCATTGAAGCGGCACAATGATCTGGAGAAATCATATTCTGATGTCTCATGGTAGCTAGATTAGTGTATAGATTGTGTGGTAGACCGTTTATTTCTTGCATATGCAACCAGATTGAACAATTGAATTACCTGCTTCAAGGTCAATGAGAATTGACATTGGAGCAAAGAAGAGGGATGCTAATTAGACTAATTCTAAGTTTCGCTAGCGTTTATTAGGCTTAGTAATATATATTCACAGGTAAGCTATACACATACATACACACACATATATAAATATTTATTTCAAATCATATATAATAGTATAGAAAAAATCACAAAGAAAGTCGATAGAGAAAACTTTATACATTTTACATTTCTTGCATTATACATTTCTTTTAAGCCTAAATTTCATGTCGCGTTAAACTAAGGAAATTTTTTAGAATTAACCTGTGGAGCAATCAAGTTTTTCAACATATTTAAGCAGTGTAACTATTTATTTATCCAAGATTTAAAACTGGAATTAAGTAGTTAGTTTGCTGTAGATCAATAAAAAAATGTATGGAAATTTCATTAAAAATATATATTTAAAATAAAAAAAAATTAAACACACTTTTGTGAGTAAATAAGCAAGAGATTTATATTTGAATGAAATTATAATGTAGGAAAGTCAATTAAAACGCAAACCATGTTTTTCTTTCTCATGAAAAATTGAAAGAGAATATACGATTTTTTTAAAAGTAAAAACACATTTGATTTTTTGATATAAATAATTATTTTTTAATAATTAATTCTAATAATTATTTTCTAATAATTAATATTGTGAAAAAAAGATAATATTTTGCATATTTTGAGAATTTTTTTAGACATGACAAAGAAAATATTTCGATATATATCATCTTCATATGTAAATATATATGTTTTATGAAGATTAAATTATAATAATAGGACACATTTAATTTATCCATTTGTAGAATAAACAAAAATTGACTTTATTTTACAAAAAGTTTTCTTTGAATTAACACTGGTGGTTTACTAAAAGAATATGATGAATTACTGAATTCAATCTACTTGTAAAATATTTAACAATATAAAAAATAAGTATTTTATAATTAAATAATGAACATTGAAATCTTGAATTATATTAAAAGGTTCTTTTCTGCAAATTATTACAACTTGAATTTGAAACATAAAATTTCGTATAATAAATAAATTTAGTATGTAAAATACTGCAAAAAATTATTAATGCACATCTTATGTAATTTTATCAGCTCTCATTCTTAAAACCTTGCCTCTTTCAGATGAATAAATTTGAAGCATCATTTTATTCAACTATTTTCAATGATGAAAGCATCAGGTCTCATAAACATTACGATTTCGCATTCTTTCTTTCATGCTTTAAACATTGACAGTAAAAAAAAGAAGAAAAAAAAAACAGATTGCAATCAAAGTCGAAAGATATTTAACTGCATTTAAACTTACTCTATTCATCAAAAATAGTTTTTCTAATAGTTGGGAAAATTGCTTTCATTCTGAATATACCAATTTCTGTCTCAGTTCTCATTTTCCACTAGGTCTTAAGCCCCCTAAGAGCACTTTAACGGAATTGAATTTCGGCTTGTCTGCTCTCCTTTTCGGAATTAGAATTCCTCGCATTTTCTTCCAAATAAGTCAGGTTCCCATTTTAAACGATCTCCAATACCCTCATCTACCTATACGAATGTCCCGAGCTTCGGATTCGCTAATGAGCCTCGTTTGCATTCAAAATATGATTAGATACAAGGATGTCGTAAAGTGGATTTATGAGTATTGCCGCTTACATCCCTGATGATGTAAAGAGCAGAGCTTGAAATGAAAGTAGATGGATGTTCCCTTCAATGGTTCAAGGAATGAGGAGATGGATTAAAATAATCATCCAACAGCGGCTTAATTAAGAATTTCTTCACGATGTGCGAATTGAATTTGAATTCCTTTAGCATTTTCTGCTGTTATGCTGAATTAAAAAATATATACAAAAATCATTCTGTTCGCAAAAGTACCTTTAACAGTGCACAGTTTAGTAGAAAATCATTGCCAATTTATAATTGTTTTCTACTACTTACCGAAATATGCATTGTTTGTCAGACATTCTAGTAGGATTGTCACACTAAATAAAATATATATAACGATTACATAGAGTTAAATAAAATATGTAGATAAATATTTATAATCGGCGTATATAAATAATATATATATAATGATAATTAAATTGAAATTAGAATTAAAATAATTTCCAAGATTGTATCTTAATTTAGCTCATAGTAACTTCATTCTAAAAATATTCTCTTATTCCTTAATCCAATTCCACTTTCGGTTTAATTAATTCCTCTGTAAAACAAATGCGTCATCAGTACTACGTATCAGATGAAAGTGATACTTCCGTTGCCCTTCTCAAGGTCAACGCATGTATTGCATTGGCGTGTGGCCTGAAATCCCATGTTATACAAGACTAGTGATCATTTGTTTCGTCCCTTTTTTTTCTTACTTCTGCTTTTGTGCTGCGCTACGCCTTCTTGTAAATAATCATGCTTGCTTTCACGAAATGGATATTCAAATTAATTTAAAATATAACACGTCTCTTCCACGTCTTCGAACATGCATTTTGCTTCAACCAAAATAATGTTACATACATATTATATATATATATATATATATATATATATATATATATATATATATACGAGAGAGAGAGAGATGGTATTTCAAAATTTATGGTTATAAATTTTGACGTAATGTTTTATAAGAATATACAGTTAATGATAGTTCTTATAAAAAGAAATGAGTATAATATCTAATTATTCAAATCTATAACAGTTATTTTAAAAACTAAATTAGCATATAATTAACAAATAAATATATTGAATTAAACTTTTTAGTTCACCTAAATTTAGATTTGTATTATTTAAACGTACAGTCATTTTTTTTTATTATTATTCTATTATTTTTTTTTTTATAAATGGCAATGAAACATGGTAAGATCTTTATTACAGAATATGCGAGAAGATTCGGGAGGACCACTCCAGCTGATTTTATTAATGATGGGTTAGACAAACGTGAAATTCTTTCTAAAACTTCTCCATCGTTGATCAAATAATATTCAGAAATACATTCATAAATCTTTAGAAACACCCACAAAAAGGGTTTTCTGAAAATCTTCTATTGACACTAGCAGAATTCAATTCCTTGGTATATATATATTTAAAAAGATACTATGCTGTTATAGATTACTATGCAAAATAAATTTCCAAAGAATCGATCTATGTGCTGATATTAGAAGAGTGGAAACTTGCAGACAACTCAGAAATCGAAATATGAATAGAAAACACTAGAATGAAAATACACAGCTAGCGCGAGAAAAAGCTATTCACATTGATAACTTGAAAATAGAAAAAAAATATTGTCTGATTTATTTATACTTTTCTTTTTTTAAGGCAATTTTAGATCTATATAGGAAATTATATTTACTGATAAATTTATTTGAGGAGTACAATAATATGCGCTTGCAGTAGATTTCACTGCTCAGTTTAGAATAGATTTTTCCCTCTGAAATGAATGATTTCCAAAATGATTTATTGGTAAATTGCCACTGTAATTTCAGTTTCCTTCAATTCTTCTAATATTTAATTTTTTTTCATTAGTTTCATTTTATGCTTTTGGATATTCGACGAGGGACATAAACTACATGTTTCTCAAAATTTTAAGGGATCAGACAAATGAAGCTACTAATACTCTCTTATAATTGTGTGTATAATTTGGGAATTATAAGATAAAATGCAATATATATATCTGAAACACACAATGCAAAATTCATATCAGAAGTATTGTTTCCACATATTTAGTATCGGAGTTTTGTCAACTTCTTTCATAAAAAAAGTGTTAAGTTATTCAGTTATAAATTCCCTTCATCGGAGTACTGAGGCACGGTGTCAATTTGTAAAATAAATTAATTATCCACCCTGATTCTGGTAAACTTACAGAGAAAAATTGTTTAAACAGAATCCAATTTTATAGTGCAACAAAAGGCTTATATGAATTAATTTCCTCAGATTTCATTAAAACCATTTTTCAAAAGACTCTGAGGACTAATTTAAAAAAAATGACAACTTATATAAATATTAACAGATTTGTATCTGTTATGAGGATGGCCACTGTCCTGCTCGACCCACGCTAGTTACGCACAAAATAGATTCCTGTTGCGATGTCTAATTGGGAGTAATTGATCCAATTGACTCCATTAACCCGTCAGTAAACACATGGGGTCTCTTTGACTCCCAATTTTCCCCTTTTTTCAAAAACTAAGTATTCATAAAAGCTTTCCCCTGTAAATTAATTTCAGTTGATGTTTCTATATAAATAATCTATTGTCCCTATAATTTCATGGATAACTTGCAAAACAAGATAACTTCAGAAATCAGTGAAACATGTATTACATTTTTTATAGGGTGGGTGGGGATCAAATTGGTCCGTAATGCGCTAGAATTTCTGATTCATTTAATGTTATCATATACTAGCATACGGATGTGAGCAGCAGAGATTCAAAGACATTCTCGCAAGTGTTCTGCCTATTACAAAAATGATGATAGCTTAGATTCATCTGATATTGATGAAACTTTTGAAAGTGATCATGTTAGAGAATCGGAAGAAGACACGGATTTTGAATGCCCTGGAAAATAATGTTCGAATGTCATTTTCACTTTGAGAAAAATGTCACGTATTCTTATATAAAATGCATTCTATTATAGAATGAAAAATCTGTCTTGAAATTTATGATAAAATATCATTTTATTCTGAAAATGGAAAACAAAAGATCTTCTTGAGTACGTGTATAAAATTTAAAAACAAAAATGATAAATTTTTAAAGTTGAATGTTTGAGCTTGTTTTTCAAAAAGAAAAAAAAAAATCAAATGCAAAGTATATGTAAAATATCGATTTTCAAGTACCTTCAATATTTGTATACAGAAAAAAACTATTTCATTCAAGATAATAAATTTTTTCTAAGTGGAATAAAGAATAAATATGAATACAGAAAAAGTGTGGATAAAAATGGGTAAGTTTTATTTTCATTTTTCTTTCTAAAAATTGCGTCTCACAGAGAACATAACTTCATGATTAAAGAATCCTTACTTTGATCATATTTTTTTTTTCAAACTGGACATAAAATAAAGATAAATGGTTGAAGATTTTTAGTCAAAATAACCCCGTGCATGTGTTAATATTTCTATAACAGTTGAGCGTACTGAACAATTAATACATATACTTTTTGCTTTATTATAATTTATTTATGAATGTTTAACAATGAGCCTCATACTTATCTTTGCTAATAATAAATTTTTGTCTCCTCAAATCTGAAGTCGACAGCTAAAGTTTTAACTATTAACTCTAATTTTGTGAGCATTTATTATATTTTATTTATTTTAAAGTCGAAATCCGAAGAAATATTTCTTTTTATTTCTACTTAGTTGAAAAAAATCTCAATCAGCTTAAAATAGCAAGGCTTCATGTGCAAAATATTTTAAGCATCAATAAATTGAAATACTGTTTTATTTAAACTTGCCAATTGCTCTTAAATGCAGTTGTTGTATAAAAAATTATATTTTTGCATATATTTCTTCCACCAAAATAATTATATATATATTAAAAGCAATTTTTATTTATATGATTTACCAATATGCAAAGATTTATGGTTTTTGTCTTCATCAATAAAGTTGAATGAAATAAATTCAAAACTGTTGCTTTACATCCCTCTGATATATCCCAATAAATTCCAAATTGTGTTCCAGATTATTCAAAATATGGATACAAGAATTCCCCTTGTACCCAATTATCAGACTAAAGTTTTACTTACGTCATACAAGCTAGACAATGGATTTTATATGCATTGTAAGATGGCGTATTTAATTGTTATCGACGGCATCTTTCGCCTGCATCAATAAAATTATTGTATGAAATAATTACTAAATTGTTGCTTTACCTTCCTCTTATCCCTATAAATTTCAAGTCCTGTTCCAGATTATTCAGAAGATGGATACAAGAATTAACCTTGTATCCAATTATCAGGTTCGAGGATTACTTATGTCATATGAGCTAGAGACGGGACTCTATATATTGCAAGATGGCGTACTTTAATTAATTGTTATCGACGGCAACTCTCCCAAACGGCATTCAGTGTCCCATAACGATAACAATTTTCCTTACGATCGATCTGGAATATTTACGATTGTTGTAGACCCTTTGTTATCGAACGTTCACAGAAATGGAGTGGCCCCGATGAAGTTTCTTGTAAATAACGAATTCGGTTCAACAACTTGAAATGGTTAGTTCATGTATTCAGTTGACATGCATCATTTTGGGCAGTTGTTTAGGATTTAATAAGCTGCCTACGGATTCATATTCAAGTTTTCATTAAATCTGAAATTAATTATAAATGGTTAAGATGATATTAGATTTGGATATATAGTGATAAATTCCTTTGAAAAGGATACCAATCAATTTTAATTAATTATAGAAATGAAACATGTTTATGGGAATTTTGTCAAGAAGATAATGTTTTCCATTTATCCATTATGTCTTTAAGTTAATAATTTCTATATTGGATTAAAGGAAGAGTTTATCCGGAAACATAAGAGCATATTGATTGTTCTCTGACACTTTGAAATAATGTATGAATGTAGTTACTTTTGTACTTCTTATTTTATTTGTAAAAAATAAAGATGGTTCTTAAATGAATCGATACAACTCTGCACGATTGTTTTAAGTGATCTTCTTTGGATTTTTTTAATGTCAGAATGCATCCAGTCGTTTAGCAGTATACTGAATATCAAAATAATAATTTATATCATTTCTTAATATAAATAACTCATAGGTTTTTATTTCCGATATTACATATATACATTTTTATAATGCGCATTTAGTAAATATTAAAGTGCTCTGCAAATAGCGATGTTTTAATTTGATTTTACTTTCAGAATAAATGAACCAATTTCTACTTCTATTTAAACTCGTATAAAGTTAAAAGATTTCGCTCTTATTTTATATCCCAAATAATGGACAATATTTTTTCACCTTAAATTAAAATGCGTTATATGCAAAATACGTCTTTCATATGTAAATCACATTTGTTAAAAATATTATTATTGATCATTTAATGAGGTTTTTTCTAAAATACATACATACATACATGCACACCACACACGTGTGTGTGTGTGTGTGTGTGTGTGTGTGTGTGTGTGTGTGTGTGTGTGTGTGTGTGTGTGTGTGTGTGTGTGTGTGTGTGTGTGTGTGTGTGTGTAGCAGAAGAAGCAGGCATATGTACAAGCGATGAGCACACAGAAAATAATGAGGAAAACGCTCTTGGATATTTTATTCCTGGTCTTATATAACCAGAGAATTTGGTAGGGGAAATATTTATTTACAGTGCTAAAATATTATTAAGATTCTGATAGGGATTTCTGACGCATGTCAATCACATGTAAGGTAAACACAGGAATCTTGTAAAAAGAATGTGCTTATTGGACATTTTCCTATCTCTCCATGCGGACCGTGAGAATGTGTCGGCGTTTAGCCGATTCAGCAATTTTATAAAGCTTCTCTTGAATTAATTAAGTAGAGAAAGTGGAATTGGATCAAGAAATAAGAGAATGAACTTACTATGGGCTGAATTAATATAAGATTTTGGAAATTAATTAAATTGAAATTAAGAGTTTAAAATATCATTACATTTTATATATATGTATTTTATATATTTAAATTTATACAAATGAGTCTAAGAAAACGATTGGATTAATCACAAAACGTTCTAGAGTTGAAATCGTTAGAAATTATCTAATATCAGTACATCTGCAGGGTGTGAGACATATCTTAAGACGCACTGAAACTGAACTACATTATTTGTACATTAAATTAATTCGAAATATTGCAAAGTAATATTTTTGAATAAAGTTTTATAAGGAATGTGATTATAAAGCAGGAAAAAGGGAAAATTCCACTTATGCAAAATTTTTGGACTTCCCATTTAATTTTGTTGGAGAAAATTTAGCTTTAATTATGCATTTATAAAGCCTTTTATTGAGTCAATTACCTTTTTAGTCCAAACATTTTTTACATACCAAAACATATTTTTTCTTCTATAACTCCGAATTCTTCTTGTGAATTTTATGACATATTATTTACTGAAATTATGATAGTAATAACTGTGTTTAATTTATCAAACAAAATAGTGAATTCATACTAATGCACCGTGTATATTATGAAAACGATAATTTAAGTTTAAGATTAGGTACATTTATTAAAGAAAGAAAAAAAAGGACGGTCGCATGAAAACACCATATCTTAATACATAAGATAATATATCCTGATGATTACTTAATAAGGTAGCGATTTTATCAAAATTCACTTTATTCAATGCATCCTTCTATTTAAGAGTATCAATATATATATTTTTTTCAAATGTAAAGAAATTTTTAGAAAATAATTTCAAGCAAATATCTGCAAATTTTAAGAAAAAGACATTACACATAATTGGATTTTAAAAAAAAATTCTGAATTTTGAATATTGATATCTACTTGCAAGCAAAATGAGTTTAACTAAAATTACTACTGAAGTAATACATGAAAAGTTTATTAATATAGAAATAAAGGGTAATTTAACACTATGCATATAAAGAAACATCAAGAGAAATTCAAAATATCAATATTTTGTGAATGATACAAAAAAAGTTAACACGTGCTCTCTATTCATTTATTTAATATGAAATAAAAAATGTAATTCACTTTCCAAACCGGCATTTTGTTTCACTTTCGGTTTCCATAGAACATGTTTTATTGTTTACTTTAAATAAATAATTTTTCCACCTAATTAGTTCTGTTAAAGTAACATATATTAAAAGTTGTATAATCACTTCTTTATAAAACTTGCATCATTCACTCAACCTTGAAGCTCTTAGGGTGCATAATGGCTTCCTAAAAAGTGAATCCTAAGTGTCTCTGCCCATTCCAATGCCTTCATTAGAGTGCTTTCAAAACCAATAGCTCGCAGTGATAAATAAGCGCCGAGCTATGTCATTCGCAATCACGCTGCAGTCCCAAGTCTCATTATAGTCAAGTAAACACACTTTAAGCTCAAAAGCGGAATTGCGCCGCTCGTCTCAGAAGCAACTTAATTTTATTTGCTTTCTGAAAATTGAGAACTCAAGCTAATGGACCGACTGAAGGTGATTCACACTTTCGAACGGCAAAGGAAAGCGGCCCCTTTGAAGTGCTTTCATCTCAGCAACATACGTGCCCTGCATTGCTACGCCCCCTGAACTGGAGGAAAATGGCACAAGTTCCAAGATTCATGGTCCACCAAGAAAGAGATTGTGAAAGTCCGCCCCCGATTTCGCGAATTTCCAACCTCTTCTCGATACTCTAAGAGTTACCAAATTCTTTAACACATGGAATGAATGCAAGTAATTAGCCTTTAACACTTTGGTTTTTCATTTTACAACTGAGTGTTAATATTTCAGTTAAATAAAGAATAAAATATATGGGAACTTTTAATCATAAGATATATCAGCATTAAAATCAAGGTCTAACAAAACAGTTTCCTAATAGAGAAACCACGGCTGTTTCAAATACTCAACTTCAGATGCAATTTATTTTCCATGATCAAAGTTGAGTGAGTTGAGTCTTAGTGGAATAAGAACTATTTCACTAAGATTTCATTATGATACTGTGCTTCCTAGGAAACTGCAATTTTATTCATTTGTTAAACATAAACCTTAGCAAATCGAAACTGCGAACGAAAACTACAGTATTCAATTTTACAATGGGGCCCACTGTGTTTTTTAGAAAAAAAAACAAATTAAATCAATTTAAAGAATTAAAATTTTAAAATTTCATAAATGTTTATGCCTTTGTGTATCATTCTCATTCCACCGCTAATTCAAACTCTTTTGAATTTTTGATTTGAAAAGCTTTTTTGTTTCTTTCTGCAATAATTAGAACTTTGTTAATATCTAAAGATATTCTAATATCTTTAACCTTTTATTGGAGGATCTGACATACAGTACTATAACGAAGGCAGACGAATAAAGTCAATAAGGTCATTTTTCATTCTATACTTGAAGAACTTTTCAGCCATTTTCCTCAGATTTTCGGCATTCAGTTTTTCAAGAATCCTTTTAGAAAGAGTTTAAGAAAGGCACCATATTAAAAACCGAGATAGAAAAGGATATTAAAAAACAACTGGACAGTTACATTATGAATTAGGTTATTTTTTTACTTGAAACTGAAGCAAAAAAATTTGAATATCCATTTGACAAAACTTTGTGAAACGATTTAAATCATGAATATAATAAATACAAAAATTGAAAGCATTTTGAAATTTTAATCTTCTTTTAGATTTTTTTATTGCAGCATAATTTGAAAAAGTTCGCGTTTTTATCAAAGTTAATTTTTTATGTAAAATTAAAACCATTGCAAAATATGTTTTTAAAAGTGGATGTGGTTGAAGTTTCTAGAGAAAGATATCTAAAATTCACAATTAGAAAGAACTCTTTGGCGTGCTGAGTCCTCCACTTCTCCCACCCCCAACTTAGAGTTCGAAAAATAAAATTTAATTAAAGCGAAAAAAAAAATCTCAGGATAAAAACTATCGCAAAATGAGTAAAAAATATTGTTCTTTCATTTGCTTTAATTCCTTCATAGATGTGAAACATTATGTTTGAAATACATTCTCTTTTTGTTTATTTCAAAGCGTTTAATCATAATAATTCTTTGAATGCCTAAATAAGAGTTATGAGGTTTAAAACTATATGCATGCTTTAGAAGATATTATTTCTTAGAATCAAATACCATCATTTAGGATTCATGTAGATTTTATAATCATTTATCATTTAAATATAGATTTTTCTTAATGGTTTTTTAGTCCGGTATGGCCAAAAACATGATTTATATTAAGAAGTAAGAAATGAGGCTAAAGTCAGAATTGTGTGCACATGGCTGATTCCAAAAAAAAAAAAAAAATGCTGCAAAATTTAAGTTTTTAGGAGGAGCAAAAACTTGAACTAATGACCTAAAATCTGTCTTCAATATGTTGTCAAATTATGAAATATCATAAATTTTATTTCAAACCTCTTACATTCGCGACTCATTGCTTCTCAAGAAGTTTTTGTTCTGCCAATTCAAAATGTAAAAAAAGATTTATGATTATAAATTACGAGAGAGATTTGAATTAATTTATGAAAAGTTGAAATAACCCATTGTCTGAAGTATACATTTGCCTATATTAAATAACATTAGCTGTTAAGTATTAAAATGTTTAAAATATAATCAGATAAATATATTAGTTTAACCTCTTAGCATAATGAAATCTATTTTGGCCACCCTAACTTTTATTAACAAATTTACATACATTAAAATATTTTTACAATTTAGGATTTCACAAATAAATGTTATATACATGCAGAAAATGTATTTTTTTTTTCAATTCTGGGGTAATAACGTAATAGAAAATCTATTTAACAGTTGATATTACTGGATATAATATCATATTATAGAACACATGTATATATTTGTGACACTGATTGTTATACTGAATGCACATTTACCACTTCTGACGCAATGACTCAGAATAAATGGTACAGTTACATAACGAAAAACTAGAGTAATAGTAAGTATCATAACTATTGAAACAGCGCATCCCATTTCCCCTCTTGCTAAGCAATGTACCGTAATCACTTAGCGGTACTCACTCCTCAACTTAAAAAAAAAAGTATCACCGCTTTTACTTTACGAAAAGCTTGCCCATGCGGGTATCTTCCAGACATTCTACATGTGCATGATCCGTGAAGAAGAGGCATAGTGATAAGAATAATTGCTCATTCCACAGCGCACACGCGCCAAGTCGAGGAGAAGAGAAAAGGAAAAACTGCGGCTTCACGTTAGAAGGACAAAAAAAAGGGAAAACCTTTTCCTTGATGGACTTCTTTTATCAAAAAAAAGGGCTATTTGAAAGCAATCACTGTCGCTTTCCCTTTTCCAGGATTATTCGCGATGGCTCTTTCTCTTCTCCGCCGTTTTCTAAAGAAAAGAATCTTTCTCCTTTAGAATTGCAAAGGACGTGAGAGGGAATAAAGACGCGACTGGTCAGTATGGGATTTGGGAGTTGATGCCCGAAATGGCTTCCTGGATGTCGTCTATATAAACGAAGGCTAACTCGAGTCCTTATTTGGTCTTCCTGAGTGGCCTGTTGTATCTTTGGTTTAGATATACAAAGGAATGGATTTCTTCCTGCAGTTTTGTTTGTAATATCTAGCTTTTCCAGGAAAAGGAAATTACTGTAAAAGCAAGAAATAAGAATCGAATTAATGAGTAGAAAATTCGCAATTTTCTTAAGATGAATTTTTTTAATGCATTACTGTGATATATTTATTAGTTTTCACAATATTTAAAAAATTATTCTGGCACAATACAGTCAGCATAATGGTCTTTGTACCAAATAAACCGATAACAGCCAAGCTTGTTTATTAGCATTTTTATACAGTTTTGATTTGCTGAAATTAATCAAAAGTTGGGGAGCTTTTAGTTATTATCTAATAGCTTAAATTATTATTTTTGAACAATTTTTTTTCCTATGTGAACTTGACATGCATGTTAATGATTTTGTTGCAGGACAAAATGAGCAACAAATAAAAAACGAAAAAAAATGTTTTTTTAAAGTATTTAGAAGAGAAGGTCAAGTATCCGAACAAATGATTTTATGTTTCCCCTTTCCAGAAATTAATTATGGGGCAGTTGAATATCAACGGTAATAAGCAGATGAGTTAAATGATTATTGCAGAGACAAGTCAGCCATTCAAGATGTTTTGGAAGAAGGAAATAAAATTTAATAATAGTACAATACCTCAAGGCAAAACGAAAATAGTTATTCAGTCAAGAACCAATTATAATTCCTTAGATTTTGGAGTCAGTATTGGAAACCATAAGTTTCCTCTGTTGACGCTCAAAATAGAGGCAATTGCTTCCCTGGTACAACAGATTATACAGAATGTAGTAATTAATAGCGAAACTGTATAGCATAATACTTTTTTCAGCGTTTTAGTAAAGTAATTATATATAAAAATGCGTTTTTCGAGTTGGGTTTTTCATCCATTCAACACATTTATTTGAACCTCCATAATTTATAATTCAATTTCTTCACAGTTGTAAGATGCGGCTAGACATCTTTCAATAATAATCTTGTAATAAAAAATATGCAATTGTGCCATCAAGTACCTTTGTTCGCAAGAATGTTTCAGCATTTATAGTAGTAAAATATATAAGACCTCATACGATCTATTATTAGTAATATTCAAGATTGTCGGCTCATACAATATGCAACAAGAATGCAATAGGAAATTATTTTGGAATTTGTTTAATATTCTAAAAGGGTTTATTAATGGAAATTTCTATTTTGGAAATCAACTTTATCTCAATTTCCTTAATTGAATACCTCTTATACTCTATAACTACATAAAAAAAACCTGAGAGCAAGATATTGCACGGAGCTAATATGCATTAAATGTATTATGTATAAATGGGGAAAGTGATTAATGTACATATTTATATAAATTCAACTAATTTCCATTAAAGATTAATTATTACATAAATTAAATGCTTTAAAATGTTTGAATTCTATTATGAAAGAAATATTATAGAAATAAACACGATTACTGCATAATATGCTATTAAAACATTTTCAACGACTGTAATTTAAAAGTCTGGTTCTTAAAATGTTCGCAACCAGTTAGAAAATTATACTAACATAAAACAAAAATCAATTAAAATATTTCAAAATAAGATGGTTTCAGAAATGCAGTATGGCAGTCTAATTTGAAAATACAAACGTATTTACATTTTTTTTCACATTTGACAAAATTCATTTTAAATGGCCTCAAGCGCTCTAGTTAACAGCTTTTAGAATTTCATGCATATCTAAAGCCATTAGCATCTGCAATTAAATTGCTGAAAATATCATTCTGTATGTTATAAATATAATATAAAGGATTCAACATAAAATTTTGGAAGCATATTTCCTGTATGGTAGTATACATGAAACGCCTTTCCTAAAGGCTTTTCAAAATGATTAAAGAAATAGAATTTTGAATAAATTAGAAAGCAGAATCTAAAGTATAACTGAAATCAATTCTTTTGCAAAGAAGACATTGTCAATTGCTGATAGTTATAATAGTTGACAGATTCATTCCACTCCAATTTGTCATTCTCTCTTAATTTAAAACCCAAATTGATATTTTAATTCTCAGTTCAATTAAAATCAAAATTCTCCTTCCGAAAAGACACTAATTTGATCAATATTGACCAGAAGGTTCCATTTCATTAAAAATTCCGAAATAAAATATACGACAAACCGAAAGTTGCCATCATACCTCATCTCTTAATAAAGTCAGTAAATGCTTTCAAGCTTTTTCAAAAGAAATAACGTTTGAAAAGAATATGAGAAGAAAAGTCAAAGAGAGCATCATTATGATTTGAATTCGGACGTATTCGATAATGAATAATGCAGTTCTTTGTGAGCCAACCCGTACCTGAGAAAAAGTTTGGCGAAGACCTAATGGAAACTTTTTCTGTATCTTCTCTTTTTCTCCCGTTTTGTTCAGTTATGTCTAATGCGACTGTACAGCAGTAGACTTGCCCATTCCTCCTTAATGGCCCCTCAACTAATGGACTTTTGACGGAGTTTGTACCATTAATTCCTCCCTCCCCTCCTTGTCGTGTGCTTTCTTACATTGTTTCAGACAACAATTCCCCCAAATTTAATTTTTGCGCCGGCTTGCTCTTTTGTTTTTCAATCTCCAGAGGAACTTAGGCTCTTTATATTTCCCCTAGGACCAATGCTTGGGCAAATTTCAATATAAATAACTTGAATTAGAGGCAAGGATTGTTGCTGGGCGATGATTAAACACGGCAAGAGAATTATGTTCATCTTTCTTTTCCGAAAGAGGAAGGTCCAGGTGTTATTATTTTCCACTATTTCTGGACGTTAATTTTCCCAGTTTCTCATTCGGTGTTGGGGAAATAAAAAAAAAGTGAGGCCTTCCTTCTTCCCAAAGAATTACCGGCAGGGATAATTGATTTTGCTACAAGCGGGTTTCGTGGGTTATTTGCTAATAAATTCCATCTGAGTAAAGCCGCATAAGCAGAGTATATCTCATATAACTGATTATTGCCTGACGCAAACCAATTGCACGGTTGTAAATTTATGTAACTAAATCATTTAAGGCACAGCAGGTTTATCAACTTCAGGCTTTAGTTACAGATAAATTACTTGAAGGCATAGAATCTTAATTGTTAAATTATGAATATCTATTAATTTTACTACATAATACCCTTGATATTTATCTTAATTTTACAGAATGACATCTTATTTAAGTAAGAATATGTAAAACATCAAAAGAAGAATGAATTATTTCTATCTATATATAAAAGAGTAATCTTACTTATTTAAATTGATTTTTGTGTTATTAAAATTTTTACTTAAAAGATTTAGTAATAAAATCTGAAGCATTTTAATTTTTATAAAATTCTTTGTCTTTGTTTGAATATATCTTATTTTCATAAATTTGGAAATATAAAACGTAAATCTCTAAAAACTCATGACACAAAAATTTAATTTTTTTAAATTAATTTATCTTAAAAATATACTTCTTAACTTTTGTAGATACATAGATTTTGTATTTTTTTTCGTTTCTTCATATTTAATAAAACTTTTATTATACTTAAAAATAGGCCTTCACTTTATATAACACCTTTAAAATATTTTATTCACTTGAAAGATTTCTGAATAATCATTAAATCATTACTGAATCACTTTGAATATTTGATAAAAAATGCAATCATTTTTTTTTAAATTTCGGTTATATTTTTACAAAAAAAAAAAGTCGTGCAAATATTTATTTTTAAAGATTAAAATTAAAATGGAATCAAATACTGCTTTGAAGGTAATTTTTTGGTTATGTCGAAGAATTTCATTTTACATTACGTCATAAAATTAGTCCAATCTAGTTATGAAGACTGAATTTCAAAAAGATATATCCCTTAAAAATTTGCTTTTAATAATACCAAATCAACAACTTTATACAAATTCGTTAAAGATAAACCCAAAAAATCAATGGAATAAAGATAATCGCAGTTTTTAAGCCTGACGCTGTGATCAATAAATGAATGAAAAAATAATTCATTTAAATATAATAAAAAAAAGTAGTTTCTATGTACAGGCAAAACTAATCCGGAGTAATATGCTTTTAAGTACATTTAAGAAATAATTTAAAACGATCGATCCCAGTTAGCACCGGTATGAAACAGTATCGCTCTAATGCCTTTTGAATTCAAAAATAGGAAAAAAAAATGAGGTGTATCTCAATCTTAGCGGAGTCACTTGCATCTTAAAAAATGCATTACGCTAAAATCACGCTCTTATCTCTAATCGTTATCCAATACTATCATTTTCCATTACCGCAAAAATGATAAAATTTTACTAGTGCATCGGTATACGATTAAAAATGGTGCTTATGGCACGCCGTCATTCAAAACATTTAGATATTTTTTTTTCCTTTCTTGTTCTTCCACGTGAATTTCTTGGAGTAATGCAGGCAAAAGCACTTAGTTAAAACGTCCCAAGGTAATGTATGCGCATATTGATTTCCTCAGAGACATGATTCGGCGGTCCACACGAACTTTCCCAAATCATACCAACTACAAGATTTCGAAAACCGATCTTCAAATGCATCCGCCATTTTTAGTCACATTTTTTCCATTTGTATATATCGCAAAGCATTGATTTTAAAAAATCATTATATTGTTTTGGAACGAAAAGATACAAAGAGATAACATTGATTGCTTTGTTACGATTGAAAAAGAAAGTTCGTAAAACCAGGGGAATTCAGTTTTGCAATATTTGAAAATGGAATTGGTCTTCCTATTTATCTACTGTTGTCTTGCATATGTATTTTGTATGCTTAGTGTGTCTACTTGCATGCATATGTGTGTGCTGAAATGGGAGTGTACGAGTGTTTATATTTGCCACCACTAAAACATATGCGTGTTAGTGAAACAGCGTTTTAAAATAGAGAAATCTGATAAGATACGTTTTGGATATACGTTGATAACATATTAGTGATGTCTAAAAAATATACTTCGCATAACTAGTTTTTTAGACTTCGCATTAGTGTTCTTTATAAAACATCCAAATATAACAAAGGCTGTTCTGTTTTTGGACTTGAATCTCCTTTCATATATTTGTCTGTATTGAAAATTAGAAATTCAAACGATATAGATATTTTACCAAATAAATTATTCGTTTTATGATATAAAAATAATACATATTATTTCTTCATTCATTCATTTTGTAGACATTTAAAATAAATTTCCAAGTAGATATCAAAATTCTTTGGAAGTCGATTGTATGAGTCAAAATTAAAGTGCACTTTAAATCTATCCTGGAAATTTGTTTCTAAATATTTTGAATCAAGTATCATATTATTTCTTAATCAATCTATATCCATATATCATTTTTATTAAAAATAAAATAAATAAAAGCAAATTTAAACTAATGAGAAAAATTATTTTAGAAATTCTTTTAAATAAAGTTATAAAATATATTTATTGTAACATCAAATTTTATATTTACAATTTTTTGTAATAAAATATTTTAACTTATTTGATACCACAAAAAAACACATAATGTATTATTTTGCTGAATTACATTTCATAATATCATCTGTGAAATGGAAATAGCCAAATAGTTGCATCTTTTCCAAAAAATTTCTAATTTCAATTAGTTTTTTAAATTAGATTTAGAGAGCAAAAAATACCATTGAGTTAAAATAATCTTAGAATTTAAGATTCGCTGCTACTTCCATTAAAAAAATGAAATGTGTTGCTTTCTTCTAAATTGCAAACTGATTTTCAGAAGCTTTTAAATACGAACTATGCTTAAACATTTAAATTTTTTTTATGCACTACCACTAAGTATACATCATTTTATGCACTTCATCCATTATAAAATATTTCATTAAGATTAGATGTATGAAAGTAAGATCTAAATACAATTTACGCAATTAAAAAAAAACAATGTATTACAAAATAGTAATTGTCTCATATTCTGCAGTATTCTCTACATCTTAATCAATGACCAAATATGGTGAAGTGCTCACTTTTGGAGAATCAGAGAATCAAGACGTCCTTAAAACTAGGGACATAGCGAGTAGTGATTTCTTTCGCGTGCCAAGAACACCTCTATTGGGACGTTTGAGAATTTGAAGCTAGTGAATTTCACGCAAAATTCTCACGAAGGTCCCTGGGTATGTTGACTCTTTCTGCGCTGCTTAAAATATCGAAAGATTGAAGATTCTCTAATCCAATAAATATAATTTTAATAATTGACATTCCAATTTTTCATAGCAAGTTTTCTCAGTAAGTTAACAGAGAGCTAGTTAAAAATTCACGTTCCCTTTCAAAATTTTGGCAGCTAATGAATGGTTAATTTGCAGGAATATTTCAAAGAATTAGTGCATTTTGAAATTGGAAGGTGGAAGATGAGTGATATAAAAGGGGTTATTGGGTTCATTGGTATACATTTTATAGTTTGACAGAAAACGGTAATTAATGATAAAAACAATATCCATTGCAATTTTTTTTAAATTTCTTGAGTATATAATGACATTGTTTACATAAAATATTAAGTGATAAAATATAAAGTTTGAAATTCCATCCATACAGCTGTTTTTGAACATTATTTTTTCTTATAATATTTCACATAACAAAAATATTTATAAGGAATGTTTTTATCAACCTGGGTGTAAATTGTAATTATATTTATTGACTTTTTACCTTGTTGAAAAAATATTCATATTCTAAGAAAATTTATAAAGAAAGACTCTTTGAAAAGTTAAGATGATATTCGAGACTAGCATTGTAGTAAGTGTTATGACTTTGAATTCTATGTCATGAAACAATTCCCAACTATATGTTTTGACTTTTATCAATAAAAAAAAGATAAAATGTAACTCTTTTTGAAGATATATTATCATCTAATAGCCAGAACAGAAAAAAAAATAATATTTTCGAAAATCTTGTAATTTGAACTAGCCCTATAATTCAGAACGCAGTTAGTTCTCATTTAAAAATAATAACGTATTTACATTATCAGTAAATCATTTCAGAAATAATAAAATTGTTACATTATTAATTACTCATTCCAGAAATAATAACATAGTTACATTATTAATTGCTCACTTCGAAAATAATAAAATTAAGCCTCGAAATAAAAAACAAATATTATATAACTTATGTGCAATTCTATTTTCATTTATCTCCATTCTTCTTTAAATATTGTACAAATAATCCTAATATTCTCTTACTTAAATGAAGCAGTAACACTTTTAAGAATCTAACCAGATGGGATTGTCATTTTTTGTATACATGTCTATAATACAACAGGTACAAAAAATTATATTTCGATTTGAATAATGCATGAATAAATCAATATGCGTACAGAAGTAATCGTAAATTTAATTTAAGAATCTTTTACATAAAACGCATCTCCAAGATTGTAAAAAAATATTATTATTTTGAAAAATATTTCTATTATTTCGTTTGTAACAATTCTTCTTTCGACTGTACTCGAGATGAACATTTAATTGATATTTTTAATAGCATTTTAATTTACCTTTATGTTTAGTATTCCATTCTTGTAATTAGGAAATGAAATACATTATGTTGTGCTCTCCGAAGCGTGCTATAGGTAAGTTTCTTACCGTATTGAACCGAGGGAATTTAAAGTTTTATGCTTCACTGGCCAAAATGCTGCATTTATGATTAATAATCTAACTTTTTTAACTTCAACGACATGTTCAAATTTAGAAATTAACTATGATATTTAATTTGTGGCACTGCCATAATAAATACAACTGTCTTTTTGATTTTTAAATTAAATCCATTAGTTATTGATTTGATTGACAACCAATCAAAGAACGATTGCCATAGTAAGGCTCAAGATTTTTCAAATCATAGGATTTTTGGCAGTTTCATTATTGTAATTTGTCAGTCCAGAAACTTTGACAAATTAACTAATCTATAATCTTAAGCTAACCTTAAAGCGTGTTATAATGATATTCTAAAACCAACAAATTACTTTCTCCTTACCTGTCCAGCATGATAAATGATGATTGAGAGACTTACAATGTCTCAGTGCATCTTGGCTTGGTGTAAAATGACATTTAAATGTTATGAGAACTACGTGATAACTCATATAAATCAACATAATGACAATGCAATGTATGTTCAAGAACATTTTAATGCCATTAAATGTACTTTTACGAATAAAAGTAAAATAAATGTAACTTAATTCTTTTTATTCGATATTAATTTTTTTTCTTAAGAATGATGAAATTTTTCAATTCATTTATTTTTCTCTGAAACTAAGGAAGAGAATAGCAGTAATTAATTTAAAATGAAACTTTTACAATCTGCTATTATAAAGATGTTATTAAATAGATTTGAAAGATAATGGTAATTTGTTTTCGACATTCAATGGTTAAGCATTCATTTTACAACTTTATATAATAACATTTCTTTCTCATTTTACTATATTGCATTATTTTTTGAATTAAGATTGTGATATTTTTTACTGTTATCTTGTACACTCTTGCGCCACAGTGACTTAATATTAAGGTCTCGATTTCGGATCCGGAGAATTTCTAGTTTTAGACCACCTTCTTTCACTGAGAAACGATCTGGTTAGCGTCTGGTGCTCGCTAAAGGATGTTCAGACCAAACGTTTTCCTGCTGATGTGTTCTGCACGCTTGGAGCGAGAGGCACTAGTTCAGGTGGTACTCTCATCATCTGACCACTGCTCAAAATTACGATCCATCCAAAAATAACCCTATCATTGCTTTGAAACTGGGAGTTATTATTACAACTACAGACTAATCAGATTTCCTTGTATTGTCTTTATTCATGAGAGAACGCCAGGTGTTTAACATGTATGGACAACCCACATAGAAATCAATACATGTATAATACTCAAATACATAGAAATCCAAATTTTAATAAGATTCGGCAAATTAATTCGAGTGCTATTGAAAAGTGTCACTCTTACATAAGTACCTATCGCATCTTGAAATACTATTTTATTTAATAACATAAATGTGTTTTTTGAAATAATATTCTATTTCTAGAAATTTTCTGTTAATGTCTCTCTTAGGCACAACAATGTTCCGAGCAGAATCTTTTTAATATTAAAGAAATATTCTATATAGGTATATTCTGTCATGAATATGACAGGAACATGAATACATCATAGACATTTGTCGAATTACAGGAGAAGCACACATAGAAAAACATTAAAATTACGTATTCGCAGATATGCTTTGTTTTTGAATCATTCAATATAAATCACTCTGTACATACACATATATTTACAAATCGACATCAAAAGCAAGCTCGAAATTCCATAAAAGGCCGTTCATAATTAATGAAACTTATAATTATGGAGTAAAAACATTTATAATAGAAAGAAATTGCATAAAACATAATTATCATAATGGAAAAAATGACTGATAAAATGAAATAAATAATTTATTACCTTCATTTTCAAGTCACATTTGCTTAATTTTTTTCAGATAAAGCATATATCATTCATGCATGCATTCGAGAACAGATTAAGATACATAACTATTATATTGCTACTTTCGAAAGTAATCACTTACGGGCATTTCACTAGAATAAACTGCAGAATTAGTGTAGTATTATCGAAATTCAACAAAAAGTAAAACATTTCAGCATTTCTCTAAACTTCCAGTGCATGCAATTCTTTCAGTGCTTCACAATTATAGCTTTAGTTTCAATTAACTTAACAGCATTCATTAATAAAATGCAGGGTCAATTTGATTCCAAACAACACTTAAGGTTCCCATAGCAACAACTGTCTGGCTGATTATATTCGTCGGAATTTCCACAGAACTAAACTTTAGGATTAAATCGCACTTAATCAAACTCATTTGTATTTGAACTTATGTGTTCTTTCCGATTTAAAAGCGAAACATTGTACTTGATTCTTTTTGAAAACATATTCGCTTTATTTTTAAAATTTGAAATCTACCTATTTTGAAATGAAAAAAAGAGTAGCTTTAGAAGAAGAAGAAATTAGTTTTTATGAACAATATATATATTACTTCGGTTCTTAAGACATAGATAAAAAATTCATGCATTATTAAGACCAATTTTTTAATGTAAAGATTTGCTTATCTTTACAAGGTGAAGATATGGATTTCCTTTCGATAACTTTGAAATGAAAAATAAGATGTAATAAAAATAGTACAATGAAAAGGTTGGTACAAGAAATTAAACTAAAATGAAATACTCCTTTAGTATGCGAAAACTTTATGAAGTAATTAAAATGTGACAAAAGAATATTGTGTTTTATTTTATAACTCTTCATAGATACTCTTTCCATTAAGATACATGAAATTTGAAATGAAATTTAAATAACTTCCAAATCTTATATCTTTTCTCTCTTAATTAGATATAAAACCTATTTAATACAATAATAATTCAGAAATTATTCTTTTCTATTAATCATTCTGGAATCATATGTTCCTTTTATAATTTTAATTCCTATGTTCATTGTGAAATGAAAACAGGATTCATTTTGGCTGTTGTTTTTAGTTCCTCAATAATAATACATTTGACATTACAGGCAACTAGGAAATCTCTCATAAAAAGTTCATTTAATTAAGAAATAATAAAGGAGATGTCAAAATAGTTAATTCATCAGAAAGTAATTAAAATGTGTCAAATTAAAAATTATAGTAGACGACAGGTTTTAAATTTCGATCAAATTTCAACATTCGGGGCTAGAGATTCTGAAGATAAACGGATCGCTTTTTTTTTCATTTACATATTTTTTTGCTTTGCGTATAATTCTACAATATTGCATCAAATTTATTCAATTATAATTCATATTTCGCATTAATTATCCATCTACGGCGATGATATACAAATTCCATCAAAAAAGATGCTTCCATGCTTGCACAGATTTAAGTTCTCAATTAACGCATCAAGTTTCACTTTACTGTTGATACTTTCTAACTGAAAGGGTGAGTGAATAATTTGTATTCACTTCATCTTAGTGAATCACTTAGTTTCTAATCAGTCGTAATACCATGAGAAAATTTACCTTTCTCTCCTTTTCTGGCGGAAATTCAAATTGAATTACTATAATTTAATTTTTTGTCTAGTTTTGTTAATATAATAAGACATGATTTTTATTTTAAATTCTACGGCAATTGGATACAATCGTTAAAATTTAATTTAAAATAATTAATTTTAATAGCATTAAAATGCTGGACATACAGATTTTTATTATTTTGAAGAATTTCTATATAAATAACTTGAAATATTATTTTCGTTTCTTCAAAGGCTATAACAATTTCTATTATTCGATTGGTTTCATAATAATATAGGTAAGAGATTTTATGCATTTTAGTTCTTCCTTCACTAAGATTTTCGAATTGCAAATTATTATTTTTATTAGAAGATAAGTATTGTAGTCTTTCTATTAACAGGCTGGCTATAAATGATAATGCTAGAGTGAAGTCTCGTTCTTCCTTCAATCCTTAGTTTGAGATATAATTCTTTAACATGCTAATTTAAACAAATTGTTTCCATCTATTTTGAAGTTAATTTAATAAGTCACCTTTCCTATTTCGATCCATCGAGAGCGAGAAACAGCAAAAAGAAACAGATAATTGCATTGATCTTTTCCCATTTTCTTAGAGCCCCAATTGCCCTCAACATGTAGGCCCTAAACGAATTAAAGGGCGGAGAAAACTTGTTAACTCTGTACTTGGAGACAACAAAGGAGTTACTTCGTTATGTTCTGTTAAATTGCTCTAATACAAGAGCCTGCTGTTTGTCTCGAACTTTCTGATCACGAATCGAAAGATAAAAAAAAGGACGGCCGAGAAAAAAAGTTTAACAAAAGGAGGCAGAAGGACAGGGAAAAAAATTGAGAGATCCTTTTACGTCGGAGTGGTGGCAGTAATGCGAGTCTGAGGCCGTTTCTTAATCAAGTTCGAAATTCGAAACTCGCTGACTTTTCCAACTTTTTTCCTTTTGAGGAGAATTTTTTATTCGCACTCTTTTAATGTTGCAAAGGCTCTATTTTTATTTTTTAACTATGCATCAAAATAAAATACTTCTAGTTTGAATTTAATACTTAACCAATATGTTCGGTTCAATATTTCTTGATTTATATTTCATTTAAATTTCCTATCAAATAAAAATTGCATTTAAATAATACTATATTTTTATAATTTAATTAATATTATCTATTCAATTAATATTACCATTTATGCAATTTATACCATATTTAATAATAGTTATTAAACAGCAACAATAATCAAAACTTTATTTTTGTTATAATTATTTTTTATGTTTATATTATAATTAACTAGCTAATAAAACTATTAATTTTATTTCAAAAATTGATTATGTGATTTCATTATATTTGACAAATTTTAAAATCAAAAAGATCAGTCCTTAATTTTTAAAAAAATCTATAGGATCTATTTGTTTTAGCATATTATAATTAAATGATTTATCTATAATTCGATGATGCGCACCTCTCATATATAATTAAAATACTCCTTTTTGTGAATAATATACTAATTTTACAGTTTGTATATGATATGAAAAGCATTAATATGCTTCAGTTGTATATGACACGAAAATTAGTTGTCATTTGTGTCATGAAAATGACATGACGCAAATTTTTCCATTCCTAAATGAATTTATTTATAAATTGAGGGTTTATAAATTAATTTATTCTAAAATTTTAGAATTTTAAGCGATAAAATTTCGTAAGTATTCCAAGTCTCATTTAATATAAAAAATACAAATGACATGATAATTTATGCCAGATCCCAATAAAATCAGATTTAAAATTGCAAAATACAATTACTTCAATTATTTTGAAACACTAACAACGTAAATGCAGCCCCATTTTTCTTGTTAATCGAGTTTTTCTATAGTATTTTATTATATTTATACCATAAATAATGTTTTAAATGTCTGGTACCTTATATTATATAAATGTATATACATAGAGAGAGATCACATAATTCAAAGTCAAAAATGTTTCAACCTTCTAGTTTCATTGTAAAGTCTGCTTAGAATATTATTTAATGAAAATTTAAATTATTTAGATTACAATTGTTAAAAATTGAAGATACAATTCAATATCATAGTTCATCAAGAAAATTCACTCGAATCCCCCTTATAAAATATGATACAATGTTTGAAATATAACTCAGGGGAAAAATTCCTCAAAAGAAATACCTTAAAAAATGTATTTTTAAGATTATGCTAAATTTCCCGAGGCATTTGTCCATCATAAATATCTAATATATGAAAGTCAATATTCAAAATATTTATTAAAATATGAATATTTCGCTTAAATAACTAAAGGAACTATTCAAGTAAAAAAGAAAGTCATATAAGAAGAATAAAACATTTGCTTTGAATGTTGAATGAAAAATTAAATTTGATAGTTACTTATTCCATCAAAGAATGTTGATATATATGAAAGTTTATATTAAGAAATTAGTTCCTGAACAAATTAAAAGGGAATTAACATAATTTTCATACAATCCGTATATGCGATATACATTTGCCATCACAAAATTTGTAATAACTTTAATATTGTTCGTCAAATATTAACATTTGCGTTTGTAGAAAATCTGTAAGTTACACCGTATGGATAATGTTAGAAATGATATCACATCCATTGGACTTGAATTATCTGCTAATTTAGATGGATAATTAGGGGAACAAATTTCATAAATACTAAAATTAACTTTTATAAATGATAACTGTGAACAATCTAGACAAGTAAGCAGCTTTTGTGGAAAAAAAAAAAAAAACGATTTTATAAATGACATTCTGGAATACGCCATCGCTATGCCAACATTTCTTTGAGACAGAATCGAACGAGAGTTAAAGTAAATATTACGATTTTTCATGCATTTTATAAGAGCATAAATTATTATGATAACGAGTGGTGCTAGTTCAAAAAATCGTGAATAATATATTCAATAACGAGGAAGTATTTATGCTATTTTCTGAAGTACATAGATTTGTTCCCATAATTACCTTGCATAAACTACCTAGAGGCACAGTGGAATACATTTTATATGTCAAACGCACCATTTTAGTGATGATTTATCACTTTTTCGCATTGATGCATTCATGATGTGAAGGAAAACTCATTACTCATTTCAATTTTTCACTCACTTTTAAAAATTCTTATGTCGAGTGAAGCTTTGTCATTATTCAATACCAAATTGCGTGTTGGTGAAAGGAATCTAAGAAATTTTGATTAATATGTATCGATCATTCAGAGAGAAAAAAATTAAAACAATACCCATTTCCCATTAATTTTAAGAAAGAAAAGTTTCACACACCCTAGGAAACAGCAGTTTAAATTTAGAAGCATATCATTTTTCACAAGACAGAGGATAAGGACTAATAATTTACATGTTATAAATTCTGCACTTCCATTATTTCTATATCCAAGAAAAAGATAGAGAACTTAAATAGAGATTTGTTTGAATAAAATGAAAAATATTAGCCTCAATACTCTGAATCAGAGATGTTTTCATCATCTAGTTTCAGAAATTCATTCGACTTTTCCATGACTGAAGAGAAGACAATTGCAAAATTAGTCTAAAAGCACAATTGCAAAATTTTCACAATTGCAAAAATTAGTCTAAAAGCACAATTGCAAAATTTTCACAATTGCAAAAATTAGTCTAAAAGCACTTAGTGTAGTTTAATAATGTAATCCAAAGTACAGAATTATATGCAAATAAGTACATATGCGTTTTCTCAAAACATTATTTTTCTGATTCTCCAGTTTTTTAATACTTCGAAACGTTAAAATTTTGGTTATGTTAAAATGAGTATATAGGCCATTTTACGTTTCACAATTCAGATGGTGGTAAAATAGAAAATTTAATAAAAATTTCAATAATATTCCTATTACATTCTTTTAAATGTAACTTTGGAATGAAAGGACCAAAAAAAAAAAAAAAAAAAAAGACCAAGATAGTTTGAAAAATCTTTTAAATGCCTTATTTATTTTTTTCTGAATTTACATAAAAGTTTATATTTTCAGTAGATTTAATTGAATAAAAATATAGTTTGAAAATCTAAAGGTATGTTACAGAAATATATTTTAGTATATATCGTCAGAATTTTTTTAAGTCTAAGTGATTGATGTACAAAATGAATTTATTGTCCCTTCAAGTAATGCAGCATCTGCTATACAACTGTCAGGTGCCAAAAAAATTTGCATCATTTTTTTCGAGTAATAAGGGTTTAGAAATATAATAACGGCTTATTTTATATAATAAAATAATATCGTATAGGTGAAATTCTATGATCCCAAAGAATTTTACAATTTTGTATACCTCAAGTTGATATAGGCTCTTTTGAAAAAGTATCACATATTTCCTGTTAATTAATATTAGTTTTTACTGCTGTTGAAGTTTTTCACAAATGGGATGGATAGATTACGATTCTTTAAGAATCTAATGTACCCGGGATTGTACTTCAAATTCTTATTCTCCAAATCATAAAGCAACTTCTTTTATTGATGAGTTTAATTTGGCTTATTTATATTAATTTTTCTTTGGAAGCAGCACGAGGTTTCTTCCGAATGGACTTCATAACTCTGAACTCCTCTCAATCAGCGAGAACGTTACCTGGATTGTCCCTCTCTCTAAACATTCACACCGTGCTAGGGAATTTCAGATTTGGTCCTGAAACTCAGACCTAAGACCTTACCATTAGGCAACCACAGTCTCTATTATCGTTGAATATTTTATTTGGGATGTGATACTCAAATGGGGTCTATAAATTATACTGTCTCAAATATATCTTTGTACTTATCTGATCTAGGAATGAAGCTTTCTGGTAGTGGGACATCAATGAAATACAAATTGTCAACATCACGAGCATTCCTTGGTCAACAGGAGAGACATCTATTTACTTAACTTAAATGCATTTCGGACGTTAAAATGATGCAATCGAGTAGTTTCATTGTATCTCTATGTCCATAAAAGCATGTAAAAGTAGATTAGATTTGATATCTTCCTTGAGTATGACTTTATCTATAGGGAATGGTCTCTCAGCTCTTGGCATATTTTGGTGACTCTCATTTCTCGATACGATTTGGCTGAACCTTTCCCGAGCTGTACGTTCGTTCAATAAGTTTTTCCAAATTTGGAATACATATTACACATGAGACACATATTACGGCGAATATTTCCATTTATTATTATTTCAATAAACTTCACTCTGATTTTTAAATGTCTTACTGAATAGCAAATAGGATGCTATCCTATAAGCAAAAATAATATTTGATCTCTAAAACTTTTATAAATAATATATTGAGTAATTTCATCATATCATTCAAATTTATTATGAGAAAAATTAGGCGGTAAATTACAGGTTTGTAACATCAAATCAAAGAATAATTATTTTATAAATCATTTTTAAAATAATATAAAAGAATATCATTCGCAAGCAAGGAAACTAAAATCAATACTCCATTCACCGACATTGTTTAGATATTAAAAGTTTGAATTTTTTGTTATATTATCAACTGCAGTATTTTTTCTTCTTTTGAAATTCAATGTGACGATAAATTAATAAGTAAAATAAATTATTGAACTGATCTGCAGCTTTGAGATAATAACATTTTAATACTATATACAGTATAAAGCTTAGATTTTAAATGTTTAAACTCGAATTAACTGAGCAATAAGAAAGCTATTTTTCTTTTCATAAAAAATTGATATAAATCTCTACTTGAAACAATGCTTTTTATAAAACCAAGACACCTATATTTTAATCTAAACAATGTTTCATCAAAAAACTTGAGTGATTTTGACATTTTTGCGTCGGCATGAAATACAATTGAATTGTGATGGTTTTGCCATGAAAACACTCTTTATAGCAAAGAGACCATATCTACTTCTTTACACAAAAATTTCAAAATATCAGAATGTATTTGGGCTATAATTCACAATATGACATTCAAATTATTCTAAGATACGATTATTTTTCTATGAAGTGTTGAGATATTTTTAAAATTAAAGGAGACAAATCTTTGATAAAAAAATGAACAATTAGTTTTAAACCTTTGTATTGATTTTTTTTTAATATTGAAGAGAAGGTGATTGTTGAAAAGTTAAAAAAATAATGCTGATATTTAATTTCCATTTTTTTTTAACATTTGCTTATATTTCAATAAATTCGTTAATGAGTTCAAAGTATTAAAATTATTTATATATATATATATATATATATATATATATATATATATATATATATATATATATATATATATATAAATTTTTAATTTTTGAAACGATTTCAAAATATTAATAATAGGATTTTCTGTTAAAATTGAAATTAAGATCATTATCATAATTTTGGCTTTCACTTTATTTTAGAATAAGACAAGTCAGTTTACATAAATACAAAATTTTTATGTAATTTAGCATGTCTAGATGAAAATAAATTCTGGTAATTAACTTTCATATCATACAAAAAATAACAACTCTTTGATTCTAATACATTTTAATTAAAAAAAATAAAAATCAGAACGTTTAGACGACTTATTTTTTTAAATATATATATGTAATCAATCTTAAAATGTCATGAAATTTAAAGTCATTAACTTTGTTATGGACCGTTATATTTCATAACTCGAAATATATATTTAAAAAGAAAAATGAAAACAGCTCAAAGTTTCCATAGCAGGGAGATAATTGTTAATAATGCTTTTAAGAATTTCTTATTTAAGTAACTGACAGAATTTTTTTTTCTTAAGAGTTAGAAATCCTGTTTCATCATTATTCCAATAAAATTCCCAAATCACACTATGAAAGAAATAATTGTAGTATGAAACATTAGAACAACTGCACAAACATATTAGACAGTAGTAACTCTAATCTCGATCTGAGTTTCAGCAAACTCTCTAGATTCAATTTCAACTCTGTTATGAAGACCATGACGTAGTAGTTGAGAAAATTAGCTCGGTCTCATCGGCACCTCCGTATTTTGTCTTCGTAAAATGCACTGAAAGCAAAATGCGAGTCCTCATTACCGAGCCATTACTCGGAGTTATCCATTCTGAAATATGACACGAAACCCATTTGGGTAATAAGACCGTGTCTTTCCTCTCAGTTTGAGCTAATCGGAATGATTTTCAATGACAGATCTCTTCGACACCTATTGTTACTTTCTTCGCGTTGTTTGGAATGAATAATTGTGGGAACTGTTTGGAATAGGATCAGTTTTCCGAATGACGAAAAGGCTAGTTTGTATTGATCGCAATTGTGTACAATTTTCGAGTTGTATGAAATGAATGTGAATTTGTACAAAGTATACGCATTTTTTTTTCTTTATGATAGAGAAGTAATATATTTTCATTTATATATATAATATATATAATTGTTTAGAAGAGAAAAATGATTAGCACTTATATAGAATAATGTGAAATGTTTGAAACTTAAAATATTTTTGTTATATTCTAACGAATAATATTTCAATAATTTATTTACTCATATATGGTGATTAATTAACATACAATGAGAAAACAATATTTATTATCAAGTTGGGAATAAGAGTATAATAATTAATAGCGAAATAATTTCAAGTTTAATGAAATCAAATTTATCTTAATGTCTATACTGAAACCAAATATTCAGGCATAAAAATCTACGGATTTATTTTAAGTTTCAGTTAGGAGCTTCTATTTAAAAGATTAGAAGAGCTGCAATAATTTAAAATATATTTTCTAATTAAGCATATTCTTTATTGCTACTAATATTTCATTTTGACATTTTTAAATTATCAATGATCAAAAACGTGGAGATTCACCTTACTTTTCTGTGTAGAATAAAATTGCCTTTTAATCAAGTAATCAAAAATTTATAGTGCTACCATTTTAAACACTACTCTTTAACCAGTGATATAATGTATGTATTAAGATAAGACAAAACTCCAGTCAAATGCATAGAACAAAGATAAGAATTGCGACATAGGTTATAATTTTATCAAAATTCGAAGTTTAAAAATATTTTGTTGAGTGCATTAAGAAAAAGCTTCAAAAAATATTGAATTGAAATTTTTAGCAGCAATTAATTCAAGCATAACAACTGATTGCAGGTGCAGCTAGTATATAATAAACTAAACTAGAACAGTAAAATATAAATTTATAATCTTTTACATTCTTCAACATTTCAAGAATGTAATATATCACCAAAGTTAGAAAATGAGAGATATTTTAAATTTACTTGATAAAATTTGTGCTTTAGATTTTTTAAGATAAGAAACGGTAGTTCTAAGTTTTCTGCAGGTTATACATAAAAAAGATTTTGCGAAGTTTTATGAAATTTTATTTTTGTACGATCGAAGAATTTGAAATTTTTAAAGCCATATAATACTTATTTTAGAAGCTTTTGCTGTTTTTTTCTTCTACTTTTTAGATAAGTGAAAAAGATATAAGAATTTGAAACCATTTGAGAAAAAAAAATGCTTCTTTCTTTTTCAGAAGAATATAAAGAATAGATTTATTTAGTTCAAATATAATTTTTATGGTTTTATTCCTTTTTTATCTTAAGTAAAAATGTTTCAAAATTATCTTTAGTAATTGAAAATATGTATTATATTAAAGCAAAAATGTTTTGAAAATAATGTCAGAAAAGCATTTTTAATTTCTTAAACATAATTGTTAAATTCAAAAGAATGATTTTTTGACATGAAAAATGAAATGCTTTTAAAGCATTATTTTTATGTTATGACATTCTTTTTTAGTTATATGCAAAAGATAATGAAAAGTGCTATTTCTTTTTTATTTAAGAAAAACTTTTAAACTTAAAAAATAGTCGTATCTGTTTCGGGTAAATAAAAATAGTTTCGTCTGTTTTGAAAAATTATATTTACAAGTCTATTTACTGAGAGTTAAGGAACATGTAATTTTTGCGGAATGTTCTTTATTTCAAAACTGATAAACAAAACAAGGAACGTTTTTGTAAAGAAAATCATAGACAAAATAAATTAATCCATTCTTTTCATAATTCTCCAGTCATGAAAGGAATTCAATAGAAGGAGTCTTTATTACTATTCTTCAGTTTTTCTCCCTTATTTGCTAAAAGCCGGTTTCCAAATTATTTGTACAGTTTATTGTGGAATTTATAAATTGTTTAGAAAAGAAACAGAGTGTAAAATAATTGTTTTTAAAAGAAAATAATATAGAATATTTGTACAATGAAAGTATTAATGATTTGGGAAAATAATTTTATAAATCATAAGTGCTGATATTTATTTCATCAGCATCTTTTGATGTATAAAGGGAAATGACAATTGTTAATGACATACTTGAAATTGTAATATTTTAAGTTTAGTTTTAGAATATAGTATAGTAAATGCTTTCTTTTATTTTTAAAACTCTTTTGAATATGAAAATAAAAATAAAAAGTATTTTGAACAGCTTCATATTAAGTTGTATTGTATAGAACTTTCTTATTTGAACAGGACTGAATTATCGAATACGTTGCTAGTTGATTAGATAATGTTCAATGCATTTTGATAACCTTTATCTGATTTTTTAATTTCATAAATCGAGAGATTTTTTACATTTTTATCGTCATGGAAGCATGAAATGGCAATATAAAATATATCATCACAGCAATAGACAACTTCGATTGTGAGGATCAGAAGTCAAAAATTCATATCTGGATTTTCCGATTTTAATTTTGTGCAGTAAATTGGATTTATTTTAGCAATCTTTTCTTCTAATTTTGAAAAAGAATAATTCTTCATTAGAAAATAAGCTTGATGTTGCCATTCCACACCAACTTTACTTCCATAACGGTGATATGCCTCTGTAATTTTTAGATTCTTCCTTGGCAAAGCTTGTAAGATTTGTACGACATTTATATTGCAGTTTAAAAATTGTTATGATATTTTATACACTTTCATTAGAATAAAGAAATTTTAATTTAAAAAATATCAAATGCTCATAATATAAAAAAAACCCACAAATAAATGCATTATATACACAAGCATTAAATATTCGTTACTTATTCATGAAAAAATATTAGCGGTCTGTTGTTAAGTAATGTCGATGCTCTGTAACGATATTTTTTTTAAAAATCATTATATCAATATTATAAGTCCTCGTGGCAAGCACAGATTTTAGCATTCATTTATAAGCATAACATTTTTCAAACATGTTTAAAAATAGCGTTTATGAACAGATTTTTCTTTAGGCAAAATGTTGTTCATTATCAAAGTTTTGCGATAAACTTTCAAGGTAAATTAACTCACGATGAGTTACCTCGTTACTAGATAAGAGATTATTGCTCATTAAACATGCGAAATTCTGAAATCCATATAAGCTTATAAATTGGATGAACTATGAAAAAAATCTTTCTTTCTTTCTTTAAAGATTAAGTTATGCATTCTGAATGGAAGGTGAAATGTCCACTAAGAACATTAATAAAATGCACTAAAAGAAATATTGCTTAGGGAAAAAAAAATTAGAAAGCAAAAATGCGCCAACGGATATGCATCTACAAGATAAGGATGAGTAATTTATCTAACTTTTCGTTGCGTTCTCAGCTTTGAACGTTTAATGTAGCTTCGAGCTAACTCACCCGATTTTCCGAAGTCTCGGATGCAAATCCCTTAAATAGGATTGGAAGCCTAGGAAAATAAATAACGCACGTCATTTATCTCTTTTTTTCGCTGAATTTTATTTGCTAAATTTTTAATGCTGAGATTATTTAAAATTTTGTTTCTTTATGCTTTGTCTCCTTTAATTCTGTGAGCTACCCAACTGCATTAAAGATGTTTTTTACCATTGTTTTTTTCCTCGTCCGTTTTCTTTTATATTCTCTTGTGTCAAGAGAATTTCTGAAAAATGATCTTTGTTACTATTCTGCAAAATAGTTAAGAGCTATTTTTTATGCAAAAGTGAAAGATAGAAAACATTTATTTTAAAAGAAATAAACTGAGAAAATTGATGGCGTTATAAATAAAAGATGTAAATGTGTGTGTGTGTGTGTGTGTTTTTACAAAAAAATTCTTAGACAATTATATAACCATAACACGTAAAGACTTCACTATAAACAAAATCGGATATTGATTTGTATTACGAATTATCAAATATTGAAATAATGAAATGCTAAACTGTAAATAAAGAGTATGATATACGATTTATATGAAATGAAATTTTGACTCGCATTACTTTCATTCTCAATTGAAATTTTAAAACTTCATCATGCACATAAATTTTAATTATTTTCTTACTTTAATAATTAGAATTATGTAGCATTACTTTTTCAAATAATATTTAATGATTGTGTTTAGTTCTTACTATGAAAGTATATGGAAACATATTCTAAAGAAAGTATATTATGTACGCATGTAAATATTTCAATATTTTATCACTTTTATTGCGTTAATCTCAAAATATCTTTTAGGACAATAAAGAGAAAGAAATCTATGACAGACATGGAATGATAGACATGGAATTATATATATTTTGCACCTTTTACTTTTCAATACCTAAATATATATATATATATATATATATATATATATATATATTTGAAATAGCATTTTTAAATTTATTTTCTATTTATGAAGAAATTCCAAATAATTTCATGGAGATATAAAAGATGGTATGGATATTAGAAGAGAATTTTTAAAATTAAATAAATATACACTTTTCCCTTTTTTAAAAAAATGAAAAACATTTTAGAGTAACTTGAAGTTTATTTTTATAACAATATTCAATCCAGCAAGAAAAATAAACAACTATCAAATGAAAAATATGAAAAGAAAATCAAAAGACTCCTTAGCAATTATATTTTATTATTATTTATAATTGATACTTTTAAAACGAAAATAGAGAATATAAATTTATTGGCATGAATTTTGAAGTTAATAAGGTTCTTTTGTTTCATAAATCCTTACACTTAAGAATTATTATGGAATGGGCAGCAGGTTTGAAAATTCATTTAATGTAAATAAAAATGCGCTTTTCACCACTTAACTTTTGACTGACAGTTTCTATTTTTTATAAATGTATTCAGCTTTACTCATAGATTCTTTGACGAGTTTAAATAATTGACGATTTGTAAGGATTTAATATAAACAGCTTTGTTAGGCATACATATCCGATGAAAAATCACACAAATCAATATATCATGAAACGTATCAGAACTGAATATTTTTCTAGTTCAATTCCTTAATATTTGAGCTTAGGAAAAGAATATAACAATCAGATCACATACACTTCTTCATTGCATAGCTCATGATTTAACTTACATAAGACGACATTTCTTAAATATAATGAAAACAATGTATGCAGGGGAGTTTAAGAGGCATTCCAAGTTAAATTTTAAATCCAAGACTGTATTCTGACGGAACAAATTGGTCAGTTAACATCTCTTTTAAATCTAACTAAAAGGGTGGAATAAAAACTTAATAAATTGAAAATTATATGATTTAAACACAACTGTTTGCTTTTTGTACTATACTTGAAATAAACGGAATTTGAGTATTACATGCGATGTAATACTAAAAGGTATGAGGTCTGCTGAGGTTTAAAAACGCATCATGCTTTATAGAAAAAAAAAATTTAACTGGATACAAATAATATAAAGTTTTACATATATGTACATATACAATTATAGACCAATGCTACATAAAATTATAGACTATCGTTAAAATCATTTCATTGTATTAAACTAAATTAAAGCAAATTATTTAAAATGTAAATGGAATATAATTTGCTTATATGTTTTATAAATTGGCATTAATTATTAATATATTTTTATCTTGTTTTTATCAGTTTAAAAAATAGTTGTGATAAGTTTAAAAATGTTTATTAATTAAAAATAATTCCATCTCTATTATACAAGAATAGATTTCAATTTATTAAAATCATAGCTTAACTGAAAAATTAAAACCCATATCAATAATCCGAAAGCAAATAGGTAAATAACTGACTACTTTAATTAACTTATACTATGATAAAAAAAGAGATTATAAGATTAATGCAAATTACCACGAATTGTTAGTAAAAAATAGCAAATATGTAAATAAATTGATTATTATTTTTTTACATTTCACTACTCATCCTTTGTGGCATAAATCTTCGGGATTTCCTTTCTGTAACTTACTGCAAATCAAACAAAAACGGTAAAAAGAAACAAGACTTCAGTTACGTTGCGGAAGGGGAGGATGGAATATTCACTATGCAAACAACGCGAAAAATAAGCGAATTATTTATGTATTCCCGTCTGAGGTTTAATTTTTCTGAAAAAAAAAACTTGAATAAAAAGTCGATCCTTTGTTTAGGTTACGAAAAACTCTCTGGAATGGAATATATACGTAGAATGAGCAAACTCAATTCATTCAAATTAAATGCATAGCACAAGGAAATGGTAAATTCAAACAAAAGGAACAACCACCTCCCAGTTCCTGAGTCTTTAATCAAATAACTTTCCTTATTCTTAAATTCCTATGCATTATACATCAGCAGTGCTTGCAGAGCCGCCTTTGTTATTCGCCAACTGATGCTACCATTTACAATGGAAATTATAATGCGCCGACATACAGAAAAAAAATGGTATCCCCTGCATAAGCAGAATAGAAACTTTCAAGCTCCAACCAGTATTAAATGGAATGAAATGTTTAAGAAACACAAGAAACGCACGATAAATATGTAGGCACTCTTAAATATCCCCTCATGCAAATTTTGTTGATTATGTGAAAATTATACGCTTTTCATGAATCCTATTTCCACCCCAAGGGTTTCCTCTATCTTTGCCTGCACAACAGGTAAACACCCAGGGCACAGAACAGTCATAAACCTGCACAGAGTCACGTCAGCAGAGAGACAATAAAAAACATTTAATGGTTTCTAAGTAGAGAAAAATGCTAAAATATTTGAAGAATTTCAAGACAGGTAAACATGGACATTTTACGGTAGTTGATATTTATCTCTAAAGAGCTCTAAAACACGCAACATATATTATACTTCATTTGACTTTAAGAATTCATCTTGAATAGTCTTCGCAAATCTGTTATATAAATGAGAGTGGCCGTAATGCTGATAAAAAAATCGTGAATTCCGGTTTTCTGCAAATATACTTTATTTATCAAAAATAGGCATTATATTCCTAAATTGTTACCAATTAAATCTAGGAAAAATGTATATATCAACCAGAAAAATAATTGCATATATGATAATATTACTAAATATAGACATAATTGTTAGCCAAATAGTATAAACAGTGCACAATTATTTAGGTTGATGATGATGTCATGTCCGCGTTACCACGAAAAGGGGGTGCAGTAGTTCTTAGGGAAAAGATCCCATAGCACCAGAGAGCAGAAGTGTGAGTTCCATCTCATATGAAGATGACACACACTCGCTTGCACAACTCCTTTTTACAGTAGGGGGGGGGTAGGGCTCTTTCACACACCTCACAGATAGGGCACAGAGGAAGAACAACCATGCCTAAACCAGGACTCGAATCCGGGACGCCCAGATCACGGGGAAAAATTCTTTAGGTAAAAAATAGGAAATTCCTGTATGCGCATTTGTAATGAAAAATAATTCTTTAATAAAATTTTCTTTTCGATGAACCAATTAATTATAAACTTAGAAATATTTGTGTAAATAATATATATATAATTACAAAATTTGATTATCTAAATTTCAGTATACTTTGTAAATGTAAGATTGTTATTGGAAATTCTTAAATAAACGAAAAGAAAAACCGCATTTTTTGTCTTAAAATAGATATTAATTTTTCCGCTAGTTTTTCGCCTTCTCCATCACATGATTATGTGAGTAATGCTACTAATTTTTAAATAGCTGATTACATTTAGTTTTTTTTTTTTGTAATATATGTCACCTACGATATTTACAACAACTGAGAACTGATTGCATGGAATGGAAGAAATATCCAAAAATTGAAATACCCTCTCTCCCTTTTAATAGCAATCAGTTATAGCTCCTTAATAAACATTATCTAAACATTAAATAAAGCATTGATTAAAAATTTCTGATAATTCCCTTTTTGAATTTTACCAGATAGTCAGAGGATAGAAATTTGGAACTGTATTTAATACAATTTTTCAAATATATCTTTATTTTGTTGCGATAGAAACTAAAGTTTAAACTGAATTGATTCACTATATATCAATCAAATTTATTATCGGAAATATCAAAACGTTACATTCACGTATAGCAATTGGTAAAATTAGATTAATTTTTATTATTGTGCATACTTTATATATATCCATATTCTATAATATATCACTTTTATTCAATAGATATATTTTCAATTTTATCTTCGAATAATAATTTATATAATGTGATGGAACATGCAAAATATATTTTATCATATTACATAAATTCATTTACTCGCGATAAGTACAATTTTCTTTATTAATATATGCAACATTTTTGTTATTGTGAATTCAGCTACATATGCATTGAAATTTTATATGAAAAAGTCAACAATCGAAAAATAATTTATTGCAAGTATTTTATATTTCAAAGGAAAAGCGATGCAATTGTTTTTAATGCTCCGAAAAATTTTTATGATTTTCAATTTATTACTTTTTTTAGACATTTATATTCTAAAGATTAAGAGGATGCTGAAGTAAAATAAGCAACATTTCGCTACGTTTCAAAATTGATTATCTCTTTCCTTGAAATGTTAATGATTTTTTTAGTAAAATTACCGAAAGCCATAAAATAAATCTTCATATTCTAAAGACTTCAAGAAATCTTATTAATCTTGGAGGTATTTTTTATAATTCTTTCTTGTCCAGTTAAATTCAATTATTAAGTGTAATAGAGAGACTCGGTCAGATTGAAGATTTTTACATCAAAATCTTATTCATTTAAGCAGTTTCAAAATTTCAAAACATCATGCCTGAAGGCACAAGATGTATTCGAATTCTTATTGTCTACAGAAAGAAACAGCAGCTTTTTTGTAGTTAATAAACAAAGAATCACAGAGATTGATTTCCATATAAAAATTTGTCAGGTATTGGAGTATATGATAATGTAAAAATGCTATTTGAATATTATTTTATTTTATTATTTTTGTTTTACCTTGAGCTTGTGATTTATATTTCGAGCTGAAGAAGCAATTTACTTACCGCGTATTTTATGCAACCATTTTTTTTTTATATTTCCCGATTATTTTAAACAAAAGAATACTAATCAGACACATAAGATAAGAGACAATATTTTATTTCCAACTAAGATAATATGATTTCATTTCTTTTCAAAATATAATTTAAAATATAATTTTTTCCACACATTTTTCTGACGTATCGTTTTTATTTTTAAAAAACAGTTTGTGGAGATTTTAGCTGTGCCTTCATTTAAAAATGCTAATTTACCTACCATTATTTTTGTTGTTGAGGAATCACTATTTACATTAATTACATACAGAGTTAAAACTAATTGCATTGATAAATAGTGCTTAGCGTTTTATTGCATGTTTAAGCTTATAATTTTATTTTTAAACTGCCTAGACAAGATTTTTTTATTATTTATTTTTTTAACTAACTCTTGATGTTCACAAATTGCAAAGATTTAGTTCCTAACTCACCCATAAATTCTCTAAGACTTGGAAATCATTATTTTAAGGTTTTGTTTCTCTAAAAAAATAACGCTACAAGTTAAGCTTCCCATTAACGAACGGTTTGATGTATTTTCTTAACATTTAAATATATATTTAGATCGTGCTCCAGTGCATGGTTCCGTGAAATAAAAACATATCCTACAACGTAATAAATTTAAAGGCACTAAGAAAACAAACCCATTTCTCGTAGAACCAGGAGTGGGTAGTCCACACTAAGTCTTATCTCTAAGGAGAAAGCTCTAGTCTTTGGGGCAGATATTGCTGCCCAGGGAATATCCTGGGTATCTAGGATGAAGGTTAAAAAAGAAAAGCACAACATTAGTGGGAAGGAGTTGCTATACTCTGCAGTTAAATTGCTCAAAAACTCTGCTTTCAGGTTGGGGCTGCTAGCTTCAGATCATTGGGCGAAGTGCATGGCTGTTTGTATAGAACCCAATGCAAGTAATGGAATTGTAAAGTGGAAAATCTTTTTCTTTACAACTTCTAGATGTAGCATTAGAATCTTACGATCGTTATGTAGCAAGTTCCTGCTTTAATCTTTACACGATTTCTTTTTATCAATTTATAGAAATATTTGGAGTTCAGCCTTACGAGTCTCTAACTGAATGCATTTGTGCCTAACCAGGTTCCGGGAAAAAAAGGCTTTTCACTTCTTTTGATTTACCGTGATTGGTAGTGAGACTTAGAAAATTTAATTTCACTGGGTTTTTTTTACTATATTTTATGGATGGCGTTTGAATATAAAAAATTACATTGGGCATGTTGAGAAATTTGAAATTGCCTTTTATAGAATTGCTTGGCTTATGCATTACTGCATTCTCTAAAATACTTTACATGAAGTTACGAATAAAACATACAGTATACTTTATCTTATTCTGCGTTCTCAAAGACCGTAAATACGATAATAAAACATTAAATTCAAAGAAGAAAATAATTCTGAAATTAAATTTAATCTTGTTGCCTTCTTCGATATTTTCTGAATGAAATTTGGAAATTTTTCAAGTTGATTTCAAATTAATATGGGAAAAATGTATATCTGTTGTTAAACCCAAGTCCAATTTATTAAATCTAAATCAGATGCTATATAAGTTCTTCCTCTTATCCTCATCCCTGGAATGGTACTTGAAAGTATAACTTTAATCAAATACTTATACATTCCCATCTCTCAAGCATTAGTAGGACAGACAAGGACAAAATGAGTGTTGCCCTTGTCTGAAAATAGAAAAAATGTTGTTGTCTGACAACAAACGATAGATGTCCGCTGAAGGACATTATTAATGATTTAATTATTAATTACAATATTTTAATTAATAAAAACAATTTATTTCCTTCCTATATGTTCCAATGCTCTAATATTGACATAGTGATAGAAGAATTAAAATTTTTCTGGAAATTAAATAATAATATATCTATTTAAATTAAAATAACCCTTTAACATTATTTATAGATTCATTAAGGAACAGCGATTCTGCTCTAATATTTAATATATTCTTATATTTAATAATTCTGTCATACTTCGAGTCATATAAATTCATGAATTTAAAAACAATGATTAATCCCATTTTCACTATTTCGGATAATGAGTACATATTAGGAACATTACTTACTCAAAAGTAAGTTAATCTCCGTAATACCTGTGCTAACATTCCCCATTTGCTGTTATGAAGTTTACTTTTGTCAGAAGTACCAATAAATGTTGCAATTTCTCTGTTTATGGCAATAAATAATTATTTAAATGGCCTGAAGTACTACATAACTATGAAGGAACGATGGACATGTTTCAATTTTCTCCGAAATTGCATCATTTTTTGTTTTTCTTGAAAGCCAGCGATTAAGTCTTCAGGTAACAAAGACTGATTCAAAATATATTTAACACCAGAACACTGTAACAAAACAGAAACTAAAAGACTGACACGCATTACGTGCAGTAAAAAAAGGAACTATAACGCAATCAAATATTAATTTAACAAATGAGTTCAATCAATTCAACAAAAACCAATTCAACAAATTCAAAAATGTATCCAATCACCTTCGAATGTTTAAATTTTTATAACAATTGTTTTAACAGTTTTAACAATTGTTTTAACATAGATGAATAATAATATATGTTTTAGATTATTTTCAAACTCTAAAAAAAGTTTGCCAGTGGTCAAGAGAACGAATATTGCACAACTGATGAGTGAAAAATTGTCCGGTCTAAATGTTAAGATTTCTCAATCATGCTGGTAGAAGATTCTAGGTGACATTTTAGGGATAAACTGGAGAGGACTTTTCGCATTTCCACAAAACCCACCTAACCTATGAGGATTTTAAATTGCCAGATTATTATTAAGGTTTCATATTGAATCTCAAATGTTTATACAACCTGTGGAATTCAGCTTTCGTGCATGATGCATTTTAAGGATTAAATGGGAAGAGTTGGTCGCATACCAGGAACATTTATCTAATCAAATAGAACGAAAAGTTTTCATTTCATTATTCACGTTTTCTACTCATTCTAAGAGATTTAAACAGCTTGTGGAATTAAGGCTTAGGATAATACCGATTTTTACTTAAAATCGGGGTGAGATGGAAATTCACCATATTGTTACATTACAGGATGTTTCAAATATTTTGTTATTCAAGCAATTTAATTTGAAGTGCTATGCTCAAAGTCGCTAAATGACAATAGATTTTACATACAATTAATTTTAGGGTGTTTGCTTGCTATTTGAAACAGTTAAAAGGAGTAAGTTATATTTTATCAGTGAATAGATTGAAATCCGTCAAATGTGGGAACTAAAATATTACTGGCAAAAATTATAATATTTGTAAATTATACTTTTATTCTTCTCCCAAAAATGGAAATTTAACAAAAAATAACAGTATCTAGTCTTTATAGCATATATATGTTTTCATTCTGAGTTTTAGATTATATTTTAGGTAATGCGAACCATAGTAAAACTGTTTAAATAATTGTTAAAATATTAACTAATAATCCACTCCAAATTGTTTTTTTTATAGTTTGGATTGAAGTTTAAACATATTTCACCATTTCTTTTAAAATTGAGTAAACAAAAGTAATCCGAATATAGCTTCTATTATCCGCCATAAATTGGCTACATTGTTTTCCCATAGATGGGATATAAATCAATATTTACAGGATAAGTCAATTACCAATTATAGATAATCAGGCTAAAATAATTTAACTTAGCTGTATCTGTCTCCAACTGCAGAACGTTCTGACCAGGTGAACATATGAATAGCATTGCCTAACTACAGCACATAAACCGATTTGCTTCCATGTTAGTCTCAGGAATCATCTACTAATTTAAATTAATAACGGCATAATCTCGTTTGAATTCCAACTGATATTGATAGGCGAGGCAACTGATCAGTTCTAATCTGAGGACAGCCTCATCCAGGAAAGCTTTGATATATATCCACTGTTAATCAAATATAATTCATTGCACAACAAGAGTGTCAGATATCCTTGAAATTAATTGATAACATATTTTTTGACATGGATACTTAATTCTACTCAAGTGGTTTCAATGACGACACCTTACGTAAAGGAAGATTCACATAAATTTTGCTTATAGTCATTATGTTACTAGAATTGACTAGCATGGAGGCAGTTATATTTGTAAGGTACACATTTGTAATATTTTATCAAATTGATGGTTTTCAATCTGTGTGGTGCAAAGTTCAATCTGTGAGCCACGCGTCAAAATAAAAGCATGCAAGCAATGCCTTTCAGGGAGTAGGTATTTGTTTTCAACGAAAGAAATTATAATTGGAATATCCTATTGAATTATTATCATTATTATTCTTATATCGTATTATTCTGAATTTAATAATACAATATAAAACAGGAGATAATAACTATCTGTGTAAAACTTTGGATAATAATTTATTTCTAAGAAAAAGAAAAATCGATTGATTATTTCTGAAAAAAAAAAAAAAGGAAATGTTGTTCAAAATATGTAATTGGAAATTCCTTTCCTATTTTCTGTCTTTTTTTGGATATCAAAGGATTAAAATGAATATTTTGTTCATAATTTCAAAAATTATACATGCATACATACATGTATATTATATATATATATATATATATATATATATATATATATATATATATATATATATATATATATATATATATCTTTTCGTGTGTGGCCAAGAAGAAGAAACTATAGAAAATTTAAAACTTCGGTCATAAGTTATGTATAAAGAATAAGTTGTAAGAAAGTCAGTCTGCATCGTGACACAAAAGCAGAAACGACTAAATTTTTTCCGTTCAGTGATTTTTACGATGAGACTTAGTTAGGGATTTCTTTGACACCTGTAATCTTAGGAAAGGGAAATTTAGGTATTTTTAAAAAAGATGTTGTAAAAATTAAGGATTTTTATCCCATTACTCGAAGCGCGAGAAATGCTGAAGTGAGGAATTTTATAGAGTCCGTACACAAGTAATTAAATAGAAAATGGGAATTGGAATAGGAAATTAGAAAATTAGAGAATTTAGAATGAAGATAATATGGATAAAAATAAGGAACTTAATCAGGTTTTAAATTAGATTTTAATATACATATATAAATGTTACGTTCAATTGAATGCTTTTTTACTATTTTTGAAGCATTTATTGACTTAGATATTTTGAATGAAGTATACATACCTGATATATTATGCCTCAATTTTAAATAATTTGACCAGGGTAATAAGCTGACCAGGGATTTCAAAGATTCAAGGTGCAGATACTCTTAGCTGCGTTCAGTGTCTCATTTTACTTAAAGAATAATAATTTTTCCTTCATTAGTAACTATATTTTTAATGAAATATTTAATTCATTTTCAATTTAATTTAATGCAATTTCATGAAATAAAGTTCTTGACATAATGATATATGTTGTCGAAATTAAAATGGGAAGTATTATTGTTATTTTTAATAACAATCCTATAAATGCATTTTGAATCTAAAAATGTATAATTTAAAAAAAAATAGTTCAAGATATAATTACTATATGATGGGATAATATATTTTAAGTATCATAAAATTTTATAATTTTGGTGCTGAAAATGTTATGTTAATAAATGCATGCCCATTATGTAAAGGATTTTAACATTAATTTAATGAAAGAGCGAAAAGAAATTGTTTTATCATTTTTTTTTATTTACCAGGTAACATATCGATGGTAAAATATGATTTGGATCTGTTCTAGGTTTTACTAAATGTATAGAGAGTAAAATCAAAATAAATAAATAATATTTTCGGAGGAGGAAATTAATATTTCAATCTTTGACTGTTATTTCTTTGAGGGTTATGAAATGTTGGCTTTGTATATAGTTTTCATATAAAACGTATATCGACATGAAGGATAATATTGAAGATTTAAAAATTTTCGGCTAAGCATAATCTGTTCGAAGCCAGCTATATACTCTGCACACAATGACTCAACATGAAATTAAAATATTTCCTTTATCTGTTCGAAGCCAGCTATATACTCTGCACACAATGACTCAACATGAAATTAAAATATTTCCTTTATCTGTTCGAAGCCAGCTATATACTCTGCACACAATGACTCAACATGAAATTAAAATATTTCCTTTATCTGTTCGAAGCCAGCTGTATTTTTCTTTCACAGTGAATGAATATGAAATTAAAATATTTCCTAAAAAATTTGTAGAACTACAAAAATGTGACTGCCTAAAAGAAAATTGAAAAAAGGTATAATAAATCTTCATTTTATGTAACAACCATAAATATTTCAAGATTCTTAGAATATGATATTTTATGAATAATTTTATAAAAAAAATAATAAGTTTCTAAAAAATCACGAATGACATCGTTGTATGAAATTAAATTATTTTGAGCGTGAAAAACTATATGCACACTAAAAAATAATTCTAAAAAAACTCGTCTTCACCCATAAATATAGGATATTTTGTTACCGTTTGTTAAATACTTCGTTAATAATTCATACTTCATTTTTTAAAGTTCTTTTTAAAAATTAATGCCAGCTATGATTTTAAAATATTAACAAGAAATTCTTCATAAAAGTGTAAAAGCGTTAAAGAATGTGAAATAACGCCAGACCATGCATTTGTGAGAGAAATCAGAAAAAAATGCCTTAATTTGTCAGCAATGAGAGGAGAATAATGCTCAGCTATTTTACGCAGCACTGAATTAAAAACTCAATTACCAAACCCATTCTGGCTTCAAACACACAGACAATTAGAGATACAGTAATTAACAAACCCTGAAGGTAATAAATTTACAGTTTTTTCTAATTAAATGAAACTCTATATCATAAATTGCATCTGCGCCAACCATAATCCATATAAAACATTCATATAAAATATTTAAGAGATTTCTCTTTTAGAGACCTTCCTTTCGCTTTTTGAATGAAATTGGTTTGTAGGCAATCACAAAAGCGTAAATAAAACGCACTTAGTATGGATGGCTAAATGACTTCCAGAAGAAGAGTATTGTTTTAAATAAGAACATGAGACCATCATACAACTCCATTGGAACAAGAGAAAATGCAGCACTGAAGCGTGCTGCGTTGAATTCCAATGTTAATGCTAAAAATACATATTGGCTTCATTCCAAAGTGCTCTATTTTATCGATGGTTTCGAATCTTCTCTAGCCAGATAACAGTGAGCACGTATCCTTCAACTGTTCGCATGACTGATTTGAAAAGCACATTACACAACCATGGATGACGGAACAAACACAAACTTCGAATAGTTCCTTCATTGATGTATGTAACCGAGGAGTGGATTGAATTCATTTTATAAGTATCTTCATTTTCCTAAAATCTAACTTCATTTGTCACCATGCTATTATGAATCGTTTCAATTGTCTTATCAGCATTTTATGCAAGCTCTAAAGCATAAATTATAATTTTTACGTTATTGCACATTATGTATTAAAAATGGTTCTTTGGCATGATTTATTATAACTATTTGTTGCAATATTATTCTCTATATTAGGAAATGAGAAGTTTTTAATTAACATTATTTTATACTTTATTTTATATTTCTAAGGTATTAAAAGTATTATTTAAATCATGCTGACATTTACGAAAATTGATTTTTTTTTTCTAACGGTATTAAAAAGAATACGAACAGTCCGATAACAAGCAGAAGATATCAGCCATAGGCAGAAATAAAGACACTTTAATTATTAATTACATAAATTAATTAATTAAAAATGATTTACTTCTTATTGAGATTACTTAAAATTAAATCTTATCTAATGATGGAAAAATAAAATCGAGAAATTCATTACAAAATAAAGTGGTAAATAAAGGGTTAAAAAACCTGTTTTATAAAATTATATATTTATATTTTTTATTTTAATACATTTCTCAAAAACTCTTTCTGAAAAGATTAGTTTTCAATTTATGCAAGAGCAATTTTTTTTTTTGTATTTGAATTTTTATACGTAAAGCTCTTATTTATAAAATGATAATATTTTCACTATTAATATGCTAAAGTTATTACACAGAAAAATTATTATTCATTTCTTCATTAAAACTTCAATTTTTCCCTTCCATTTTAAACTGCCCTTTGTTAAAAATATTTTGTTGAAAATAAAATCGTAATTTGAATACTTCCTGTCAAACTTCTATTGATTTTTATTTATTGGTTAGTTAATTGGTAAATGGAAGGAAATATTTAACAATACATAAAAAATAGTTTTTACTTTCTTAATACTTAAATAGATTAATTTAATCAAGATAATATTTTAATTAAATAATTTGAGAACTGTTTAGTTTTTTAGAGTAATTTAAATTTAAAAAATTGGCTATTGCATATTCATCATAGGGCGTAACAAAACATTTCAGAATAACTCTGAAAATAAATAAAAACAATTTAGACATATAAATTAAATGTATCTGATCAGATGAACACGGTAAAATTATTTTGAAATCATAAATTAATTTTGAAAAAAAAAAAATCAGTTTTGGACATTTTAAAAAATTTTCTCTCAGATCTGTCATCGAAAATCAGCATTAAAACGACACAATCTGCAACAGAAAGAATATGTGGAAATGTATTTAAGATTGAATAACATGAAATGGGAATTTCATTAATATCTGACTAAATATTTAAATAAGTATTTCATTTTTTAATATTTTAATACGCGCGTTTTGACAATACAATTTAACATTAAACGGTTAAAATTACAGAAATTGTTTCTCCGAAGCACGGGAAAGACAAAATCTGAAGAGAAATTGAGTCGAATTTTAAATTCAAATGGCTTACAACATTTTTTTATTTTTTTTATTTCAGCAACTTAAATTTATTCCATATGCATAAAATTTATATCCTATTATTTTGAAAAATATATTATTATAAAAGAAGAAAGGACATGTTTTCATATGTTAATATTTAATAAATAGAAAAAACTATGTGGTTTATTATTCCAGTAAATCTAAATGAAAAATGATGATTCATCCATTTTAAAAAATAGAAATTCCAGCATTTCTCAGATACCGTATTCCTTTGGCTCAGGAATAATTCATAATTACGTTTCTAAAATAATACTGACAGTGAAAATCTTTGGCCATCCTTCTTAAAGAAAATTGTTAATTTTTTGAATAACTTTGATTTAAAAACCAAATTTCACCCTTTTATTACAATGCTGCCTGCAGTTAAAACAAAATTATACAAGACATATAAGATATTTGATATCAGTTTTTATATTTCGTACTTCTTACTTGCATACGACTTAATTTTCATTGTTCTTTATTCCTTTGTATTATATTAGTATACTTCTGAAATTTTATAGTTGATGTATATTCCTGAATTTAGTAAATTAAAGTCATTATTCTAATTAAAACTGCATTAAATTTTGTTAAAACTAATTTAAGGTGTACGTACACACTTGAAGATTTTTTTTTAAATTTTAACTTTGAAAATCCAGTTTTTTCACAGTAGGTTATTAATATATGTTTAAACTCATTTTAGTGAGAAAAAACCATATTACACTAATTATGAATTAATTAAATTATATTTAATGAGCTAATTAGCCTATTTCTTGAAACATGATATCATAAATTCTAATTTGTACAGACACACAATTCTAGTTGGAAATTATGCCTAATATTAGTCTTCATGTTGTTTGCCAAAAACAAGTTATAAAAATGTATAGTTTTTCTTTAACAGTTTTTTCATCAACGATGAATAGAAAAAGCGAGATTTTGTCTGTAATTTTAACTTTTAAATAGCTATTAAAAATTTATTTCTATAAATATAACTTTGATGGAAGCACAAAACATTCGCTATTTCATACATATTATTTTGATCTATAAATAACTGTATTTCGTTAATTTCTTGTTGAGTTATGATTGTTTGAATGAAGCAACATAGTGGAAAAATATTCTTCATAAAATGAGTATTAAAAACACCGTAACTAGAGTTTTTAATGAAAGCACCTTAAGAAAAATAATTATAACTCGAGAAATATTTCGAGTATTGACAATATCTCGGTATCGTTAAAAAGCTAAAGGATCAGAGAACATTATTAAGCAATAAAAAAATATTCGATATTTTGATCGATTTTCGAAGTTTCAAGTGTGTACATACACCTTAAATAAAATTTAAATTTCAAAATTAACAGAATAGAAAAACATGTCTCTCGAGAAATAAGTATATTCAGTTGTTTAGAATATTTTTTTTTTTACTCTCAGCCATCCGATATTCATTAATTTGTTATGAAAAATGTGCTCTTAATTTTATTTATATTAGTTAAAATATTAAATTCGACTTTTAAAATAAAAATGGAAATTTATAATTTTCTCGAATGCTGGCGAGAAATTTTTTTAAACCTTAAATACCGCAGAAAACTTATATTCACTATCCACCCCTTCTTAACCTACATATTTGAAATTAAATCTTTTATCAAACACCGATAATGTGAAAGTTCAACATAAAGCTAACTTCACCCTTATAAAGTAGCAAAGTCACAGTAAAGAAATCCCTATCTGGAGATTTTTAAAATAAAAATGTTAAGCAGCAAGGTTTATATAATCTCATTTCATTGTATTCTCCTTCGATATTTCTAAATTCGTGATTATATTATATATCGGATTCTGATAAAAAAAAATCTTTGAAACCAGAGTAAATTTAATTTTTTTAGATATATACCGCATTCTATTGAAATTCAGACATTTCAGACACATTGTATTGGAATTCAGAAAAGATTTTAAAATTTTTGTATTTAAAACAGTTTTAGAATTTACCTTTTTGAGGAATGGGGGTTTTGATGCACCAGAACAATTTGTAATAGTTTATTTCAAAATAAATTTAAAATTGTGCTGCAACGTAGATAAATCTACAAATCTTAAATATGAAATAGTTTTCATGTTTCTTTAAATATAAAGTCTTTAGGCATTTAGAACAGAAATTTATCATCTATTTGTCAAAGAAATAGAAATTTAAAAAAAAATTCATAAATTACAGAAATTTAAAAATTTACTCAAATACTTTGAAAAAGATAAACTTTATCATGATCTAGAGTTAAAATAAATTAAATTGCTTATTACAGATCTTTGACCCTTAATACAGAATTGAAATTTACTTATTCAGTATTAAAATTCGTTTAAGTTACTAAATTATGCTTAAAACGTGTGTGCAGTATAACAGTATGGAATGCGCTCGAATTACTTCTATAATGTATGCGTAATTTTGTAGTATGAAATGTGTCTGAATTCCTAAATTAAATTAAAAGTCTTGGAGAAATCTCAAACTTTAAGATAAGAATTTAGAGGGAATTAAATGTAAGTATAATGAGAAAATGAATTTTTAATTATTGGTGTTAAACGTAAATGGAATCAGGATTTCTTGTCATAAAAATAAGAATTCGAGGAAATTTGAAGAATCAAGTAATCAATTAAGTAAGTAGTAATGCTCCGTTTCGAATTTTTGTATAGGCCCAAGTTTTATTATGATTTCTATTATTTTAGATCGTGGAAAAAATGAATAAACAGTTACAATTTCTTTTATTTGATTAGATTTAGATATTCGGAAAAAGATATTCATGTGCTAATTCTTTTGTAACTCTTTATCACCATGTCCACACTATATATTAAAAAGAATATTTTTATAGAATTCTGAAGTTGAATTTTGTATAAAATTATCTTTCCGGATTTAAATGTTATATGATGGAATATGAAAACAGCATCACCTTTGAAGTAATACGAAAATAAAAATTTACTTTTTTCAAATCATGTGAAGATATATGAACCCTTTCGATTATCCTTTTTATTTATTCTTGTCTTCCTCGACTGGCACCCAAGAAGGGAATGACTTAAATGTACAAAAGAATCAATGCATCTAAATGAGGAATGCAAAATAGTTATAGTGGGAAATAAAACTCGAAAGAGTTAACGATTTATCTGTGAGATCTTGCTTTAGTAAGAAGCATTTTCTTGTCCAGTAGACGCACCATTATTAAAGGAATTAGAAGAATTATTATTTAGTGGAAATAGCAGTTTGGAATTACAACTTATAACAAAACTGAAATAAATTGACTTTTTTTTTTTCATTAAAATGCATGACATTTTGTACAATGCTTCCTCGAGAAATTTTCTATAAACAAAGAGGACAACTATAATTTTCTGAATAAAGTCTGACATTTGTAACAGAATAATTGCAATACATCATTTATTTACATTCGTGAATTTTTGCCATAGCCGTATATGTCTAACTTTACTAATTTCTACACTTTTTTTTCTGATTTTTCTAAAAGATTATTACTTATGATAAATCTAACCGCGCATTCAAAAATGAAAATATTTTTATAATCTTAACATATATTTCAAAATAGCATAAATTGTTTCTCTTCTTTAAAATTCGACAGCATCATTTAAACGCGGTATAATCTTTAAGTGCACTTTTTAACATGTTGTAGATACACTGTGGTTAATGTTTTGAGAAAAATTTTATAAATTATATACAAGAAAGAATTATTTCTAACCAATTATATACTATACAAATTAAAACTATTTCATCTTTTCTTTAATGAAATATTCCTCAATAATAAATCATTGATGAATATTCAATAATTTATTATTAATTAATAACATAATTATGATCTGAATAATATAAAACACGCATTGTATATTCTTTATAATTCCTAAGTAATAAAAAAAAACGCAATTATGAGAATTTTTCGTAGGATTTCGATTTATTTTGATGTCTTATATCAATTCTAAAGAAAAATTGTTAGTGGATTTTTCGATTCGGAAAAACCACGCTCCATGTTCTTGAGGCAAAATGTTTCTCAAAACATTCTTGGACTTTGCACATTTTTTTAACCTTGCAAAATACAATTTCACAAAGAATTAATCATATGCTTTTTTTTCCTTCTTTCGGAAACACATTTTAAGCCGAAACAAAGCCCAGGGCCTCAGACCTGAATATAAAACACCAGGGAACGAAACGAGAAAATTGAAGAGAAAAAAAAAAGGAGGCTAAAAAGAAGAAGCGTATGTGTCATGTGTAAGAATGAGAAACATTGCATAAGAATAAGCCCTGTGGGCGTATCAAAGTCAAAAGAAAAAGTGCCTTGTGCACGTGGAGATTGATTGATGTGCTTAAAATAAAACCTTTCTCTTTCTTCGAGACAATTGGAAAACGTAGGTGCGAGAGGCTTTTGTTTTTCGGCCCTAGGCGATAAGTGTCGGCATCTCGAAGGCGTCAAAAGTGTCAGCTCTTTATTTTAGCCCTCGAATATTTTGGCTTCTTTATTCTGTATCTCTCTGCTGTTTCTTGGAACAGATGGATAAAGTGGCTGAGGCAGGTGAGAAAGAGATATACTGCGAAACATGATGGTTTAAAAGCTTTGCGTAATACCTCGACTCACAGCAATGGTGAATCCAAGCCTCCAGAGAATATCGAGACGTATTTGTCCCATGGGGTGCTATTGAAACTGGAAAGAAATGTTTACATTGTTTCATCACGGAATGCATCTCAAATGTTCTTTCATTAGTTTTGATAAATAAAAGATAATAGTTTTTTTCCTACTATTATCTCTGTTTCGGACATCTTTTTGGAAATTCTAACAGAGGAATTGTCACTTTCGTTTGTTGTAAACATTTTTTTCATGAAATTCTAACAGTGGCTCCTACATAATACACACATAAAAAGGAATTTAATTTGATACCCTAAAAGAAATCCTTTTTGAAATAACACAAACTATACTAGAGATAAACCTCAAAAGTTTGAGCAACGCATAAATGACGAAAAAGATGTCCAAGCCAGCATCATTCTTTTAACTTCAAAAGATACTTTAAAAAGCAATTGATGTTAAAGAATTGAGTATATACAAACAATGGATATTTTAAATCAGGTTCCCAAATCTTCATCCCCTGCCTCTCAACCACAAAGACTCGGTCAGATTAACATTAATGTTTCCAGATAACAATACATCCCTGCTTCTCGAATACGTCTAAAAATAGAAAGTTAATTTTTCACATAACTTGTGCCTACATCCAAGAGTTTTCAAAACGCCATAAGTTTTTAAACTTCTGTATACTAACCAACTAACTAGTGGCAAAATTAGAAAATAGTCATCTAACTGAAAAAAAAAATCGTGAACTTACATTTTTGGAGATTATCTTCCCATTTGAAATAAATATCTGCATTTATTGGAGGTGGAATTTTTATTTGAAAATTCTTACATGTAGTATCAAATTGACTGCAGTTTATTATGTCGGAAGCATTTCAAGGAAAATGAATTAACATTTTTCTTATAAATGATGGATTTTTTTAAATGTTCACTAATCTTCAGTAATATGCTCTTTCGAACAGTGCCTTCAGATATGCTTGATTAAATTTTAATATTTTTTCACGAATCTATTGTATAAACAAGTTTACTAATTTAATACGCTTGTGCATGATTCTGCTTTAGATAAAAAGAAGACTATTTCTATATCTTAAATTTAGCAATGCAGGGAAAGAATTAAAATTATTCTGTAAAAATTATTAATCTCATCAATTATTATTAACTTAAAAGGTCTTTTAGATTTAAACGCTTAAAATCAATATTCTTACAATGAAAAACATTTCTAATTATTTTGAAAGATAAATAATATTTATCAGAAAATTGTAACTAAATAAAGAAATTTTTTACTTCGATATAAAAGCTTCAGATTTTTTAGCTTTATTTGTTTTGCATTTACTTAAATGTAGCTTTCTGTTACATAAAAATTTCTTAATGTTTAGCAGATTATTATTCTAATTTTGTTTTTCTATTGCTTTGTTATATATTATTTTATTTTAATCATAAAAAGATTAGATAAATTTAGTTTCATTCATCGTTTTAGAATGCTATTTTGAGTAATCCTCTAATGATCTGAAAGATTACATGCTCAAGATTAATCTTTAATAGCCAAGAGCTTAAAATCAAATTGGCATTTTGAATCAGGAATTTAATAAAATACAACGGTGAGAAAGAGATCATTTTATAAAGTCGATTGTGATATAAAAAATGGTTTTTAAAAATACTTCTACAAAAATATAGCCTATAGAATTCACAATTATAAAATCCAAATATTTGATTTTGAAATTCTTTTTCTGGTTCTCGAAATAGAAATTTGGAGAATTTATTTGTAACATTTCCTATCCAGAAAGTATGGAATACAATCATATAATAGATATATTTGTACATCAAATTAAAAAATATCGATTGAAAAGAAATAGTCCTATTGGTAAAAAAAAATAATTGGAATTGTGTGAAAATTGTCTTAATGAAAATAGGTTCAGATAAATTTTCTCAGACGGATTTAAGAACTAATCACTTTTCTATTCAAAATATAAGTTGTTTTGTGAAATGGAATTCGGATTTATTTTTAGGAAATTATTGCTCTTTAAATAAGCAGCAACTATATTGTTTCATAAAGAGTAAAGATGTTGAAAAGAGCAATTACAATCTTTAGTCAGTATGCTTCAATTGTGAGATATGTTTTCCGTTTTATTTAATTCGCAGTTAGGATAGAATTAATAATAAAAACGGCTGTAATTTTCTGCAACTGGTATGCGACTCTTAGAAATTCAAAGTAGCAATTATCAAAACTTATTCAAATTATTTATATATATGTTAATCCATAAATGCATATACCATAATCTATTTTTAAAAATGCAGTAATTTGTTAATAATTACAGAAATCTATCATCTGTTATATAGACTTATTCAGATATAGATAACTCTTTATTCAGATATAGATAATCTTCCAAATCATTTTCTGACATATTTCATTTATTTCCCTTCAACGCAATTTTTTTCCGTATATTTGAACCCATCTTTTTCGCAAAAATAAGACATGAATATAGTAAATTTTTCTATCTATGACATACTAATTATACTCCTTTCATATATATAATGTTTTCATTACAATTTCATGCAGATTTTAGTTCTCAACATGAGGAAATATTGTTACCATAAAATCCAAATAGCCTTACTCTCGACGTTTGAATTTTACTTACTATAAGCTTTTTAACATGAAGTAATACAAGAATACGAAATATTATTTCTGAAAAGATTTTATTATCAAATGCACTGTATTGATCCGCTTTTCACCTAAATTGAAATATTACTCAATTAAATTATATACCCTAAGTACATATTTGAACACGAAACCATTTATTAATGAATTCAATTTTTCACGATACATTTCATTACTGACTGCCTTTGAAGTTAACATTGAACCAAGGAGATTTTTATTTCCCAGTAGCTTTTATATAGTAATTGAAATGACATACGCAATTCTCAATCGATAATAATTATTGAAAGTTAATTAATCCTTTTACATAAAAAATTAATCTCAATCAAATTGTAAACTTGAAACAAAATTTAAATCAAGGAATAAATGCATTCTCAGAAATATTCCGACCAATACTATAATTCTAGGAAAATGCAAAGGCTTTTAATGTCTCCATGCTATCAAATGATCGTTTGAGGCAACGTCGTCCAATTAGTGTAATTAGCCGATTGACCAAATCTTGCTTTGAAAATTCCGGATGCTGTCTCTTGGCACAATAGCCTAGAGACGGCAAATAAGAATTTTCAGTAGAATGATTTATCTCCTTGATTCAAATTGTATAATACAGATGCCTTAAACTCCCTTCATATATTTTAACTTAGGAAAGCTATTGAAACAATTTTTTCTATCATTCTCTCGGTTATATTAATAACTGAAAATGAAATTATATTGATATAGATAAATAAATATGCATGTATTAAAATGGCTTTATTTTGTATTTTAGAGCATGTCTTTTTAACATTCTATATTATATATATATATAAGATTTACATTTTTTGTTTATAAACATTTAGTATCAAAGCTCAATATAATATTATTTTGGTTCTTAATTTAGACTCTAAGAATAATTTTTCACTTTTTCAAATGCCTTCTTTCATATTTTTCAAATTGAATTCTCAGCTTTCATGTTTTTTAAAACGCACTTTTAATAAATATATTTATTTATTGATCCATATTAATACAGACATACATAATCTGTAAACACAGGGTGGTTCTAATTAAAGTTCCACATTGAAATGGTCATAAAAGGAAAACAAGTGGAACGAAAACTATCAAACTTGGTAATAATTTAAAGAAGATTATAAGAATTTCTTTCCCGTCAAAAACCTCAAAAACTTACAACCAGTGGGGAAATGACACTGTATGCAATAATGCTAAACAAAATAGGACACGGAGACATCGGTTTAAAATGTGTTTAATTGTTTCTGAAACATGTTACAAAGCATGTTCAATGTGATGTCCAGCGTTTTCTGAAAGCAAGTCAAATCGCATTTCTATATTCTTAACAGTAGCTCTTAGCATATCAGTAGGAATGTTGTGCACATGTCACTGTATTGCATCTTTCAATTCAGCCAAATTGTTTAGATTATCACCATAAACAGTGATTTTGAGATAACACACATTGAACATGCTTTGTAACACGTTTCAGAAACGATTAAAAACTTTTTTATCCAGCGTCTTCGTATCATATTTTGCTTAACAATATTGATACAGCTTCATTTCACCTCTGGTGGTGAGTTTTTGAGACCTTCTATCTCTCCCTCCCTTCTCTTTTTTTTTTTCTTTTGCCGAAAAGAAATTCTCATGACCTCCTTTAAACTATTACCAAATTTGATAACATTTGGACCAGCAGTTTTCCTTTTATGACCATTTCAAAGTGAAACCTTAATTATAACCACTCTGTATATAATAATTATCTGTAAAACTACATATCAGAAAATAAATTATGTCTAAATCATAACTATAAGAAAGCAATATAAAGTCTAAGTATAATCGATAATAAAAAGAAATATAGTGTGGATAAACATGCGTTAATCCGTTGTCGAAGGAATACCTTTCTAAATATAATATATCAAAATATAATATAACAATAGATATAATATAACAATAAATCAAAATAACTCCGACTTTCATAGTAATGTAATGAAGCTATTACGATTCTCTTTCAATTCAAACTGATTCTATGGTACTTCTCATTTTCGAAAAATATCAGAAAGGAAATTAAAATTAAAGAAGCATATTTCGATTGCAATTTCAACGATGCATTTAAAATTACTGACATGATTGAAAATGTAATGAATTTTAATTTAGTTTAAATTGATTAGATTAAGATTCTGCTTGAAGCAATGGAGTAATTTTGGGATAGACCTTTTGTCATTTTGAGCTGCAATCAGATGACGAAGTTTACGCCTGATCTTGTTCCTCTCTCCATGATTTCGCGGCGCTGGAGGGAGGACTGGCGTGTATCTGGCGTGTATCTCGATAGGCTGGCGTGTATCTGGCGTGTATCTCGATAGGCTGGCGTGTATCTGGCAATCTGGTCCGCCAGGTTTCAGTGGAATCATGTTTTGAGCCTGGAGAAATCCGGCCCGAAATCAAGGACATCCCACAAGGGCAAGCCCACCCATCCCCACCCACTAAACAGGGAACATGAATAGTTGTTCGGTTTATTTATGTCAATAGGGTTAAAAACTAAACATGGACAATTTATTATCTTTATAAAAACAAACATTGCATCTAATACATACACATATATGGTCAAAAAGAAGACTTAATTTTAGAGTTTTAAATAAATCTAGAAATTAAGATTTAGGGGAAAAGGCACAAAAGATAGATAATTTTTGAGGTGTAATATATTTTAAATGTTATAATGTACACTGAGATATTAGATAATTAAATGCCACTAGATGCGATTAATGAAACATTAATAACAAAAACAATAGGCTGACTCCAAGAATTAAAACGTAACTTATACAGAGCTTCAATATAACTTGTTATTATAAATGTTACAATGTAATTACAGGCTGACTTCAATATTTTGTATATAACTTATGATTCTGATTCCGAAATAATCCTTCTTTCTTTATTTACAATAATCATTGCTCTTTATATCTTATGTATATATAATATATAAAGAATGTATATATTTATTTTATGCTTTGTGATACAAATTCATGCGGTGCTCTATCATACTTTTGCATCTTTTAGTTTATACTAAATAAAATACAACCATGCAGGAACTAAATGCATTCTTATAAGACTTTTGATATAATTTAATTATAGTAACAAAAGAATTTCATTACTTTATTCGTATTCAAAATATTTTTTTAAACATTTCTTTGTTAAGTGCAGAATAAAGTAAGCAGAAAAAAGTCATTATTAAAGCAACGATTTTAAATCCAATAAAATCAACAGTCCATAAGAGGAAAAATTATTTGGAATTTCCACATAGAAGAAAAGTTTATTTATACTCAAAACAGTAAGAAATATGGGAAATAAATTTACCTTGAAACAATTCTGAAGCTAGATCTCTTATCAAAAGCTAATTGCTCATCAGCGAAGATTTTACTTGAATGAGTATTAAATTTTCCGAAAGAAGATAGGATTTACGGAAAAATTAAAAACAAAAATCAATGCAATGTCAAAACCAGAATGATTTATTTAAATACATTTCAGTTATTAACGATGACGATTTTATGCTTCATTGCATAATCGATAAAGGTCAATTACTGATTAAGGAACTGCAAACAAACTAAAATAATTATTGCAGTTGATTATTATTACATTCATTCTGAATTTACTCTCCGTGAGAGCACTTATATTATGTATTTACACTTCAATAAATGCAAATTAAAACTTCTTATCCGATTTATATAGATAGCGGCTACTTTGTAAACAAAATCATCAAGTGATTAAAATAACCAGGAAAGTTCCGTAAACATTTACGAATAAATTGAAAACTCCCTCGAGGCTAAGTTTAAGTCAACAGGCTTTAGACAACAATGAACCGATTGTTGGAAAACGAGAAAATTTAATAAGTCAAATTGATCTCATCAACCAATAAGTATCCTGAAATTGGAATTATATCGGTGTTTTCCTTTCTCTAAACAATGGAAAGTTAGCCAATCTAAATGCTCCAACTGCAGCTGTATCGAAACTCCGAATTAATGGTTGGAACGTGTCTTGTGAAACCAAATCTGGAAAAATTTTCTCCTATAATTCGAAAGCTCGTTTAAAAGTCAAAAATTTTCGTAATTATTGCTTTCCTTAATTTTGTAGGTTTTCAGACGCTCATTAAGGCCGAAACGGAGGGGCACCATTTTCGTACTTTTGATCTCATTATCTCTTGGGGAGGGGGGAGAAAGCTTATTTCTTTAGTGAAAACTCTTTCGGCTCTATTAAAAGTTATTTTCAGCCCTCTGGTTAAATGCTTCGGTGATAATAACTTCAAATAAGCAGAAAAATAAAGTTTTAATAGCGCTGTGCTTCATCTGCACTTCTCCAATGGGATGGATTGTCTCGTTAACTTTTTACCTGCTGGTTAACGACCACTGGAAAATTAAGGTCTCTCTCTTAGAAATAAAGATAATTTTGCAATTACAACGTGCATAACCGCGAATTAAAATGTGGCTAATTTTTTTTTTCAAAAAATGTATCGGATACTTTATCAGAAAGAATAAGATAAGAAAAGAATATGTATAATGTAATTTAATTTTTAAGAACTTTGTATTTCTACGTGCTTTTATTTGGTTTGTTTCAACCTATAAAAATGAAAATCTTGTAATCTATTTTTCATTCTCTTCCTCCTTAACTCTATGCTAGAAATTTTTTCAATGTTACATACACCTATTAAAATTATAATGTATTAATATTTAAGTATTTAATCGATTAACATCTTTTAATTTTTATCTGAAATCAGGTACTCATCTGAGAATTATGTTAACAAAAAAGGTGGAACTAAGTTTCTAGAATATAGATAATAATAAATAATTTATCATGAAAAGGTTAAAAGGAAAAATAGTCGGACTTTATAAAAATAAAATGTTATTTGTGTTGGCAAAAATATCGAGCTTAAACCAAAATTCTTAAACAGTGAGGCTCTATGAATAATACGCAAGATCTTTTATTATAAATTTCGATTAATATATTTAAGAAAAGTCATAAGCATTCTAAAAGACAAATAATAAATATGATTAAGGATTAAATTAACATTCTATTAATAGTGCCTTATTCAGTACATTAAAATTCGGGCGTGGTGTCCAAATTTTATAAAAAATCTACCTTTTAGTACATTATGAGAATTGCGTCTTTATATTTTTTTAAAAATATTATTAAAAAATAAAATAAAACTCGAAATAAAATAATCTTAAAAATAGGTGATAATATGAATGATTCATACAATGGATTAGAGATAAATGTTATTCGCAAAGTAAAACTAACATTTTCCCATCAGTTACATGAATTGTGTGGCATCTAAAATTGCTATTTTGTTCCTACTAATCGTAGAATTTATCATCATAAAGGCGCCAATGTAATGTCACATTTTGATTTATGAGTTATTAATAAAATTGCATCTTTCTACAACTCAAAACGTGATTCTTAGATCGTAGGAGGTGAAACAAAATCACTTAAAGGATACATGTGATTGATTGAAATCACTACAACTTTATCTGAAAATAATTGATATATTTTTTATTGAACTGGAAGATCCTTCTCTCTCCATTACATCACAAAAGTACTACGGAACATGTTAATTGTATTGTTATAAAAAAAGGACAAGGTTGAATATATTGATATTGATGATGTAAATATATATGGGTTTTTTTTATTTATGTTTGATACAAGCATGATTTTAATCATTAATAGAACATTGCTATTGTTATTAGAGCAGATATCTACATTTAAATAAAAACTAGAATAGTTTGATGTTTTGTTTGGAGAAACAATTGGTGTGAAATGTTATAATATTTTATCTGAAGAATGAGGTATGACGTTTCATCAATTAATATATGCTTTAATTCATTTTTTAAATACGCTTTATGAAGAATGTAATTATATAGCAAATTACAAAAGAAACTGGGGCAAAACAAAGCAGATTGTTTTATGTAATGACTTCATTATTTAATTACGAGTATCTTTCATATATTCTTAATATTGCAATTGGATAAAGAAATTAATTATGGAATAACAAGAAACATAGTGTTATTTTCATGGAAATGAAATGATATTTTGCTATCAAACAACAGCCTTACACACGCATATAACACTGCGGAGTGATGAATTACTTTGAAATGTATTGCCCTTTAAAATTATTTAAAATATCATTTTCAAACTCGTAAGGTACATTCTTTGTTTATAAATGTAAATTCTTTTACAGTATTGCTGATAATTAGAAGACATTTCGTTTATAAGTGTGTCTCTCTGTGTAGGTGCATGCTATATGTATGTATGTATAAATAACTAAAATGACAAGAAATACTCTAAATAAGTATATAAACGTACATTTAAGGGTTAATCCTGTTAGAGAGATATTTTTTGAAATTATCTGTTAATTTGTCCATTACAAATTTAATAATAAAATTTATGTAATTTTATGCCCAAATTAGATATGTCAATTTAATGTAACGAGATTAAAATCAAATGTGTATTTATTTGATATTTTAAAACGAAAATATTGGCAATAAGTTATCAAAATATTAACCCCTATTTAATGTATTTCAGAAAATTTAAGTAATTAAAGTCGCTTCTTTTTTATATAAAAAAAATATTATGGAAAGAATTCTTATCTACTTAACATAAATGATGCGTCTCCTCATTTCTTGACCTAATTTGATACAAATATACATCAACATTCTCTTCTTGGATTTATATCTTTCCTAAGATATTTCTTTTTATTGATCTCGATGTATAAACTCCTTGTGTGCCAACAAGTATACCACAAGGCTTACAGTTGTAAGTCAGTACACAATTGACAGTAAAATAAATTTCAAATATAAGGACGCAGGCACAAATGCAAGGAATAGTTATACAATGTAGCATAAACTTACGTTTTGCCCAATTCTTGATCTAACTTGTTGTCTATTATATTAAAAATTTCTTCTTCATTTTATATCGTTCCCAAGGTGTTCTTGGAATAGTGACCTATCTTAACATAAATTTATGCCTTGCCCCCATCTCTTGACCTCACTTGTTGCCAAGCATATGCATCATTTAGACCTCATAGAGTCAGCACGACACCTACAGGAACAGCGATAAAGAGGCTGACAGCAACTTCCCTCAGGATGATGGATTTTCTACAGCACGAAGAAGACATAGCGTAATTCATATATTCAGTGAGAATCTCAGGAACAATTCACCTCTAAAACGGTAGTTACGAATGAGTTGAATTGCGACGAGAAGTTTATGTACTTCCGAGGCCATTGCATTAGTATTTAATTTCAGAAAAATTACTAAAAACAGTTTGATATTGAAAACAACTGATGTAATATAAATATGAAATCATAAATGGTTGTTAAATTAAAAAAATATATATATAACGTAGAAAATTATCAAGTTTGAATCAAATTATTCACATTCAAAGCACTTTCTTTTCACGTCAAATAAATTATACAAATAAAAGAAAAAGTGGATCATTTTATAATATAATTTATATTTATTATATATCGGATATTTACTATGTTAAAATAAAATAATGCATGTGAAATAATAAATTTGAATAATTATAATCCAAGGAAATCTAACGTATTGTATTGTTTTATTTAAAATTTCCTACCAAAAAATTTAATCTTCCTAAAATCTTCTGAAGAAATATATTAATTAAGATAAACAAAAATCACTTTTTCTACATTTGAAAAATTATGAAACATTTTGTAAAGTTTTTTAATGTGATTAATTATTATCTTTTCACAGCTCAGACAGATTTCATCACTGAAATTTGATACTGCACCTGGTACAGAAAAACTAAATTGCATATTTTTTTGTATATAATATGTAATTTAAAGTATTTTTTTCCTTCCTAAATATGCTATGTACAGAAATATATATGACTTTCAAATGTTACATTAATTCACATTATTTTGAAACAGAATTTTTTTGTAGTTTGGGCTCATTTTTCAGTAATATTTTTCAACGAATATAATAGTTAAATGTTTCGGAGACATCAAGTCATGAATCTATTTTTTTCTTTGGACGCTTTATGAAAATCAAATCTTTAAAATGACAATAAAGTGACACGCAATTACATTTTTAGATTCATTCATAAAAACATACGAATTAAATTGCATGCGAATCAGCAATTAGATTTAAACACATGTCTATATTATGAAACGCTTCATTTTCCCTAGAAAACAAAACAATGAAAGGAACTCAAATTATATTTGACCAATATTTCAATCTTAAATAACTTCCATAAGTCTGGCAAGCAGCAAATTTGAAACAAATATTATAATTTTGATGTCAATTTGCTTTCGTTTATTATTAAATCAATAAAATTTCTCAAGACTTGAAATCATGTTTTTTTTTCAATAAATTGTGTATTTACTACCACTTTTTAAAAACTAAAATATTAATGTTATTAGAAGTAATATTCTGCCTTTTTAGTGGTATTTTTGGTTCAATGTGAGGTATAATCTAAAATCTGCTTGAGGGAAAAGTCCATTGATTTTTTCAGTACCGATTTTTCACAACCCAATAAGACGTTAATATGTTTAAATTTAATTTATAGTTAAAACAACCTTCAAAAGATACAAAAAATAGGAACAAAATATTCACATCTTTATCATGTAATTATGGACAGCGATTTATTTTGGTTACTGAATCAACTCGCTCTTGGAAAAAAAGGTATGTGATCAGTTATTTCAAAATGAACTAGTGTGTAACTTGACATCTGCGATTGAAAAAAGATCTGTCACTTGTAGAGCATTATCATGAAAATAAGTTAGTGGACAATCCAAACTTGCCATCAATGGAAACATACCCTTGTAGCACACAATCACCATTGACCTTTCAAGAACAGCCTTGTACTTGGGCATTCATTCCTGATCGTCTAGTTCTAAATTCTATTTGTTCCATTTAGCGTCTCCAATCATGTTCAACCTGTGTGTCCTGAACAGAGCACGTAATAGGACCACCCATTCGTAATTAATTATTAAGAATCGTGTAAATCCCCATTCCTTGCGTGGGAGAAACGAAATCGCAGCTGCCGCCGATTCCCACACCCTAGAATTCTTCACCCTCTAATCTTTATCTCGCACACCACTCTGACAGGCACAGGTCTGCCACTTAGTAAGGCACCGCTATCGAGCATGGATAAATCATCATTCCGGCATTAGCATGCTCGCTGGTTCTCGTTGCTGGTTCATCTGGAAAAGCCTTTCGTCCGCTACCGCCTTTAATTACGGCCGTGATTGATTCGCGAACTCTAAAACCTCACTTTATGCGTGTTGAGAAGAATGCGGATGGATATTGATGATGTATTCAAACGCACTTTCAACTGGAATCTTAGTCACCGTTAAACTTGTTTAAAATGGTCTCTCGACTCGGAAACTCATTATCAATATCGCCTTTGGGATGGACTTCAATGCTTCCTCCCTAGCTGGGATTTTGTTGCTTATGGAACCAATTGATGTTTCTACTGCTATGTCTCTGTCAGGTGGGGGGGGTGCACATTTTCGGAAGTTATTTCATAACCGTGATAGCGGTGAGGGCCTCATTGTTAATTCTGAGTTGATTTCTCGAAGAATGAAATTATTCTCTTTCAATAAAGTGAACTGGATATTCGGCGTAATTTTCATAAAATTTATTTGTTTTAAATCTTAAAGAATTTAGAAATACAAAATCTAAGGTATGATTTTTTTTTGAATAGAATTGATATTTAAAGGAAATAAACTATATGACTTAGATTGATGGTTTTAATCTTGAATTGAGTTATGTTTGGATTGAACATATACAATTTTAATCTTGGGGAGAAGCCGAGTACTTTGTCAGATTGACATATTTTAACTGCTGTATCTGTTTATAGTGAAGATATTTCAACTTCGAGAGAAAACAAAGACTCACATACACAGTAAACACTTGGTGCAATTGTTTATCATAAATTAATCTATCAGAATTTAGGAATAGTGCATCAGATAAATAAGGCATATAATTCGTCAAGAAAATCGTAGATTTCTGCAATTCTTTTGCTGAAAATAAATTATAGTTTCCCAAATTTAACCACAAATTCTATGACAATAAGATTATTAAGACATAAAGCAAGAATAGGGATAAAGTGTTCTAGATAAAGTTTAATTCTTTTCCAAAGCATATTATTTTATTCCCTCCAACAAACAATTCCCTTGATTAAAATATAAAATTTTACTGAAATATTTGAACTTTCAGTTATTAATAAAAGACGAAAAAAATATGAAAATATAAAATGATTAATTATTCGACACTTGTATGTGTTACTGCAATTCATAATTTAAACTCAAATTGTGACGATTGTGTCATGTTGAAAAATACAACAATATCATTTTTCTCAATAAAGACATTAATTTTAAATATTATTTACTAAGTAACAAAAAACAATTCATGAAAAGGCATAAATTTATTAATTTTACTAAAAATCATATTTATTTCCATCTGAAATAAATAAATTAAATGTGAAAAGAATAAATAAGTAAATATTTAAAAGCTTGCTAAAATATTTTCAATCAAATAAAAGTATTCAAAATAATCACCAAAAATATACAAGAATAAAATAAGGTTTTATATAAAAAAATGCTCCTGAATTGACGAAGAATAATATCATACAGGTACTACAGACTCCAGTGATCTTTTCTCTCTACATCATGAAATATTTTTCGAATTAGCCATACAAGCTTAGAGAAAATTCATCCAAAATTATTGAATAGAAATACAAAATTCTATCAATTGTATAATAAATTGTATTTCTTTGATTCAATAACTGCACAAAAAAAGAAGACATCAAAATAAATGTGGAGGCTCTGAATTGCAAATATACATAGTTTTTACAACTCTAAGAGAGTACGGAATAAAGACAATATATAGCACAAATAATAGGATTCGGCTCAAAATACAGTAAATTTCAATTTTGATTCTTATGTAAAGAAAAATGACATGCGTGATTTTTATGTAAATCGCATGATATGCATCTGGTGTTTAGTCTTAAATTAGCTCTTAAATTAATTTCAGCTAAAATAATAAAACAACTTACAGGCACTAGATAAATTAATACCGTGAAATTAAAAAAAAAAGTATTTGTAATTTCCATAATCTTTAAACCATATTAAAAGTAATAATCATTCCCATCTAGGTGCAAGATCAATTGTGTTAAGGCAATCACATGTGTGACCCATGAATGATCAAGAGATTCCTGCTGGAATACCCTCCTGTTTTCAATACGAGCCATACACGTCTGATTTCCGAAACGAGGTAAACAGAGCCCATTCCTTAAAGCAATGGAAATTTCCCACAATGGGGGGATATTGGCATCTAATTTTGCGCTGGTCTCACTCCGAAACTGTGGGGTAGGCGCAAGGCCCCAGCAGGCTGTTGAGTGCAGATGTCGTTGATGGATGGTGGGTCGAGGTGGAGGTAGTCTTCGTAGGGTGGCAATTGATATTCATGAATGCCCGCTTTTCCGATGTTCGGAGAAGAGTGGACTTGTCTTTTTAGGTTATCGAATATCGAACGCAATTTCGTCCAAAATTCAAGAAAGCGTGAATTTATCGATGGGTGTTTGAATCACGCTCTTGAAGCTCAGGAAAAATTGTTTCAGGTGACACATTTGCAATGAATGAGTAATGCACCCACATTTGCCAGCATTAAATTGTGTGTCGCGAAATATCGGCAGCTTCGTTACGTTTGGTGAATTTTGAAATATTTGAAGAAATTTATCAACATCTATATACTGCCGGTATGAATGTTTTATTTTATTTCTGTGAATCTGAATCACGTGAATATGAATAAAGTTTTTAAAGTGTTAAAATTTTGTGTGATGGAATTCAGTTATGGCAGAATTCTTAAAAATATTTTATATAGTTAAAATTTAGCATTCCTTGCGATTAACATTTATTTAACTTTGTATTATACGATGCGTCTTATATGGGACATTTAATGTCTCATTTAATATAAATTAGAGGAAAATACTTAAGTAGTTAAGTACATTCAAATGGTTTTTGGAATTGAGATTACTACTTTGATTTACTCACATATTTAAATAATTCTGTAATTATAGTAATTTTTGTAATTCTGTAATTACGTGAGTTAGATATTTCATAATTTTGATTTTTTTTTTCATAATACATATGTTGATTAATTATTATTTAAGGGTTACCTGAAAAATTTTTCCTTCCAAATTAATCATTAGTTTGTAAATTAATTAAATTTGAATTTTTGAATTATTATATAAAATTAGTCTTCTCTTTAAAAAATTATCTGAATTCGTAAATGATATTCAAGTATTCCTATTCTTGTCTAGTTTTGTATTTCGTTGTCTACATTATTTATATGATTCTGCATTTTTCATTATTATTATAAATTAACCAATATATTTTTAATCTTTTTATTTTTTATATTAAGTATATGTTATTATGCAATCTATTTTAAACAGAAATTTATATGGTACAATAGGTAAGTTTATATGTATTTAGCTCTAATAGTGGTACTCCATTTTTTGACATCAAAAGTGATTTTTTGTTAATAATTTATCACTTACTAATATATTTACTTTATGTTCAATATTTTAACCCTGACTTCATTTCAGATTTTGATAAATTTTTAGATTTTTTCATAAAACGGCAGAAAAAAAATTAAATAGAATCAAATATGAATGTTGGTGGAGAAATACACATTGATTCAAATACCATAAAAAATAAAGGAAAAAACTGCATTGTGATATTTATCAAAACATTAAAAGCACAAATATGCAAATCTTGATGTGGAAAATGTAACTGAGCTCCCATTGATAAACACGTACATGCTAAAATTAGATTTCGTAAATAAATGAATAAAAGTAAAAGAAGGAAATTTGTTTATTTATTTGGATAAAACTTTGTCATTTCAAACTTGCCCGATTTACGAAATGTCTGGAACGGAACATGAATTATCTTTGTAGGATCGTGACAAGATTGTCAATAAGAGAAATGCATTCACCTATCTGTAAATATCTAAAAAAAATTACTTAAAAGTGATAGTTCTGTTCAACGTAGTTTAAAAAGAATGACTCAACGTAAAAAGGCAGAAAACTGCGAACGATCTGATGGATTTAAATCCTTAATAACAAGATATTTTATGTTAATTGAAAGGTCTGTTAAGATAAATACCTTCATTAGCAGCGATGAAATTACAAATGTTGTCTCACTTCGTTTTAACAGTCTTTTAACATCAAGTGCTATAAGGAATTATGTATATAAAGTTAGTATAATTTTGTATAGACTTGGATATAAGGGTAGAGAGACGGTTAAAACCTCTTCATTAGTGATATTAATAGAAAAACAGTCCCCAGTTTAAAAAGATATACATTGAAAACATTTGGAATTTAGGAATATTATAATACTAAGTGATGATAGTAAATTTAAGTTATTAGAATCTAATAGCAAAATGTTGACGGAGGAGGACTTAATATAGTTTGGGGATACTATGTCTTCAAATGGATCAGGTAAACTGGTCTTCATTGATGGTTTTTGAATACACTTAAATAAGTGAAGATTTTGCAAAATAAATTATTTGATAATGCATCACAATTAGGTCTAAAAAGGAGTTTTGATTTCATTAAAACAATGGCACCAAATATACTGTAAGGTTGACAAACAATGGCTGAACAAAGTTCCCAAAACATTGAGATATTTGTAATCTAAAATGGAGCATTTCTAAGGTATTTCTGATCTGAACTCAATAGGGTTCAGACTGAAATTTCAGTCCGAACACGATTGAGAATTTTAGGCACTCTTTAGAGCAGAAAGTGCAATGACAAATTTTCAGATGAAAATAAATTAAAAAAATGAACAAACATGTCATCCGATTAAGCTAAAGGACTTGTGAGGTCTAGGTCAATGACTTTTTCCTAAGTATTACCCTTTGATTTTAATTTTACCCAAACAAAATTTAGATTTTTGTTTGGGTTGAAAATGCCTTTTTTTCTCCCCCCTAATTATAATTTTTTTTTAAATCATAGGCTAATATTAATTCTATGATAAATGCCACTGAATTAAAATGGCTATAATTTTTTAATGTTTATTTTGAGCAAATAAATTTCAAATTCAGCGATACTATTTTTATGGCAAATGAACTTTGTAAAAAGACTTTATTCAGCCTCTCTATGTTTTGCATACTGCAAATTTTGTTTACTTACATACATTGCTCTAGATTATTATTAACTATTTTTTCTAGTGATTAATGAAATACTTTCTCAATAATCATAACATAGCTTAAAAATTTAGTTATATTTTGATGTAATATGATACATAATTTTACAATTATAATGTATATCGAGTAATAACTATAAATAAACGAGTTCAGAGACATTTAAAATGACAAATCGATTAATCCAATTAGAAATTTATATTTATTTAGGCGATGAAAGTTGAATATATATATATTTATTCTACAGCATTTGTGATTTGGAGCATTGTAATATGGAGTTAAATTGTTTTAAACACCATTTTACTCGTTGTCGACAACAATATTCTAAAATTTCTCATAAGCAGAGTTTGATTTTGTCAGTACCAGTTGGCTGTAATTGGATTGGCAGAATATTAGTTTCAATATTTTAGAAACAATTTAGACCCGAAAATGTTTTACATCTGATTGATATTAGTTACGTGTATGTCCGAAATTTATCTCGTTTGCAAACATTTCTAGAATCCATAACATTGCAAGAACGGGGATTAACAATACACAAGTGTAAATGTGTTCACCAAACCATGGATAACAATCTGCGAAATGTTGGATTAGTTCAATAATAGGCTGCAAATGAGCCTATCGACAAGTACACGGTATCTCATCGGATAACAGTCGATACTTTGTGTGAAAGCCAAACATTTCAGGATAATCTGTAAACTAAGTTGCGCTAGGCTTATATTTAACAGCAACATTTCCTACTCGAGGAAAATAATAAAACTCTAGATTTTTGCTTATTGCTTATTTTCCTTGCGAAAGGACATTTCTGACCATTAAGATGAACATTATTTATATATTAGGCATTTCTATAAACAATATTTTCTTTCATTTTTTTATTTCTTCAATTCTTCTTATCTATCGCTTGTCTTCGTTTCAAAAGGAAAAAACATGTAGCATGAAACAAAAAAAAATCCTGAATATTTGAAATTTTAAATCATTTATGCTTATTTTTAACTAACCGCCACTGAAAAACAGTTAGTTCAGCAGTTTATTGGTTGTTAAAAATTTTAAGTAAATATTTGTATGCTTTGTCTTAAATAGCTTTCATAGCAAAATATTTCTAAACCTCAAATTTAATAGACATATATTTAATACTATTATATTTTCCTGCTTGAACAACTATAGTAAAAAAATAAAGAATAGCAATATTAAAAGATGTGTGCACTTTAAAATTTTTTCATAATTTCTTGATTCTGAAATGAAATCTCTTCATTCTTTTTTGTGAATACTACAAAATTAAAAACATACATATTGAATGCATGCTTTATACTCGAATATAGATAAAAAGTAGAATCTTCATATATACCCCCCACCCCCAAAAAAGACCAATATTCAGCAAGAAAAGAACAGAACCCAAAGAGCAATAAGGAAAGTGATTTGAATTTCTATTCAAAAATGAAATACATTGTAGTATAATAAGTATAATTTAAAAAAAAATAGACAAAATATAGAACAAAGATAAATATAATAGAAATATGATTTTCTAATTTATTTTATCATACGAAAATTTTTGTAATATGATATTTTCAGAATGCATCGTATAAAAATGGCAAAATTCAATGATTTTTTAAATTATTAAAATGGCAAAGGAAACTGGTTTCGTGGTGCAAATTCCCACTTTTCAAACTATATATGTACCGAGTTTTATAGCCATTGTCAAGCAATTTGATCAATAGAAGGCCAAAACTTATACACAGAAATACATACACACACATATCCATCTTCATCATTTGTAGAGATTATTTCTTCTATTGCACTTTATGGAGTTATATAGGTCTTTGATTAATAGTTAATAGCAAAGATTTAAGAAACTTTGATGTAATCCTTACAATTGCTAAATGAGAAAACCATATAAAATTGTACTTAAGCATTTGTTGCAACACAAATAGCAGCTGAAATAATAATGAAAATTTCCAAGGAAGTTCTCTTTAGATTGTGTCATCGGTCTTGCCATTGAAAACATTATTTACACATAACATGTCGCCATTTTATGCCCCGGTGCCTTTAACGCTAAGTTATCTAACCAGTTGGATGCCCATAAGATAGAAGGAAGAAACAAAATGTTAAAAGACAGAAAGTGAACCACAAACCATCCAGGGATCTCCAGAGAGAATCCCATCGGTGTCAAATCCTACACAATTGTATTCGATTTTTGGTGAAGTAATAACTAAATAGAGGGTACAAGATTACTTAAACAAATGGTGACTATGCGTTGAACTTACAGAGAAAGGAGATTACTAAAAGGAAAAGATTTATAAATTACATTGTGAACATCTGTATGACATGTATAAGCATATAAACAAACATTGTGTAGTCAAATCTGTAGCGTCCGTCTGTGTCTTGTGTTTTGATTTCCTTCGTGAGATTTCCCATCACTTATTTTTTATTATATTTAATTTTTAATGCTTTAATATACGGCCTCAAAATCAGAAATTTGTCGACAATAAAATGTTTTTCTTCACTCATTTGATTCCCACAACGCATTTATTTGATTCATATCTCCATGGAATTCGAATATTATAGACGTGCATGAAGACATTTAGAAATATTTTTGCATCAGAAAATGTCTTTTTTATCTGAATCAAAATTATATTTACAATTTCTTTCTCATTCGGTACTTGATTCTACAGCAAATGCCAGCCTAAATAGAAAATTTCTATGTTAGAAATGAACTGTAAGAAAATATTTCCTCCGATCTTAAATTATTCTGTCAAAACACGCATGGAGATTTAAATAAAGAATTGAAGAAGCAATTTAACTACATCTTGTCCAGTAATTAAACATTCAGATAATGAATAAATGATTGGAAGTGAGATATTAATTACTTGACAACGAGGTAATTGCATGCCAGAACATTTAAATATCCATCAGATTTGTCGACTGAAACCACTTTCTGCATTTATTACAAAGTAGAACGAGAATCTTTGAGCAATTGTAATTGCAGAAAACTTGCGTAATGTCAATCTTGCCAAGAGAAACAAATTAAATATCATCCTAAATTAAAGCTTGAGTTTTCGGCTGATAAGAATGAGTTGATTGCAAATTACTTGGAATTAATAATAGATAAGAATGATGAATGATGATTTATTTCGATAATTTATTTCTATTGCTACAAATGTAGTTTTTTAATAATGATGTAGTTACTGAAAGTACTTCATTAATGTTATATTGTGATTGCAATTATATTTTGACGTTTTGATGTAATCAAATAGATTGTTACTATAACAATACATATGCATTAGAAATTAAAAATAAAGAACTTTAAAATATACAAATTATTTTTATATTTTATTTATATGCATTATTATAGAATAATAAATGTTTTCGTTGATTATGGGAAGTTAAAGAAAAAAATTTTTACAACATTATATAAAGTAATAGAATTCAAATTTTCATAATAACATCATTGAAATTTGAGAACAATTTCAAATTAAAAAATAAATTTTATATGATACATAATAAAACAAAGCTGAAATCGAATGAAAAAAAATAAGATGTTTGGAATAATAAAATATTGATAATGAATAATGTAATCAATATTGAGAAATTGCAGTTGTCATAATTTATCGGAAAATAAAAATATATGTATTATTTGAGAAATTTTCTAAAATCGTATCACATTCCAAAAGTTTACATATAAGTAATTATTCAACAATTGTGATTGGATTTCATCAACTTGTATCTTTTATCAAATTTGTTGACAAGAATTGCTTAAACTTTCAATTATGTATTAATATCATAATGTATTAAATGATATTACTTTTTTTACTTCACAAACTTTTATTTGAAACTTTTCCATGCTATGATTCCAAGGCTATGCAAATTTTCCTATTTCGATATAAATCTGTCAGAAAATCTATACATTTTTATTGGTAAAGGAATAAATAAATAGTATATAAAATACCAATAGTTTTTTTTTTTCGAAAGATTTTTGAGGCAAGGCTTTGAGGGAGGCTAAATGCTACAGGATCACAAAATTTATGTTGTTCCTTGGCTAAGTTGTAAAGTATTTTAAGAGAGGAAGTTTGAGAAGAATCCTAGTCTTTTTTCTGCAAAGCAATTTTCTTCCAAACGCATTATTGGAAAACTGTAAAAATCCTTCGTAAGCCTTTCGGTGTATACAACTGAATAAAGCTTGTTCAGCGCAGTTATCCTCTAAAAGTTAGCATTAGTAAACTCAGCATACACCTTCTTTTATCCCAGGAAGAAGTTCTATTGAAACAGTACTAAAAGTACATTGCTGTTCCATTCTGCTCATTTTTTGATTCTATCTGATGTACTTAACTTTTATATGTACAATATATATATAAGGAACTACTTTTTGGATAAAACTTGGGTCATAATTCTTTAAACAGACTAACTGAGCAGTTAAATAATAATTATGTATTCTGAGGATGTTACGTTTATTTCTTTCTCGATTGAAAATATATCTGGATCATTCTGGTTCAAAAACGATTTTGATACTCATTTCATCCATTCATTATTAACAACCTGAAACAAGTTAAAATAATGTTCATCTTTTTATTCCCTAAATTTAAATTTCTTATCCTCGCAGGAAATACTTTTCTGCCACAATATCACCAATTTTAGAGAATTTTTTCACATGGTATAAGTTTACCTTAAAGTCTGGTATACCACAATCTACGAAAATCTGCAAGATGTAAAGACTGCTTTTTCATGTTGTTACAAATGTTGCAAATGCATGAGAGTGAGTGAGCGCTCAGATATTTCTTGCACAGAATTCAGAGCAATTAATATTCACAGTATCAGTCTAAATAACTCATACTAAAGAGGCTAAAATTTTGAAGAAAACGAAAACTCCAAGAAATGTAAATTACAGTCATTCATGCAACTCTTAACAGGAAGAAACATGAATGATGCGGATATTCTAACAAATATTATAAGTATTTGCTTACCCTCCAGTGAATGACTAGAAAATGAATATATATAAATGTATGCAACTGTTCAAAAAATGTATATTTCGAGTGGATCTTTGGTTGTTCGTTCTGTATTTGCAGTCATAAAATGTTTATATTCCAATTCCAAATTTCTAAACTCTAAATATAATTATGTACAAAATCTTATTTTCATTTGATATTGTGTTTGAGAATTTACAGTACAAAATATTACGCTATCCGTTTCTTCCTAAATTGTTCAATAAAAGCGAAAAAACTAAAGAAACAGCAAATGTATCAACTTTTTTGTGCCGTTACAACAAGGAAGACGTTTCTTAAAATTATATCATGCCAGGAGAAAGAAACAAAACACCTTAAGCAGGAAAATGTATTTGGGCATAGACTGTATATTTTGTTCTTGAACATTTTTTCGCCAAAAGCAAAATTAAACTTGGATTCCTACCTTGAGACCATAAACGAACATCGGCCGGCGATCCATAGCAAAGATAAACAATTCTGATAAATCTTGTCATGATATTTCATTACAATGATAGGTCACATGTTTTGGCTATAATTCCAAATATGTTCATATCAGTTAGCTGTGAAGGCAATATCCAGTCCAGAAATTGCAATAACTAGGGTCAGTTTTGTCCACTTTAAGAAATTGTTGAGCAGATTGCATTTATATACTAACGAAATAGTAAAACCGAGAACTCTAGGGAAATTCGTGTTCCTAGTGATAAATGTTTAAACCAACAAGAAAATAATAGAACGGGAAGTAATTAATCGGAAATGATATATAGTTTCAAAAACTAAATAACTTGTTGGGTTGCTTCTTCTTGCTTTGTTTCTAATTCAAAATGGGCCTTTTAGGAAACAATCGAAATGCTACATTACAAGTGAAATAGACAAGAATGGAAATTTTGTCTGATTTAGAAAAATAATATAGAATTTTCAAATTCTGAGACTACATTTTAGTCATGAAAGAATCTTTTTTTGACAACATAAATAAAGAATATCAGTCAAGTCCTCTACTAGTGAAGGGGATCATCGCCTGATGGTTCGTACGCACTTAACTATGTGTGGAGAAACGGGTGGCGTTACATCTGGCCGGAATGCCAATTACCATTTGAGGAAAAAGGGGAAACGGTACGTTCTGTAATATTTACAGATTTCTAATTACATAGACAAGATAGACCGATTACATGTTGAATTAATACACTTTGAATTTTAGTGATTATTTTCGAATCACAAATTATTGTGTCAATACTCTAAAAGATAATGGGTCTAAAAGATAATGGAGGCTGAAAATGAACGTCGCTATTTTCTTACTCGTTATTGTCTACTTAATACATTTACAATGCTAATGACTTTTTGATTATGTATGTTTATTAGTATATATTGCATCATAGATTTTTTATTGAATCATTAGATTTAATTTTTTTCAAATTTATGTTGATTTTTTTTAATTATTTATTTTATACAATTGTTTTAATGGAAAATTGGCTATAGTTTTCTATCGAATATTTTTCTTTTTACGTAAAAATGCTTTTCATTCCTTTATCATAACCAAACATATAATTTCATATATGCTGTTGTTTATATGTGGGTCGATTGTTATTAAGAAGTAATTGCAAAAAAACAATCACTAAGATAAATTGGTTCTAAAGTAAATAGTGTTATAAATTGAAAGTCATGAAAAGAACGTTTTAAAATGAATAACATTTAATTATTTTATGGGAAACTGTACACAAACAAGGATTACAGAAAGTAATAACAGGAAGTGTTAAATGCGTTTGTTATGGAGGAAGCATACTTAATTAGAAACTAACGCAATGTTGAAAATGGCAAGCAAGGTACCAAGAGCAAGCGTAGATAATGGTAATTTAATGGTAATAAGATGAGCGGCGAGTTGTGTGTATGATCGCAAAATATTGAGGTTATTTCCTTTTCGCTTGGATATAGTTTATATAACTTGACTTACGAAATTTGTAGGAAACTACAATTTCCCCCAAACAATATTGCATATGAAGCAGTACAGAATTCAATATATGTAGAAATCGAAACTGGAAGATTGCTTCAAGCGCTTGATTTAGACTGTGACAAAGAAAGAATTGTGCGAATTATAGAAAATATGTTGGAATAATATACATCTTTTAAATATCCTGCATAAATTTTCATGGAATTCTTCATTAATTGATTATAGATTTCCCAATCTAAGCAATTATTTAATTTCTTTCTAAATAAATGTATTATTTTGAATTTAAATTATTCTTTCTACTAAACTATATCGCATCATATGCAAAATTGTTTCAAGCTGCATCTTAACCTTCAATGCAAAACTCCTTTTCTAAAGTTAAAATTAAAAAAAAAATGCTTTAAAATTGTTTTTTATAAGCTGTATACTTTTGTTTTTAATTAAGCATTCGGAGTCATTTATGATTCATTTATGAGTGCTTTAAATTTCATAATTATAATTTTTATTTTTTCATTTTTAAATTTTTTTTCTTCAATGAGTCTTTGTTAAAATGTACAATTTAAGATTCGGTTTAAAAATATATATAAATGCTCAAAACATCTAATAAATTCTTATTTCGGGCCTTTTTTATTTAAAAATATATTAGTCTTAAATTTCATTAAGTTTCATAATTTCAAATTCTCTAAATCTCCACGCAGCAAGAGGATAAAAAAAAATCATCATTTCATGAATTCTTATCTTAATTATTTATCTCATAACTTTTGACAAAACAATTATTTTCAGAAGAAAACCGAAAACAACAGGCATTGAAATTCATACTTCAACTTTGATGGTTCTATCTAAGTTGGTTCTTAGATACGAGTATCATTGAATCTAAAGAGTTTCTTTCATTCCATCATATACCGCTTGCACTCAGCCAACTTAATAAAGGACTCATTTGAATTCATTAAAGCAAACAAAAATTAAGTAAAGCTGTGACACCTCTAGAGCATACTTCTTTATTCTAAGAACCCAACCACACTGAAATCCCTGTACATTTCTAATTTTATTCGAAAGAAACTAACTTTTAATTGCTTACGAAGACTTTTCAATGGAACCACTCTACCATATGCGACACACCCTTGCATATTTCAATGAAAGTCGCCACATTTAAGTACTTTTAACGAGGTTTCCATCATTTTTTTTCAAAAAAAGTTTTTTTTTAATTCCATTTTATTCGCATAGAGGATCGGTGTGAAGTAACTCGCAGCCCTTAAAAGAACCGGATAAGGGAATAACGAGCAGAAATTGCTCCCCGCGTCTCGTCTTAATTCTTCCGTCCTCTACCTTCGCTGCACCCCTCCCCCCTCACCTTCCATTTCCCTGAAAGGTGAGACACAACGGCTGTAAAAGACAAGGAAAGAAAAATCGGTTAACTTTTCTTTCGACAGTGTAATGGGGTTTGCACTAAGTTGGAAAACAGACCGGCCGTTACCGTTTAAAAAAATATGCTAAGGTCCTATTATGGATTATTTTTTCCCCTTGAAAAGAGTCTGTTGTTGGTAGTGTGATCTTTCGTGCCATAGTTTGCTTTATCTTAAAATCAAATGTAGAAATACTGAACGATATATTTCACTATTATGTGTATAGTGATGTAACTTTTTGATGAATCATATGTTTTTATAAATTATTTTTGGGGAAGTTTAGCATTTAAATTATATGAAATGATTTGCATTCGTTTCTAAGTTCAAATTGTCTTGTGCCTTCTGTTATAAAATTTGAAATATTATTGCCTTAAATTTTTTTGTGATTAATTTGAGCTTGCTACATTTTTTTACATCTACTTTCACAGCTATTTAATTCGGAATAGACTGACTTAGTCTATGCGGTAATAGGTATTGATAATAGATCTTCTGATTGTTTGCAGAGTATATATGTTTGCCTATGCTACGTATTATATTTAATACCTGAAGATAGCTATAGATTGTATTGTGCATGTATTTTTTTTCAATTTTTTTTTTCATAGTATTCTTTCGTCTTCCCTGATGCAACTGGATTGCTCTATCATTCATTGAAATATTACATAAAGGTAAGGAAATTTTGTCCCCTCCAGCTGGCTTTATGACATTAACAACAATTTTAGTTTTCAAACAATAATAAATTAAAAAACTTTTAAGATTTGGTTTTCAACAAGTAAAGTTAAATTTAATCAATTGCACAAATCAGATGACTAATTAAAGTATATGATAACTGGTTTACAATTTCATTAAATGAACTTAAAACTTCAACCCTGTTAATTAAAGCATAAATTTCCTTTTTCTCACATTTTATATGTAAAAAAACCTTCATAATTTCTTTTGCATGCGACTAATGTTTACTTTTAACAAGGTTTCCATCATTTTTTTTTTTTTTTTTTTTTTTTGCCACGAAAGCAATCTTATCGTGGCAAGATTGCTTTTTTGAAGAAAAGAAAAAAAAATGTATATAGGTAGCTTATTTTACATTTTATATTTTTATATATTTTATATTTTTTATATTTTATAGTGGTAGTATATTTTTATAAAGTTGTATGTATGGTATACTATACAAAATGAACATAAGGGTTAAACGCAATCAATTATATAGCTCAAGAGAACTGAAGAAAATTAAACTACCCATGCGTATAACATTCAGCTGATTTCCATATAATCATTTAATAAAAATCTTCTTTTAGAAAATTTTGTTTTAAGATAAATAAATATACATTTAGAATTGCAGCCTATTTTTATTTTTGTCTTCGTTCTCTTTAATTACTATGAATATGTTTCGTCATCATGCTTTACCTCTTTTTGGTGAAAGAAAATTATTAATATTATAAGAAACGGAAAATAAAAAATCCGATTTTCCAATTACTATTATTGAAATGTAATATAATGCTAATTTCGAATAATTAAGCTTTCTTAGTTTTGAATGTAATGAATGACTACCTTATGATTTTACTTATCAGTAGCTTAATTTGCTAAACGAAATATAACGTATTCGAAACAAGTAAAAAGTAATCATTGAATGCCTTACAAATTATAAAATCATATATAGAAATGATAAATTTTATTCGTAAGGGATTTTTAAAAAGATGGACAAACACTATGTAAAGGTGTAAACCACAAGTTGTTAAGTCGACATTCCGAAACCCCAAGGAATGTTTCAACGATCAGAATGTTACGACAGCATAGGCGGGAACTATAGTTCAGTCCTAAATGTCATAGCCAGCCATGGATACAACCACTCCCATAGAATGCATGTCCCGTCATTGGTAGGGTATAAATACTCATCATTCTTGCACCTACTGGAGGGGGGGGCAAAAATAAATCACCATACAAGATGTTTTTCTTAATCCGTTCTGAGATGCCACCCTGAGGGGAGTTGAGGAAGTGTTAAAACTTATACCGAATATTCCATATAGCCAGCATGGTACACACACTTCCATAGAATGAATGTCCCATCATTGATAGGGTATAAATACTCATCATTCTTGCACCTACTGGGGGGGGGCAAAAATAAATCACCATACAAGATGTTTTTCTTAATCCGTTCTGAGATGCCACCCTGAGGGGAGTTGAGGAAGTGTTAAAACTTATACCGAATATTCCATATAGCCAGCATGGTACACACACTCCCATAGAATGAATGTCCCATCATTGATAGGGTATAAATACTCATCATTCTTGCACCTACTGGGGGGGGGCAAAAATAAATCACCATACAAGATGTTTTTCTTAATCCGTTCTGAGATGCCACCCTGAGGGGAGTTGCGAAAGTGTTAAAACTTATACCGAATATTCCATATAGCCAGCATGGTACACACACTTCCATAGAATGAATGTCCCATCATTGGTAGGGTATAAATACTCATCATTCTTGCACCTACTGGGGGGGGGGCAAAAATAAATCACCATACAAGATGTTTTTCTTAATCCGTTCTGAGATGCCACCCTGAGGGGAGTTGCGAAAGTGTTAAAACTTATACCGAATATTCCATATAGCCAGCATGGTACACACACTCCCATAGAATGAATGTCCCATCATTGATAGGGTATAAATACTCATCATTCTTGCACCTACTGGGGGGGGGGCAAAAATAAATCACCATACAAGATGTTTTTCTTAATCCGTTCTGAGATGCCACCCTGAGGGGAGTTGCGGAAGTGTTAAAACTTATATCGAATATTCCATAGAATAAAAAAAAAGAATCTTTAGCATAAATTTGGCACTGTCGATACCTCATCTATGTCTGCATCACAATCGTCATTTTGCAGTTTTATTAATTTACATTCGTTTATTTTATCTCCTGCTATATATATTATTTCAGTCTATAGTTAGACTTGAACAGCTTTACCTTACTTTCTGGTTTGTCTGATCTTTCTCTAAATTGTCTGTAACCTTAACTATATCCGATACATCTACCGCCTAAAAAAATCAGAAATATTAAAAAGTAGCACTTGGAAAGTAGCATTGAGAAACGTGTCAATTGTTGGTTTATTCCAGAAAGCAATTCTTATAAATCCTACATGAAAAGATGCTACTCTCAAAAGCTAAGCGAAAGATGAAACGAGAATATAAATAACAATTTCCTCTGGGATTACTGATTTGAAAGAAAATCGCTCTACATAACTCCAGATTACTATTAAGGACTTCTGACATTTCCATGTCAAATAATAAATTAACTTAATGTAACTGATTATCTAGACTATGCAATCATAAATAATGCATCTAAATTTATTGAAGATGAAATTATAGTTGACACTGACACTCTGGAGACATAACAAATGTACCAAAAATCAACACTAATATTAGTGGACAAAGGAAGAAAATTAGGAAAAATAGGGAAACGTCGAAAGTTGTCACTTGGATTGCTTCGAAGTCTCTTTAGCCTAGTGTGTATGGGATAGATTTGTCTTACACTAGGTATCAAAATTGACCCAGCTTTTATGAATTACCATTTAAACGTTCGGATATATAACATGAGCTGTTAATTGATTATATATTCTGGGCTTTCAAATCACTATATAACTCGATTTCACAACCTGAACGATGCTTAAATTTAAACTGAGAAGAAATGCCCTGTCAACTTTCAAAAACGCAATTCACTGCAATTTTTTTTATTTTTATTTTGTATGTTCCATATTGTAATTTGTCTATCTCTGTATAGAAATTTTAATTTCAGTTTTATGCTTCTCGAAATGCAATAGAAACTAAATCATTGGTCCTAAAAATCAAACAATCACACTCATACATTTCATTCATTTATTTATTCAAAAATACTATAGCATATTAAAGTGATTTTTCATTAGTCTCTTATAAATACTAACATTGCAAAGAAAATATTTTAAAGGTTAAGTTGAGTTACATGATTATGTAAGTGCAAAGTGGTATTGTGGTTTTATGCTAATGGTGGTTTCCTGTTAAGATTACAGTTTGTTTTCATTTCAAAATATTTTTCGATGTATTATAAATATTATTTAGCTACTGAAAGAAATGTTTCGCCGTTTTATTTTCTGCCCCAATAGTATTTAACACAATTATATATTTATATATTTTACGCTAGCCGGCATTGTGACAGTTAATTTCCCGATAATATTGATTGAGTATAAATACAAGGAATATTTTTGCATAATTTAATATTCATAGTTACTTTAAAAAAGGATTTTTAAACTCCAGTTTGACATAAATATTTAAGACGTGTTATTATAGCAACCTTGCTTTTATTCTAAATGAATATTGTTACGTATATTTCCGCTAATTTAATTCCGTTTTCATGAATATTAAATTTGTTTGTGCTGTCAAATCACAAATAGAAGCTGGTGGCAACAAATAACATTCAGCTGTGAGCAATCTTTACTTTTTTTATTTCTCAAACAAAAACATGCAGTGGATTCCAGATGTTAAATGGTCGCACTCTAATTTGTTTAACATTTAACAAAAACAAGTAGTTACACTGAATATATACATAGGTTGAATGTTTTTCATTAGATCTTAACAGAAAGCTGTATGCACAAATTCCTGTAATCATTTTATGAAAAGTAAAAGAAAGATATAATTCATTGCTATATCACCAAGTAAGGTGAAAAATTATATACGAGTCGTTTCATAGTTTTAAGCAATACAAGATGCAAATCATTAAATATTTGCATTGAAATGATTTTTTTTTAAAAAGTATCATAAAATTAAAAAGGAATTACTGTGCGTTATAGACAAAACGTTCTTTTAGTAAATTGTTAAACAGATATTTAACAGTTATAAGCTATTTAAGGCTATCTGAACGATATCTAAAATATTCTTTTTAACATTTTTAAATGATGTCGATAAATAATATTTTCAAAATTTATCGTGAATAAAAGCCAAAATTTTATAAATTTATATTTAGGTAAAATTTTAGTTGAAATATCAAAGAAATCACACCAACAGGTAATATTCCTTTCCTATAATACATGTTTCAGTCAAATTTGTTAACCTGACAACAAATTGTTTAACATGTAAAACACCAACAAGCACACATTCGATTTATTGTTCACAAAAATGCACAAGCAATTTTATTATATTATTCATTTGGTATAACAATGGCTATGAAGAAATGTGGATATTTAAAATTGTTATTTTATATTGATGCAATGATGGTAAATTATTTTACGAAATTAAGAATAAAAATATTTGTCTGTAATTATTAAAAATTACATTTCACATTATGTTTAGCCTTTTTTAAAATTAAGAATGAATCTAACTTTAGCATTCCGGAAAACAAACGATCCCTTTCTATAAAAATGACCTTCATCGCTCATCATTTATAATTACTGGATATTAGCACTAAAATTACTTAAAATTCTGTTTAAAAATTCCTTATTATGAGCTTTAAGAAGATATACAAAGCACGGTTATATTTAATGCAATGCTCCAAAATATTTCTCTCATTTTTATCAAAATATTTTGCATACATCCAAAATCAAACCCGAAATACTGAAACTTTTTTAATTTTTTAAATAACAGATTGGACTTGAGAAAAATAGATTAAATAAATTATTTTAAATATTATTACAAAGGTTTTATCTCTTCTCATTCAACTTATTTTCGATGCTTTTCATTTATGAAATTGCAATTTAAAGCTAGCTTAATACATATTTTTTAACACTATGCAATTAAATATTTTTTTGTTTTTGTTTTGTTGCATCAAATAAGAAAAAGCTAAATAGGAGTAAAATGCCAAATTAAGTTTCCAAATGCCAAATTATGTTAAGTAATTAAGTTTCTAGTCCCTCAATAATCATATAGTAAGTGAATTTACCATGGGTAGTAGACGTTTATTTAAGTCATACATTGAGAAACTGTAAATTCTTGAATTAAAAATTTATATAGAGGTCTATAGGAAAAATACAATTAAGCATTTTTTGAAATATGTACCAAATTTGCAGCAACTATACCAAATTTTAATTCATAGAACTAAATATGGCTAATAAATTTATTTTAAAAATGCCTGACGTTTTGAATATTACTTAAATGCTGCTTGTTCTGAATACGATATAATTGCTGTTAGCACCCATAATATTTGATTTTTTTTCTGTTTTTACTACTGTGAATACGTCTGCAGTAATGTTTTACAACATAATTTTTAGAAATACTATTGTATTCTACCTTTCATATTTTTAACAGTTTTTGTCGCATTTAATTCGTCTTAAATATTTTTAAATAAAATTAATTAATCATATTACGTAAGTGCTTCTACTGTATTATATATGAAGCAAATATTATGTCCATTAGAATGATCCATGATACGAAAAATTCATGCAAACTAATCATTAATTTTAAAAGTTAATATTATAATTTTAACAATATATGAATATAAATTCCATGCATACCTGTAGTAAGTGAAAAAATTATCATTCCTTTTAGGATTTTTTTTTTAAATATTTAATAAAAAAATATTTAGAAAAGTTTAAACGTATCTACATGCTTTTCAAAAAATTGTAATATGTCCTTCAAAATCGTAATTTTGAAAGGTAGGAATATATAATTTGTATCAAATAAATTTCTTGAACATTAAACGTCAGCTATAGCTTTCAGTTAAAATGGCAATCTAAATATGCGAAAACATATTTACAAAATTTTCCTTCATCAAGTCACGAAATAAAATTATAAATTGAGTTGTTTCAGGTATAAATGCTTACGCATTTTTCAAAAATTGATTGCATTAAAAGTAATAGATTGAAATGGAAACATTAATAAATGCATATAAATGTAGAAATATGTATCTTCTTTATTCCAAGGAAAAGGTCTTTATGAATCAATTCCATAAGAGGTATCTTGTTGCTATAACGAAACAAAATGTAGCAAATATTCGCCGAAAATGATAATTCAAATATTTTGAGAACAATGATAATGATTAAATGCTTCATCATCCGCAAAAGTAGATTCGCTTTGAGTTAATCATCATTCGCTCACAAAACTGCAAGATATCCAGAGAAATGAAACATACCAGAAGATCGGGGAATAAAATTCCATTTCTGCCAGGAAAACAATGATCACTCTTTAGCCCTGATTGCTTTCAAAAGATGATGAATGGAACAAGATCCGTTGCATCTTTTCCACACAGAGACGGTGCATTTAAAATGCATAAAGACGAGTAAGGCTGCGGGAGGGATGAACATAGTCTGTCGTAAACAGATCCATAATGAATCCATTTTTGATAAGCTAGAACCGAAATCTCTGCATATGCATGAGCGTAAATGTCACGTTGTTGCTGCTCCGCCTTAAGCCTCGTTGCAAAAGATTAATATTTTATTTAATCGCTTGTTTCGTTTGATACCAGCGATAGATTTTCAATAATGTGATATGCAAAGCGAGTTGAGAAGATCTTTGCAATCAAACGAAGACTAGGATAGTTGATATCTTTCGCACTGCAATCGTTAATTTAAAACTTGTGATGAATGATGCTCTTTTTTTCTTCTTCCTTAATTAAGCGCATAATAATGGAGTTGCCAAGATTCTCGTAGGTTTTATGAATGAAATATGTGACTTTATAAAAGAAAGATTTAGAAGGATGTTGAAAGTTCTTGAAATGCATATATCTTGTAAATATTCTATTATGTTTCGACAAATATCACTCCTGATTGTTCCATATTTATCTATGCACTTAAAAATCTTCTCTCAACTATTGGAAATACATTATTTCACGTTTCAGAAGGATGAATTATTATGTTAAAAAGTCTTCTCATATTCTCCCTTGTTAAATGGATGACGTAAAAATAAGATATAACTATGAAAAATCCGTAAGGAAAAGTTACAAGGGGTGTTCAAATGAAAAGGTACGAAACGTCGTAAAAACGTAACCGTTAACTTATTTGTCTATTCCGCTATGGGAGAACGTAGCGAGACATCTATTGAAGCAATTTGTGTCACAGGCGTAGATCGAAGCATGCGCGGGGCCCTCATGCGCAGGAGAGAGCATATGCTCCAATAAAGAGCGCCGTCCAATTGACATATAATGTTGAATACCTCGAACGCAGAAGAAACATTAATTCCGATGTGTACTTTAAGACACTCCGAAAACTACGCAGGTCTATAAAGAACAAAAGAAAGCTCGCTTCTCACGGAGGGTGTGGTTCTGCTCCATGATAACGCGCGTCCACACGTCTCCAGGGTCACACACGCAGAACTTGCCAAGTGGGATCAGTCCGACCATTTGCCCTACAGCCCGGACATGTCACTCTGCGGTTTTCATATATTTGTTCCCCCGAAAAACATCTGAAATGGAAGCGCTTCAACTCTCTTCAACTCGACGAACGCAAAGATGCTGTGAAGGACTGGGTCTCGTCATGGCCACAGGAATTCTGGGAACAAAGAATTCTTCGGCTCCTTAATTAATGGGATCATTGTGCCCAGGTCTATGGTGTATACTTTAAATGAAATCTTCATTTATACCCACAGTGCCGTTTCGTACCTTTTCATCTGAACACCCCTTGTATGTTTGATATTTTAAATTCAATTTTATAATAAGAAATTAAAATGCAAATGAGTTATTGATTATTATATTTTTTATGAAGTCAGAAACATCATAAAATTTATTTCATAGTTAAATATTCATTTATTTCCATCACAATCATTGTTATAATAAAAAATAAATCTGGCAACACATTGCGAAAATATAAATAAAATTTATTTCAAAAGTTATTAATAGTTTTGATAAATATTAATGAGATAATCAAATTTGCATATAGGACTTCTTAGACCAAACCGATGTAAAAACGTACATTGAAACTTTAAGCTGCATTAATATAATTTTGGAATAATATGAGTGAACTGAAATATTTTTAAAGAAAGCACATAAGAAAATCTTTGTTAATAATTTGAAAACATACATTATTACTAATCTCCCCCCCCCCCATATCTGAATTTGGCTTTACAAAATAAATTGAAAATAAGACGAATCAAAATTTTGCTGAGATTCAAATGTTAGAAATGTACCATTTCATCAAATTTGACCTTCAAAGTTATTTGTATAAGTGATCTTATTCCGTTCTTATCATTCTGTGATAAATTAATTTTGATTCTTCCTACATACTCTGAAAATTATCAAAGATATCTGTTATGCAGATATGTCTACAAAATACTCCATTTTTTGTAAAAAAGTAAGTAAAAATCATTATTAGTAAGGGATTAGTCATAAATTTTATCATCGCTCGAATGCATATAATTAATATATATTAAAATAAATTATTCAACATTTTCTCATCAGTTAAATTGCTTAGATACTCTAAATGTATAATTGAAACGCAAGTGCCACAAAATGTTTTCAAATATTTATAACTTTCCAGATTTGGACAATTGAAGACCATTATGTAAGCATTAGAAAATCAACAAAAATTATAACAATTCCTGTTAAAAGTTACTGATAAACAACACAATTTAAAAATAATTTAGCATTAAGCTACTTTTCTTATATATAAAAAAAATGCACTCCAAATTCATATTTGCTTTTGATTAATGAGAACTCTTTGCTTTTGGAAACAGTAAATCAAATACTGTTCTAGCATTTAAAATTTATCATATCACAAGATATAGCATAGAAATATAAGTAGAACAAGAACAGCCCCATATTAGGACTTGCGAAACTATATCGAACTGAAAATATCAAGTACTTTCTTCTAAAGATTAATGGGGATCAGACCTTCTAATGATTAATGGCAAAATGATAGTAATTACTTCGCGGAATTATCAAAGTTTAATCGAATACATAGACCATTGGTTAAGGCTCACCGGTGTAATATATTGAAATATCTCAGAGAAACATAGTTTGACTACACTTAATTATTAATAGGTTTTGAAACAAATAATAATAAAAATACTATACGAAATGATTTAGATTTTTTTCCATAATAAATACAATTTGTTATGGTCCGCTTAACATAGTAAAAAGCTTTATACAATATCAACAATTTTATATTTATTTGTTGCTGTATTTCATCTATGTTGGAACTGACATATATATACAAATAAGTTGCTTCAATAATTACTATCTGATTAAAACCAATACTATACTTTTAACACTACAGTCTGTATCATACTAAAGAAAGTTTAAAAGAACGAGGAAACGAAACTTTAAAATTAATCATGTTAAAATAATTTGCATCGTCCCCTCTCTGCTATTATTCTCTAAAATATGAGCTATCTTTTCGCTTTAACCGAACTGCTGAATAAATGTCTTATGTCTGAAAGGATAATATTTGCTTTTTTAAAAACGAATTTATATCGATATTTTCTATATTTTAGCCTATTTATATGTGGAACGTGAGAGTTTCTACTTATATGCTAATGTATTTAAAATTTAATTCTGTTTAAAATTTAAACCTGTCTTAATAATCATGTTACCTAAACGATCTACCTACAAGAGTCTTAGCTTCTAGACAAGATTGTACAAGATTTGAGCCTTGATTATGCAGGAGCCCTAACGTAAAGCAGCGTGCAATACTCCTCTGATCAACCGAATCCTAAAATAGGAGATACCCTATCGTCAGGATATACGTCAAATTAACAGTATTATCGCATCAATGTCAGCCCATTGATTTACTGTGTTAATTTGACTTAGATGTCCATCTCGCGATCTGACTACATTTCCTGATTTTGAGATGTTCCAAATATCCTTCCCATAGAAAATGAAGCTTAAATCAAACAAAACTGATTTTGAATAAATACAACTTTTAACTTGCGCTAATGTTTTCGAGCCCCTTTTGATTTGATGCACTTGAGTCGTCTGAACATCTTGCTGTAGATTCCAAAATGGAAAAAAGTCATTTTTAAATTGGGCATATATTTACAACTTACTTTCAGAATTAAGAATTGATTAAAATAAGGTAGTTTGCATATAAAATTTCATTTTTATAATGACCTGAAAACTAGTATGCTTTAAAATTTCGTTCTATTGAAAGCAAGAATTTATTTACGCTTTTATGATAAAATAAATCTGATAACTTTATTTATATTATCTACAAAGAAATGTATGAATTTTTTTATAACGAGTTTAATGCATCTAAAAGTCATTTCTGAGTGACACTGAGTTTATCTGATCAAATTAAGAGACCTGTCAAGACTCATTTTCAGTGAGAGACGATTTGTATCCACTTATTGCACTTAAATAAGGCATATGTTCCGCCCATCACGATCACTTACGCGATTTCAAAGCAGGTCATTTAACATCTGCTATTGCAACAGAGCATAGGCATTTCATACCTTCAGGTATAACAAATGCTGAATACTTCCGGGAGTTGGCCTTTGCTTTTCTACTGCTGTCCACAGAGAATGTATATTATTCCAATTAATGATAAATTGATTATTTTATCAAAAGAGATAAGAGATGTACCGCTGAAGGAACATTGCTTATACATCTGGCACATTCTATGTACAACAAAGAAGTTAAATGTTCACCGCGCACGAATGAAAGCCTAAGCTCAAGTTCTTATAGTACAATATTATACTGTTGAAATATGCATTTTATAAATAATAGAAATAAATTAAGTGATTAGATTCATTTAAAAGTGTAGGCAACTGTAAATTAGATCTAATTCATAAGGGGAAAATATAATGCAATTTAAGTTTTTAAAAAATCATTTAACGACTGACGGAGGGTTTAATTGAACAGGTTGTAACTTGAAGAGCATTTTATTGCAGGAAAGAAGTGCATTTGCGATGCTGTGCTCATTTTATCTGATTTTGTTTTCATATAATTAGATGCCACAATACTACATAGATAATTTTAAATAATTAGTATATTAAAATTTTATGAATCATGCAATGTTTTGAATAGGATAACAGAATCTTATTACAATTTCAATATAGTCCATCAATAACAAGGTTACGCTAAAGAATTGCATGTAATTATTTACATAAAATCACATTTAAATAACAAAATAAAATGTGTGAGAACAAATTCTTATTTCTGAGATAAGAATCTTTAAATTCAAGTGGAAATATAATATGTAAGTAACTTTAAATTTAATGAAACGTTATGTATATATAATTGTGACATTTCTTTAATTTTTTTAAGGGAATGGTGGATGATTTTAAAGTGAAAGAATCAATGTTGTACCATCATAATATTTTGAATCATTTATAAGTTAATTTTGAATCATTTAATTAAAAATTTAATTTTAAGGGTATTTTATTATTAAAATAGAAATTCGCTTAGCATATTTAATAAAGTAAGAAAAAAAAAAGACAGAATAAAATTCTCAAATCGACTTTAATCATTGTCAAACATTAACTTTAATCATGACAATGTACATGTCAATGTTTTCATTTCTTTAAAACCATTTCTTTATATATTGGTTTTAAGTACACATTTGAAACTCAAGGTACATTTTTCCATTGCAATTTCGATTCCGAATTTATATATTTTTTAATATTTGTGCCTGAAAGCCTTTCTTTACATAAAATGGGAAATCCAAGCGTTGAGAAAAGTAAACAGAAAATATGGTTACTCAGGAAATAAAAGGAAATGCGATTGACAAAGACTGTTTCTTTAGAATAAAACAAAAGAAAAAAAAAGCCTGATATAAAATGCAAATAACTGACCTTAGTGATCCCAGATTTTCTGAACTCATAAGAAAATGTTGAGTAATATCTTTAAACTTTAGTGGATTTCACTATTATGACTTTATTTTTATTTTCAACTTCATTCCAAAGTTCAACGTACGCACTAAGCAGAAAGAATCTTCATGTTTCTTACTTATATCACTTGCACACAATTTCAAATAAAGCGAAAAAGGCATTTAAAAATCACCAAGGTATATTTATATCTCTACCATAAAAACACCACTATCAAAAAAATAAAACCGTATATGTTTGGGAAGGCCTTCTGTGTCCTGTTCGCATTGATGACGCATCAGTAACCTTATCCTATCAGCAACCATTACGTGTCGATAAAGAAAACCCCACGTTTACTATATTTCATTCTACCGCGACAAAAAGTACGCGTGTTTCGTAAGATCGGTTATTAAATACGAAGTGAGGACGAGGAAACCACTCAACTCTCACCGCATCACGTGGTCCATATCGAAATATTTTATTGTCATTCCCACATTATTTTCTGTATTTATTTCGATGCCACCCCTCATAAACCATGCGTTTAGTGCATTACGCCCTCGCGATGTTCATCGCCAAACGATAATAGCAATAATCGTAATAAAAGGAGAGAATAAAACGGTGAAAGCGGTTCGTGAGCACCCTCCCTCTTTTCTTGAAACGGTCACGTTTCTTTTTTGTCTACGGTGTATTCCAGACACGTCGATCGACGCTTGGATTCGTCCCAAACGGAGCAGTCGTATTTTTACTCGCGATCTTTGTACGTGATCGTGAAGGGGTGGAATTTGGTTAAGGATTACGCAGTGCTAAAGGTACTTCTCCCCTGAAATTCGCCTGTCAAACGTGAACAGCTACTGAATATTTAAAGGGAAGTGATCTCCAGGCTGATTTTTTTTTCCCCTTTCCTTTCTGGTTTGTTTTTCTTTTATGTGAATTGGCAAAGTATCAGACATCTATTCATATGAGAACAGAGTCTGCACTTTTCAAGCAATGGAAAATTGGGAGCGATTTCCCAAAGAGATTGGCGCATGTCTAAGTATCCCAAGTACTCCATCTTCTGCTTCTCTGAAACATTTCCTATATTATCGGACTTGAGTGGCTTCTATAAAAGAGGGAAAACCTTGATTATTGGGCATAATTTTATGCTCTCCGGGGAGCCACCGATTTTCATTTCCAGGATTTTTTTATTATTATTTTTACTTTTTTTTGGTCCCACAAGAATCCTTCTTCTTGCCAAAAGGCAAACGTTTATCGATCAGTAAGATAAAGATGAAAACTTAAAACTAGAATATTATATTCAGACATTTCAATTCTCCTTCTAAAATCTGCAATCACAATAAAAATACTAAAAGAAAACTTGAATATCATTATAATAGAGAATTGAATCTTTATTCAATCTTCAGAAAAAATCTCAAAATGCGAAGTGATTTTTTTTTCTATCAAATTTTACATAATAATGCATATTTTAAAACTTTTCCATGGATTGATTTAAAAAAAAAAACTGCAATTATTGAAGTGAAACAAAAGGTATTTTTATTGATGTTGTCGAAAATATAAAATAGCAATCTTTCAAAATAACATTTTAATCTAATTTTCCAGTCATATATTTTTTAAATAAATATTTATGAATAATCTTCCTATTCCGAAATATTTATTCCATAGAATATTTAAATTTCCTTCTTTCTATTCCAGCCTCTGAAAAGAGCCCATATCTAATAGAGTTGTGTTGAAAGCTATTAAGAGCTCTATCAAAAGTTTAAATGTGGCTATATGATAGCCAATAAATATGTTTCCGCTAATACAATATAATTTACTCTATTTATGTAAATTTTGTCTCTTTCGTAGACATATATAAGGCTATATTTTCATAGTTATAATTAATGTTTATGTAGCTTATTCAGCCGTCTATTTCTGTTTAATATACATATATATTTTGTACATTCACCTGGGAAAAATGCATCATATCGCTTTACTATATATTACTTATATTCATATAATTTGTGGTAAGCGTTAAACTAATTCAATTTTAATTTGTTCACTTCTTAAAATTAGAAAAAAATTAAAACATTTATTTATTTTCTTTTTCTGTATGATTTAAAATAAATATAACGTATACAATTATTTTACTTTTATAGATGTATTTTGACCAATATAAAATTATTAGGAAATATTTTTTTTTTTGCTATTCCTCTGAGTAAACTAACCCAAATTTTAGTAAAGTCGACAGTGAAATTTTATGTCCACTAGGCATAAAGTTGAAAGCAGTTTCCTAAAATAACTTTTATTGATAATAGAATATAAAGTCAATGTGCTCATAACTGGTGCAATCAAAATAATTCTGTAAATGTTAAAATCAAAGTTCAAATTAACATTACCGGATCTTGGTCAAGAGATTCAAACCATTCGTCCTTTCTAATATTTAAACGAACTGAAAGAAACTATATTAAAATGGTGAAGCAAAAAAGCAGTTGCTGCACACAGCTAACTTCTCTTCTGCCTCGACCGAAGAGTTTAAGCCATTTCTCATATTCCATCTAAAAAATACTTACATGAGGCGAGTTTAAAGAGTAGTCAGATATGCATTGCAGTTGTTGCCAACCACAAATCACGAAACTTGCAAAAATGGTCGGGTTCGAATCGGTTTGTTTACTTGAGATCATGGCGCGGAATTGGAAAAACACAAGGACACCACAAAAATTCGGATCTGAAATAAATTTTTGTATGGATCTTTTCCAAATGCCTAACATTTTTTGAAAATATTATTAATCAGGTTTTAAATAAATTTAGAAAGCTGTTACAAATAAATTTCTTTAATTCTCTTTTGCCATTTTATTTGATTAATTTTATAATAAAATTATTCTTCTTAAGCTATATTATTAAGTTTTTGTAAAATATTTTTCATTTGAATAATAAACCCCATTTCAGTAGGAAAATAAGCATTAAATTGCAGTAATAAGGTATCAATGCTAATAAATGATAAAATGGTAATTTTCCAAAAATACCTTTCAAAATTAATGATGAAACTTTTAATTCATCTATTTAATTTGATATTTAGATATTTTAAATTTTTCTGAAGATGTTTTTATTATTGAGGATACAATTATATATCAGAATTATTAATTGCTAAAGAATTCCTACGAGTGTTTCATTTCAAAAAATTTGCTCCAAGATACCTGATGATTTAAGAAAGAGCTTTATCTTTGTAGATGTGGTAATTAAATAGCATAAATTAATCAATGTATTTTTTTTACTTCTTTATAAAAAATAATGGTACATTGATTGTTATTAGTAGCTCCTAAATGAATATGATAATGAAGTTAAAGAAAGAGATTCATCGTACGTTTTACTAGAATGCATTGCAGTAACTTAGGAATACATATGATTATTGCATATGATTAAGAATACATATGATTTCATCTACAATATTTAATAGCCGTACTTAAAACTATCCTTTTAAGTACATTTTTTTCTTCGACAAATATAATTGCAAATTTGTTTTGCAATTAACAATTTGATTTTTAGGAAAACAGTTTGCTCAAGGCAATAATTTGTTTTTATCAACTCCAAATTACAAAATAAAATTTACTATTTATATATCTGAATATTCATTTAAAATTTTATCTGAATTTTTTTAATCCTTTTTTTTTGTATTTCTTACCAAATTATAATTATTTTAGTATACTATTACTTTTACTATGATTCTACGACTCTATGCTAAATAGGAAGAAAATTACATTGAATCCATTCCAGTGTTCCTTAAATTTGTCTACCTTAAGCAAACATACATCACAAAATAATAATTTTGAATCATATTTGGTGAGACAACTTCAAAATCTCGAAATTTTGCCGACGCATTTAAACATGTTAATTTAACCAGCACATTAACTTCCAAAATATATCACCTGCATAACTTCTGATCTGGTTTCCTCATTTAGCTCTTATTTACCAGTCCGGTATTCAGTTTCCTTCCGTGAAAGTATCCTTTGGAGATTTGATATCTCATTAGATGTACGATAAAACTATTCAACCATCACTGTGTCTTAAGAGACTTATGCAAATTCAATTCAAATATACAAGCATCCTCCTTTAAAGATTTAATTGATAAGTGCTCGAAGGATGTAATGAGTGTTGCAAGGGTATAAACCATAATCACCTTTGCTGGAGCGTGAATAAGGAGAAAAGTGCATTTGCAGCAGCACCCTCGGGGCATCCTTGAACTATGTGTTTTCAGATACACGATACCTCTTGTTTATTTCCCTTATATCCTCTGGAATTGTGTAATAATTGCCTCAAGGAAATAACGAGATCATTCGTAAGAAAAGTGTTAACAAGTCTTGAAATTAACAGTAACAAATATTTCATTTAGAAAGTGATTTAAAAGGTATTCCATGGTGTTACCATACATTTGCGTTGATTACGACTGTCCTTTTCTTAGAAATAGTTTTACATATCTCTTGGTTAATGTCCCTGTCTAATTTTTAAGTAATTTATATTAAGCCTTTCCCTTTAAGTGAGGTAATTTTCTCACAATTAGTTGCTTGCTAAGCTTTAGGTTTTAAATTTCTAAAAGTAGTTAATGGCAATAACTATTATAATATAAATTATCTATTGAATTTTATGAAATTTGAAACTACAAGAATATTGAAAAGATTTGATGAAGATTATTAACCAATAAAAGGATATAATGGAGAATTAATTGAAATTTATGTTTACAGTCAACTTTCGTCATTTTATTTGACAAAGTACTGTGCTTTTTCTATGCTTTAGATGACGATTTTCGAATTCAATCAAAAACAACCTCATGATGCATTATTTTCTTACAAGAAAGATTAGTTATTTATGTCATTTATCAAATCTTTTATCTTTCAGTTAGCTAAAATATTCTACACTTTAATTCATATGATATACAAATAACCTTAAGAGTTCATTCTGCATTAACATAATATTAATTCAATACCGTAAATAATATTATATAGATAAAGTGGTAATTTGAAATATTTTTAAATGTATTATAGTTTTATTGAATTTTTTAAATGAATAACAAAATATTCCCAAAACTTTCATCAACATGAAAATTATTGTCTAGATATGTCTTAGTCCAGCTAATTATCAAGCAAGAAATCGACATTGGAAAATTAAGAACCACTTATTCAATCTTGAAAATTAGTCTTTATATAACTAAATATATTGCCTCATAAATTTGAGCAAAAATTTTTTTTTTTTTTTTACGTTAGAAAAATATTTTTATAAATTTATCTGCAATATATTGAAATCTTAATAATTTTGGAAGCAATAATTTATATATTTTCTAAATTTAAATCACTTATTAATGAATTTAGAAATATATATATATATATATATATATATATATATATATATATATATATATATATATATATATATATATATATATATATATATATATATATATTGGTTTAGAATGCAGGTTCGGAGCATTGAAGAGACTTTGTAGATTTAATTTCGTTTTATTCTATTCAGAGTGGCAGGCATGATTATATACAAGAAAACGCAGCGCGGCACACACAGAAGTAAGAAAAAGGAAAAAAAAGGGACGAACAGATGATGACTTGTCTTATATAACATAGGATTTCCGGCCACGCGCCGCTGGAGTGACCTTAGACAAGGGCAAAATTATCATTTTCATTTGATACGTAGTACTGATGGCTCATTATTTTTACAAAGGGATTAATTAAACCGAAAGTGGAATTGGATCACGAAATAAGATAATATTTTAGAATGAAGTTACTATGGGCTAAATTAGGATAAAATCTTGGAAATTAATTAAATTGAAATTAGAGTTAAAATATCATTACAATATATATATATATATATATATATATATATATATATATATATTCAATCAGTGCATAACAATTCCATAAATGACGAAGCAGGAGTTGAACTTTCATAGGTTTATTTTCACACATATATGGACACGGACATTTCTAAGCTACCACACAAACACATCACAACACAAAAGACGGGAGAGAGAGTATGTACAAGTCGCCGCGTCGGCGTCTCGAATACATCTGGTTAGGGGAACAGAATTTCCCCTTTTCTGCACCGGAGGGAGTCAAAACTCTAACAATATATATATATATATATATATATATATATATATATATATAGTATACACAAAATAATTAATTTTGATTCTTGAAAATAGTTTTGCTCTATTGAAGTTGCAATTTAAATTTCAAATCTAATATTGTTTCGTAAGTGGTACCTTTTTTCAGCTTTTTGCAGAATTATAACTTTTACTTTATATTATGTATTTACTTTACTTTATATTATTTACTTTATATTGACAAAGAACACAATGCTTGTGAATCCTAATGGCATAAGAGGTGCAGAGGAAAAGATTTCATCCTTAAATGTCATTTTTATGAATAAGAGCAAACAAATGCGAAGCTGTATGTTATATAAATTTTTAATCAGTAACCAACCATCGAAACTTACATCCATGTGAGAAATAAATTGCTTTATTTTGAAAACGGTGCATCAAAATGCTAAATATTCTTGAATAATCTACTTGTAGAATATAATAAATGACAGTAGAAGTAGAATTAATGATGCATCAACCTTCATTTGCTTCAATTTGAGAAGCAACACCTTAAGAATAGAAAATAATGCACGCTGCGGTTCAGCCAAACGGAAGGGTGCCTTACCTCAAGAATATCAATTTCTTTAAGAGAAAACACCACGCCCGTAACATTTGTAAAATAAAAAGAGAGGACGCTTTAATATTTTACTAGACAGTCTCGCCCTCTGAGACATAGAAGAGAAGAAACAGACCTTGTAACTCTTTCATCCATGATATACTGTAAGTATGTCTTTAAAAAAAGCCACCACACCAAAGTTCCTCTCTCAGCTCACTAAGCAATATTTTGAAAGCTTTTGGGCGAAATACGTCTTTTTAGTTCTGTTTTTGATGTAACTCTCTTCTTGTTTCGAATGAATCTCGATATAATAGAACATACGGTCTTGCCCTGCTGTATACGAATTAAGAGTTTAGAATAAAATTTAAATTTCGTGATTTAATATCTGGAACATAATTATTCGCCTAACAATCGTCTTCTCTTTCTTCACTGGAATTCTACTAGTTTGTGAGAGGAATTTTTGAAAGTTTCTTTATGTGTTTTCTTAAATTAAAGAATAACTCAGCAGGAAATGGGTTGGATGTAAGAATTCTTGTTTGTCATTAATATTTAATTAAGATGAGTTAAATTTATACGAGGATTCAAATTTTAATAGCCGAAATGAGGCGCATATCTGAAATCGTGAAGTTGATTAATGCGAATCAAAGCTTGGGAAATTTACACAAAGCTATAAACTCGATGCAAGCAATAAAAATATTGAAATAACATTATTTTATTATTCGAATGCTCATTTATTTTATACCAAAATCATGATGCTTTTCCAAATTTAATGATATTTATACTATTTCGCTATCAATTATAAAGCATGTCATTATCTGTCAGTCTCAAATGAAGATATTTCAACAGTTATGAGCATTAACAAGCAATGGCCAGCATAAAGTGAATGAATCTCAGAGATCAACAATGCATGTCTTAGTATTCACGGTGCTTGAACACTCTAATTGTGCCATCTTTGAAATCATAAATGTTATTTGTGTAATGCATTCGTGTAGCACATTTGAGCTACTTATTGAATAAATATTGATATTAAACTACGCTTTAATGTAATGATATGCAGTATATATATCATAAGTACATTAGTCTGAAATACATATTCATTGCCACTGTGGAATAACATCAATTATTTGAAATTAATGCCCCAGAATGACAGTAAGGGCATTATAAAGTGAAATGCAACATTCAAAGTTCAGTGTAATAGAATTTATTTAAGGATTTAGCAGTATATAAAATCAAATTGTCTACAATACCAAAGAACGAACAATATATAATATATTTTCAAGAAAGATAAAGTTAAAAAAAATTCAAATTCGAATACTAATTTATATTTATATTTATATTAATTATATTTATATTATTTATATTATTTATATTTATATTTATATTATTTATATTTATATTATATATATTTATACTAAAATTTATATTATGTTAATACAACTTTATATATGCAGAATTTTTATACAAGTTTATTTATTCTATGCTATATAAATATTTTTTCAAAAGATAATATGTATAATTCCTTAGATTAAGGTTCAATTGTATTTATATTATATTTATACAGCCATTAAATATTTTCTCAGAGCTTAATAGTTTACTTGTTTAATATTTTAGTACATGTCGCCATAAATGGTGGCATTATTATTAAAGTGCATAGTAATTATCTTCTTTAAATTCTATCTTTTACATGAACAAACCGACATTTTGTGGTTTCATAAATTAAAATTAAAATAAATAAAAAGATATAAGATATAATGGAGAACCTCAGTTTTAACATATATATAATTATTATATTTAGAAATTGAGAGAATAAGGAAAAAATGTAATTTCCATTATCATTTCTTGAATAATGTGTAGTTCTGTAGCTGGCTGCACGTGCTACTTTAAATACAACTTATAATTGCGCATACTTTTCACAAAATTAGGATGGCGATTACATTTGTACATTACTCTTCAAACTTGAACACCACACTAAAAATATGATATTTGATTTCTGTCAGCAGAGTTAATGTGCTTGGGGGTAAGATTTTAAGTTATATTTTAGAACCAAATCTGAAACTCAAATGCTTTAACTCGCCCCAAATCAAAGAATACAAGGCAAAAATTCTGCTAATTTCTATTGCTGTCGAGTCAATTACATTCACGTTAATCGCAAATAAGATGAAAAAAAAAAAATCAGCAGGATGAGTTTGTTATTTTATTATTAATGATAATATTTGAAAATACTGAAAATGCAAAATATGGAGCAATCTGTATGAAAAATTCAGCTTTATGTTACAATATATAAGTTTTATTTCCTGAAGGAAAGAAAGTTAGCATTACGTGGGAAAATTTTCTTTAAGCCAGTAGAAACAAAATTTAAGGAAGTATTTAAAAAAGTGTTCGTAATGAAGGAATAAAATCATGAAAATATCCTATGAAATCAAAGTCAATAGTTACAAATTAACATTAAATAAGTATTTTATTTTAAACATTATGTTTGAATTTAAATAAAAATATATTTGAATTAAATTGATGATTTAAATAGTATAAGATATCATAAAAGGAAGAATGTCTTTAAATTTAAAATAATATGCATATTAAAAGCTGCATATTCTTAAAGCAGATTTCAAATAAAGGAATAAGTAAACCACTTTATTGTGAAGTTCAAAGCAAGATTAAAAAACAAACACAAATACTTCAAGAAAGGTGTTTGATTCAATACAATTTCTGGAACTCTTCTTCTTTATATAACTTTGTTTATTTAATTCCTGATAACGATTCTTTGATTGCACTAATTCTTTTCTCAGTCCATTTTTTAAAGGGTATTTGAAGCGATAAGCCTGAAGTTCTTTTTTTTCTCGAGTATCAGAATAAATACTGTATCGAATTTCAAACTGAGAATAAAAAAGACGAATAAACAAAGAAGCCACGGAAGTTATTATCAGCCTTCCCCTTTTTCTAGATCAATTTAAAATATACAGGAAGCGATTGTTTTCTCTTGAAAAAGATATGCCGGAGATTACCGGAAATTTGCAGCATCAGCAACGCTCAAAGAAAAAAGAGAAAAAATGGATGCCATTTCCCTTCTTTGTCATTCAGAATTTCTTGGAGAGTTTTTCAAACTGCAGAATTCCAGCTTCATATTCTTTCATGAACGCAAATATTTTTGAGACTCAGCTTTTCTAGATTACCAAAGATTCTTAAAATAGTTCCTCGGTTGCCGGAAATATTCCTTGTTAAATGGAAAAACTTATTTCGTTACATATCATCATTTGTATGATATTATAACGAATTGTATATATAAATTAAAATAGGTACTGTATAAAATAAAATAAGTCTAATTTGTTTATCTTATAAAAAAGGAAAATGTTTTAAAAATGGTAAATGTTAAATTAAAAGCTCTGTATGAAAAATATTGCTTATATGTAAACTAGTAATATTTTAAGATATATGTAAACCAGTAAATGCTACTTTTAATGAGCTTTTCTTCAACTTTCTTCAACATGCAAGCTAATACACATGAAAGAAATGTCGATACTTGAGGAAACTTCAGACTGAAATAGAGGAAATACATTAACTATTAATACATTGTAAATAATTCTGATTACGAGAATACGAAATTGATGTTGAAAAGGTGTTTTCGAAGTTCAAAATTAATATTTCTGGTAGAATAAAAAAATGTTTAAGAATGATTTTTTTCAATATTTTCTAATGATTTCTTTAAAAAAAAACTGAATCATGCAATAAAAAAAAACGTTCTAATTGTAATTTGACAAAAAATTTGCATTGATATTTTTACTAAATTTTATTTTATTCTTTATGATCAAATCATTTCTTCCCCTTTTGCATAGAAATCATATTAATTACTTAAATTAAGATCTTTTAAAAATTATTTTATTGTATTTATTGATGCCAATGCTCAAAGAATATATTTTTTTAAAGGAGCAAATAAGTTCATAACTAATGCATGCAATAAAGTTTTATTACATTTTTTATGCTACAAATATCAAAAATACTAGTGATACAAATATTTAGTAGAATCTTATGCCATAAGCTATTAAAATAAAAAAAAATGGAAAAAATTTAATAATAAGAATCTTACATAATTTCAATTAACCATTTTCAGATCTGTTTCTTTAAACGACTTGTTTTGATTTTTAAATGAAGACAAAAATTGTTATCTAATAAATTATGATTTTTAAGTATTTAACATAATATTAATAATTATGAGTAAGTATTAATTATAATATTAAGAAACATGAACAGGCAATATTTTAGAATATGACAGGAGATAAATTAGTTTAAAATAAGAAATTAACTACTTTTGTAAATATTAAAACCCAATATGTTGCATATATATATATATATATATATATATATATATATATATCCACAATGTATATAGTTGCTTTTATTTATCATTTAAAAGATATTGATTGTATTAGTGGTTATTTTTATTTTCTATTATATGTCACAATAGTAATTCATTGTATTTGTTCACTCATATTTAATTGACTTTAATATATTCATAAAATATTTGGTTATATCCAGTGCAGAAACACAATGCTCACCACTGTTTCCCATCATAATGAAAATTAAAAAAAAATATTTATATTTAAAAAAACTATATATTTAAAATGCTTTTCATAGAAAGATTTATTTTAGGATTATTTTAACGTTACTTATTTTTTATCAGAGTTGGGATTTATAAATAGTTTAAAATGCAGATGCAATGGCTGTTGCTTCAAAACACTGAAATAAATTTTAAACTACTGCAGATTTTTTTTTTCATGGTGTGGCCATTATCTCTTATCTTTTCTTTAAAATTGAGTTTGATGGAATTTTTGTCTCTGCACATCATCATTTAAGAATGTAAGAAAGAATTGAAAAATCGCTGGCAATTGTTCACGTTTTTTTTTTTTTTTTTTTTTTTTTTTTTTTTTTTCTTTAGAAAACATTATCTAGAGGAAAGCTGGAAATCTTTATAGGCGTTTCCAAAGGGCTGGTGCTTTCAAATAAAAGGTTTTATATGTATTGTCAGTGTTATCTTAAATCCATTTTAATGTTTATTTTTATCACAGATTTAAATTTTTGTGAGTTTTAAAACATATGTTTCTATTTTTTTAAATGCAATACCTCAAAGAACATTTTTATTTTAATTTTGCAGAATTATAAAGAACATTTTTATTTTAAATTATTTTGATTTTAAAAATATTTATGTTGAAAATCGTTTCTTAAAAGTGGTGCTCATTTTATTATAAATATAAATAAATAAATAAATTTTGCCCTATAAAGAAATTTTTATAGAAATATTCATATTATCAATTCATTATTTAATTATCTATTTCAGATATATTGATCTTATTTTTATTTCAACTTACTTCTTTAAAACTTATTTCGTTACCTGAAATAAATAATCTCCAATAATAAAATTTTATAATTGAAAAAAAAGCTAATTTTATAATTGGAAAAAAAATTATTTAAAGAGTTGGATTTTTTTTTTTTTTTGCTTTAAATAAGATTATAAAAATTGAATATGTCTGAATTTTGAATATTTTACAGTTTTCCTATTTAAAAATAATAATGTTTTACTCTTTTTTTTTTTTTAATCTCTTTCTTGTTATTACTGAAAATTTTTGAATCAAAAGACAACTCATTAAACATACTTTCTGCAGAAAAGGAAGTTGAAAAGAATTTTGATTTCATTATCCTATCCTTAAATGAACTTTTTTTTCTCTTTTATTAAAAAAAAGTGATCACATAAATATGCGAGACATGAGAAAGGAAAATAGTATATTAATAATCTTTCAATATTTCAATACAGATATATGCAAAGAAATTACAAATGTTTTGAGAAACGAGAAAAAAATCTTATAGAGTTTCACAATGACAACAAAACCACCAAGATAAAATTCAAGCTAAGTGGATCAACTGCTAACAATATCCTTTCAAACATTGGATGTACTAATAATAATACACCTTCTAAAAGTTTTTAACTAATAAATTACTATGTAAAATAAAGCTGATACATGAATATTCAACTTCCTCAAATGATTCATTTAAAATATTTGAATATCAAATATTTCTTTAAAAAAATAACTATCGAATCTTAATGAACGAAACTAGAATATTCTAAATGGCCTTGATTCTAAATGGACAAAGATATAAGACTAATTATGAATTGCCAAATGGTGTGCTCTTATTAAAGATAATTGAATATAATGCAATATTTTTATACGAAACAAATAATTATTGTGTATTTTCAGAATCCATATTTTAACATCCAAAATATAGCGCTAAATATTTACTGAGATCTCTAATATTAAATTGGCTTAAACCTTTATATATTACTTCATTCGTATTTAGTTGAAAAATTTATGCCCTTCTAGTGGTGTCCTTATTGCATAGCTAATTAATTAATATTTTGTTGTATTAAAGTACGTTTCTCCAATTAATTTCTATTCCACAAAATAAATTTTGCTTATGTGTCAATAGCTAAATATTCAGGGGATAGAATTTAATCACTTTTCTGTGATTAAATTCTATCCCAAGTATAAATTTTACTTCATATATAGAACTGAATTTTGTTTAGCAGAAATGGCTTAATTCTTAATCAACAAACTCTCAATCAATGTACTTCATTCACTAATCTTTTCCAACACATCCCTCTCTCTTTTAATCCACTGCCATTATTTCCAAGGTGATTTCTGAAATCTTCATTATTTCCTGCAGCAAAAAGGATTCTCCTCGGAGTTTATGCACAGCGAAATATTTCACGGTAGAAAAGAGATATCTATCGCCTTTCTTCATCTGTTGGGCAATTAGAAAGATGAAGCGAAAGCATAACCAATCTTTCACGTCTCCTTTTATCTGACGTCGACCTCGTTATATCGCCTTATCGGAAAATACAACCCATTCGCTGACAGGCCGAGACAAACTGGCCGCCGCATAGTGATGAATAACCACTGTCCAGTGCTGCGTTGATAAGGGCTCACCAGTCTAGCAAATAATGGCACCCGATATTAGCTGACTTTTCGTGGACAAGGCTTGCTCACCCCCCGATTATCGTTAGCCAGATAAAAGAGGAATGTTGGCACAACGTCTTTGAGTTGTACACAGCACTCGGATTTCGGCACCGAAGCGTTTCTGAGTTGTTTGCTTAATTCGGCTTTTACTGTGAATAGATGAAATGGTTTTTCTTTTTCGTTTTGATCAAGTGATTATTTCTACCATTTCAGTTGTCGTTTATTCTTGGGATAGAGAAGTTGTATAATATGATTGTAAGGAGAGTCGAATGCACGTAATAGGACTAATAGAAAGAAGGCTTGAAAAAGAAATGATGTTAATTAATGCCAAATTATATCATATATAAGAAATTCATTTTGTGCATTATTTATTCCTAGGATAGAGAAGCTATATCAGATGTATTCTGGATAATGGAGTTTCAATTTTAAAAAAAAGTATCTGTATTCATTCTCAAAATATAGAAGTTGTACATTATGTATACAGGAAAAAATTGGATGGAAATAACAAAAACAATTCGAGTCAAGAAAGTTCTAAATTAATTTTATTGATAAGCGCTGATAAGTTCTAAATTAATTTTATTGATAAGCACTGATAAGTTCTAAATTAATTTTATTGATAAGCGCTTTTATTGATAATAATTAATAAATTGCAAGGATGCATTTTATTAATTTCTTATAGATTTTTTCACAGAATGATTATATAATATATTTATCGAAAAAATAGAATCCAGAATTAGGGAATTAATGAAGAATAAAGGCCATAAAGAATTCAAATTAGAGTCACTGCATTTAATTGATTTAATGAAAAAAATACCAGTTTATAAAATACCAGAAATTCTAATTAGCTGAAGCTATTGATATGTTCTACTTTTATCAGATAGCCATTCAACATTATGACACAGATTCTTATATATCTTTGAATTCGACATCGACCTTTATATAAGATATTTAAAAAATATCACGCTTCCTCGCCATCGTTTTATTTATTCTAAGAAAAGGTTTCGTGTTTCTACTGCTCATGAGTATATTATACTTATCATAACCTCATTAAAAATAAATTTATCCCTCACTAACTGAATATAAAATCAGTATATTATAAAAGAAAATATAAAATCATCTATCTGATAACAGAAGGAAGAACAGATTAGCTTCATAAGGGTATTAAAAACACCTTTATGAAGCTAATCTATACTTCTAGTTTAATAATAGTTAAACGGTGGCAAAATGTTCACTTTTAAAATATATGTGTGACCTGAAAGAAAATATAGAGCTCCACAATGTATATTTATAGTTCAACAAAGTAATCTTTTAAAACTTTGATTAAATTTCAATCAGACAGCCTTATATTACAATAAACTGCGTTTTGATTCATTGTAAAAATAATTAATAAAGTCAAATTAAAATTTCACTTGTCAAATTGCCTTAAATTTTATAAATCTTTAGAATATTAAGTTAATTAAGCATAAGATTAAAGAGACCTTCTAATGCATTTGTAAGATTTCAAATGACTGTCATTAACATAGATGCTTAAACAGTGGGTCTGAATTCCAATAAATTTTCTGACGTATTTACTATTTAAATCTGAATAAGAATTAATAAATGTAATTGGAATATGGAATATTATTGATAGTGTTCAGAATTCTTCTCGAATGCCTGATTGTATTTAATTAAGTATCTAACAGCATTTTATTCTATTAATTCATCGCAGGATAAATTAAATTACGTAGAAGAATCGTTGAATATTTATTGCAAAGTCAGCTTTAAATAATTGTTGCTTGTTGGATGAAATTAATTTAGCTACAATCATTTAGTCGGTTTCTTAATTTGGTCATTGTATTGTTGTTAATTCTGAATCCTGTTCTTTAGCGGAAAAGAGGTGTAGGAATGTATCAAACTTTATAAGATTTCGCAATTGATTATCAAACTTTGTAATTATATAACTAAGATTTGAAACTTATTTGTTAAATCGAAAATATTGTATAACGTTCATTCTTTAAATAATAAATAATGTTAGAAAAAAGTTTTAAAAAATGATATGATAAATTATTAATTTAAGGGAAACCAATAAGACGGCATTAAATTATTATTTTTGTTGCTGTATGATAAATTGTGAAATAGTTGGTAATTGGTTAATACCATTCCTATTTATTTTATAATCACACTGTGTACTAAAGAATTTTTCATGCCATTTATAAAATTATTTCAATTACATAAAATCGAATGCACGTTTTGGATGCTGATATAAATTTATATTTTTCATTCCTCTGCAGATTTTCTACGGATTTAGTTTACTCTTGAATTCGTAACAAATGAAAATATGTTTTATAATTTTCTTTTTTGTTTTGTTTTCTGCACATTTGAAATTAAAATGATTTCATTTTTAGATAAGGTAAAAATAAATGGAGGATTAAATATTAGGAAATTTGAATATTATTCGAAAATATTCACAAACAAATGTTGATATAGAATTATTTTTATTATTAATTGGAATTACGAAGTTAGCCGATTATGGTACACATCAACACTGGGATAGAATTTCAGAAATATATAAACTAGTAGCCAATATTGCAAGCTTAACAATCATTCGGGGAGATTTTGTTAATAAATTTTCGCATTGATCATTTATTAATTGCTAGCGTTCAATTATTAAATATTTATATAATTACAATGATTTCAATCAACAATTATATATAATGTAATCCAATAAGAGAAAGATTTATACAACTTGGTAGTCTTGACCGAAGGTGAATTCATGAATTATATTTTATGAATTAAACTTCAGGCTTACTTAACATCTCAGTTTTGCATGAATCCTTATCACATACATAAATATTAAGTCTTTTATGATGCCAGTAATCAAAATATTTTTAATAAATATATGTATTATAATCTTCGAATATTCATAATGGCATAGAATCAAATATTTTCTTTATTATTTAAACCTAAAAATTGATCTGAATAAACTATATTAACATGTGTTCAGAAATAGAATATGTATCATTGAATGAAAGTTTTTATATTTAAAATGGAATAAAAATATTTGCTTGAATAGAAATGTAAATATTTGGAATTTTATTTGGAACGTTATTATTTTTTTTCAAATTCTACAAACGAAATATGTTAAGTCGTTTTTCGATCAAAGCATGATATTTACTTTTCACAATATATAAGTTTTTATATGGCAGATAATATGTGAATTGAAAAAAATTCAAAATGCAATAACAGCAAACATTTTCAAGTGTCAATACTGCAAAAATTTCCAAAGCATAATACTGATAACTATATACTACAGTTTAAGAATTACTATAGTCAAAAGTCAACAATAAAGAATTTTTTGGCAAAAAAAGAAAAAAAAAGAGAGCAAGGGAAAATTCACTGGAATTTTTTTTTAAATATAGCAGTATTAATGAAAAAAAAGCATATGCTTTTGAATCTTGCAATATATTTTACGATTTTTAGCAATTTTTCATAAATTGTTTCTTTAGTACAAAATATGCAAATAGAAAATAAGCATGAATATTAATGAAACAAATAGTTTCAAATCCTATTTTAGTTTTACTTAATAGAATTTTAGAATTCACTCTTGAATTGTTTATTATTTTTCACGAAAACATTTTATTTAATTCAAATGCCAATTATTTTTTTTAAATATTGCAGGATATATATATATATATATATATATATATATATATATATATATATATATATATATATATATATATATATATATATATATATATATAGTATATTATTTTCGTAGTGAGGACACATAAATTATTTAATAATGAATATTTATGAATAACAATAAGGGTATATAAATATTTCGGTAATTCTGGAAAAGACGAGAACAGAAAATTTTATTTCTGACATTTAAGAAAAGAACGGTTGTTTTTCCATTATTTAAAATGTTTGATTTTTACTCATGATATTTTTATTTGCAAGTCTTTTAATTTCAGTTTCACAAACAGTTAGTAATATAAATATTTTGTGATATTGAATGCAAATGCTTAATAATAATTTCTGCAATTTCAGTTTTTTCTTAGATTAAAACGGATTATTAAAATTTAGTATTTTTGATTTTAAAGATAGCTTGAAAAGAAAACTAATTTTTTGTTTAATATACTAGTTCTATTCTACTTTCAGTTTAGATAATTTACTTTATTGTAGTAAATATAAAATGCCCCGTAAATCTCCATGAAAATCACGAACTTCTCGAAAATGAATAGATGGTAACAAAAATTTCATATATTTTGTTGTTGTTCACCATCTATTTTTAAATAAATATAACCCATAATTCCTATTTTATAAATATCCTGATAGAGAAACTAATGTTAAGAGCATTTTCACACAAATGCATTTCAAATATAATTGGTGTTACGTTATCATTCTTTTTTTCGTTATTTAAATAAGGTGACTTAATGCATTCACTGATACAAAGAAATAATACAAATAACGTATATTTCTATGTAGCAATTCAGAATATTTCCGATACTTATTTATAAATAACTAAATTGCTTTCATCGCGGAAAACAAACAATTCTGTATCTATATATAATCATTGCATTACTTTATTTACTTCGTGAGCAAATACTGAAAACTTTCTTTCATCGATAAAATAGCACATTGTAGGAAAAGGCTGGAGACCATTATAAAACAAAGAAAACAAATATATATTTTTTTCCTTCTGTGATCTATTTCTAATATTTGCTCCATTGCTGCCGATTGGCAAAAGAACCCCATTGCTTCGTTCTTATTGTTTGCTATTTCATTGGAAAAGACATATCCGGAACTCATGGAGTCAACGAACGCATAAGTGCATATGGCACTGATCTATGTTTTCACAACTTGTTCATTTCTATCGATTGAATCGTATCCAACTTGTGTATCCATTTTTATTTACGTGTTTCATGATTTTTTTCTCTGGTTTATGGCCTTGTTTCATTTATCTGATATGTATGCCATTCTCTACCGTCACAAATGTGTTTTGATTATCAAATTGAAACATATCTTGTGATATTTCTTATGGAAATGTTTTTATAAAAAGCGTTTCAGCAGTTATATTGTGTTTTCTTACAAATGCTCCATCCATTATTTTGCCTTTTAAAGTGAAGCACAAATACATACGATTCAAATACAAATCATACTTCCTTTTTTTTACTTCTCTCTTTGAATTAGACAACCATTTCTAGAACATTTCAGTGATTATTGTCATATTAAAAATAAATAGTTCTAATTATGTATAAATTTTGTGAAAAAATTTATTCTAAATTGCTTTAAGAATCGTTTATTTTCCTCTTTCACTTTTATGATTAAAATTATGATGTATTAAGCCACCAAGAGACATTTTTTAATATTTGCTGATGTAAATGCATTCAAGCTGATATAGATACATCCTAATTCATGTAAGTGCATGCATCTTTCGATGCACATTATGTTATCATAGAAGTTTAGCATGATGTTTAATTCAAATCAGCCTATTTTATTAAACAAATGGTTGCCAATAATTATTGATTTTGAACAGTGGACAATCTCGACTAATTTAAATAAAAGCTAATGACAGAACATTGAAGAATGTTGTATTACGTGTATATAATTAAACATATGAGCTATTGAAACTAGCATGAAATTTGTATGCCACAATTTTAATGGCTGTTGGGGAAAAATTCCCTATAATTTGTTATTCGCGTTATACTAAATAACACTGATAACTGACAAATGTTCGTTATAATTTTTGTATCATTCTAGATTTTTTTTATTGTCTGTATATATTTGCAAACATTGGATATTAGATTTTTTGCAGAAGTTTAATAATGGATGAGAGGACATTTTTATCTCTAATATATTTTCCAATAACATCAAGCCCAATTTTTTATCTGAAATCATAGAAGAGACAGTCTGGCATCTATCCCAACAATAATTAAATAACGCAAGATAGGGCCTTAGGAAAATAGCCGTAAGCAGTGTTAATGCTAACAACACATGAAGCAGCATACTTCAGCTGTATAAAGCTCAGATAATAAAAAGTTCAATAAATAATTTCCTCGAATAAACTGAAGGTTTGCTTCGTTTTCTAATCAGGAAAGTGACCTAGAAAACAAATTAAGCAAGCAGGAATTACTTTACTAAATTAAAAATATTTATATTAAGATACCGTGTTTGCATACACTCTAAGCCTTTAAAAGAATTAATTTACCTATATTATATATGAGTACTACGAAAACATAGAATTTATTTTCAATGTATTTCGTAGAAGAACAAATGAACGACTATACCTTCCAGTTATTTCCCTTTTAATTCTTTTTAAGGCATGAAAAATTTACATATTTTCTGAGTAACCTGTAGATTTGTAATTCAATATTTTTGCATTCATAGGTAAATATTCTTATTCAAATTACAAAATTGCATTATAATTTTAATTTTTGTTGTCAACATAAATGGAATGCTTCAAGGAATTTTTCTTGGAAAAAGGCCAGAATTGCGCCTTATTTTGGAATGTAAACAGGACTACTGTTTGAAGTTTTCCTGTTAAAACTAGTTGTTTAAAGCGAAATTTATTTATCAATGAAAGGATATATACATAAACAGTAATACAGGGGCATAATTGCTAAAAACAAAATATGAATAGCTAAGTATTTACGATATTTTATTTCTGAGATGATAAACAGACAATAATGTAATTAAAATTAGCTGCTTTTCCAGTTGCTGTTATTGCCGCTTTAAAGTTCGAATCTTCTTATGGATGTCAACAATGCTTAGACTCATAAAATAATATATATGGCATTAATACATTTTGGGTTTTGACATGGCTGGAAGGTAGTTTTATTTACTACATTATTCAGTAATGAGTTGTTTTTTCCAGGAAGAACATTATTTCTTTCTAGATAAAAAAACAAAAGTTATTTTTTTTAAAAAGTCATTAATTGCTTCTTTTTTTTAAAGCGATTATTTTTGCTATTTCAATGCTACATATTTCAGAAAAACGATTGTTTCCTTTCTTCAAAATATATTTTTATTAGTTTGAGCATAATTTTAATATAAATTATAAAAAAAAAATTAAGAAGTTTAAAAACAAACAGGCAGAATAAGTTTTGAAACTCATTTAATTTGTTTTTATCTGTTGTGAAGATTAAAAAATATTGAGCAAAATTAAGAACTCTTAATAAAATACTACACATTTTTGCATTTCCATAATTAGTTGAAGAACATTTAAAATATTTCTAAATTTTTAATTCTAACTTTTCTGATGATTTTACTAAGTACTCCAATGTTATCTGGGCATAGCTCTCATATGTAGCACAATTTAATGACATAATCCTTCATGCAGGAAGTTATTTAATATGCTTGAAACTAAACGAGCTACTTCGTTCAATAATCTGTTTACAGTTAGAATTTATTTTAAAAGTATTAAATATTCTTACTTTTATATAATATTTGGTTAAAAATGTGGAATAAATGTCCTTACATTCAAATAGGTTTGTAACTTCTACTGTGTCTTTTGCAGTGCTACTCAGAAAATGTTGCTCGTTTTAGTGCAGATACAAATATAAATATAATATTATTACATATATATGATATAAATATAAATATTATTATATTCCATAATAATACTGAATTTAAAATAATTATTTCCATTTAATTTCTATATTTAGATGACATTTTTAGAATGAAAAAAATTTTTTTATCTTAGTATTGTACATTGAATTTAAATAAATTTATTTTTAGAATTTCATTTTCTTCTTTGCAACAAATAGGAAGAAAGCTAAACTGGATTTTACTCGAAAAGGATATTTTAAATTAAAATTTATTTAAAAATCAAAATAGCATTTTAGATTTAAAAAAATATTGATTTATTGTTTTGATAAAAATATCACCGAAACCATTGAAAGTAAATAAATATACATATTTTTTTTAAAAAATCCACCAAAATATATGTCAAATATTTATTTATGTTTCTGTGTTTTGTCCTTAATGTCGGAAAATATACGACGAATTAAGCTTAAAAGCCTCTGCGATCAACACATTTTTAACAAAGCCTTTATATGCTACCAAGTACAAAAATGGCTGTTTTGAAACAAATGCGCTCTGATATATTTCAAAATTTAGTTCGCATTTGCAAGTTCCTGATAAGTGCAACTTCATATTTTACATTTATTCTCCCTAAAATAGGGTAAAACGGAGGAGAAACAAAAAATATTGCTTCCATAGCAAATATAAAACCGATTCTTTCTCCACTTATCCACACGAGAGTATTCGCACTTATTCGCTGACGTCCATATTTTATTTTCAGTAGGAAGACCAGTTAAATGGGTTGACAAAGTGAATTCCTTCCACTGTGGCCAGCTATGATGGCAACGTCATTTATCACTTTGACGGACCACAACAAACCAAAGCGCTTATGGACCTAAATAATCACTGTATGGTGCTTTCAAGGAAAATGCATTGCAGCTTGTCAGCTTTAGTGCTTCGATTTGGTATTTCAGACTGTTTGTTTTATTGAGCCAACTTTATGTGTTTTGGAATGTTTTCTTCTAGTTCTCTGTTTACAAATGCTTTTTCTGTAAGTTGGAATTAAAAATGCTTGCATTTTCCCATTTCTTTGAGTATTTATGTCGCAGTGAGTTCAAAGGAAAATGGATTTTCTTTAAAATTATAAGAGTGGTGTTTGTTTGGAATTCATTTGGGTTATTTATGGATGATAAATATATATACATATATATATTTGCTTGGAAATCGAAACAATGTTTCAAAGTTTACGAAATAAGTGTATTTTTTTATAGAACAATGTTAAAAAGTGTATCAGCAAAGACATTTTTTTAAAGCACATGACAAATAAAAAGAATATAATCTTTAACGGAATAACATATAGAAATTTATTTATTAATGCTTCTTGAATACATTTTTGAGTATATATTCATAAGGATTATAAATTGTAAATATTTACAAAAATCAGAGAAATATTAATATGTAATAAATCAAGCGATCATACGTTACAGCTCAAAATGTATTTATTATTTAAATTTATTAAAAATATATTTACTTTCAAACTAAGCAACGTTATGTTTACTATATTTTATCTATATGTAAGTTTGGAACTTATTATAGATTTTATTTTAATTGCATCCAAAAGAATAATTTATAAACTTTTACGGAAAAACGCATCGGCTTTATCCTCAGTTTTTTGTTTTATTACTTTATTATCACTCCTGAAGATCCTTAATCTGCTGCATTCCTTAGAGTCTATTTACAATCTGGTTCTGTACTGCCAAATACCTCCCTTGTTAATTTAAATGATTAAAGAATTATGATCTAAAATTTAGATTATTTAAACATTGAAAATGCAACTGGTATTAAGCAATTTCACTCGTTAATCTCTCAAATATTATATTACGCACATTTCATTATTTGAATTGACAATTTAAAGTATTCAATATAAATTCTTTTCATTTGTACCAAGCTTAAAACTATTAATTCTTTATACAGTATAAATATATTCTAAACTGAAATTTGCATTGAACTTTTCAATAAATTGAATAAATAATGTACGTAACAAAGTGGGTGGATAAAAGCATTGCGGTTACAGCTGACATTATCTTACTAATTCTTTTATTTATAAGACGAATTATTTAAGTTGAAACCTTTGTGAAAGGAATAGGGCAATAAAATATAAATATTTGCTTTCTACTATTTAATGAACGTCAAAAATTATAAATCCAAATAAATTATTCTTTCTCTGATAAAAAATTTATCTCTCTCTCTCTCTCTGTGTGTATGTATATATATATATATATATATATATATATATATATATATATATATATATATATATATATATATATATATGATGTAATGATATTTTAAACTCGTAATTTAATCCAAATTAATTTCCAAAGCTTAAGCTTAATTTAACCCATAGTAATTTCATTCTCATATTTCCTGATCCAATTCCACTTTCTGTTTAATTAATTCAACTGAAGCTGTGTAAAAATTACTGCACCATCAGTTGCCCTTGCCAAGGTGAACACGAGTATTCAATTGACACGTGGCCGGAAATCCCATGTTATAGAAGACAAGTGATCATTTGTTTCGTCCCTTCCTGACTTCTGCTTTTGTTTCGCACTGTTGTAGATGTGTTCTGTCTGCGCCTACTTGTAAATAAATTGCCTTTTCGGGATGATTAAAATGAATTTAAAAATGTAAAATGTCTCTTCTATGTCTTCAAACCAGCCTTCTGCTTTGAAGAATTATATATATATATATATATATATATATATATATATATATATATATATATATATATATATATATATATATATATATATATATATATATATATATATATATATATATATATATATATATATATATATATATATATATATATATATATATATATATATATATATATATTGCAGCTTATATTACAATTTCCACGCTTCTTTTATTGAAGCTATTCATTATAAAATACTAAAATTAGATGCAAATTATTTGTATGGAAAAAGGTGTTAAAATGTAACCTTGTTGATTTTGAGATTTATTCTTAAAAAGATAATTGAACCATTATTTGATAGATTCAATTTTATTTGGAAATTCTGAGATTTGGATTTTCTATTGGATTTCTATGCTGAGATGATGCATAGAACATAGATATAAATAAGTGTAAACATCCTAAATATTCTATGTGTGTGTGTGTGTGTGTGTTTCAACTTTATATTCAGTTGCACAATTAGCCTTCAACTCAATACGTTTCTGAAAACAAAGAGGTCTGTTAAAGCTATGAATTTGAAATTAAATCTAAGCTTGAACAATTTAATCTTGCTTTTCCGTTGTATAAAATATAGTTCCGGAAATACCATATAAATGCTCTATCCAAAAATTACTGAATGATGTTTATGAATATTCTGAAATTGTGTGGTTTGCATGAAATTGTGTGGTCAATTTTCAAGTATCTAATGTGATTTCTTTCACAATTGAGCGTATTATACCTACAATTTTATGAAGTAAATGCGACAAAAGCTGAATAATTTGAAATAAAAATAGATATCATGTGAAAATTGTCTACAAAAAAACAACAACGGGATATAATACTTTTATCTATAACATGTTTTCCTTAATTGAAATGTAACGCGCATAGAAACAAAATGATTGAATCAAATCTGCTTATATTTATGAACAAAATAAATTTTTGCTAAAATTCATTAAAAATTTTATTCATTATAAATTTATTTTTCATGTATAAAATAATTTTTTTATCCAACAATGTTTTCTGTCGCTTTTTTTTGTTCATTGTAATTATAGCCAACTTTAATTATTTATAAGTTTTCCAAAATAATTCGCATAATCAATTAAAAAATAAAGACGCCCTTTATATCGTTCTAGGAAAGACAATTATTCCTTACCTCAAATATTGAAATTTGGAAATGAGAATATCTTTTATTCCCCTGCTTTATTAAAAAAGCAACTAATTAATAAAGATATGTCAGAAATAATTATTTTATTATTCCCGAGAATACGCTTGAAGTCATTAAGAAAAATTATTTCAAATCAAAGTACCTCAAAAAATAAGATTCCGGTTTTATATTAAAATTATAATTATGGTTTTCATTAAAAATTAGAAATTAATTTTAGCATACTTTTGCTTCAATTAATAAATTTTCAATACCAACATTTTCCCGAATAATCTTATTTTTAAGGAATTAATGGATCCTTCAAAATTGAAAATGTGACTTATTTGGTAAAAAATAGATGAAATTTTATTTTAGCTGCTTAGGTAAGTAGGTTGCATATCATGATAATTTTGAAACAAAACTTATTAATCAAAATTATATTTATTCATGGTTCTTTGTCTTAGTAATTTAATCTTCAAAATTATTTTGTCTTTCTGAAATGAAATTAGAAAAATATCTCAGATTGAGCAAAAAATGATATTTCATATAATATTTGATTTGATATTACATATTTAAATACCTCAGTTATAATGAAATTAATAATTTAATAAGTTATTCGTATTAACTACTGCTTAAATGCATCTATATTCTCTTTTTCCTTACTTTCCATCATACAATTTTTTTTCTTTTTATTCTTTGGAAATATAGAGAAATCTTGAGTAATGCATTGTGTTGATTTATGATATGCATACTAAAAATAATTTGAAAAACGTTAGTCTTATAAAAAATATTTTTTTAATGAAAATAAATATTTTTGCAACGAATAAATCCGATAGCTTCCGTAAATAATTATTTTATAAAATAAATAAAAAAGCTTGCTTTTATGCAACCCATTCAGTGAAAAAAAAATTATAGATCAACAATTAATAATAATACTTTAACGAACGTTATTTATGTCATTAGCGAACTGAAATCTATTGTTAGCAACATTAATAACATGCTTGTAGACACGATAAACACGCAAGCAAACAGAAAACTTATCTACAGAGTAGAATAATATTTATCGACTGTTGTGAAGTCATTTTTATATTAGATTACTGGATTTTTTGCTCTTAATTTTTCTTTTTCACACTCCGTGTCACCCATTTCTTCTTTTTTTTTTCGTGTGATGACGTTTAAGACTCAATGTTAACGCGTCTCGTGTGATTTATGACGCCACTGCTTACGCTTAATCAATCAAATTTAATCGATATAAAGCAGAATGTATCAAAAGAATAAAGAAAAATGTTGGAGAGTGATGGAAAATTTTCTCCTATTCCGAGCGATAAAAGAACCAATCACTTTGACATAACGCTGTAAGAATTTTTTAAAGACTTTTTTTTTGCACGTATGTGACGGGAAGTAATAAGCCGTATGATATTTTACGAAGAAGAGTGATCAAAAGCCACGGAAGCGGGCCCGGTATAAAACCATAATTTAATTCAGAGCTATGCTAATTAATTTGTTCAACGCATAACGATATTAAATAATAATCTTTCAAGGAACACATGGCTCGATTTTTAGCGCTGCCTCTGGTGTGTGAAGCGAGGACAAAATAATAAAAAAAATAATAATAAGCTTACGATCAGTGAACAAAAATCAATTTTGGCATAACGCTTATTTCATAATGTCCCATACTTTCTAATATAATCCTAGATTTTTGACAGTTTTGAAAATATTAGATGTGATTTAAAGGGTTACCAAACAAAGCTTTCAATTTGTTACAGCTGCAGTTTTTTTAAGAAAGAAAATAATAAATTTATTGTTTTTAAGGATTATGATAGAAAGAATAATTCTCATAAAATTAAAGTGATGTTTAATGACATGAAACGTAGAGGTATTAGGAATATAATAATAATTTAAAGGTCTTTGACATTTTGATTTTTATTTGAATTCTAATGGTATAAAGTTTTGATGATGCCAGAATTTTAAAAGAAAATAAATTATATCTTATGGTTTTATTAAAATTGTTTAATTTAAAATATATCATAAACAATATTTAAAAAAACCGACGACTTCATATAATGAATAGTAGAGAGCTCTGTGTAGTTTCTTTTCGACATTTTCTATATATAGGTGAGAAAAAAAAAAGAAACTTGATATTTTTAGTGAAATATGAGTGAAAGCAAAAATCAAATCCTCTGTTACATAATAAATTTATTCAACACTAAATTAATTTATTCTTTCGACGTATAACGATAGTTAGTATAATTCATTCAAAGAAAGCACGATTTGACGTATTGGATAGCATCTTATAGGTGAGAGGTGAAAATTTATTATACTTCATGATCAAAAACTAAAACTTATAGTGATGTCTATATTCATCTATAATGTAACTAGCATTTTATATAACATTAAACTGTGTTGACTTAAATATATTTATATATTTTTTATTTGTTTAATAAATTCATAGGCTTTTTATTAAACTAACGTACCTGCAATGATAAAAGCATTAAAATATTTTATGAAAATATAGTTTATTTAAAGTGGATTGATGTAGATAGAATAAAAATTTGTGAAGCAAAAATTTAACTGGTCAGAATATACTGAATTTTTCTCTTTTTGTTACTCAAACAAATTTAAGTTTGAAAAATGACATAAAAATAACAATTTTAATGCCAACAATTACAGTATTCCCTTACCCCCTCAATATTTTTTTAAAAAATATATTATGTTCTTTCTAATAACAACTATCAGAAAAATTGTATTTTCACGCGATATTTTATGTTTTATTTAAATTACAAGACATTAAAAAAAACTTGTTTCAAGCATTCTTTTATTATACAAAATTTATTTTTACCACAAAATTCGAATCGATATTATGATTATATTACTAAGAATATTTCCATTTCCAACAAATTGAAATCCCTTGCAATTAATATTACACGTTGTTCAGTTACTTAATGCATTGCTACACATTTTCGTGTGATAAATAGAATATGTTTTATAATATTCCTTGCTAACTATTGAAATCATTCTCATTGTCACAGCAACTTACACATTTTTCGTGGATCTGAATTAATGAGATTTTTTCTCTTGGTTTATTTATACCAAAGTCTATGTATCAACATTTCTTCCTATAAAAATTTCTGTACACTTTCAGTTTACATCATTTTCTAGAATAATTACTGGTTATTAGAAATTATTCACTTGAACTGTTCTGTGTAAATTAGTATTGATTTTGTAAGAGAAAAAAAAAATGTGAATTCACTTCACAAATATTTTTATTATTTGCTTCCAATCTTAATGTTTTAATATTGAGTCAATTATTTCTAAAACAAATATTATTTATTTATTATTCGTTTTGGAGTAATTGGCAGCATTGAAATGAAATTATATTTAACCGCGTTAAAAAATGCATATATATATATATATATATATATATATATATATATATATATATATATATATATATATATATATATATATATATATATATATATATATATATATATATATATATATGCATTTTCTTATCTATCTTATATATATAAGCAATCAATTTAAAGTAAGAAATATTTTGAAAACGAAACGAAATAGTTTCGGAATTGCAAAAAAAATTATTTCTTATTCAAACTAAAACCAAAAAAGGACCAGAAAAAACTTCATAGCATTTGGAGAGCGCAAATGCAGCTACTTCTAAAACACAGATGAATTGAGACAAAAGTATTAAAATCATGTTAATAGGAAAATCAAATTAAACCAAATAAATAAAGAATCCAGCCTGAAGACTTTTTTAAGGGCCACCCTTAGGCAGGGATTAAAAAAAAAAGGGATTTTTTCTGTGAAGTAATGCAGGCAAGACAGTCTAATAATAATTCCTCGTGACGCTCCAAAAATCCACTGAAATTAAGCCCAATAGATATACCATTTTAACAGAAAGGAAAATACAGAACAACAAATTAGAAGAAAATATCAACTAATAAGTAAAATACAATAACAAAAATAACAATAAAAACAAAAATACCATAAAATAACACTCAAACCAGTAATGTAAAACAAAAAGGAACGTACATACCAGCAGCAAGCAAAGAAATTTGAAGAATTTTGCATATATATATATTTCTAGTTAGTTCACTATTTTTAGTTTTAACAACATAATGATAATAAAAAATAAAACCTGATAGCTATTGTTTTTAAATATTAAACGGAAAGTGACTAAACTGGGTAAAATAAAACGCTGAAAATCACAGTTTCAAAACTATTTTTGAATTGAAGGCAGCTGGTTTTATTCATTATAACAAGATGCGAATAAAATTCCCTCTTTTTATGTTTTTAATGCAATGGTTTCATGTTTTTGTCATGAAATGGTAATGAGAAATAGTTCCATCCGTAATACGGAATTTATTTTTCTTTCTTTTGCACGTTTAAACCCGCCGATTTTCTTAGATTCTATTTAACGATGTAATATGAATATATAGGAATACACACACACACACACACACACACACACACACACACACACACACACACACACACACACACACACACACACATATTATATATCAGTGCTGAAGGTAACATAAGTGAAGAACGAAAAAGTAAAACAAAACGAATAATGCATTAATTCATCATCAGGGGTTGAATTCAATGAGGACTATAAAAGACGATTATGATTTATTTCTGCAGAATTCCTTAAACTACAGCTCTGTGCAAATTCATATTTTATGTTTTGCATTTTCTTCTAATATTATTCATTTGTTTAGACAGTTTTCTTCTTTACTATGTTTTAATTTGTCCAAGTTTTCACTTTCATCTAAGTCATGTGTTTTTACCCCAAGGCTATTTATATGAGAAATGCAATCACTTTTAAAACTTATTTCAAATGCAAATTTAATGTATTTATTATTTAAACAAATAAATATTATGCTTATCTCATGATTTTTAATTTATTCTTAAACTATTAAGCTACATTGCTATTTTCGATAATACGCTAGCATATTTTTTCTTGTATAAATGCATTCGATTTTATGTTTTCATCAGTTATTACTCCATTGTTTATTAATAGTATGTTCACTAGACCAAATATGAATATTTCGTGGCATTAGATTTATGTCTAATACTAGATGATGCAATTATTTTAAGATTAAAATCAATACTCGAAATAACGATCCTAAATATGGTGTAGAAATGCGTCTAAGTGCCACTAACACTATTTTGAATAACCTTTGAAATAAGTACTCAAATATCAAAAGCTATTTGCCTCTGATGAGATCCTCTTGTTAAGAGCTTGTAAATTTCCTAATTATACCTAGATGAAATGCTTATAATCTTTAACAACTTCAATAAATAGATAAATATTTATCAGATGCACTTGCTGATTATTAATCAATAAGTTATCATCGGATAGTATTAAATTATTTGAATATATCGATTTGTTGAATAAAAGGTAATTATTTTTGATAAATAAGCAAGTGAATATATATAAAATCTCAAACTACGCGCATTTATTTCTTGAAATCTATTACACTTGTATCAAATTTCCAAAGCATGCATCAAATGGAACCTGATTATTTTGTTACATTAGTTAAATTATCCTGATTAAATTTGTAATGTTAAACAACGCATAAATTTGTAGTTTAAAATTTCGCATGCAATAAATAACTCGTTTAAATTATTATTTCTTTCAGTTAATTAAAATTATTTTAACTATGAAGCTCTCAAGAACATACTTGAATAAAAAATAACATAATTAAAATTATCTTCTATATATAATAGATAAATTAACATTAAGATAATGAGTAATAATTGAAGTATTCCTCATAAATATTTAATGGTTGTTCCGCAAAGTAATTGGGATCTATTAAGGGATTTGATATTGACATTTACATAGGCGATGGTTATTGAATTATTGCATAGGCATATATTACAAATTGCATAAGTTTATTGAATCTAATAATTATTTTTTTGTTCAGTCTGTAGAAATTTTATAGAAATACTATAAAATGTCCATTGCTACTTATACAATATTATATGTTTTCAGAACATTTATATATTATTTTTTAGATCATGCCTATTATTAGAATAAAATTTTTATAAATATGTTTCGTTGCAAAGTGCTTTTTGAAAGAAATTTTGATTTGAATGCTATGCAGTAATATTTGAAATTTCAATTATTTTACTTTATGTCGTTCATCAGTTATATTAACAAAAAAATTGGCGCAGCATAGCCAGATATGGCTCTTGTGCCACAAAATCCGAAATAACTAACTATTAACAAAAAGATGAATAATGATAATTTTCTAGAATTTTCTTTTCTTCATTTAAAAAAAAAATTCATTCTAAAAAATGTGTAACATTTAATATTGACAGGAATTGTTTTACTCATCATATCACATCAATAAATGCAATATATCTTGAAACAATCTTCGTTACGCAAATGCACGATTGGCGTTTACACTTGATCGTATTATCTTAATATTTCAAAATTTCTCACTATGTAAAATCTTTGCGTTCGGTGGGAATAAATTTTCAAAAGTTTTGTCAGGTTTCGAAAAGTTTATTCAAAAGGTCTGTTAACTTACCTGACAGCTATAGAGATGTTTGAGCTACAAGTTTGAAGTTCAAACTTGCGTTGAGATATTCAAGTAACGTTTTCAAGGCATATTAAACTGAATTTTCTAAGGTATGCACTTGCAAAATTTTCTAAAGGAGAAATATATTAACTAGAATAAAATGCTATCAGTAAAAATATTAATATTCTGAATACATTCTTAACATGCTTATAATTTCTCTCTGAAGGAAGCGCCCAACCGGTTTAATTTTTTCAATGGTACGCTTATACTAAAGTTTCTGATGACAGATCAGTAAATTGATTTTAACTTCAAGTACTTGGCTGAAAATGAATATTCATTTCTAGTCAATAATCGAAAATGAATATGCATTTTCAATCAACAATTAAAAAATTACATAAGCTTATACATCACAAAATTTTAACATTTTTGATGTTAACGTTAAAATATTTTAAGAAAAAATATATTATGTATGACTTTATATATTAATGTGGATTTAGCATGTTTAGAAATATTTACTACCATTAATATTTCACGAACCCTAATTTTAGGTTGGTTGAACAATTTTAAATTAATACAGGCTTTAAAAAATTATTAGAAAAATAATTACTATGAATATACCTTGATTATTTTTTTTTATTTAATTAACCATATATAAGAAAATGTGTTAGTTTTATGGCTACAATCAAATTCAAGATAAATCGATAGTTTTATTTTTTGTAATTTTTAATTTTAATAATTTAATTTTTATAAATTTAATTTTAATAATTTATTTTTTATAAATTTAATTTTTATAAATTTAATTTTAATAATTTAATTTTTATAAATTTAATTTTAATAATTTAATTTTTATAAATTTAATTTTAATAATTTAATTTTTATAAATTTAATTTTAATAATTAATTTTTAATTTTATTAAATTATTAATTAAGTCGCACAAGAAGAAGTTAGGATATAATTTGTTTAAGTGTCACCTTCTGATCAGAGCTTATCAGAAGATCGACACGAATATGAACATAGAAAATTTGGATAATCCTAATAACATGTAAAATTAATTCCATCCATAATTTGTAAATTTTATTTCATGTCGCAATTTTTTTTTACTATTCTGTAATATTGCTTTCCTGCGGAGTTGATTTTAATAGTGCAGAAAAGATATTTGCAGAAAAAAAAGTAAGAAAATACAAGAATTTGGTGATATTTCTATTAGGAGCAAAGATCACAATCTTTGCAGTCCCAAAAAATCTCGAATCTCCCTGAAAGCTATATAATTCACTTGAGCGTTGATTCTCTGCGTGAAGTGTTAAGCAAAATAATTGTTTGTGTTGAGTTGTTTTATTTTTAATGATTTGCTATTGATGTTTATGTTAGTTAATTATTATTTTATTTTGTATTATTCGGCTTTGCTTTTCTACCAATTGTTTTAGTATTCTCATATCAAATTAAGGGTGACTTTTTGCTGCACACCCAAACAATATTTTGCATTATAAAAATTACTTATATACCGAATAATGCCTCTGACAAATAAGCTAATGTAATTGCATTGCTTCACCCTTTCTTCCAATGTTGAATAGATACATTTTAGAAGCAGTGATTTCCCACGCATAAAGAATATTGTCATTGGCTTATAATGCATAATATCCATCTACCACACTGCTTCAACCATTCTTCTAATGCTCATCAGACTGATTATTCTTTAAACTTTAAACAATTTCCATGCATTAAGTTTGTATCCCTTTTGAGACGTACAGAGAGCCAAAATCGTTGCCTCATATTCTAAAAATCGTACAAGATCGTTGCCTCATATGCAAAAAATTTACAGCTGCAATAATCAATTAAATATGCAGGTAAATTCGTTACTTGTGAACAAAGTAATCGGCATCATGGTGAAAACCTACGTATAAATAACAATATTCTAAAAGTTATTTAATCAACTTTCAGCTGAAAACCTAACCAACCACCCCTTGGGTGATGGGAGGAAAAGTCCCCAGAAAGACGAAACTAGCGGCTGCAAGAAAATTAGCTTGCGACAGGTCCGAAAAGTATGTTAGTTACGCTTAACTGATTTTTTATTTCTCCCCTGATGCCTGATTGAAATAAATGGCGGCCATTACCTTAAGTGTTTGTTGTACGCGGTAGCGCGCTGCCCCTCTGTGTCTCATGTATTACACAAATGAGGCAACTTGTCTTCATATCTTGAGCGGAAACTACTAATTCCAAGAAAAAGAACAACTCGCACCAAAGAAGTTATTATTTAGGGCTTTGTTATGGTTTTTGTGTCTCTTCCCTCCAAAACAGAAAAATGTGAGATATGAAGCATAAATAAATGACATCGATGCGTCATTGTAATGTTTCGAGTTAATTTGATAGTTAGGTCTTCTTACATACTTTTAATTGGATTTTTTTTTTTAAATATGAAGCACTGTATTAACTGAAAAAATTTCTTGTAATGTTTAAATTCTGTATTGAAGTTGCTTTACTTATGTTTTTTAATAAAAATAAATTATATTTTTAACAAATGTTTTAATAAATTCCAAATCGAAAGTTTTTATATGCCTACATACTTTTGTTTCATTGAAATTTGTTGAAAATCCTTTCGCGACGGGCGTTTAATATATGCTTCAACTACGAACGTCTCTCACATCCGGGAATACCCAAAGTGCATTTCTGGAAATCAAACTCATAAGCGATGATACATATGTGCATTTTAAACTGAAATAATATTTAATTGCCATTGCATGGCTGCTTCTGTACATAACTTTTGTAATAAATATAGCTTTATATTCTTGACCTTCAGTTTACTCATATTGAACCTAACTTTGGTGTTTTACTCGTCAGCTGTTGCGGGGAAGAGGGTAAGAATAATCTAAATAAACAGAGCTGGGTTGTGTAGCTTACTATTTCATAAAACCATTCGCGTTTCTTCTTTTTGCTATTACAGAGTAACTGTAGTCTTTTTGGGTTTTACCGTCAGCTCTGTTGTCTTCTGCGCAGCTTTAGGCTACATTTCGTGCACTTCTCTTTTTATTACAGAGAGCTTTGGTTTCGGTTTATTATGTCAAGAAATTGCGATTTGTGAGAGGAAGAATGCGCTCTATTATGAATGAACAAATAATCTAAAAAGGTGCAGAAATGACGATGTTAGAACCTAACCTTTATTTTTTGTGATTTTTTTTTTCCAAATTAGGCTTAACAATGCAAAAACCCCTTGCTATGGATTGATTCCTTTCGCGTACGCTCTGTCCCATGCGTGCGTCTAGGATAGAAACCTCCCGTCCCGAAAGGGTTAAAGACGATACCTTATGTTTTGAAATTTAATAATTGGGTTGCTAAACCAAAAGACTTCGCAAATTAAGTTTTCTAAGTTTTAATAGTAATTTATAAATGTATATAAAAAATTGGACAAAATTTATACAGATAAGTAAATTGGTATTTAGAATCTTTCACTGTTTCACAGTTTCTGAAAAATATATGCTTATTTGTCAGAAACTGAATCATAATAAATTACTTCTTAAACCCTGAAAATTAAATTTTTTATATTCCTTTTCACTATCTCTAAATTCATGTAAAACTAAAGTTCATTTTACTGTCGCGTATTTAATATTTTGCGAGCCTTGGATTACTAGAATATGACTTGTTTAATGATCGTTTTTAATGCATTAACAAAAGCTCATTATTTCTAAAACCTTTTCTATCTTCTTTCAATGATTTCTCGGAATATCTAATTAGTTTTTGTAATATCATTTCGAGAAATAAAAGACTACTGGAGTTATTTGCTATTAAATTCATCTCTCTGCGATGATTTCAATAAAGAATGATTTAAATGATCATAAAAGCAGTCTTAAAATATCGTTCAGGAAATGAAAGCTCTTAAAACCTATAATGGTCTTTTTTTCAGTATGTACAGTCTCCCGGCGAATTAATAATTTTGAAATTTCTATTTTTATGTTCTTTTTGTACTTACAAATGTACGCTTTCAGTAATTAATATTCAAAATTTACTACTTTCGTTCTAAGCTAGTAGTATGCTTCAAGATGTTGGCATTCGTCAAATGAGTAATAGTCTTCAAACTATCATTAAATAGTTTTATAAATGACTGCGTCCATTAGACGTGTAAAACTAATGAAATAATTCTTAATCTGATAATCAACTTAGAAAAAGAAAAAAACGTTTTCTCTTGAGGATTAGCCAATTAATGATGTAAAACGGAGAATATTTTTGGCTAATAATGGAACTAATATAATTTATATTTTTTTCTGTATAATTAAAGTTTTTAATCATACATGAGTGTTTCTACTCTAAAACTGTCCATAAATAATGAGAATTTTTCAAATAAATATCTAAATTTACATCCTGCTTTGCAGAGTTTTATGGGATTGATACCATGATTTTTTATTTGAAGACAACTAAATCTACACTATGTTTTCCAGACTTTTATGGCATTGATGCTTTTTTATTTGAAGGCAATTAAATTTCAATATGTCCTCCAGATTTGTACAACATTTCAAATTGAAGACGTTTTATATGTCTATCTTCATTTTGTATGTCACTTCAAAAGAAGGCATCGAAATCATCAACTCAGTTTACAGGATACTAAAAGTTTCAAAAATTTTGATAATGCCTTTAGATGTGTGACTTGTACATGCCCTTGTGCCATATTCCGATACCAAAATTGAAAATTAGTCGCAAAGCTATCATGTTTCTCTTTTGAATGGATGTAGTGAATTGTATTTGAACATTTGTTTCAAATTATTCAAAAAATGAGGAGACTAGGATGAAACCAGGATAAGAGATAGTTAATATTTCAGTCAAATAAAAATATGCTTAAATAGTTACATTTGCATGCTTATATGCATTACACCATATGAAATACCTGAAGTTTTCATATATAGTTGTCTCCATATGTAGCGAACATGGATTTTACCATCAATCGGTTGTACTGATCAAAATAGCGAGGAATGGCTCTCATATCAGAATACACAGAAAATCTGCCGATTTTAGTAATCAACAATTCACTCGTAGAGATTAATTTCCATGTAAGGCGGTTTGGCATGATTTTTTTAACTAGGACTCATCAGGGGAATGACCTTGATTCGTTAAAAAGTCAACAGACCAATCGGAAGAAGATTGCGAGGCATGGATCAACAATGTCATAAATTGGGAGACAATTACAGAAGAAACAATTTGCTATGCTCGGATAGATTGAAGAGATGACACCTTACATCATGAAGACGATGATGAAAAAAAAAAAAAAAAAAAAAAAAGGAAAATTCCTTCGAATCTTACGAAGATTTAACCAATATTGCACTGAATTTTTTCCTGAACATTATTCATATAAAATGCAGCAAATGCTTGAAGAAAAATTAATCTCAACAACATTTTAAGAAAATATGTATTAATGCTTAATCCGATACTCTCCAACGATTTTTCTGTTTTTAATTACAACGAATAAGCAATGTGACTGACGGACAGTTTTTTTTTTTGCAACGTTTTTGTATTCTTACAGAAGCATATTATTTTTAAGGCAGTTTGGTTGTACTGATCAAATGGATATAATGATCGCTTTGGCTTACATCCAAAGTGAAAGCTACAAAAGTTTTCCGCAATAATAGATTTCTTGGTTTTATTGGAAAGTTCGATTTTTCTTCAAAGCAACTGCTATGAAAATAAATGAAATATTTTTTTTTATTTATTATGTATGCCACTGAAAATCTGTACGTAAATTTGAAGTTCAAACTTAAGTGATGAAAATTATCTGTAATTTCAACAGACGTTTTTACAAAGTGGCTTTGCAAATATTTCAAACATTCATGGAAGGAAGTAAGACTAGTCTGCAAAAGGTACGACTCATTATGTTTGAAGTCTTAAGTGGGGTCTTAATGGTTCAGAGAAAACAGATGAAATGCTTCTATGAGAAAAATTGGAAAAAATTGTGTATAGTAGTTTAATAGTGTTTACCAATGTCAGAGAGAGTTGCTTTAAATTTATGTTTATAATGTTTAAAATATGAATAAAAGTTTAGTAAATCTAACTTTAATTATGTGAAATCCTAATATAATATTTTGTTTAAATTTCCAGTGATATTTCATCACCTAGTTCTTAATCACTGTCCAAATTTCATTGTTTCCTATTCGAAGTTAATGATTGACTTTGCATGCGCGTGCATTTGATTTAGAAGCAAATACACATTTTTTTTTTCGGTTTAGATATGGCGTAATGCATTTTTCAATACCGATTGTATATTGCAAATTGAAAAACATTGTTGTATATAATTTTCGTGACGAATTTCAACAGAACTTCAAAATTACAATAAAATACGCTAACACATATCGTTATGACACAGCTTTATTGCATCATCTGTGAAAAAAATAAAGATAATCAATACCAGTTTCGACAAAACTTTCTACATGTAATCAAAAATTTCGGTTTCCATGTACTTTGTCGAGAACTTCTTACAATCGATACATTCTTTCCTTACAATATATATATTTTTATTGAATGTGACTTATATTCAATAATTGAATAAAAAATATCAGACACATCCTCTTCTAGCCCGAGTAACGATTCTAAATGACAAAAACCGATTCACTGCGCTATTTACTAAAAACTTCCCTAAGGAAGAAAATGACATCTTTAATGCTTAAAACCTGTGGTTTTCTAATCAGCGTGTCTAAAACTGTTGTAATGATGATTTTTACTCTTTTCTTATGGTGTTACGCCTTATTTCCGGTCCTTCTGAAAGGAGCCTATTATTGATTTCTTAGAAGCCGTTAATGTCTCTATCGCGTCGCAAAAGAAATTAGGATTTTTTTTCTTCCAATCTTCTCAGCTATACTTTCAACGGAAGAATTGATTTTACAATAAGTTATATTAATAATGATGATGATGATGATGTAAAGCTTAGATATCTAATGGCTCCTAAGTGAAGTGATGAAAGCTTAAGTAGCGTGAGTTAGTTGCCTTCATAATCGATGAAACCATCGGTATATCGTAGGGTCGGTTTTCCAATCGATTTCAAAACTGATATATTATTTACTGTTACGATAAAAATCGATATTAACTTAAAGAAGAGTGCTTTTTGAACTATTCGTATAGGGCGATTTTCCCCTCAGTTGCATTTTTTTCTCGCTATTATCTTGAGTTCGTAGAAAACTGTTAGACTGCTAGACAAATGCACGCCACATTTATTTATTATACTCTTTCATTTATTTTTTAATCATCAGAAACAAATATCATTACCCGGCACTCAATCAAAATTATGTTTTATTACTTAATAACTGCCTTTTAATACCATACTAAGCATTCTTTTTGTGCTTTTTTGTATCTAAAGTCTAGAAAGAGAAAGTATTGAAATCACTTACACATTTGACTTCAAGTTTCTGATGAATCTCCACGTTTCAGACTTCCGTGAAAGTGAAAGATGTATTTTTAATATTATGTTTGTCTATCTGTGAACAGGGAACAAGTGAACATGTAGACCGATGGAATTCAGTGTATAACTTTAATTTCAAAATTTGTAGATTCTTATCAAAATTCGGGCAAAATTCATTGAATGAAGATTTGCCTGTATGTAGGCCAGTGTATGTAATAAATTAATCACAAAAGCTTTATGGATGGAATATGGTTAAAAAAAGTATCAACAATATGTAAATGTGCCTTAAAGTTTGAAGCAAGTTTCTCAGATGGAGTGCATTTTATTTATATGTATATTTGTACGTATGTGAATGTGATAGTTCAAAAAACGTTACGATGTAGATAAATAGCATGAGGTATATAAGCCAAAATTGCAGATGTATGTCCGAATTTGAATTCAGAGAATATAATGGCGGATTTCATAGGTGTATGCCCAATTTTCTTCGTTATATTACGGAGCATAAAATGTATCCATACTGCTTTACTATGCTCTGATGTCTGGATGGGAAACACGATTTGTTTGATCTACGAAAGTTCGCCACCTCATTTACACTCTATTCCTCTTTCACTTTAAGTTCAAAGGATACTAAGAACTATAGAAGTAGAACAAGGAAAAAATATGCTAGATTGATTGAGAATGCAAAAAAAGTCGAGGGCAGGTCACTGAGTTAGTTTTAAACATAAGGAGGCTTTTTTTAAGAAAATATTTGGTATGAGTAAAGTGAAATCATTATTTCTTATTATCTTTAAATGAAGAAAGGAAATGCTGGACTTTAACATTAAAAAAAATAAATCTTTTTTTTATTTTTTATTTACTGTTCCCAAGATAATGATCCTATCTCTGGATTGGAGAAAATGCCAAAATGTATAATTTACAGGGAATTCGGAAAGTACCTTTACACACATTTTCTTACACACATATTCTTTACACACATATTCTTCGTAATAAAATATTAAGCTTTTAAAAGCCCTCGCATGAAAACAGAATTAAAACAAGTCCATTAGGTTAATTTCAAGAGTTAAAGTATTTTCTCTTAATATTTAGAAACAGTTAAGGCTTATTGAAATTACGAATAGCATTTCAGACCTTGATATATACTCTTTAAATATTTTCTACTTGTCTTTTTCAATATCATTTCATTATTTAAGATATTATTGTGATTTAGATATAAACTGAGTAGAGTATATATTAGAAATGAAACTTTTATGGTTTCTCTCATTTTGATGTACATTTCATTTGGAAGGAATATTTTTGTTTTTAAAAACAACTATCTTTAAAATATTAACTACTTTCAAAATTAGTCCTTTTAACTGTACATGTTTTACATCTGAGAGAATACAGCAAATAAAATCAAAATATATTTAATTCCGACATTCCTGGAGGTTTATAACAAATAAGAAATCTGAAATATTTTATTATGCAACCGGGTATTTTGTGATTCATTTCATATTTAAATATATAATATCATTTTTGTATAGTTTAATATACCCTAGTTACAGAGAGCAAAATGAACTTTTATTGCAGACATCATGTAATCTTTCAACGATACTGTCTAGCCTTTTAAACGCTCACATGTAGATGGCATTAATTTTAAAATGAATAACTTCCTTTAGATAAACAGTGTCTGGCAATATACGTTTTGACTTAGAGGTATTCTTGTCTAAGAAATATGCATTTTATGCTGCTTGGCTGAAATTCTCATATACGATATATACAAAGTATTGTAATCGTCTGAAAGTTCGTACACGAGTTTCTGACGAATCTCCATGTTTCAAACCTCCCAGAGTTAAACACACACAGACACACACACACACACACAAACACACACACACACACACACACACACACACACACACACACACACACACACACGCACGCACGCACGCACGCACGCACACACACACACACACACACTGTGAATATGAACAGGATTGTATAAACGCTTTGAGTTAAGCTGATATAAATTGGTTTCAGGACTTCACATTAAATGTAGATTTCTATCAAAATTTGAATGAAATTAAGTCACATCTGTCTGTCCGGGTGTCCAAATATATGTTAAAACAAGAACTACGAAACAGAGAGCTAGCTGAACAATATTTGGCACACAGATTTAACAACTAAATTGTAGATATTGGGAATTGCAAGTAATATTGTAATTGTATGTTGTAATTAATACATACTTGTATATTTGGAAACAAATCTATTAAGGGGTGACTTTTTGTCGGACTGTTCATTCTCATGCATGTAAATACAATAACTCAAAAATGCAAAGATATTTAAAAGAAATTAAATTTGCTATGAGATCTTGTGATTATTCTGTGTAAATTTTGTATTCAAACGGTCCAGAACATAGTTTTCAGAATACAAACTGGGTTTTCGGGAATTATTTATTAACTGCATAATAAGTGAAAAATATTTTCACGGAACAATGATAGTTAAAAATTTCCGAAAGGTTTCCATGGTAGATTCAGTAAAAATGCAAGCCTGACGTTCCGGATCAATATTTTGTAGCTATTATTCACGAATGCAGTGCAAGGCATTTGCAAAATTACCCAAAATTCAAACTTTTATTTTAGAAGGAGAGGGATTATGCCTTTATTAGAGAAAGGTTAGAGCAGACCACTCCTTCAAATTATTATATACATTTTGCATGATATTTTAACAATATACCAATATTTATTTCCATTTCATGTATGTTTCTATAATTAATAAAATTATTGAATTTTTACTGATAATTGTTCTTTTATAGGTTTATCCCAATCAAACTAAATATTTTAAATGATAAACTTTATATTAAAATAATATAAAGTTATTAACTTTATATAAAAATATTAAAACTTTAATGATATAAAGAAATAATTCGTTTTTAAATATCCGTTTTCCACTGACTTACTATCTATACGATAGATTTTAAGTTCAAAATTGCAAAAAAATTCGTAAAATTAATGACATTATATTAAAAGTTTGAATATCTTTTAAAGTCTCTGTAGCATCCATGTCTGTAAATTATATACGTGCTTACAAGTGCATGAGACATAACTTTAATGTTTGAAACAGCGGTGATGGTTTATTCATTTCTGCTATCCTTACATCATCATGAAAATTTGCATAAATATTCATTCATTTGCCTGTAAACATCTATGTAGATAATACTGTATTTATAATTGAGCCATTAATATTATATAAAACATTCATTATTATATAGTAAATACTATATTTGACATCATGCAACTAATAACATATAATAACGATTAATATTCGCTCATTTAATAATTAATCCTACATAATAATGATGGTATTCATCAATTTAGAGATGTATGAAGACAGAATTTTGTATCTTAAGGATGGAGGTTTATAATTTCAATAAAAAATTCTATTAAGTAGCATACAGAAAACAATAAAAAATAATTATCTAGTATCTTCCTAAAAGTACTATCTATTCTTCTAATATCTAATTTGGCTCATTATTTATATTCTTGTATTGTAGAACTGAAATCATTGAATTAATGTTAGCTGTATAAATATGTATACTACTCCATATTGACACTTGATTCATCGGTTTTTGTTTTGTGCTTATAAATATGAACATTATAACGAATACATATTTATTTTTTGACAGCCTGAATATCTCAATTCGACAGATATATATCTTTCGGCCATTTAATATTTTAGTTAAAAGGTAAATAATATTTCTAATGCGATTAAATACATTTAGTTTATTGACATAACTTCCAGATTTTTTTTACTTTCATTTTCAAAGTCCCATATTAATAAAATAATTAAGCATATTTTCTATCGCTTTACCACCACTTTAATTGAGAAAACTTTTAAACTTTTGATTCCTAAACAATAAAAGTTTATTGTTTAAAATTAAAAAAAGAAAAATATTCGTTAATGTGTAACTAAAAATATATTTTGAGAACAAAAAGATATTCTGTAATTTAGATATGAAAATTGTGAGCTAATTAGAACATTAAAGTTAATATCACCGAATAAAGTGTTTCATGCACTTTCATTTTTAATGCATTGTTATAAAGGTTATTGCCAATCATTATTCTTTTACGAATATTTCAATATTTACCTTAAAACAAAGGTTAATCAAAAAATCCCATTCAATGAAATTTTATTTCTTGTTTTTTTTATATAATAAGTATGAATCTGATTTTTTTTTGAAAAAATATAAATGTAAATTTAATTTTGTTTTAATACATGTAATCTCTACATGTGCAATAATTTTTCTTTTAATAGTCTTATATTTAAATAGCTTGTTTGCAGTATTTTTAAATTTGTAAAAAAACTTTCACGAATTAATTAATATAACAATATTAATTAATATTTCATCATATAACAGGAGATTTATTTACAAAAGAAATATTAAAGTATATGAAAAAATAATTATTCGTTCCTTGCGCACGATAAAATTCCTTTATACGTTTCGAAAGCAAAATTATGCAATTATCATTTAAACAAAACGCATACATTACTGAAATATTTATTATTCGCTATTTTAAACCACACAAATTAATTTACCATTACTAAAATTCAATTTATGCCAAATTCTTTGTATTTTTTATATTAATTATTTCAGTAAATAACTTTTATTTAGTTATTGGCAAAATATACATGTTCTATACTAAAATAATGTAATTTAAATATCATTTATATGAACATATTGAATAAAAAATGCCTAAAATGAATATTTTTTCAAAACGAATTCATTTTATAGATTTTATTAAGTACTTCACGTAATAAATCATATCTTCTACTCAAGACAAACTTTCGCATGAAGATGTTAGCACTGGATCCGTACATATAATCCTTTAAAAACAAGGATAGCAATTTTTTTTCATATTTAACAGTATCGCGATATAACATGAATAATATTAATGTATAGTGAATAAAATATTTATAGACATTTCTTAAATATAAAAAGACTCCTAAGCATATAATCGTGTGTTGTAATTGTATATTTAATGTAGTACAGATCTTCAAAATATTAATAAATCCTTAATTCAAAATCTGACTACAATGCAATATTATAGAGTTAAAAGGGAAAATATGAAACCACAAAATGTCTGATATAGTAGTTTCTTTTTGAAAAAAAACTATATTGTAAATCCATATAGGAATATAAATCTCGTTTACTATCAAATACAAATCTAATTCTTATTCAAATTAATATTTAATTTCCGTCTGCATTTAGATTGAATATATTTCTCGACGTCCAGACATATTTATTTTTCTTATTATTTGAAATATTTTAAACAATTCTAGATAAAATGTATTTATAAGCAAGCTTGTTCATAAATATTCAAGTCATTTCAGCTTGCTGTTTTTATACTTAAAGATATCGAATATGAAGAGAAAATTGAGCCACGAGAGAAAATGAAATTAGGAAAATTCTCATGAACTTTCTACTCTAAAATTATTAAAGTATCTACTTTTAAAAGCCGATTTTTGTCAAAAAATATAGAATATTTTTTTTTAAATTCAAATATCTTTATTTTTAATTTTTTTTTCTTTATAAAGCCACTTGAATTCTTTGGATATGTTTATTCAATGTTTATATTTGTATAACTATCATTTTGAATGCTACTTTGTATGCTTAAAATTTATTTTTCTCTAATTCTAAATTTTGATAAAAATATTTTTACGAAAAATAGTTTAAATTCAAATCAAGTGCATAGTTTTCGTTTCTAATCTTTTAAAATAATTTTTCAATGCATTCTGAGGTTTCTTAACTTCAGAATTAACAATCTGCACATTTAAGAATATTTTTATATTGCTGTAATGTTTTATAATGCAGAAATTTTAAACATTTCATGTAATTCATCATTCAAGTCAAAATATTTAGAAAATGGTTTGAAATACAATTATTTTATTATTTCAGGAATTAGGAAGTCGTCTTCATAATTTTGAGAAATTGATTTTATTAGTTTAATTTAGAAGTATTTTATTTTATACCCCATTTTGGTCAAAAATTCCAAATGTCTTCCAACGTTTAAACACTTTTGGTTTTTAATTGATAGGTTTTTTAATAGATGTTTTAAAACTTATTTTATTGGAAAATTCAAATTATAACAATTTACAAGATAAAAATCATGGACGCAGTAAGATATCTTAAAACACGTTACATTATAATTAACTATGCAATTATTTCTAAATGTTACTCTCAAGGTTCAAATAGTTACAGAAATAGAGTAACTCCTGTCTCATAATCCTCAAAATGGATAACAACAGACTCTGACGTGAAATGTATACATTAGTTACAATTTAGAGTGATAAAAATGTTGCTTTGCATCATTTCCATGATAAAAGCACTATTGTTTCCTTAACGCATTTCTTGATTTACAATTCAATAAAACACCAAAAGAATGATTTTAAACTAAAAGTCGCTGCTATTCATATTACAAATTTCCATCACGGCGCTCTTGCTTGCTTTATATTTTACTTCCAAACATCATAATTGACATCCATATTACCTATATCGATAAGCATCTCCTGTTCCCTTTATGCCCAAGAATCTTCCCCATTTTTATTAGCATTGTTCCGCATCTCTCAGTTCTCGTATTTATGACCGTTTTATTGGCATAAGGGGTCGAGAATCTGGTGATTTCCGAAGTTAATGGCGACTCCGTAAAACTGGATAATGCTCGCCATTATTAGGGATGTCGCATTTATGTTTAATGTCGCCAAGGCGCTGCTCTTCAAGGAGAAGACATCAGGCGAGCGAAATCGTTCCGCTGTCCAAAAGATGATGTTTTCGTTGATGTGAATTCAAATGAGACACTTCACTTTTTACAATTTTGGGCACACTCCTTCCCTGCCAGAGCAAAATCATTTTTGGGAAAGAGGGGGGTTAAGCAGAGGCTGAACAAGCGAGATGTTTTAATGAGGCTCATAAAAAGAGGCGGAAGGCTCCTCTCTTATACAGAGGAAGAATATGTATTATGTCGGATATGGCATTTAGTATTAATGCGATCAAGCAAATTTCATGCGGGGTTTTGACAAAATGCGTCGTACATCGTTTTTCAAGATTAAAGATGCGCCATTAGGATTTAAATGTGAGGAAATTAGATTGTTCCGCTGTGTGATAAGAAAATGTGTGATGGAAAATTTTGATTTTGTAAATGACCTCTAATGCATTTTTTTCCCTTTAGAAAAGATTTTGTGAAAAATATCACCAAGACATACCAACTCATTATTATTATTATTATTTCTTAGAAACTTTCATATTATATAAATACATTACTCGAAATCTTTTTCTGGAAATATTAAGTAAAAAATTTGAGCAGTTCTGGAGAACTTTCCTAAAAATGAAATGTAAAGTTCTGAGATTTCATTATCTTGAAAGAAAGAAATCCATCCTTAAGATACACATCAAACCAACAAGACATAGAAATTATTCCCTGAGAAAATTAAAATACATCTGGTAATTTTATTATTAAAGCACACATAGTTATATTTTTGAATGCCAGAATGAATCTTAAGTTTCCACAGCCATTCTCTCAATTTTCTTGCCTTTTCTTTCTTTGCTGCTAAATATGTAATGGTTCTGACAATTATATAATTATCACTATAAGGTATACGTAAAAACAATACCATATAGTTAAAATATTTTGCTTATAATTTCATAGTCTTATTTTTTATAAAGAATATAATCAAAAAAATTTGCATTTAGGCTTAAATTATAAATTATTAGAATAACTAATAACCAACATGGACGTTTGTAAACTTATCTTACCAAGAATATATATTGAGGGTATTTCAGTAATATTAAATTCCAAGATTTATACATTTATTTAAAAAAAATAGATAGAGCATTTATTAAAAAGTAGATCTAATTAATAGTACTTAGAAAATAAGTTTAAATAAGTTATGCAATGTTAAAAAGCTAATTTGTATATTTGTCGTCAAACGCTAATTTGTATATTTGAGTCTTCTTAATTCTTAGATTGAAAGCGATTTATTAAAGTAAATTAAGTTAGATTCAACATGAGCTGAAAATTAAATATGGAATAATAAGAAGGAATTTACATAACGGAAATTGTTATTATTTGTGTTAAAAGGAAATATAGTAGAAAAAACTTCTTAAAGTAACTGTTATAACATATAGTATCTCTCTCTCTATATATATAAGATTGTATATAGCTTTAGATAATTATCTTAATAATTGTTCAAATTATGTTTAGAAAGATTTTTAGAACATATTCATAATAATGTTAATGTCATAATGTTTGTTGATTTTACGAAACACAAATAATTCTTAGATATTTTCCAAATAAAAATAATCAGTTTAGGATCTTTTATTTATTATATAATTTTCTAGTCGGAATAGAATAAAATATCTACCTCATATTCAAAACAATCTTTTTAAAGTTACATGATACTTTTAATTAATCTGCGGAGTTGCTAAGGCTCTAAAGAATTTGTAATAAGTTCCTAATGAAAATGCAGCTGCACTCGTTCTGAGGAAAAAAGAATTCTCATTTCACTAGACACGAAATATATTAAGAATTTAGAACTTGTAATAAAGGAAAACTTTTTTAAAAAATAAGAAAAGCAATGTAAGCATATTTAATTCTTCAGGAGAGCGGTTATTACTGGGACGATGATATAAAATTTTCGAAATCTCGAAAGTATTCCCATTTCTAGGGAAGCTAAATGTGAGATACGCGAAAAATTGCACACCTGCCAACAGGAATCACACATACAATATATCTTGGTGGTTTTCATTTCCGGCAGCATGGTGAAAAGTTTAATACAAGCGCGTGAGGAAAATTTTGAGAACTGTTAAAAATATATCGCGTAGGAAATGTAGTGGTAAAAATATCGACTAGGCTTTTTTTTCGCATGTGTACCGTTTTTTCTTACCGTATGGTTTCCAAATCCTTTTAAGTCTTTGCTTTCACGATACCAAAATCGCCCGTGGGAATACCCAGAATGGACCTGCATCTTTATACATTTTGGAAATAAAATAAATCTTCGAAAAAGAAATATGTGGGCAGTTTAGCTTGAAGTTGCCGATATGATATTTATGTAAAGTGTTCACTTGTATAAAAAAGTATGATGAGAATGGGTTGGATCTCAGTTCTAAGAGATGATCGCTTTGTTTGAGAAACAGGTATTACAATAAAATACCCAAATATATTGAATAATTGATAAAAAAAAATTACTGATATAATTTGTTAGTTAAATCTATTGTAATATATATTGTTTTTATTTTCAAAGTAGTGTAGATCTTCCAACAAGATATTTATTTGATTTTTTCTGGGGATTTTGGAAATTATGGTGAATAAATTGTTTTATTGGAAAACACTTTCCCTATTTTCTTTAACACTTGATTTAGCATATCCCTATTTCTATAAAAGTAGTCAAAATGACCCCTCCCTGTATTTAATTAGAAAAAATATAAATTGATCTATCAATTATGAAGTTAAAGTAGAAATTTTTGTATATTTTCAACATGTTTGTTGAGGTGTGGTGTGATGAAAAAGAAGTTCATCTGTGTTTATTTTCTAAAAAAGAGTTTATTTTCTAATCTAGGTCTACAAGACCATCTATTCTTCTACCAAAACTTTGACTCCCACCTTTTCTTATTAATAACCTATTATAGTTTCTATTTGACTGACTTTAGGCTTCGTCTTCTTGCTTCATATTTACATAAATTTTTCTAACACATACTTGTATCTATATTTATACTTATATCTATCTGCGCCCCTATCAAGCCGTTACATATTTAAATATAAATGTATGTATTCTCAGCAATATTTATTCGAATGGTCAAAATGACTTCTTCGGTAAAAGTAGGTATACTATATACATTCCTCCGAAACTAGAAAAAAGAAAAAGATAATATTTGCGATTTTCTGTCTTATAAATGTAAGAAAAAATAAATTTACATAGTCTTATAAAATGAGGCAGCAATTTTCTTGAAGAAAATTAAAAAAAAGTTTTCTCAGAAGAGTCAATATGACCCCTTGGAAAATCTTGAGTTAAATAGTAGTTTTCCTGATTGTTTATGAAAATTTTAAAAATTTCTATATGTACAGAGTTATCAAGAAATAAGTTACCTAATTCAGAGGGTTCTAAAATGCGTTCTATTGATCCAAAGGAGATAAAATTTGAACTACAGATTATTGAGATGATTCGCTTCACATTTATTAAATAAAAAATAGAATAAAAATGTACAGTTAAGTGAAGTTGTAATACACACAAAACCATTTAATATGGTTTATAATTATTAAATAAAGTAAAATTAGAATTGCTCAATATGTCCTCCTTCATTTTCAGCAATATGCTGTAATCGGAGAACCATATTTTCTATAGATGACCGGAAAGAGTATGTCGAAATATTAAGTATATGGCGCTGAACGTAGTCTTTCAGATCCGGTAGAGATGATGACATTTGACGGTAGATTATGTCCTTTCCACATAGCCCAACATAGCCCAATAGCCCCACAACCAAAAGTCAAAAGGGGTAATGTATGGCGAGCGAGGAGGTCATGCTTTTGGGACATGACGGCTGATGACTCGTGCTTCTGTGAAACGCTGTATTAACAATCGCTTTACACGACGATCTATATGAGGTAGTGCAAAATCCTGCATGAAAATGATGTCTTGAAGGCATCCATGCTGTAGAAGAGTTGGGAATAAAAAATTCCTCAGCATATCATGGTACCATCGTCCTGTGACGGAACAGTTTTGAATTCCATTTGAAATGATCTATTCATAGAAATATGGGCCAATGACAAAGGTAGCTGTGAACCCACACCATACTGTCACTTCTTTCAGGGTGCAAGGGTTGTACCTGGATAATGTGAGGGTTTTCCTGTATCAAAGTTCGACAGTTGTAGGTGCTAACTTGCCCCTTGAGGCAAAAGTGAGTCTGATCACTCCAAAGAATGTGTCATGGCAAAGTTGTGTCAACCACCATTCGAGCAAGGAACTGAAGTGCTAGAGTTTTACGGACCTCGTAAGTCCCCGTCCTACAACAGGTGCACAGACTGATTTTGTATGGATAAAAATGCAATATCTTCCGTCCGATTTTTCGTAAATTGAATACGGCATATCCAGAACATGGAAACAATTGGCAAACTCACACAATTATGCGGCGACTGACTGCTAACTTCAACAAGCAGGGTCGCAACATTTTCAACGCCGGAAGGCAGGATTTTTTTTTTTTTTTTTTTTTTTTTCGTCCTCTACCAGGAAGAATGCTAAGTTGCCCAGTTTTTTCTCAAATTTCTGCATCATCCTGCGTAGGGAACCTGGAGATATTGGATGTCTTCATATCTACTTCAGAGGAAAAAAAATTCCTTTAGAGCTGCAATAGAATTTTATTGGTTTGGGTAGAACAATTTAACCAGTAGCGCTTTTTCTTGCAACTTAGGCATGACGAACAGAGAAGAAACTAATGTTCGTACAGAATCTGCTTTCTTTTTATGAAAAAAAAAATAGTAATAGACATGCGCTGTAACGCAAATTATGTTTCACATTTTCAATATATGCATATAAATGCCATTTGTGTTACAGCGTCATCTATTGGTGAATTTTTGTACTATTTTTTTAAAATGAATAAATGTAAAGCACATAATCTGAATAATCTGTAGTTCACATTTTATCATATTTATGCATATAGAGTGCATTTTAGAGCACTCTGAAGTAGATAACTTATTTCTTGCTAACCATGTATTATAAACAATTAAAAAATCAAATAAATCTTTTAAAATTCATTATATGATCATATTAACTTTGAAATTGTCGATAAGATATTTTGTTAAGAATTTCTTTGTATTATGAAATATTCGATATCATCAATATGGAGCTAAATAATAGGGAGAAGACGGTTAGTATGAAAACTAGCAATTCTTATTAAAATCCTCCAATGTAATATAATATAACCCTTTTAAACTGTTAGTTATTTATGTTATGACGTTCATTTTGATTTATTCTTATGCATTCGATTATCATACTTTTAATTTGATAATATAGCTTGAGTGAATAATTTTTATACTTCCCGAAGAAAATAACTATTAGTGATAGTAATTAAAATGCTACATTGTAGCAATATAAAAATGTCAAATTTCGTGCATTCAATGTCTTTGAAGTTTTATGAACTGCTTATAAGGACAACTAATATGATATAGAAAGATATATTTCCCCTTCAAAATAAAAAATCGTGTACATATCGTACATATCTTTCGTATCTACGTATACTTCGTATATTACGTATTTTTCCTATCGTATGTATCTACGTATAAAAATCGTACGTATCTACGTATAAAAATCGAACTCATCTTTGGTATATCTTTTCTTTAAAACAGAAAATGAATAGAATTCCTATTTCTTTCTAAAATTTCCATGTTTCTTAGCATTTCTCCCCATTTTCCCCAGCATTTCTCCTATTTTTCCCTAAAAATTCCCCTATTTTTTCCTAAAATATTCACAATTTTTTCCTATTTTACAGTAAAATTTTCTCTATTTCTAAAATTTCCTCTATGTTTCTTAGCATTTGTCTCTATTTTCCTCAGCATTTATCCTGTTTTTCCCTAAAATTTGCCCTATTTTCCCTAAAAGTTTCACTATTTTTTTTCCTATTTTACAGTAAAATTTTCCCTATTTCTTTCTAAAATTTCCTCTATGTTTCTTAACATTTATCCCCATTTTCCCCAGCATTCCTCCTATTTTTGTCTAAAATTTTCATTTTTTTATCTATTATATTTTATCCATTATATTTGCTATGTGTATCAATTGTATCAATCTTCAGTTTCATCTACATTTGGATTCAACATTAGCTGTCTAAAATTTAGCAATTTTTATAAATTAATATCAGACATTTATAGTAAAAGAATTCCTAGATTTTCAAAATTTCCAACACGTGCATTACTTTGCAAATTTATGTTAACAGAAGTTCTTTCAACTTACGAAAATCTTCATGAAATTCGATCATCATTTCAACCAGTTGAACTTACTTTTCACTGAAAATTGAAAAGAACATCATTCATCGACAAAGATTAGCACGATGCTCTATGAAACTTTTCTGCTTCAAAAATGGGAGGGAATAAAAGAAAGATAAGAAAAAAAGGAAGGGAGGGAGGGTAGCAAGAATAAAGCGTGAATTCGCACCTGAGGACCGGCTTCTTTTTTGCAGGTGCCATCGCTGCAGGGCCTCATTAATGGCGGAAACTCGGAACCCATTAGAATTTTTAATGCCCTTTCCTCTTTGCACCCAGACTATCAAGTTAATGCTTGCAGCTTCCCGGCCAAAGGGAGTAATTTTTGCCCGATAAAAATCAAAGTGGTAGGGGCAGATCACGGACTTGTGGAGGTCATTTGTGGGCTTTTCTTCTCATAAACGCGCCTGCTCTTCTACGTTCACAGAAAAGTGATAAAAAGAGATACGGGAAGTAAAAGAGTTGTAGAAAAGGTTATTTAGAAGAAAAATCGATTTTTATGCTGTTCATCAACTCAGAATTTCTATATTTCTCCCCCTGTTTTTCTTCTGAGCATTATCTTGCAGTCTTTCTGCAGAATGGATTGTGGTGTATGAATTTACCAAAGGGAATTCTTGCGTCTTTAAAGATAAATTCTAAGTAGTTGATTTTCTTGAGTATATGCATGGTATTTGACATTTTAAAAGACTTCCTATATTTTGACAGACACAAGAATCTTAAATATTTGAATTATATTCCATAATGTGGATTTACTTTATGCCTATTATTCTAAATTCTCGCAATTCAAATTTTTAATAGCAGGATGACACAAAACAGTTGTACGTTTTAATTTGACTGTAATTGTCTTGTCAAATTCAATAGGAATAAATAATCTGAATACAATACAAAAATATACTTAAAATGTTGTGTATATATAGAGAAAATATTCGTTTCAATTATCCTTAGGCGTATAAGCAAAGTACAATAAATGGTTTATTTCATTTTCATGGAGAGTATTTCTCATGCGTAATCTCAATTTACTTCGCTATTAGAAGCATTAATTGTAGTTGAGACGGAGACTACGACACATTCAAATGAAATGAAGATTCAAAAGAAGATTTAGATAAACATATACAAATAAAGCTTGTTACAATCGAATTCATATTAATGATTGCAAATATGCTTGAGAGTATTTGATTTGAAATGGACAGCCAAATGATTGGCTTCACCAATACTCACGGGAAATCAGATTGGATATTTGAAAGATCCGATTTCAAAGCATTCAAAATTTTCCTTTATTGTTGCTGAAATTTTCTTCTCTTTATAGTTGGCAAGAAATTCATACCCATTAGTAAACTAAATGTCTAATTTTTTTTTTTCTATATGCTGAATGATTTTATAAAGGAAAAAAGAATATAACTTTTACATTCCCATACGAAGTATTGTAATTTTCGAAAAAATTCAAGATTTTGACCACATCTCACCGATTTTTTTTTTTTTTTTTTTTTGTGATTGAAAGATGTGAGTGAAGGAAAGACTGTGTCTTTGAAAGACACAGTTTTGTATAATATCTTTCAATCTGTGAATAGGATAACTCAAAAAAGACTTTCAGCTAGATGGATGAAATTTAGTAGGTGGACTTGCTTTCAAATATGAAGATTTCTATCAAGTTTAGTACGAAGTTCATTCATAGAAAGTGTTTTTGTATGGTTCTTTGAGTGCAAGTGAACGTCAGAAGTACAAGATGCATTGAGATGAATAGATACAATACTGTACATAGGTTTGTCATCTAGAATATTGATTCTCACCAAATTTTGAACCAAATATGTCAAATGGGTGTCCACTTACCGGTCTGTACTTTCGTAAAAATGTAAACGCAGTAACACATAAACAAAATGATTTTAATTCATAAAATGTGGTATACAATCTTGTAACTATATTTGCAGCTCTACGTCAAATTTTAGTTTCAATCGATAGATAAAATAAATAAACAAATAAAAAAAAATGAATAAATTAAATAAACCGCCTAAAATATAAATTAGCATCTTTACTTAATAACAATGCAAGATTCATACCATAGATCTAGATTTCGTCAGCATTTTTCGTCAATGCTATTAAAGCTATTGATCTTTCCACAAGTCCGCAAATTTATGCGAGGGCAAGGGGATATGACTTTAATGGAGATTATTCTAATAAATTTCTGGATTCCATCGGTTTCTAATTCATATGCAGTAAAATTTAATTTAATAGTTGCATTTTAAAATCTGATATCAAAATAAATTTAGCGAAAAATTACAAAACACATTTTTTTTTTATTACATAGATAAATTCTCCGATTAAAGAAATTTTCATTTCTCTATTTTGTACAAAGAAAAACGAAAAACGATTTAGGTTAAATTCAGTATTAGAAATTAATTTATTTGTTAGATAAATTTAAAAAAAATAAGAAAAGTATGTTATTTATTCATTATATTTTAATAAATTAATAATAAGAATCATTTAGATAAATAAAGAAAAAGAAACTTAGTGTATTAAACTTGTCTATGAAAATGTGACTAAAAAATGTTAAAATAAATATTTAAACTTAACAGCTAATGGTAAAAATGCATTCAAAAATGAATTAACTGATTTTTAGCGAAGAAACTATTTAAAATCAGAAGTAATTAGAAAGTGGATTTCTTTACTTAAAAGATCAAAAAGAACATTTTTTTTTAAATCTTGAATTTTCTATGTGCCACTTCATTTTAATTAAACAACAATGTTTTCTCTACAGCGTTTATAGCAGTCCTTTGGTACTGAGTGGAAGACATTTAATTAAATCATAACTTTCAAAGTACCTCATTATATAAATATAGCATTAGCATAAACTCAAGATGACTTTCTTTAAATGTGTATAAACAAAATTGATTAATTTTCTCTAACGATAAACGACACTTGGGAAATGGTGGTGACACTTCAAAATAGCTTTAATTCTTTTCCTTTGAAGATGTTTTCTCTCAGAGCAAATTTTCACTTAATGTTCTTCTCTGCAGTCAGATAAAAACAAATCTGACTAAATGAATTCCGTTTCAGAGAAGTTTATATTATTCTTATAAAAGGCGAAGGAGGAAGTTAGTAGGGATATATTGAAATGTTTATTGAAATGTCTTCGAAATTATTGCCTCGTTTAGAGAACTCATTTCGAAGAAATATATTTTTGTCTAATATAGAATAACAAAATATAAAATCAATATTTTTTTTTCATGTTAATAAAATTTACTCACTCAATATTAAGGTTGATTTTTTTGATCGAGAGAGTAATATATTTCAGAAGTTGATATGTATTCATGTGCAATGCATTTCTGTAAAATTATAAATAAGAAACAATTTGAAAAGACAGGATTAACTCGAAAATATAAAGAAATATTTCTTCTATAGGATTAAAAGAATAATATTAACTTTACAAAAATTAGTAACGTTAACAAATTAATATATATACTTTAAAATATTTTTGCTTCCTATAATAAAAAAATGGTAGAAATGTTTTTATTAAATTTTATAAATTTAAATTTCACGCAATTGTATCTTATTATCTTAGAAATTGATTTTTGAGAAATACTTTTTATGCAACTACGAATGATAGCAAAATAAGACAAAAGTAATTAACATAATCGTGCAGTTCCTTAATATTGTAGTTGTGTGCCGAAAGTGAGAATATGTCTTAATTACAATTAGGATAATTTACGAAAATAATCATGAAATGCATGCAATTACATAGGATCATAAAGTGTAATAAACTATTTGAGTAAATTTTCGTAGAGTTCAATTAAAAGCAACGATACCTTGCATTCCTTTCTAATCAGACTTCTCATAAAAATGTATTTTGTTCGTGAAATCAAAATACTTATTCATTAATACCATCATAAAAATTTTCTCTTGATGATACAATAAATACAAAATTTCAAAAGCTTTAACTGAACCGTAGCTAATCATGTCAATAGTTATTTCATGCACTTTCCTTTCTCTTCGCTACAAAAACTATTGTCAAACATGGAGAAACTTGAATTTTAAGGTTTGCAATTTTAAGATTTGCCAATTGAAGAATGCTAATATTCAAACCAATAAAATTTACCAATAATCAAAACATCATGCTTAAAATATTAAAAATTCAATAATATTCTTAAAGATTATTAATTTATATCTAAAATTATTTTCTGAACATACTACGTTATTTATTTCAATAATTTCTATTAAAAAACATCTAATAATAATAATAATAATCAAAAAATATGATAATGACTTTTAAAACGGAAATATCAATAAATAAATTAAATTCAAGTGCTAAATAGTTTTCTAATTTTTATTTTTTAAAACTTGTGATTAAATATGCCATTATTTCCTATATTATCAAGTCAGTGATATAGGGCAGATATATGCATTATACTTTAAAAATATGTTTAAAGGAGAAAAAAAATTAACTTTAAGAGGTTTTCTTTTTGAATAATTGTAGCGCATTGCAATAAAAAGCATTGGAATTGAAATAGTGTTTCTTAGATTGAAGGAAGATTTAAGTATACAATTAAAATTTTATTACTTTTACGTGAGGGAGATTCACAATACAAAATCAAGAATGCTTAGATAGTGGCAAATAATGTTGTTATTTTGTAAGGTGGCAGAGATATATCTGCCCTATATCAGAGATTTCTTCAAGTTAAGTACGCTTTGATATTCGAACAAAAAGGCAGTCGGAAGTTTCCTTTAGAGCTAAAAAGAACTGATATAACCTATTTATAAATTATGTCTGAAAATAAATGGGATGAATCATTTTACAACCAAATAAAAATTATTTTACCTTCGGAAACATTTCCCGATGAAAATATTGTAAAAATTCAGTAATTTAATGTTTTTTCCATTCTGAAATTTATTAAAATATTGAAAATTCACCGCGCATTAATCGATTCAAAATCTTTTTCAGAGAAAACATTTTAGCTAAAAAGTCAGCACATATACAATTATTTATGCATCTGTAATAAAAATTTAAGAAAATTAAAAATAATAAAACATTCCTGAATTAAAAATGCAACATTTGTATATAATTACATTTACATTATAAGAACATTTAAATTCATGTAACAATGTGAAATTTTTAACAAAACATTATTTCTGAAATGCAGGAAATAAAAATGTTTAATACATATAAATTTATTTACTTTTAAGAAACAGATTAAATATTTTTAGATTAATTACTTAATGTATGGTAATTCAATAACAAGTTATATAGTGATGTTTGCTGCTAGAAAATAATAGCAATAAATTCATTTTAATTATATCCCGCCATGAACTTAGGGAAAGATTCACGTAACTTCTAACATTTATCATTTTTTTTTTTCTAAAAATCAGTTGCGAAAATTCAGAAATTCAGCAGTAACGGAGATAACGAGATTAGTTTAGAAACACAGTTTTATAAAAACAATATTTTATTTAACCCACTTGTTAAACCATTAAATACTTTTATTTGATTAAAAGTGTTTGACTTAGAAATTATCTTTCTTCCAAATGCGTATTAACTATTTGTATTGGGGAAACTGATGTGATTAAAACTGATGCCAGAGAATAAATATAAATGATAGAACTGCTGAAAATTTTATTAAAAATTTAGCCGAGTAAACAGATTATAATTAGAGTATTGTTAATCAAACTTATTTCTATGAATAAATGATAAAATAATACTTCTTTGAAGATGCCATTATCGAAGATAAAGTGTTGAATATAAGATTCAGCAAAAATTCATTTAATTTGCGGTTCTGTTATAAATTACATTTGACGTCTTTGTTTATACTAGTGGTTATCAAAGTATACGTCTTTACACCTAGGTCAAGCTCAATTTTCTGCCATAGTCTCCTGATAAATTACATACTTTTATCAAGGCTTTTTTATACATATTTTTGATTCTTTGCAGGATACGATATCAAGCTTTAGTGGTGTTACGATGGAAGTACAAGAGGACTCCGATTTAGGGACCTTATAAAAGCAAACTCAAATGCTCTTGAAAAAATAACCTCATGTCTCTGGTGCTCTTTACATTTCTTAAATCATCAGGAAGCTGAAAAAGAATAATGCGTCCTAGATGCCTGATACTTTCGTCACACCAGTATGCAGTTAGTACGAATACTTGATGGTAGTTTTAATAGTGAAAAAAGATGAATTTACAGCTCAAAGCTCTTATTTCATAAAATTTCATTCGTTTTGCCCTTCATTATTTAAATGAAGTCGGATTTTTAGCAATCGACGCCAAAAAAAAAATAATAATAAAGCAAGAAATAAACAAGACTCATATAATTATTTCATTTTTCGATTGCAGAAAAGAACTATCGAATTAAAGATTTATGGAACAAACCATTCAATATGTATTAAAATGTTGTTCAATAATTTTCTGTGAAATCGAGAATAAGATCGAAATATTTTTTTTTTTTTTTACCTCATCTATCAAGAATGACTGATCTTTTAGCAAAAAATTTTGTGTTGGCGTTTGATATAGCGCGACGTGGAAAAAAAATCAAGATTCAGCAATGACATCGAGAATTGGTGGTTAAACTCAGTGATTTCAAATATTTAAATTAGTAGAATTCAGTGCCGGTGTCCTCGCCTGGGGGTAGCGCGTCTTCGCTTTGATCTAGGTGTCCCGGATTCGAGTTCTGTCTCGGGCATGATGGTTCTTTACGCTGTGTTCTGTCTGTGAGGTGTGTGAAAGAGCCCCCCCCCAATCCCTATAAAATGGGGCTGTGCAAGTGAGTGTCATCTTCATATGAGCTGGAAGTCTGTCCTCGGGTGCTCAAGGGCCTTTATTCTCAAAAGTCACTGCATTCCTCTTTCCGTTTTAACGCGAACATGACATCATCTTCAGTAGAATTTTGGCTAAGGCATCATCCTCATTAAGTATTTGCATTCAAAATAAAAATATATTTGCCGATCGAAACTTTAAGAAATTAAATATAAAAATATTCTTTTATACAGAAACTAGCTACAGAGGGATAAAAAAAAATGTATTATATTTTACGGACAACTGTTTCTTATCAGTTGATTTAATTAAGATACGCTAAAAATTTCCCCATTTGTAAAAATGAATTTAAAAAATAATACGCTCTTATTATCAGTATTGTACTATAAACTTACGTCGCACCAAACATAAATTGGTCATATTCTTGCAATTTATTAGAGTATTTTCCATATAGATAAAAAAATATATATATAATTTGAAGTACATAGACATTTGCTTCATAATATATAAAAAAAAAATCTCAATCTTTGCAAAATCTAATTTTGAAAACTAGGGTAAAGGATATCTTTATAATTAAGTAGCTTATTTTTACATTTAACAAATTCATACAAATTTCGTCTTTAAAAAATACTGCTAGTTTCATTAGTTATTGCAAGTTAATATTTTTTCTCACATTTTATAACTATTTTAAAACAAATGGAACATATTTTTAATTAAATACGCTTGTTATTTGCCGTTTGCAGACGAACATGTGGAACTTTTATATCTTATAATGGAACAGATATTTCCTTTCTCTAATGCTGAATTTCTTTTTCTTTATATTTCTTCTTTTCTTCCTATATCTTTTCTTAAATCTACATTTTTTTTATGAAACATGTATTTATAAATTTGCTGAAAAATTTATAAATATGCAAAGCATTTTTTATCATTTTTTTAATTTATAAATACACAGAACATATTTACAATACAAAAGTTTTTTTTTTTTTCCGAAATGCTTTGTATTGTAAAATTCATACAAAAGGGAGTGAAGGTTTTTAATGAGATTCAAGTATTCTCTGTATTAAAAAAGTAATCAATTTGTTATATTTTTTAATGTTCAGTAATTATATTACTACTCTGTATCTGTTTTGATAACATTTAATAAGAGATTCTTCTATTATAATAAACATTCCATATTAAAATAGAAAAAATGTCACTGCCAGATGTTTTGTCCTATTATTATAATTTCTTTATGAGGTTCAATTTTTTTTTTCTAACATTTTTATACTTTTTTTTCCTAAGAACATATTTTTTTTGTAAAAGGCGGGTTTTTTTTTTTAAATCTATGTTCATCTGACTCATATTAATAATAATGTCTCTTCTTGATAAAAAAAATAATAAAAAATACGCATTTAGATAAAGATAATATTTCAAGAAAAAGTTTTAACTTAAATTATGCAAACGAAATTAGCCAGAAACTGGAAGATTGTTATTTGATGTAAATATTATACATGCATTTAGCTTACATGAGTTACTTATCTTTGTTCTCAATACCGTCATTTATTTGTTTATTTTATGAGTGAATTCAAAATGATCTTCAAAATATATAGTTAAAAAAAGATTATAAAATTATATTATGTTCTTAATTTCAAAAAAAAAAAAAATCACCAAAAGTTTACCCTTAGAATTCCGGTAGAAAAGTTTAAAAAAATAGCTTTGTGATATAAAAAAAAAAATCATTTTGAAATATAGATCACGTAAAGAAACGTGGTATAAAGAAAAGAATCTAAAATGTTTTTCATGTTCTTCCGTGTCATTGCTTATAAAATGTTAAGAGAATACATAGAAATATTCATTTTCCTACTCAATGAAATATTACACAAAATAATTTTCTGCCGAGCAGTGGAAGTTGACAATTATTGCACAAGAGGGACACATAAATATGAGCCTTATCTTCAAGCTCCCAAGCAAAAAAAATGTGCATAAAAACTCACGCTCAAGAGCCAGAAAGTATTATCGGTTAAACGATGTGATTCCGTTTTATTTTTCTCTTTTGTTTGGCTATAAAGACATCTTAAAACTTGATGTCATGATTAAGAATCACTTAAGCCTTTTTTACTCGTCATTATTTTTTCATTTGAACATTAGAACAATTCAAAAGTTAATACTCATTTTTACGGAGTGTAAGAAAATCCTTTACATTCATTGCTGTACATAAAGCTTTTTTCAGATAATTTCGAGAATTTCTTTAATTTCTTAATAATGGATAACTTTAAAAAATAAATAATATTTTTTTCAGAGTCTAACAGTTAAGGATAGGATAATAAAGCAAAATGCATAAATGTTAATTAATTTCTTCATTAAATACCCTTTTTATTATGTAAAAGTTAATAAAGGTTTGATGATAATTGATTTCTAGTTTCTGGGTTTATTTATGAAATTAAAATAAATCAGTATGAAATAAATACCATAATTAAAATTTCTGTTAACTTATGTTACTCTTATCGGTAAGAACTATAATGGTTTGGAATATTACTTTCTAGTTACATAGTAATCATTCTTATTATGTGTTTCAAATAATCTATTTTTTTTTACTTTCTCATTACAAAGATTATTAAAAAACAGATCTCTTAGAATACTGGAACACCCTAGTATCTTTTTCAAAAAATACGAAAAATGCCCCATTCTAACCTTTAAAAAATTTCAATGACAAGTCATTCTTTAGGAGTTGATATGTAAAGAAGGACCTCGAAATCTGATGGCTACTAAAGAAATGCATGCTCGAACATTCTTCGGGAATTCTCATGTCGAATCTCTCTGTCTCCCAAATTCATCTGTTAGAACATGGCTAAGAAAAAAAGCATAGGAAATGGATATTCAAACTACCTCACTTAATGAAAGGGGAATGGGATTTTATAGATATATTCAGACATCTTGGGTATTGGCCGTGGTTTCAATAAATGGACGTTTGGGGCCTATCAACATTGTTAGAATTAACATGAGGAAAAACAATTTATTTCAAAGGTAGCTTTTGAAAATGCTACGAAATTTTAAGTTGAATATTTTAAGATTTATCACAAGTATATGTACAATCATTTGAATGTTACTGAATAAATGTCTTAAATTGGAAATTTATAGCTAATAACTGGAGCAAAAAAATTAAATAACAGATGTTATTTTAAAAAGAAAAACCCATTAATCTAAAATATGAAGTAACATTTTGTTAAATGTTATTTAATTTAGTAGTTTGTTGTAATAAAATAGCTTGGTAATAATTCATCAAGCATATGGTAAGTCCATTATACAATACAATTTCAGATGTTTAATGTTCTGTATTAGATAGGTTATCACAAGTATTAGTATAAGGGGCAAAAAATTAAAATCTGTAATCAAGTCTCTGTATTTGTAATTGATGTCTATTTATTTTGGTTGTGTGTCATTAACTTTTTAGATATATTTGCCTTTAAATAAATCCATGCCTGCTTCTGTCATTTAAACAATATAATTAAAGATATTAAAAGGTTAAGGTTAAAAAGTAACTATTAAGATTAAGAAATATTCTAATATTTGATAGCTAATAACTTCTTTCATCTACCATGCTTTTTATCTGAATTCTGAGAATCTGAAGCAAGTATTTAATCTTAGACAAGATGGTAAAAAGCAAGTAATTGCAAGAATTTTCCAAGAAACAAGCAAGTATTTCAAGTGGTGTTTAGAATAAACCCCACAAGTTCCATACTTCCCAAAACTTTGGCACTTAATTTTAAGAAACAAAGAATTTCTCGAACTAGAAACGTTATCCTGAAAGAATCCCTTTAAGAGTGGTGCTCAACAAACAGTAACGTATATGAACTTTTTCGTCCATCGAACGAAGTGTAGCGAGCGATACGCTGTTCTAATTAAATTTCATCTCACGACACATTCTTGTAACATTTCATGTATAATTCACAACCGAAAAAAATTGCATTTCATTACATTCTACAAATAGCAGTAGCGAATTCCACATTTTCGCAACAAAGTTCCTTTGCCGAATGCGTAGAGAGAATAATTAATCTATTTAGAAATAAAGCAAATCTGGAAAATTTAGGAAATTCAATAAATGATAACTACATTTTGAATTCTCTTTACAGAATTTGAAGTGAAATCTTGAAGCAAACACAAAATCTCAATTAAATCTTAACGCTTGCCATTCTCTTAAATTATTAGCACAAGTGAAGATAAAATAACGAATCACAGGAATTATTCCGCAATCGTATTTGAGGAATCAGAAATATTTCTAATTAAATAGGAGTTTATTAATGAACAGCTTTAAAGTAATTTTTGTTACTTTATTCTCTAAATTCAATATGTCACTGTTTTCAAATTAAATTATCTTCACTCGAATTGCTGTATCCAAATTGTCAACAAGAAAAGTAAAATTTAATCAGAAATGTATTAAAGTAAATGTGTAATTACTAACTTATGTTTCATTAACTTTTATCACCATTTTCCAATTAACATGTTGTTATTATAATATGAAAATATTGTGAGTAAATTTTATCAAAACATTTTATTGAAGCTAAAGTCTTATTTGCAATCAGATTGTAATATCTATGTATTGCTATATGTGTTTACAAAATATTATATATTGCTAAAGATCCGTTTGTTTCATAGAAAATTCCATATGTTTTAAGACATTTTTATTTACCAGTGACGATAAATAAAAATGTATAATTATTCTACAGAATTATTCTATATATATATCACATATTTTGTTCTTTCTTAAAGCAAAACTCAGAAGAATAAACTTATCGTTTAAATTAAAAATTTATAATGCACATAAGAATGTGCAAAATTTGTTTGAATATAATTACTTTCTATTAACCTTTATTCTTCATATAATTTTAAATCACTTAATGAATATTCATCTTAATTATTCATAAATGATCCGAAATAATTAAAATAAAAATCTTGGCTTTTTAACGCAATTCATGCCAATAATTACATTGAGAGATCCGTTTTATGTACCAAAATGTTCAGCATTAATGGCATAAGCTCAGATAAATTATTTATCCTCTAATATAACTTATTGTATTGAATTTTTATAAAACCTGCAATTATTTTAGCTTTAAAAAATATTGGAACTGATTAATAAGATCAGGTCGTATCAACTATACAAATTGTATAGATTTATTTAAAATTCTGATAGCAAGAACATGACTGTAAATATTTGCGCATTTTTCGATTAATTTTTTCGTTTCATAAAAAGATTAGCAAAAAAAATTATATGAATATATTTAAAACAATTAATTAAAAAATTTAATAGCTTTATGTATTTAATTCCTAGCATTTATTTTAAATTGTTTTAAAAGAGACTTATTTTTTATGCATGTATCTCAGGAAAGGATATCACTTTAATAGGTAAAATGGTACTACTTAAATAAGTAAAAAAAGAGCATATAAAATGAGCTCAATTCATTTTATAATTCGATTAGAATATAACAAAGAAAACTCAAGGAATAAATACAATAATGCAATATGATATATGATAAATACGATTCAGGGGTATTATTTTAGTGCTATTAGAGATTAAACTGCAGAAATAACTCACAAATTTATTATTATTTTTAGTTAATATGGGGCAGCTTTAATCGATTCTGCCTCATAAAGAAATGAAGGAATGCAGTTTATCAATGCTTTGAAAAGTGAATCAAATTTTTGCATTTTAAATAATAAAACGCATACATATCCTAGATAAACACATAAAAGTTAAAACATTAGCTTGATGGCATATCCAATAGTAGCACGTTTTTTTAATTTTATGATATTTACATTAAAATCCCTTTAAAATAAAATATGTATTTAATAAAAAATTGGAACCTTAAAAGGAAATGTGAGAATCATCATTTAACCCATTAACCTCTAACATTAGAGTTGGCATTATATAATATCGAAAAATAAAATAGTAATATTAGGCATAAGACTGAACATTATTTGAAAGAAGTATGCATACTATAGGTTTTTTCATATTAAATATATAGGAAAATATTCAATAGTTTAATACTGTAAACATTTTTTTTTCTATGTTAAGTTTTTATTAGCAGAAATTTCTATTTATTCAGGAAATTAGAAAACTTTTTCACTCTTTACAATTAAAGCAAAGAATTTAATATATCATTCTACTTATATTCCACATAATTACACAAATCCTTTTAGTGAGTTATTAAAATGAGTATAAAATAATATTAAAAATAAAATCTTTATTTAAGGAAATCTTAGCTTCGATGAACTAATCGTATTTTTCTTATCTGAATTTATTTGAAAAACTTAACAAATAAATGAAATGATTAAAAGAATTATATATTTTATTTCAAATACGCATGCATTTTCAGAAGGTTTATAAATTTATATATTATTGAACGAATGTATGAATATCTGCAATTAAATTGTTTCTAACTAATTAGAAAAAAATAGTCTTTCATAATTACTTTATTTTGCTAATTTACCATAATTTAATTGCTTCTGCAATATTAAATTGAACAGAAAAATGATAGTTCATAATTACTTTACTTTGATCATTTATTCTAGTTTAATTTTCAGTGCCTTAACTCATTAATATAATCATTACCATCTGAATTTCAGTATAAATATTAAAATAAAGGTACAAAGAAGAAAACTGAAGAACAATAATATCTAACTTATCGCATTAGTTCGCTTAAATTGAACATATTTGCATGATTATTAATAGCACTTCAAAAGGAAGTCAAATGCACTCGAATTTTTTATGAGTTACGGCGTGTTTATAATATACGTATAAAGCTGTAAAATCTAATTCCTTAATTAAAGATATAGCTAATGAGCTAATTTGTGCATGGGGTATTCAAATGCAATGCATTACAGTACTGCATAAAGAAAACCTCAAAGTCATTTAAAATAAATTACATTTCTATTTTTCCTTAATCAGCAAATATACTTGATAAATATTTTATTAATCGGCATTCTTCGTTAGCTAATTAATTTAACGCCATGAAATATTTGAGGACAATAAATTTCTGAAGTTCTATAAGAAAAATTGATTGCGAGATAGATAAAAGTCATAATGTGACAAAATATTTAATTCCAAAATTTTTGTAATATTATTTGTATATAATATGATTTTAGTGGAATTTCGAATTAGCGCTAGTTTTTTTTATATATAGATAATCTAAATTTCTTTCTGATAAACAAAAGTTATTATATTATTATTCACTAATTCCAAAAATTAATGAATACGCAAATAATTTTAAACGGTTTGATTTGTTATGCATTATATTTTTAAATTACAGGGACATAATACAAAATGAACATTTTTGTACCCATTAGTTGCCTCTTATTTATCTCTCTCAACTATACATTCTTTAAAACAGTGGGTTAAAAGAAGCACTGGAACTTCACATACAGCTTATTTTATCTTTGTAGATAAAAAATATTCATAATTCCGCATTAATTAGATCATTGTAGTAATGAATAGAACAAATAACATTTAGGTTTTCTTATTTTTAATACATAGCGATTACTAAATAAATGGTCAAAACACCAATTATACCGAAAAATCCTGCATCTTTTATTCCCTTTTGTCAACAGTAAAATCAAAATGTTATCGAGTCTCATGGAAATATTCTGACATTTTATAAATTTAAATTTCTTTCTGATGGATAAAAATTTTGAACTATTACTCACTAATAATATAAAAGTAATGAATATAAATACTAACTTTTAATTTTACTGATATGTAATATATTATAGTTACAATTTACAGGGACAAAGGACAAAAGTATTGAAAATTCCTGCATCCATTACTTCTTTTTTCACAACAGTAAAATCCTGAGAATCATTGAGTTCTGTAGCAGCATTCTTCTTCAATACAACAACGAATGAAAAGAAGCAATCCCTTCGGAAACAACAAACAAATCACGCAGAGAGTGTCCAACCCACCGAGCAATAGAAGCTCTCAATGAACCATTCTTAGTCTACTGATTAAACCTCCTTGGTGAAGTCAGCACTTACAGAATGCTGCCTGATTAACGCCACCAGAATCGGTAGCTTCTCTTCCTCGCCACTTCTTTTTTTTTCTGTTACAGTTGCTGACTTCCTTTCTCTTGTACCAGTCCACTCTATAAACTCCCTGGTAACGCTTTTGATGCCAATCTGGGTGTTTGCACCTATTTATTTCTGAAGTTCCCTTCAGCAAGAAAAAGAAGGATATAAGGTTAACGATTAGTCTTAGCTGTTATTTCGCTCTTTTTCTTCTGTAAGCTTCTACACTTTCTTCATTTAACAAAGCACTCATTATTAATTCAATACATGACTACGGAATTATTTAGTAGTCATGGCTAGACATAGTAGTTTAAAATAAAATGAAAAAAAAGTAACTCTGCGTGCTGAATTTTCACTTAAACTTCCGTTCCTTGTATAGAAATCTGGTTGTTCTTTTATTACAAAAATGTGGTATGGTAGCAAAAACTAACGCTTAGCATGAACTATCATTATTTTCTTATTTTAAAGATAAGCCTATTATTGAAATAAAAAAGAACACATTCTGGAGTATTAGCTAACTTAATTGCTTTGGTTTAGATGGATTTACAGTTAATTTATGAGATATTTGCAAAATATTTAGGTGCTTGAATATGAATAATATTATTAATAACATATATAGAGTCTCTATTTTAGCATCTGCAGTATTATTTACAACAGCGATTCTCAACCTGTGGGGCGCGAGAATATGCAAGAGAAAGTATTTGTTAAAAGAGAAAGAAAATATGACTGAAAGGAAAGCACACATACACATAGAAAACAAAATACATTTCGACATATTTAATAACTTATTGAAGTAAAACAACTTACTTAATCAAAACATACTAAATTAAAAACAAATTTAATAATTATTAGTGACTTCCTTGGGCCTGTTTTGCAGAGTAAAGTTTTTCGAAGGAAGGATTAATATTAGAAATAGCCATTCTCAGTTCTCGAATATGTCGACGAAGTACCTCAATTTCCTCACAAATAAACTATCTCGAAAATTCTCGGCCTCCTGTCTGTTTTCTTCTTCTAGGAAATTGCAATTTCTTCTCTTAATTCATAAACACGTTGCAAAAATTTCCCACTTGATAACTATCTTGCCTCGCAATAAAATAGTAACGCTGAATGTACTGAACCCATGTCTTCACAAAGTGCGGAAAAGACTCTCGATTTCAGGAGTCTCATTTTTATATAATTTACTACAGTTACAACTGTAGTTAACACAATATTCAAACCAGAACTCATTTCTTTCAAAGCCAAAGTTTCTCTGTGGATTATGCAATGTGTGCACTAAGGCGATTTTTGTTTTAAAAGTGCTTGTGTATCTTGGAATCTTTCGGGCATTGAACGAGCACCATTGGTGCATATTCCGACGCAATTTTTCCTTTCTATGTTTGCCTCGTTCATAAAATCATTTAAAATAGCAAATAATCCGAGTGCTGATGTTTTGAGTTCTATTGGTTTGCAGAAAAGTAGTTCTACTACTGACAAATTACCACAAATTCGAATGTGGCAATTAAATGAGCATCGTTATCACTATTTGTTGCTTCGTCAAGTTGTATTGAAAACAATTTGTCACGCAAATTGTTATGATTGTTATTGCTTGTTATACGATTTTAATTTTAATTCGAAGAATTCTCTGGGTTTGTTGACGTACTCACTATGAAGCGTTTCCGAATGTCGTTTAAGTTTATTAGGTTTCATGCTGTCTGCGGCCAACAATTTTGAGCAAATGATACACAGGGGCCATTTTTCTTCATTTACTTCAGTACTGATAAACCCAAAATTTAAGAATTCTTGAGAATATTTCCTTGATTTTTTTTTTGGAACAACGCTCGACTGTGTACTTGTTGATGCTTGACTATCGTCTAATCCTGGCTTACTTCCGCTTAAAAATTTATTCATGAGTCTCCATAAATCTACTGCCGTGAATATTTTATATGGTGAATTGCAATTAACACGAACACATATATAACATACAAATTCACAATTGATTCGATAGCGATAAAAGGATCGACTCGAATGAGACTGGCTGGCATTGAAACTTGGGTATCGAATGTTTTTCTTTTTTCACTTTTGTTTTGTCATGCTTCTGTTTTATTTCTTTTATTATTCTAAAAAATGTATTCCCCGTTTCTAAATTTAGCTCACCCCGTCTAGGTTAACTTTCATTGACGAATTTTTCTACTTTCATATTCTTTTAAATTTATCTCCCTATTTGATTTTCTTTTCAAATATAATATTTAAATTTTCTCCGCTTTCATTCGCTTCATCTGTTTACTGTCCGCTTGTCTAAAATGCAAGATGTGGTTTATCGCCAACGTTGGCTCTCTTTTACTCTTGTTTTGGCAGTAAACTAAAAATAATTTAAAAACAGAATCCAAAATACTCAATATACATTAATGTTTTATACATTTTATTGTAAGGGGGGGGGGCGCAATGAAAGTTATGATTGAAAACTGGGCCACGAATACTGAAAGGTTGAGAAACGCTGATTTACAAAGTTATGAATGATTGATAATTCTGTAAAAGAAATATGTAAATGCATAAACATTAGGTACGTATTATTATTCTTTTCGGATATTCTAATATATAAAATTCTCGTGTCACAGTTTTCGTTGCCATACTCCTCCGAAACGGCTTGACCGATTTTGATGAAATTTTTTGTGCTTATCCGGTATCTATGAGAATCGGCCAACATCTATTTTTCATCCCCCTAAATGTTAGGGGTAGTCAATTATTAATTAAAAACTAACTTTCCCGCCAAAAAAATCTTCCATTTTCCCCACCGCCAACTTTTCCGCCAAAAAAATCTTCAATTTTCCCCAACGCCAAATGATTTAGGCTTTAGTTCTTTTTTTCTCCCAACAGTAATGAGGCTAGGGTTAAGATTTTTCGGCGGATTATTTCAAACGATTCTGTTTATTTTCTTAATGTTTTATGCATTTAAAATTAAACATTGTTAATTAATCCATGTTTCAGATTCATTCTGAAGTACTTTTGAATTAAAATAGCACAGAATAAAGGAAATTAAAAATGTCTAATCTTCATAGCGTTACCCCAACTGGCGTAGAAAAATTCACGCATTTGCGTTACGTAAAAGGCGAAGAAAATTCACGCATGCGCACTGTGTTCTGATCGTTGGCATGGCAACCATTATCAACGGACGATTTAAATTACTTTTAGGTTAGTTGTATGCTTTTGTAAGTAAATTGTATTTATGTTATATATTTTTTGTATATGCTTATAGTTTTAAGTACATCGTTTTTTAAGTAGTTTTTTTTAACCTGTTTACAATGATTTAAATTATTTTTAGGTTAGTTGCATGCTTTTGTAATTAAATTGTATTTATGTTAGTTATATATATATTTTTTATATATGCTTATAGTTTTAAGTACGTCGTTTTTTAAGTAGTTTTTTTTAACCTGTTTTCAATGATTTAAATTATTTTTAGGTTAGTTGCATGCTTTTGTAATTAAATTGTATTTATGTTAGTTATATATATTTTTTATATATGCTTATAGTTTTAAGTACATCGTTTTTTAAGTAGTTTTTTTAAACCTGTTTTCGACAGATTATTTTAAACGATTCATTTTATTTTCTGAGTGTTTGATGCATTTAAAATGAAACATTGTTAATAAATCGATCCATTCATGATGAATCTGAGAAAATTTTGTTGACAAATGCTTGAGATATTACATAAATTAAGAAAGATATTCTTTAGTGCCCATAAAGTTTAAACGCTCAGTGACTCTATTATCAGTAATCATATTATTAAAAAAATGCTTTGTTTCAGTAAAAAATATTGTTATATTAATTGCAGATTAATCCTTTACACTTTAATTTAAAGCATAAATTCTACGAGGGGTAACAGAAAATTAGAGAGATACATATCACGTTATGACTGAAGGCCTTTATAATATTATGAGTGAATTATATGACTATCAAAATTTGAAGTTTTAAAATATTTTGCTGAAGAATAAAATATTTTGCTGAAGAAGTTGGAATTGCATAAAATATTTAATTATTAAAATTTTAACGAACACTAAGATTGGCGAACCGGCTGGTCGCCAAAGGCGGCTAGTTTCTTTCTAAAAAAAGAAAACAAAATATCCATTTTCCCTTTCAAAAGAAACTTAATTAATATAAATATTTCATAGTTATACGTATATGAAAATTTCAAGGGAATAAATTTAACACGCTTGGCAGATTACATATTTTACATTTGTCTGAATGTGTCGCTCAGTTGTAGATGTCTAAAATAAAATATTGTAGATGTTTACATTTCTCCCTGTAAGTCCATTATTGAAACATTATTATTTAGATAATTTACATTTCTCCCTCTTATTTCCCAGAAATATGCACATATTTGTCATTGCAATTTATTTCCTAATAAATCGTTGCATATAAATAATATTATTTATAGCATTTCCATAACCTTGCGGAGCAATTTCAGATGACATTCAAATTTTAATTTGTAGTTGCTTATATTTTTGTTTCAAAACTTGATTTTTTTTTTCTATTAAAAATAATGAAAAAATGAGATTTAAAACAGGTTCTGAAAATTATCTAGGCTAAAATGTAATTTCTTCATCTTCCTCTTTGAAAATTTTCCTTCTTTAGTTGTTTTCTTGTTATTTATTTAAATGAAAATCAATGCATTAAAGTTATATTCTTAATTACACTTTACATTATAAGTTTGCAAAAATGTATATATATCATTAATATCTGAAGTAATTTATTTTTAACTACATGAAGTAGAAAAATAGATAATACAGTGTTATATACTTGAAATTTGTTATTTAAAAATTTGATTATTTTAGATTATAATAGATGAAAAGTCTTATTTGAGAGAAATGCACAAATGCACTTTTTATTTTTTTGCATTGCAATGAATTCCAATCTAGTTGCAATTTATTTTCAACAATACCGAATATTTTAATAAGTAAATTAAACATTATATTATAAAATATTTTCATTCTCTCTCATTTATAAATATTATTTTCCCTTGGAGGATATTTTTAAATTTAAATTTGATGTAAAGCATATTTGTTAAATTTGAAAATTAGGTTTTATGATATTCAGTTATTATGAAATAATTAATAATTTTTTTTAACTTAAATGTTTACAAAATAGACTCACTATCAACTCTTATTAAGGATTGCTTTTCTCATAACAAATCTTCTTATATGCCCATTTTTAATCATTTTAAAACAAAAAGCAATATTTCTAAATAGAGGCCGATTGTCGTGTTGTAGAAATATGTCAAAAATACTTGAAAATTATTGAAGAGCAACTTTTTAATATTAATTTGCATCAGAAAACGAATACTTCAACCGATCCCACTATGTGACAATCATGTGCACAATTATAAATTTAAAGTTTACATTGTTCTATTTTAAGAGCAAATAGAATTTGAATTCGAAATATTCTACACTGTTTTTAATACTCCATAATTATATTTGAGTGATTCAAAGCGATGGTAGAGATTCTGTTTGTTAATAAATGTTAAATATGTAGACATGTTAAAGTTGCAGATCTAATAATACTGAATATTAAGGGGAGGAGGGAACTGGTTTCGAGTAGATATATGATAACCTTAATAATGAAAGAATTTTTTTTTCATGATATGACATTTATGCATGACGAATAGATATCTGGTTTAAATTATCAAATTAAGTGTATGATATTATACACGTTTTCTGGCTTGAATAACCATGATCTGAAATTTTAATGAAAAACGAGAAACATAATAGCTCAATTAATGGTAATTTATATCTATAAGTTCCTCTTCAGTCCATCTAAGCCTTTTCTTAAGAAACCATACAAAAGATGAAATCTTTTGAAGCATTTATAGCAACAGATGATTGTGACGCATTTCGAATTGGAAGCAACTGTGGACAATTGCCAAATCTAGCAACAGTGTTAGGCACAAACAGAGACTGAAAGCAACAGAAATCATTGGTACATTATGTGTTAACAACTGGAAGCTCGATGCGGATGTTCTGAAACATTCTCTCTCTCTTTCAATGGATTTCTTTCTCTTTTATTTTCTACAAACAGAAAAGAAGGACAAAATTCTGGCAAGATTTGCGTTTTTAACTGAATAAAAGTATCCCCTCTCCGTTGGTTTTTATTTCTGGAACTCTTCCTAAATACTTAGAGGAAAGATAAAAAAAATATATATATATATATTCAATTGTTTAGCGTTAAGATGCTGCTTTCAAGCGAGGAAAGATAAAGCTCTGCAGTAGATACTTTAAGTGTTCTATTTCGAATAAACAAAAATTAATTTATTGTTATAAATACAGCATATTTTTTTAATGCTAAGTATTGAAAAATAGAAATAATAATGCTATTTGTAAATCATAAGCCACTAAGTAGTAGAAACTAATTTACAAGATAATACTCATGCTTTAAATAATTCTTCATCATTTCCCTCTTTTTTAAACTAATCTTTTTTTCTTGTTTGTTAAAATCTGAGTAAACTATACAACTACATTAATTTTAATTCAGTAAATTAATTTAAAGGACTCATATATGAATATGCAATAGTATATGTTTTTAAATATATGTTTGAAATACAATATTTTTGGCAACAGTTGTCTGAAACACGGTTATTAGAGAAAAATTTGTAGTGAGACATGAACTTTTCTTGTGATATTTCTATCGGAGGCATTTTTTTTTCATCTTACATTCAATTTTTAATCGAGCGAAGTTGCTAAGCAACAGAATAGCAAACATGTCATCTTACAAGTCTTAATCTGTATAAAAATCAATCTGTAAAAGTAATATTGAACCAGCTTCTTATATTACACACATCAATATAATATTAAAAAAACCTTCAATACTAACATTGATTAAATACAAATTAATATACAGCATACATTCCAATTAAACTAATTTTATTGCTCTTTTGTCTCTAAATGCAATATTACAAAATGTCATATTTTTTTTATTAATTTGTCATTATAAGATTGCGCCGAGAAATCTGGGAAAAATTCACTATTTATTTCAAAATTTCTGCTCCGCATGAAATATTTCAAATATTTCCAAGAATGTAAGAAGCAAGCTATGATAAGCAATATGAGTAGATAACTTTTTTTTATCCGCTGTATGTTCTATAACAAAGAAATGATATTAAAAATAAAATATTATTATTACCAGTTTCTGAAACTTAAGAAAACATTTTATTTATTGCAATGTACAATCAGAGTACATCATTGCAATGTACAATCAAGATTTTTAATAAGAAATTTTGGTAATAAAAGATTTAAGAATATTTACAAATATTTAACATTTTTATTTCGATTATTAAAATGTCATTTCTATATTATTACTGCGACTAATAATAATAAATTAAATATTAAAGATTTTTATTATGCTTAAGAAAGATTGTAATCAGTAAAAATAGGAATTATTCTCTTAATTAAAAAGCCCTTAGAAATGCGAAAATAACATTTACTCACTAAATACCCTTCAAATGTGAAATAATAATAATAATAATAATAATATATTTTGAATAACACTAGTAGAGATAATAGATAAACTGCTTGTTGGAAATCTACAGAATAGACCATTGATTCTAGAACTTCTAGAGGAAATGTTTCACAGATATGCATTGGAACATGGAAATGAGAAAATGAATATCTTGGGACTATTTATTTTTTTGTGGTTTTCATAATCTCATTATTTGAAACAATTATCAATTTTGACTACTTTCTCCCAATAATTTCTGAAAGAATTATAGTGCAAAATAATTTTGCTACTTTAATTTATGAAATTCGTATTTCTTAATGTTATTTGATATAGCGCATGATTTTCAGCTTTTTATAAGTTTTAGGTTTTTAGATCTGTTAAAAAGGCCATTTTAGGGGGAGGGGTACATAATCTATACACACTATGGAAACAAGAGAAATGAGAAAGGTATAAAAGGGAAAGGAAGAGACAAAGAAGAAATTTCATTGTTGATTATCAGAACTTTTCTTCTTTTTCCCATGGAGACTTTTTTTTCAGTTTATTAAATAGAAAATTTCTCATAAAAATTTCAACACTAAAAAATTTTAAAATAAAATTGTTAATACAAATTACAACAATAACAGTTATTTAAAATACGTTTCAAATTCTACGTCTAATAACTTGGGTAAACTAGGTGGTAACTAAAGCCGACTGGTTTAAAAGAAATGGTTGGAAAGTCTTGTTGACTTTAAGTGGTTATGTTTAAGCTGATCAAAATAGAACTGTGTCCGAATTGCCCTTCAAAATTAATAGATAATTGTGCTCTTAACATTTTTTAGTTACAGAGCAATTAAATTATTGATGGATTTTTAATTTGCCATCGATATGCCTTTTTCAAATTTCTTAAGGACCTCAAAATATTATTAAAATAAACTTAATTAATGAAGATGTCTGAACTATTGGAAAAATCCATTCACTTCTTAATGCACAATTATAGTAGATGTAACAAATGATTCTGTAGAATCGGATACTTTTGGAGTATTTTAACAGTGAATTTTAAAAAGTTCAAGGCATTTTTTTTTTCAAATTGGGATGAATTTGATTCCACTTTATTAGAGTTGGATTGACTCTAAAAAAGTTGTGTTTTTACATAAAACCAGCTGTGACCAAAAATCCCAATTATAAAAATTAATAAATTTTCATTATTTTACTTAATTTACCATGATTTCAGTGCTTTTATATTATTATTTTAAATAAAATTTTATGATTTATAGCAAATTCACTTTGTTTATTTTAAATAATCGTCGATTATTTATATAATTTTAATATTGATATTTTTCATAAGTTTCTTATACATTATGATTCTCATGTTGTTTTCTTTTAAAGGAATGTTATAAATCACATGAGGAAAAATGGAATGAATTTCTTAACAAAGAAAAAATCAATATGTTTTATTCTCACGTTTTTTTCCATTCATTTCTTATTTGAAATTTTTCGTTATCATAATTTATAATATCATGTTTCGGAATACGAAGTTACATTGCTTATCTTTTGTATATTAATACTCAATTTCATTTATTTAAAATCCGAAATCCTGAATGAAAATACATTTATTTCATTATCCATTTAAAGCATACTCACTTTCAATACAATTCTTTTTCATTAGCATTTCATTGTTAGATTTTTAAAGTGTTATGCCAAATTAATTAATTAATCAAGTTTAATTTATCTAATAAGCCAAATGAATTCCTTTAGTTAAACTAATTCCAATCCTAAATATATTTTAACATATCATAACCAGAAAAAAATGGCTTTTTAAAGGGTTAAACCTTATTATGTTCTTTATAAAAATGTAAAACATAACATTTACCAAATGAAAATTTATCAAACTGAAACTAGAATTAAACTGTGATATGTAGATTAGCAAAAAAGCTTATTTTCCTCTTTTTAAATTAAAATTATTAATAAAGCTAACAAATGAAAGTTGAATAGCAATTCCAATTCTTAGTATTTAACTGCTTTAACGATTCTGTAATTAAATAGAAGTTAATCTATAATTACCACTAACATTCAATAACATTAAGATACTTTTAATGGTACACTATCTAATAAACAGTTCTGAAATTAGTAGAGAAGTTCATACTAATTTTATTTAATATCTACACCGAAAAAGAAAAAAAAATGTAGTTTTGACTAAGTAATTGAATACTGCTATTTACTTTCAAGTCGGCTCTACACGATGGCAGGAACACTTTTCAATATTTGACGCCTGATCGCTTTTAGCTTCTTGTACCGGGATTTTGTATGATTTTTTAATGTCGATCGTCGAGAATTCACGTTAGATGTTCCGGTCTTTTATACTCTAGTGAAGGGAAGTTTAAAATTTTTTGAGCTTAAGACTCATGGAATGTGATATTCTGATGTTATTTATTAGATATACAATAATTTGCCGTTTTGTATATGTATATATTATGCATTTGTTATTGTTTGGTATAGACAATACATCCCCTGCAGCAGCAATAACTGAAGCATCCTATTCGCCATCAAAGGACATATTAAAATCATCAGAATTGGGTCAAGTTTAATTCTATCAATGCAGAAACATCTGCTTCTATATATAGCTCAGGAATGATTTGACTCAAACATTGGTTGAAATATTTGAATCAAGGTTAGATGAATCATGAAGCATATGATTTACTCTTGCTGCACATATAGAGTTGTTGCCCTTTATCAAGTGAGTAAAAGGCATTGCAATTGTTATCCTTATATTTTCTGCTTGGTGCTTGTGTAGAGATGTTGAAAAATGTTCATTGGTAGTCTAATTCCTTATTCGAAGAAGAAATGAACACATTTCGTCAATTATGTCACTCATTCTTTAACGAAAATTGTATTATTTTGAATCAATTGATACAGATCATGACAAAGAATGCTTTAGTATCATAATATATGTATATATATTTTTAATTTTTAAAAAAATCATGATTTTGATAGTTTACAAGCTAACTTAGATAGCATTTCCATGAATATTAGATGGGATAAAAGGGGAAAAAAGATAATTTTAAAGAAAAGGCCAATTCACGTTATATAGTTTTTTCGAATCTACTACAGTATTATAATTAAATAGTCTGTGCTGTCAATTAAAAATATTTACAACCATGAAACAAAAAATATATTGACAACGCCATTGCATAAATAGTTTTGAATCAAACATATTGAGAAATCTCAAAGTAATTAATAATCAGCATTCCAAAAATTGTGGTAATGCATTCAAACAATTCCATATTTCGATGAAAAGAATATACGATGCAAATTCAAGAAATAATCGCTTCTTAAGTTTGCCACATCCTTCTTTCCTTTACTTCAAAAATCGAAATATATCGATTTTAATAATCCTATACTGTCCTATAAATCATGTGTCATTTTGTATTAAAAGTTCTCAAGGTTTATCAAATGTGCAGATCGTTTCAGATTTATATTCCTTATTCTAAATTAGAAGAAGAATTGACGATACAAATTCTACTTAACGATATAAATCTAAGTAATTATCTACATTCAACCCATATAAACCAAAAGGCACTTTCCAAAACTATATAAAGAAACGTTTTACCTCAGTATTCGATTGTTTAATAATATTTAATTGATCATTTGTTCCAAATGGCAATTATTTTAAAATTCGCAGCATATTGTAGTCAATTATATACCAGCAGTCTTCTGTTAATAATATTTTGAATAATATCTCCACCCATTTAGACTTTTAGCATTTGATTTCTAAAATATATATAGAAAAAAATTGATTATTATATAAAAATAAATAAAATTAATATGTTGATAAAATAACAATGTATTTTAACCTGGCTATAAAAATATCATTTAAACATTCTTCTGACTTCAGTTGATGGATCACATTTGAGATTCACGAAAAATGCAAATACTTGTTATTCTGAATTCCAATTAATTAACTTGTTATCTTGATTAGAATTCATCTAAATTCTACGTTTGTACAATATTTATTCCACAGCAGCGAAATTAGTCAAATATTTTTGAAAATGGAGGAAATGATTCAAGAGATTTAATCTAAAATTCATTTTATGGATAGCTAAAATTTTGTAAAAAGATTACTTAATCGATATTCTTTTGATTATTTTGAGATGAAATGAGTTGTTAATTATGTATAACGTTATCATTTTGGATAATTACCATTCCCATATATTCTTTATGTTTAGTTTAAGCATTCTGAAATATTTTGTCAGAATGCAATTGCAAAAATATCAGTAATAGATTTTCGATAAGTTACGTTTATTTCAAGGTTGTAAGCATTCACGTTACTTTCTATTGCTAAAGCAACAAACTAACAGAATAAAATGCAAAATGTAATATGTTTTTATTTATGTTTTTTTTTTTTTGAAATTTTTTTTTATGTTGTTTGAAAATCATTTCTGCAAAAATCAAACAACAAAATAAAATTATCATTATTTATTTGGTTAACAAATAAATAATGACATTTCAAATAATATTTATCTGAATATTAATTTTCAATAAATAATGAAAACTGCATTTTATTGACTTTGAATATACATTTGGTAAATTATAAGTAATTATAAAAAAATATTAATTTGTTTCGATTGTTAATAAAATAACAGAGTCAAATTTGCTATATATTAAATTTGAATTTATATTTTTGGAATATATTATTTTTGGAAAAACAGCTGCAAATATTATTTACATCGAATACATTTATTAATTGATACAAAGCTTTTATGATTGAAAATTTCATTCATTATTCTCTCCGTATTCTTAATGAGATACATGGGCTGATTAAGAAATATTTTACCATAAAAAGATAACGTTAAATATATCTTATGATAAGACAAAATCTGAGTCAGTATCGAATATTTTTATTGAAATATAGGAATTACAGTGTACATTTAGTGTACTATTGCACAATGCAATATAATAAAACATTTGCACTTTTAAAAAATGTTTCATTATATTGCATTGAGCCGTAGTGCACTAAATTAATTACTACAGAAGTAAAATATATATTACAAAATGTAAATTGCAAAGTAAAATTACGTATTTTAGTTTTAAAATTAGTATTGTATATTCATTTCTTCTTTGATCTGAATTTGAATTTTTTTTTCTTTTTTTGTTTTATTATTATTAATGCAGATTCCAAATATATAGAAATTAATATTAATTAAAAAAATAGCTAAATTTACATTTTAAATTCTGATATTTTTGCAATCCTAAATTAAGAGTTTTACAAAATAAAATTGAAATTTAATTATGAAAATAAAACGAGAGTTTAATTTTGAATTGGTTGCACTGAAATAACATAAAAATGCACTTGAAATTATAGTTATAGAAATTTTTCAATATTTCTTTTAAACATTTTGTATTGAACATTATTGTTTCATCAGAGTCGTTTGTTTCAATGAAATAAAAATCTATTTTTGAACCTTTGAATAATGCATTAGAATATATTTTGGCTTATTCTCTTCAGTCAAAACGTTTTTATTATCATTTCCCATACTATGCATAATTATGTATTGATAATACAAGCAATACATAAATATAAAAACTTTTATAACCTACTTGAACATTCCGCAAATAAATGGTAAAATGCCATCATTACGCATTATAGTGCGTTGCTTGTCCAATATTGTGCAGAACTTCCATTATTAAATGATAATATGTTATTCTACGATTTTTATAATAATAACATTATCAATATTTTATTTTCGACAGAAGTTAGGAAGTCTGTTTTTAGATTTTCGTATACCAGTATAATAAAGTCAAATCTCATGTATTGAAGAAAAAAGAGAGAGAGAGAGAGAAATCAAAATTTTTCTCCCATTATGTCGGCCTGTTGAAAAGAGAGCTGACTTAGTTTCGTAGCAGCTTTTGTTATTGGATTTTTGGTTCGACGTAGAACATTAACGGGAACTTTGCGTGCATACGGTCACTGGAAGACATCATTATCTCTCTATGATTTGACTACACATTCAAGGTTATTAGATGTGTCACGGTGGTAGAAATAGTGATTAGAAAAGATCTAAAATTACGAGATTTTTTTTTGTTTTTCAGTCTCTATTTACTAAGCTATTGTGTAATAACAGTAGATAATAAAGTATGTTTTAGATTATTTACCGTAGTACCATTGCTGAAGAAAAGTTAAAAATAGAGTACAGTTTGATTGGATCGTAGATAATATGTTTTTTCGAATTTATCTGTTGAATCGTGATAATTATAATGTAATGAGATATGTAAAATATATACTTTACATTTGCGTTTTATTTTTTTATTATCTTAAATATTCAATATTCATTAAAATTACTATGTTCAAAATTTTATATTTTAAATATACTAATCTTTTTTTGGAGGAATATCACATTAATGTTTTTAAATAAATTTTTTAAACTACCGTTTGTAAAATTAAGGTGAGCGTGAGAATTAATGCTTTTAAACTTTTGGAAGAAATCTCAGAATTATTTTGATTACAATTTTAAAATGAGAATAGTTTCTGATCGAATGACTTAATATTTTTTTTTACATTTGAAATAGAGAATTTAGAAAAAAACCTGAAATCTCAGACGCTAGATTACAAATTGTTTAGAGATACTTCATAATTAAAATTATTTATAAAGTTTTTTTATTTCAAATTAAAATCTTTTGAAATTTAATTGAATTTGTTTAACGTAAAAAGGCTGAATAATCAAAACGATCTTAGTTTTGTTTAATGACCTGAAAAATTTTAAGAGTAAATACATATTTGCAGTTTTTTGCAATTTCGTTAAATTTTCAGAAATCGTCATTTTGAAGAACTAATTAAATATTAAATTTCTTCTGATATTTATATGGATATTAAAATTAGTTGTTGCGCATTTTATTTTTTTAAAAAAATTTCTTTAAATGTTTTTTATACTTTTCGTTATGGTTCGTAGAATTACCGCATAAAGCCCATAATTCAATCAATTAAAATTCCAATTTCGTTAAATTTTTATCAATAAAACTTAAAAATGTTTCAATTTATAGGCAAAAAAAGAAAAAAAATATCGAAGTCATAAGAATATTTTGAGAAAAAACTATATAACTTAAAGTCAAGTCTTAAAACCAATAAATAAGATTTAAGAATTTTATTTTTATCTAAAATAAGAAAAGTATACAAATGGATTACTTGATAGGTCTTTTTTCACAAATAATGGAAAAATATAGCCCACTATATGTTTCATATAATATGATTAATAATAGTTTGAAATTAAGCAAATCTTTGAGGACCGATTAAATAAAATCCAATCTCTTCAGAAAGCTATAAAATGAAAATATAAATTTACTATAAATATTCTGCGTTTGATATAAGTAGTTAAAACCTACATCATGTTAATAATTTTCCCCTTTACAAAGCTTAAAGCAAAAAAAGAATCTATATTTTTAAACATTTTTTATTTTTTATTTTTAGACTGCGTAACTGATATTACTTGTCTATTTGCTCATTTAAAAAAAATTAACCACCCAATAATCTTACGAAAAATTCTTCAAAAGATTATAATTTGATTCAAAATGAACTATGAGTTTTCTTACAAGTTTACAATAATACGTTTCAAAATAAATGTATAATTTATAATTTAAATGATAAAAATTTGATTTGAATAAAAAGTCGAACGTTTTTGCGCTGGGCCAACTACTTATTTCAATTCAACAATCGAAAAAAAATTTTTTTTTTTTCAAATTTAAAAAAAATCGTTAGATAACTATTTAGCCAAATAGAAAACTAGCACTATTTGATCTAAATCAACATAATAGAAACCAATATTTACAATAAAGACCAAATCTTTATGATGAGCTATTTTTATTTAGGTAATATATATCACTCCATCCCTCATAAAATCCCATTATAACTGAGCTTCATTTGTTCACTTCTGTAAATCTATATATGGTTTATGTATTATAATTCGTTTAATTTTTCTTGTTTCAGAAGACATTTTATTTTTTTTAATATTTCTATAATAGTTTTATAAGCAATTCTTTGAAAATAATAATAATAAAATGAAATGATGACGAAGTATTGTTTGTCAGATACTTGTTTAATTCCATGCACTAAGCATAATATCTATCTTAAAATATTTTAACTGCTAATTAACCTTTTTCAGAAAATATGTTTTTGTTTAAAGAATATGTATCCCAAATAATTTAATGTTATGATTAATAATTAATTACATTAAAAGGATATTTTTATTATATATTTTTATATAAAAATATATTACAATTAATATATATACGAAAAAATGTTAATGAAACTGTTCAAAATAAACAATTTTTTTTTATAAAATAATATTAAATATTTTAATTGTTCTCAACAAAAGGCATTAATAAAATATCGGAAATACTGTCTAAATTAATGCTGCTTGTTGTTCTTTATATGGTTATTAAATATTTTATTTCATAATTTCTCAAAAATGAATAACTAAAATTTTGTCAAAATTTTTTATACTTAAAAAATTGAAATATATATTTTAAATGACGAAAAAAGGCTTCGTTTCCCATTTTAAACTTAAAATGTAACTGTTATATATTTACGTTTTTAAATTATGTTATGTATAAAAGGAAAGTTATAGGTCGAATTCTATCGATACAATAAATGATGAAAATAAAAGTTCAACACTTTATAAAAGTGGATGGAACACATAAATTAATATAGCTATTTTTTTAAAAAAATGATACTTTTTTTTTGCAAAATTGTTTATAAATTTTTTCAGCATTTTTAAAGCAAAAATTTTTAAAATTCAATTATAACATAAATAATATTTTATAAAAAGTACCATCAACATTAGATTAAGTTCCATAACACAACAAAATTTTTATTTAATACAATCGCTTTTAATAAAAGTATCTAAAGGCTTAAATTCATGTGTCTTTTTTAATGTATATAAACAACACCAAACTTTATATATATGAAAAAAAACTAAAATATCATAAAAAGATGGTTTTTAGCTATTTTAATATGATATGTTTCCATTCATGATTTGAAAAGAGAGACTTAAAAATACATATTAATAACATACACTTTAATAGTAATAATTAATATATAATGCATTATTTTTAATCTTATAGATATTTAATATAAAAATCGATAAAAAAATAAATTATTTAATTTACTATTTTTGAGTTATAAAATTTTCTCATGTTTCCTTTAAATAATTCTTTTATTTTTAATATTTTTATTTAGCTTATATGCAGTAGAAATATGTCGTCAGAATCACGTAATGCTTAAATTTATAAGAAATGACATAAATCAAATTAGTGTAAACTCGTTTATTGTCATGATCAATTTTTTTTAAAATCCAATTTTAACAGGTTACCATAAATGACATTCAATTCTTTAATTTCTTTAAAATTTTGATATTAGCTAAACAAATAATTTGAAAAAAATATAACTTACCATGTGACTTCACTCTCCATGGAATGACAAAAATGAGCAAAAATCGAAATAAACACATTTTAACCTTCTTCTTCCTAGTGGGGCCCATTTTCCGTGTTTGGGCCCTCCTACGATCCACCACAGCCGAATAATCCTTAATGGGAAATAAGTAAGAAAGACGTAAAACTTTTCCCCCTACATCAATACCTTATCCTCACTTCACACGAGAAACTTTCGACCGTCCACTGATAGAAAAAAAGTATAAAAGCATGAAAAATAAATTGTCGAACTGTCAGGAAAAATAAAATTCGATTTTTTTCCACCAATAAACTTGTGATACGATGTCTTTTTCTCGTGCGGAAAGTGTCGAGAAGTGTCCAGTAGAGAAGCGAACTATACAGGTCCGTTTTCCGCAGATCCGAAACTGCCGCTACATACACTGGCTCGTTGACATAGTCAGCAAGAGATTGGCGGGATGCAGCCCTGGCTGGTGTTGGCCCTATCGAGAGATGGCGCCCCGTATCGTCTATGATTCGACCGTTCCCACCTTGAGGGGCGCGCGATATTTTAGCAACTAAAAAGTTTTCTTTGGATAGCGCAAATATGATTAGTCGATTTTTGCTTTTCATTTTTCACCCAGCTTGGAAGATGCTTTTTTTCCACTACTTGTAATCTTTCTTTCTTCGCTTCAGAATTCTCGAGGATGGTAAGGAGATTTAATTCAGTGGGATTTTCGAGGTTATACTTCCATGCCGTGTGTTGAGTGAAAGGGATAGGGAAGGAAAAAATTTTAAGAAAATCTTGTTTTGAAATAAATAAAAACTCAGTTGTTAATAGATTAGTTTTATCTAAAAGAAGTTAGTGGATTTTCGAAAAAGGATGAAAATTACATTATCTTTTTTTTCTCCAAAAGTGTTTTTCTGTTTGCTTTCAAAATATGTCATTTTTTTTTTTATTTTGTAAATAAAACATTTCTCCGTTTCTAAATATTGTTTTAAATAAGGAAGTATTTTTTGATACTATAACTTTCAACTGAATGCTTTAATTAAAATTGTCCTGATACTTTTTCAATGATTGCATTTCACTCTTTTTAACATTCACTTAATTTTTCCATTTCCTTCAGACTAAAAATATTTCTTTTATCTGAAACATGCACCAGGACTGAAAAATTGCAATTTATTTATTAGTTTTGGGTATCATTATATTTTTTGAAGTTTGTGTTTTAACATATTATACGTTACCAGCCATTTTATTTAATAAAATCGATTGTTTTGAGAAGACAATCAAAAGTATTGCATGAACGAATAAGAAAAGTGTTTATTTAAAAGTTTGAGATTTATAATATAGCTTGCTTTTCAATTGTTAATAACTTCATTAGAATATTGAGTTACAATTATATTAACTCTTAAAATTTGCATCACATTACTTTAGAGATATGCTAAAGTTCTGAATCCAAAATTAGTTAAATGTAGGGTGTCGTTATCTTTCAAGATTAATTCTCTGAATCCCAAGTGGTTCACCTTTAATGTTAAATAGATCTGAAAAGACATGATTTCTTACTGCCTCTCTCTACATATATTATGCCTTTTAGAATCTGTTATAGAAAAGATTCATAAATCTTGCCCTGATACTAAAAATACTTAAATAATATTGGTGTATAAAATGAATTATGATATATTAACTTGATATAGATGCAAGGAATAATTTGTGCATTTTAAATATCGAAGAGTACTTCAGGTTAAAATGTATAAATGATTAAATTTTATTTTTTTATTTAATATCTTTTTTTGAGACTTAAGAATAATTTTAGGGAAAAAAATTTAGGGAAAAATTTTAGGGAAAAATTTTCAAGAAGATAACTTACGTCCACGTTAAAAGTATCGGCTTATATCTATTGAAAAGTAAATCAGAAATTGAATTTTATTTTATTGTATGCAGTATTCAGCTATGAAGTTAGAAAGTCCATTTAAATGTGATCTTAATCTTACAAAATAATTAGGATCTACTCTACTATTGCTTACTGTATTTGTATTTAAGTAGACTGTAGTGAAATCAAATCTTTGAAAACAATTAAGAAATATTGTATATAAGAAAATAAAGTAAAGAATAAAAGGGAAGACCTTTAATTAAGTATTTCATTGCTGATTGTCTCATTATCAATATGGATGATCATATTTATTCCGAAATAAGTAATTTCTTGTTTAGTTATTTTGAAACATATAACAGCCGTTAAAGGGCAACATATAATAAGTCCATTTAAAAACTATAACTGATTCTATAGGAAAAATGCCTTAATAATATTAGTTAAAACGCAATCTGCATAATTAGGGCATTATATTCAGTAGGAAAATTTTTTTAAAAAAATTATGTCTAAAGTGTAGAGTCAAAATATATCATCTTCATTTAGTGTTTCATTCATGCTATAGTTGGACAAAAATATTCTAAATTACTATTATTTTATTATAAATTGCCTTAATTTTATGTTTAATTCATACTAAAAGGATTATTAATATTCTAGAAATGAACATAATAAAATTTATCGCATGTGGGATTAAAAATTAAGGATGGTTACGACAGAAGCACTCCATTGGTATGAATTATTCATGAATTTCATTTTAGCACAAATGGATCCTTACATTTCAATTATAAGAGCATTGATTCATTATTTCTGCCAATTTCCAGACTCTTAAGTCACATAATGATTATTACGATATTTCATTTATGCTAAATAATCTAAATATATCAGTTTTTGTATACAATGTACATTTAATTTGGCATATATTTTGTAACTAATATTTTTCGAATTATTGAGATTTAAAAAATATATAGTATTTTCTTACTCATAGCATCAAACCGAATAATATATATCAAGTAACGATGTATATTATTTAGATTGATACAGACTTTTGTTTTTGATAGGAAAAGCCAAATAAAGATTTATTTTCTATAAATCTGAATAGCCATCTTAATGAAAAAACAACAAAAGTTACCTTCACTGAATATTTTTTCTAAATACAATTCATTACAGTTTCGTTTTATTTTCCGTTAAGCAGAGTACTAAAATGATTAGTACTTAATTATTTAATCGTTAAGGAACTCTTTCAAAGAATAAAATTCCGACAATTCGAAAAAAAGACTATTCATTCTCGCATTGCTTCTGTGATTTAGATAGATGCATCAGTCGAGATAAAATGCAATCTCTAACAGAAAAATGAATCGGCAACTGCCTTGAGGCTTCCTCTTTGAATTAAAGGTTAAGCCAAATCAATCGCGTTAACTATCCAATTTCGAATAAAAGAAGCTTCCCTTTGTTCTTTGATTGGGGTTTCTGTCGGTCCATTAATTTCGTCCATGTTATAAGATACTAAATCAGTTAGTCCCTCTTCTCCGACAATGTGGCGTGACACCGACGCAGATACGGGCTTCTTAGCTTATCATCTGGCTTCATTCATCATTCTTTATTTGGAAGCAGTGGAGGAAAAAATGGTGCCTCGTGCCGATATTAAATACCTGTCATGGAATAATGTGAGCCTTTATCAATCAACCCTTCCAGCACCAGAAAATTCTGGGCCTGCATCTGATGCCAACATCAGTATTAAGACATTATAGTTTATTAGATAGTGCACCTTTTTTCGAATTCTTCAAGATATCAGTGAATCAGAACAGATTTTCTATTTTTCTCCGTATGGAACTACTTCTTATTTACCATTAAATTAGAGAAATACTTCAGATAAATTAAACTTTTTCTTAATTAGTATACATTTCCAGATTTCTAAATTAAGACATTATAATTTAATAGATAGTGCAACTTTTTTCGAATTCTTCAAGATATTAGCGAATCAGAACAGATTTTCTATTATTCTCCATATGGAACTACTTATTTACCATTAAATTAGAGAAATACTTCAGATAAATTAAACTTGTTTTTAATTAGTATACATTTCCAGATTTCTAAATGCTATTTATCTCATCTCTTTTTATATCTGGATATGCGCAGGAACAAAATAAATAAATAAAATTCATGCTTCCTTGAAATATTTTTTTTATTAATGCCCAATTTAATGATTATATTAAGGGGAATAATCAAAATAAAACTGAATGTGTTCAGTAAAATAATTCTTGTCTCTGTTAATTTCATAGTTTTTCTTTCATGGTTATTTCTTGTAAAGGGACATTTAAATAAAAAACATTCTCATCTTTGGATGCCATACTTTTTTCTTCACTGCTCTACTAAGGACAAGAAAAGAAATCCTTTAGTTTCCTTGTGGAATATTGGGAAATATTTATCAAAAACATTTAATTAGATAGATACGATGTTAATGGTAACTGTTATTGTAGCAATTATCGATAATTAAGTTAAACTTTTATAAATATAAATGTCAACGACTCAGGAGGAGCTAATTCATTTCTTTTTTCCTCTCACTACCATTAACTATTACGATACTCACTTTTCAATAGCCTTGGTGTGGCCTACAATGTTATTCGTGTGAAACTAAATTAATTTCAAAAGTGCGACGTGATCAAAATTGGAACATTTTGGATATAATCCATGAAGGTTCCATTGTTATGCAATTAATTGCTTAGTTTTTAATTCATCTCTTCTTAAGAAAATTTTTGATTTCTCCAAAGAGACTGATTGCAAGCTAAGGTATCTATAAACTATATCACTTTTTTAAAAAGTATATATATTATTATGACTTCTGTATAAAAATGAATTATCGTAATTTTTCTCTTAGCGGAAACATGTATTTTTGTTTTCTAGGTGTGAAAATACTTCCAAGATAAAGGTGTATAAAATTATAAAGAAAAAAAAACAATAAAAAATATTATACCCAATATATGTAAATAATGTATATAATCCATATTTACTATTGCACTATTATACGGTATAGCTATAAATGTTTTGCCGAAATATAAATATGTTGGTGAGTATACCGTTTCAAAGAAGGAAATAACATTTTGATATTATATTTAATTAGATCCAGAATGCTATTAATAATATTATGCTATAGCTCCCATAGTTGTGATTTGTTTACTGCAAAATCTATTTTTTCAACGAAAAAAAAAACATTCTTACATTAAGAAAGGAGCAGCAAACTGAAAAGGGAGTTAGGGCATGATATTAGAACTAAATGATATTATACTATAAAAATGATAAAATTCATGATAACAATCATAGCGATCATAAAAACACATTGCTTTTCCTCTGATGTCAAAGTTCACACTACATTTTCTGATTTCCATCTAGTTTCCCAAATATTTTACTAAATCAGAAAAAAATGTGAAATTTTGCTGATTTCATCTCTATTATCAGCTGATGCCATGGCCACATTCTTTCAAAAAAGTCACTCTGGTTTTAGAAGAAAGTTTAGTTCTCTTGCTCTGTATATTTAACAAGAAGTAAATTTGTCTTTGTAAATTTAACAACATAAGGAGAAAAAAGGCAACGATGTCTTTCCTGTATAGCCAAAATACAGCAAAGCATTTTGAGTCCATGCAAGCTATACGGAAATTTATGTTCACATTTGAAGAAACTGGTTACAATTAAGATATATCTCTTCCTGGGTGATCTTCCATTCCCTTGAAAGTACTAAGCGATTATCAAATTAGAAATACGTACTTCACAAATGTTAGATCTGCAGAATTTTACGATCTGCAGTTCTAATATTCGCATGATTTCGTACCGCTTTCAACACGCTCATATACTGCAATTAAATGACTAACAGGTATGGTTGGATTTTACTAATGAACTGATCAGCCTTTATGACGCTGATAACAGTTGACCTATATGCATTTTATTAGAAGACGAAGCTTATTTCTAGCTGACTGATAGCATAAATTTGAAAGATTCTATACACTGAACAAATTCAAATCCTCATAAAGCAACCATGATTCCATCATACAAAACAAATATAATTCTGAATAGCAGGATAAAAGCATCTGCATTTTTGCATTTTATATTTTTAAGAATCTCTTAAAGAGTTTAAGAACAGGTACGGTAACTAGAATTCCTTATGGAATACAGCTACCTAGTTTATTTCCGAAAAAACGAAACATTCTGTCTGTTGCCTTGAGGATGCAAAATGGAGCCAACCCTTGTGTAAGACCCTATATGAAAATGATTGTTAATGCAATATTTTAGTGATAGAATTATCTACTATTATATCATGATCCCGCTATAATCAAACTATTCTGAACTCACTTTAGGGGATTTCTGCCATAATGGTATCTACAAGCCAAAGCACACGCGCCGAATTCACAAATTGAGTCTGATTTGAAGAAAGTCACTTAATAAGAGATTAAAAAGATCCCTCTTCCCATAATACGTAATGAAGTATTATGAAGCGTTTGCAGCAGGCTTACTGTCAACATTTGTGAGGGCGGATACGTCAAAAATTTGTCAAGTTTAAAAAAGTTTCTTTTGCTAATTTTTGCCTCTCTTTTATTGGTTGTTTTTGCATTTTTTTTCTCTGCATGGCACCACATTTTATTATGCTAAAAATGTATTTTTACGTAAAGTTTTTCAATATAAAGATCAGTTTCCCTCAATTTCGAAATCTTGTTACTTTAATCTTAATAATGAGAGTCAGAATTATTGTTTCCTACATAATTTTAGAGAATATATTGTATTACATTATACATGCATTCAAAATTTTAGTCTCTTCTATTGGACGGCGTCTTCATTTAGAGGCCATATATCGAAATTTGCTTCGAATCATCCTTTATAATATGCTTTGGAAAACACCAAGAAAATTGTGCAGAATAAGAAACCTCATCTTTTAGCACATAACAAGTGCTAATTTCCCTACAATCCCTAATTTTCAAGAAAAATGTCAAAAAAATTGTTCGGTATAAAAAAAATTAGTTTTTTTTATTTTTTTTTTAATCACCTAGTATTAGTAATTGGATGAGATTTTTAAACAAGAAAATATTTATTGAACCGTAATTGTTTTCTGTAATCTTAAGAAAGGAACTTAAAAAAATTGAGTGATATTCAAGTATATTAAGCAAATTAATAGAAGCTTGATGCTTTGTTTCAGAACTTTGGAATTCCTTAGTCACTGGATTGAGCCTCAGGGATCAGTTGAGTAGTCATCATGGTCACTAGGATGCAATCCTTTTACACCTTGTGGAGATATCTAAAGGAATTTGTGCATATTGTAACAACACTTACTTCCACTCTTACTTCAAAAAGTAACCTGGTCACCCGTTAGTATGCTGCTTTTACCTTTTAGGCATTTACATCTTGGATCTATATAGTTAGCAGTTGAACGATTCGCGCGAGTTTAGCTGGAAATAAACTGTAAACATATTGTGAAACTACTTACATAAACCTTTTATACACATGAACCGACGTTTTCATTTATATTAAAATTTGTACTGGATATTTATTTGATATTATAAGTTATATGTCGAAGAAGCATAATTAATTTGTACTTAAAATGAGGATTCGAGATTTGAATAATTTATCCAGTGGTATCCCATTTCTCTTCACATATAATACGGTAAATGGTTGAATCAATTAATAATAATAATTATTATTATTACTATTATTATTAATAATAATAATTATTATGAATATAATTTAAAATGTAAATGATATGCTAATATCAAAAATAGCATATTATTCATACTAAATCTATTATTCCATATCAAAAGCTTCAATTATTTATATTAACCCTTAACTGGGGACGTGCGGTCTGTGAGACCGCTAGCGATGGATTTTCGCTCACCGCTATTCTATTTTTAGGTCAATTGAATGAATTAAACCTGTTGCTTCCTGTTTTGTGACCTTCAATAGACGTGCACTTTTTTAACCGCTCTCAGCGGATGCTTTTTTTAATAATTCAGTTATTTCTTTAAGCGCGGTCTCTAAGACCGCATCTCCCTGTTAGAGTTCCAGTGATAAAGAAGGCTTAGCAGATGGCGCTAAAACTTTGGCCCTGAAATATCATCCAATTTCTGATCCTATTATGAAGCAGTGCTCCAGACACTTTGAAATGAAGCAGAAAGTGATTTTAGGGATAAGGAAAATTGTACAGAAGATATTTTCGATGAATATTCGAATCAACTGATTGTGATATGTATTTTCAAACATAATTAATATTTCTAGTGATAATGTATTTTGAAAAATTTATAAAATATATTAATATATCAGGATATATATATATGTACAGAATTTATAGGTTGATTTTTTTACTAGTTCTTAATCTGTATGTTTAAAAGGACCAAGAAAACCGTGCTATGAAAGTCACACAAGCCGATAAAAAAAGGGCCAATTTTACCCATTGTCATTTTTATTTTTTATTTTTCATATAAATGTTGAATTTTACATTATATTGTCTTCTATATACCTTCATATACTGTAAAATTAAATTTGATTTAAAAAGTAAAAAAGTAATATGTTTTTCCAAGATTGTTATTTCTTGTAACATATAATTTGAGAAAAAAAACGTATGTTCCAAAGCATTTACTTTTTTCAATGATAATAAATTTTGAAAAATTTCTAAAGCATATCTAAATATCAAGATAAATGTCTGTAAAATATATTGACAGTTTTTCATACTAATGCATTCATTTGAAAATTTAATTTCAGTATAAATGAAATGCGGTCTCGTAGACCGCACCTCCTCAGTAAAGTCCTAAAATTTCACCTCCCCAGTTAAGGGTTAAACACATTTATTCCTTTAACCGTGACGTATCATATAATGTTATATAATCTTTAGTTTACAAAATAAGTATTTATTTATCAGAAAATAGAAATATAAATTTGAAGTACATAAAAATTGTTTGCATAATCATTGGATTTTCAAATTAAAGTTACGAATTTCTGCTATTGATTCCTTGCGCCGTTAATTTTATGGTGAGAAATAGAGTTTTTACAGATAATTTAATATCTGTGAATGGATTCCAGGTTCAGTAATTTCCCGGTTTTGGTGATAAGCACTACAACAATTTGGTGACTTGATGAGGATTTTGGACAAAAAGATTCTCGTAACTTCTGGATTTTCGGCGATATCCCGATTAGAAGTGAAGCAACGATTTTCGGCTAGAAGTTTCTTTGCTCTGTCATTTTGACTACAAAAATTCGAGAGCCAATTGAAGTGAGCAGTCGAGTCGAAAGAGTGAAAAATCATGTAAATTTTCTCTTTAGAGTATTATTCTCCTGGGAATTTTCTCTGTGAGATTTACTTGTTGCGGTTTTTAAATAACAATTTGCTGCTTGTGTGTTGATTATTTCTGCAAGAGATGTCCTGTGTATGCTTCGTCTGCATTTTATTACCTGGCTTTCGTAAATTAAAAACATTTTTTTTTGTTCCTGAACCTACTAGACATATCATCATAAACTCGCGGGACGGATTTCCAGTAATAATACTTATCAAAGATAAAATCATTAATAAAAAATACAATTATAAAGAATTCAACAAAGTTACTCGGTTTCAGGTTTCTTCGAAAAGAAATAAAAATGGTAATTTACAGGAGCATCTTTCACATAAAGTGGTGATTCAAAGATGGATGTAGTTCATTTGTTAAAGAATATATAGAATATGTTTCATACTGTCAAAGAATATACAGAATATGTTTCATATTGTCAAAAAATATATAGAATATGTTTCATATTGTCAAAGAATATATAGAATATTTTTCATATTGTCAAAGAATATATGGAAACTATTATCGATATTATAAATGTGTATACCTAGAAAAATGTTCTTTTAATCAATGAATTCGTTCAACGGTCATTTTGACAGTTGTAAGAACATTACAATCTAAGGTGTGTTTTCAATTCTAATTTAAATTTATTTGCACACTATTTGCTTTCATATTGTGGCATTTGAATATGATTTAAATGGATGGATACAAGTGAAAAGACATGGTAATAAGTAGTATTAGTCTGTCATTTTAATTTTATATTTTGAAACATCTATTTTATAGAAATGATGGAAATTAATTATTTTCGAAGACATTCATTTTGTTTCACTCATTTCTTCAGCAATTCAACATGAAATTATTATCCTGAGGTTACAGAGAACTTTTGCTAAAAGTAAGAAAGGTTTACAGATGCTACAGAATTTATGTGAAATGGTTCTGTTTCGAATCTAAATCTTATTTAACTCAAGATGAATATCGACGACACTGAATTACAGCTGATAGGTACTGATTTTTTGTACTTTTGAGATTGCACAAAGCCGTTTTTTTTCCCTTAGTCAAATTATAAAATGAAGAGAATTTATACATAACACTAAATACCAAAAAGAAAGTACTTCAGTTGAAACAACACGATGGAAAGGATGAAGGGTTTTCAAAAACGTATTAGAAAAAAGTCAAGTACGTCTCTCCCTTTCAAAGTGATCAAAATGGGAGAAATTAAAAAAGAATTAACAGCTGTCGCAGTTTTGTTTATCTTTATATAAATCAAATGCCTTTATTTCTAATTTGTGAAGAGAAAATTGGAGTTGTTTATGAATTGATGATTCTTAATAGATTCAAAGGAATCTAAAGGTATTTGTAATATGATTTCAAATTACAGGATTCGACGAACTTCGAATAGAACAATTTACATTAGAAATAAAGATTTCGAACATATTGTTGACAATTTAAACATATTCAAAATATTATAAAATAAAAGTAGTATTCGAAGAGAAATATATTCATTCCACTTAAATATTAAAGAGCACAAAATCTGGATAACTTGTGCCATAAATTTTAAATAAAAGTTTATATTCTCTCAAACTATTTGTTAAATGCATTAACATTTTGAAGCAAAAAAAAAAAATGCAGATATATCATTTTTTGTAATTGTGGGAGAAAAGATACTATGGAATTTGGCCAAACCATTTCTGGAAGAAAATCTGAACTCGCAGGTGTTTTTTTTTACATCGTTAAAATAAGCCAAAATATTGAAAATCAAAGAGGACCTTTGGTACTCTGAAATTATAAATTACACAAATTTGTGAAATTCAATGAATAAGAGAATTCCATTCAAGCAAAATTCTCAAAAGTGCTTTACTATGTAATATTATTCTGACAGCATTTTAAAGAAGAAAATAGAATGAAAATACACACTTTAATAATTAAATACATTATAAAAACTTGTTTAACAAAAAAAACTAACCATGAATTTTCTTAAAATTATTGCTTAAGACCGGCGATGAAAATTACCACTAGTAGTCATTCTGGGTATAAAGGAAATATTGGAACGTAATTCTTATGATTTCTAGTGATACTGCGCAGATAATAAGATTCCATAATTTAATATTGTATCAGCTTTTAATATCTTATCTTTTGTATGAATCAAACTATAGATTATAATTTTTAATAAAATAATCTATTCTTAATTAAAAATGAATTGTGATCACAATTTTAATAATTTAATTTTGGATTTTATAAATTTTTATTTTTAGCATAACTTTTTCTTTCATTAGACAGTATTTCCATGAAATTTGTTTCGTATAAATTCAAAAAAATGTAATTTGGTTTCAATTATCACTTTCAAAATATCTAATAATAATATCTAATCTAATAAATATTTCAGCAATAGTAATAAATACGTAATAAATGTTATTAACATCTGCAATGTTCATTATTTTTTCCCCTTCATTAATTACTATGCACTTTACGCATTCAGTTTTAAATTTCAAAGATTTAAAAATTGTATAAAATAATAACTTTGGAATGAATACAATATTTTAAAAGCATCAATTGCTTTAATTCATTGTTGAATTTCAGACATTTTAAAGCTTTTTTTCTATTCTTTTACAATACGAAGATATATTTTGAACAAATGATCATCAAAAACACAAAATGTAAGCTTACTGTATAAGTCGTTTCATAAAATCGGGCACAATCTTTTGACAGTATAAAGTAAATGCCTGTTTTTTTATTATTTTTTTCTATTTCATTAATTTAAAGATTTATTTCACATGATTAATCTAATAGCATTTTTTTTTTCTTTTTCAAGAATATTCTCGCATAAAATACAATGATTTTTCTTCTTTAGCTTCGTGGTATGTGAAGAAAAAATCTATATATTTTGGAATTCTTCTTTCTGATCAACCAGAAAGAAAATCTGATATAAAGCAGCAATTGGGTTTTTAAGATATGTTTTCATTTGACAAATTTATCTAATTCGTTTATTTCTTTTAGAATAATACACTGAACTCAATGGCGTATTTCTTCCAAAATATGCTAGAAATCTATTATTTGTAATATAATAGCGAGTATCGTATTTCCTCGGCCAATCTTGTAGTGGCTTTAAATTTTCTTTTTCATAAATGGATAAAATTTCAGTAAAACTTTTCTCCTACGCAGCGAGGTAAGTAAAGAGGGATTTATCAGATTCTTGGAGCCAAATATTACCTTACTGAAATTTTTTTTATCGATTTTTTAAAACTTTTATGTGAAGTTCTTAGGGCGTGATTTTTCAGAAAGTAAATCGTTTAGAATAAATTTGTAAAGAAATAATGCAAAGTTGCTTCAAGTTCTTCTGTTATAATTTTTAAATACGTTTGATTAATATTTGATTAGTGGAAGTTAAAATGCATCAAAAGTATTTCTGGGTTATTTTGTTAGATTAAAATGCATCAGGATCTCGTAAACCGATTAATTTATTATTTGGTCCTCTAATTAAATTATTATTTAACTAATGAAGCCTAGTTGCATCTTTAAACATATATGGTATTAATGACAACTGCATAATACTTTTGATACAATTACCATGTTTAAATTGATTATTAAAAAGAATCAATCCTTTTCGACAGCAAAATAGTTGTGCATTTCAATATCAATTGAATTTTCATTTCATGACTCATCTGCATTTATTTTCACTTCAGAATATAATTTAGGACAAAGAAGATTGGCTCCATTTTTTTTTAAATGTTAACTTTTAATT